>NC_140940.1:156494841-157094841 GCF_014529385.1 Adiantum capillus-veneris | reverse complement strand
AGGTAAATAACGATGCAGATAATGAGTGTTCAGACAGCGCAAGCGAGCGTGGGGAGAAAACAGAGAATATCAAGTTTTACGATTTTGCCAATCAGCACCCTAGACGCCAAGAACGCTATAGGAAAAACCGAGCAGGAAACAAAGCAAGAGAGAACTTGATGCCCAGGATGAAAGATAAAACTCACTATCTAATGCTTGTCAAAGCAGGGGATTGTGTAAAAGATCAAATATCAGGAAGATTCTCAAAAGTTCGAAGGGAAGGAACGCGAGAGGAAATAAGACAAGTACGGAAAGCTAAAACAGAACCAAAATCACAAAAATCTCAAAAATAAAAAAGATAAACAACAAAAGATCCAGAGTGGACCAAACTGGAGCATAAACAGAAATACCAAGAACTAAAACGGTCTTTACGAGAGGTATGGACTACTGAGGGAGATAGTGATGGTAAGGGGGAGTCAGAAAAAAGAAACATGAATGTACCATCACACTATCGGAAATTCACCATCCAGGACAGAAAAATCATAATGACACCACTAGTCAGGGAAAGAACAAACCACGAATCTTACGATGGGCCGGAAAATGCAAAAAGGATAGACCTCGTTGAACCAGGTGAGAAGCCTCAGCCGGTCTATATCGCATTCGATTTAGAGCCTGAAGAAGAAGAACTGCTAACATAGCTTCTCAAGAAGTATAAATATGTGTTTGCATGGTCCTACAAAGACCTCAAAGGAGTTGATCTATCGAAATGCCAACATACAATTCCTTTAAAATCAGATGCCAAACCTAGCAAACAGCGTCCTTATACATATAATGACACATTTGCTAAACAACTCAAAGAGGAGATTGACAAGTTGATGGATGTTGAATTCATCTATGAAATCGAACATACAGATTGGGTGTCACCCATTGTGGTTGTCCCCAAAAAGAACGGAAAACTACGAGTGTGTGTAAACCTCAAAAAGGTAAATGCATCCACCATAAGGGATAATTATCCCTTGCCAATCACAGAACATGTACTTGAGAGGGTGGCCGGAAAACGGGCTTATTCCTTTTTAGATGGATTTTCACGGTATAACCAACTGGCAATTGCAATAGAGGATCAACACAAAACAGTGTTTGCCACAGAATGGGGAATATATGCATATCAAGTTATGTCGTTTGGCTTAACTAATGCCCCAGCTACCTTTCAAAGGTTAATGACGCATGCGGTCAAAGGATACCTGAGAATATTCTTAGAAATATACATGGATGATCTTTGTGTACACTCTCTTCTACGAGAGGAACATATTGACCATTTGCAAAAGGTATTTGAAAAATGCAGAACATATCGAATTTGTCTTAACCCGGAAAAGTGCATTTTCATGGTTAGGCAAGGCTGCATCTTAGGACACATTCTCTCAAGAAATGGCATAACCATAGACCTAGACAAAATCAAAGTCATAGTAGACCTGCTCAGGACTACTAATGCAAAACAAGTGCAATCCTTCATGGGACACTGCGGATATTATCGAAGATTCATATATATGTATGCAGTCATCGCACAACCTCTGTATCGTTCGTTAGTCAATTTCGACTGGACTGAGGAGTGTGAAACTTCATTCCAAAAGCTGAAGAAAAACCTTGTATCAGCACCTGTACTTAAAGCACCGGATTGGGAAAAGATATTCCATGTTCACATTGATGCATCTGCATATGCAATCGGGAGTACTCTGGCTCAACCTGGAGACGGAACAATGGATTTTCCAGTTTGTTATGCAAGCCGACAGTTAAATAGTGCAGAAAAGAAATACACAGCCACCAAAAGAGAGGGGTTAGGAATGATTTATGCTATAAAGAAATTTTGGCATTATTTGCTCGCAAACAAATTTGTGTTCTTCACAGATCATCAAGCTCTTTTGTATTTGGTTAATAAACCATGCAATACTGGGAGAATTGTACGTTGGTTTATTATATTGCTAGAGTTTGATTTCACAGTGGTAGTCAAAAAGGGTAAAACTCATCTACGGGCGGATCATCTTTCAAGGCTACACAACGGAGAAGCTCTGAAGGAGTAGATGATGACATACCAGATGCTTATCTTTTCAATATTCAAATGATACCCAAATGGTCTCAAGAAATTGTAGCATTCTTTCCTTTGGAGGTAGGTTTGATAACACGGAAGACAGATCCAAACAACAAACAATTCAACAAACAAAAAAAATCCAGTTGATTGCAGGACAGCTCTATCATCTAGGCTCAGACCAAATTCTACGACTATGTATAAATCCAGAAGAATTCGAGTGTTATCTTGAAGAAGCACATGTCCAGGATTGTGCATTTCATTGTTCAACAATGAAAACACACCAGAGACTGAAACAGTTAGAGGTTTATTGGCCAACTATGTACGCGGACACATATGCTTATGTTAACAATTGTACTATATGTAGGGCCAAACGACAAGTGGATCACGCGACATTGTTTTAGGTAAACATTGCACCTGCATGGAGTCAATATATCATTGATTTCTTAACCACAAGAACGTTTCCTGAAAACATAACAAGAGCACGGAAAAGGGCTATGGAGCTGGAGGCTCACGACTATAATTTAACTGGGAACCAACTCTATAAGCCAGGAAAGGACAATCAACTTAGAATCTGTGCAAGTGAAAGTGAATACCTACTGATTCTAGAACACGCACATGGAGGAATAAGTGGCGGCCATTATTCAGGCGATAAGACGACAAAAATTGTCTTAACCACAGTAATATGATGGCCTACATTACATATGGATGCTGACGAGTTTGTAAAGCATTGTGACGCTTGTCAACGCACCAACGTGCCGATAAAGAGAGATGAGATGCCACTATGGCCAATGATGGGAGCAAGGGTATTTACAAAATGGGGCATTGATTTTGTGGGACCTATTTCACCCCCTGCATATTGTACCCATACCCAATATATCATTGTGGCTACGGACTATCTCACGAAATGGGCGGAAGCCAAGGCAACACAAAATGCAGATGCACGAACCATTGCACAATTTTTGTATGACAATGTTTTTGTACAATACGGTTTACCAATAGAAATTGCCAGTGATCGAGGAACACATTTTCTTAATGAAGTCATTGAATATCTGCTAGAGGAATTCATGGTCATACATAGAAAATCTGCTCCATATCATCCACACGCAAATGGACAAGCTGAGGCCACAAATAAAACACTATACACGGTCCTCACTAAAATAGTGTCAGAGTCAAGAACAGATTGGGATCAACAGCTACACTCAACACTATGGGCATACAGGGTAGCTTACAAAACATCGATAGGAACAACACCGTACAACATGGTGTTTGGCCTAAATGCTATATTACCTATAGAGTTTTTAATTCCAACTCTACGAGTAGCCAAACGCTTAGAATGGATAGGGCATGAGCTCTCTTCAAGAATAGATGATCTTGAAAAGCTAGATGAACTTCTCTTGAGAGCTGTAGCTTCGATTTATGCTAAAAACAGAAGACAAAAGGAGTTTTTTGACAAGCATGTGCGCATGAAAGAGTTCAAAACAGGTGATTACGTACTTGTTTATACCTTGAAGAAACATGCCAAGAAACTTAAAAAGCGAGGGATGGGACCCTTTGTGATTAATGACCTATGACAAAGCGGAGCTGTCAAGCTTGCTACATTAGCAGGTGAAGAAATGCCAAATTGGATTAGTGGGTGTCGATTAAAGAAATATCATTTACCATTAACATAGGATATACTTCAACAAATCCATCAAGAAAAACAATGGATGAAGGAGAAACAGAGGGTATGGGAAGAAGCCCAAGCAGAAGCAAAAGAGCGCATTGCAAAAAGAAGGCTTCGACAACAACAACAACAATGTGGATCACCATTGCGAATAAATGCTATTCGACTAATGAATTTTGATGAAGACACAGTGGAGCTAATAATGCGGCAATCAAAGTGGGTAGCAATCAAGTTGCATCGACGGCATTGCTTGATTCTGGAGCTCAAGCAAATTTGATCTTCTACAGATTATACAAACAGCTCAAGCCCAAATGTCAACTTCATCCTACTCCACAAGTGCTGGAAAGTAGTATATCACATTCACTACAAACATTGGGCTGTACTATATTGCATGTACAAATATATCAATATATTTACCCACACAAATTTTATGTGATCGAGGATGAAAGCACACAACACCCAATGTTGTTGGGACAACCTTGGCAAAAAGAGTACAATGTGCAGATAGATTGGAATGCGAATGCAGTCAAAATTCAGCATGCACAAGAACAACAGGTGGTAGGCTTTGCTCAACAACCCCAGAAGAATCAGTTGCCAGCAATGCAATCACTGGATAAAGCACCAAAAGGAAAGGTGCCACTAAAAAGCAAACAGGGAACTGCCAACCATGTTCACTACAAGTATAAAAAGTCACAGACCGCAGTGAAGAGATCAGAGTTAGCAACACGAGAAAAACAAGTATGGGTGCGGAAGGATAGAGATGACATGGCAAACAAACCACAATACAACAGAAGAATTCAACAGAAACAGATAGTTCAACCAAAAACCAAGGGAATAAAACAGATATGGATCCCAAAGAAAATGCTCACCAACAACTCAAATGCGACTCGCATTTGGATCCCGAAACTGAAGCAAAATGGGCTCCCTTCAGTACAAGCAACATCGAAAGGCAGACAACTGCATATGAAACCAATAAACCGATTTATGTGGGTGCCAATCATCAACAAAACAATGGCAACCGAGGCAGTAGCAATAAACCTACAAAAACCGGCAAGGCAAAGCTACACATGGAAAGCAAAAGAGACAAGGTCCACGGCCAATTCCTCCACGAAAATTCTCTCCAAGGAGACGACTATGGCTATATCGACAGTAGCGGCAACACTCGCGACTGTTGCAAGAAAAACGATCAAACAAAGAGCGGTAGAGTTACAACTTTTACTTGCAAAGAAACTCTGCCCACCAAATCAACAACAAACAGGAAACCTCGATCGGCGAATGCCAATAAGCATCTTGCTTATACCCTTCTCTTACACAGCATTAATTTTTCCATGCATTGACCAAGTATGCATAAAATAGGGCCACATTACACGGCCAAGCATTAGCACAATTTTGTCAACCCATGCACGACACATACACCGAGGCGATACCTTGTCGTCCGGGAGGACTCCGGCTAGGAGGGGGGGAGGCATTCTCAAATGCGGACCCAATGGTAGAAAGAGAAAAAAAGGACATGTTTTTTGACTATTTTTCTCAAATGCGGACCCAATGGCAGAAAGAGCAAAAAAGGGTATGTTTTTCGACTATTTTTAAGGGTTGTTGTTTGATTGTGAAATTTTCTGAACTAACCCAAGTACATATGCCCTTATACATCATGAATCTACAAGTATATGGAGCCAAACGCCAAATCAAGCCCCTAGGTGTGTGAATATAAGTAAAACTAGCCATTTTTCGGGCAAAATATTGGTAAAACGAAAAATCCGGTCATAAAAATTGCATGTGAGTGTATAATATTTTGTGGTGATGTTTTTGATTTATTATGATTTTTGGGGATTTTCTGGGTTTGATTTGCTATTTTCCTTTTAATTTTGCTAATTTTCAGTAGAAAAACTTCAAAAATACAAAAAGTAGGTGAAAAACGGTCGTAATGAAAAACAAAAAATATGAGGATGATCAATGACTATAGGACAACCTATGGTACAATGGGGGTGCAATTATGAGACTGGAGCGAAAAGCGTGTTTTGGCCAGATTTTGATTGAAACGTCAAATTTCTTGTAAATTGGGCAAATGGAGTCCAAATCAAGAAATTTTTGTGCCTAAACCGCATCGCGCAAGAAGTTGGGAGTACATGTCAAATTTCATGAAAAGTGGTTCGGGGACCCCCATTATAAGACTTTTTCACTTCATTTTAAGCTCATTTCCACTATTGACCTTTGAGAGCACATGTCGAATTTCATGAAAAGTGGTTTGGGGACCCCCATTATAAGACTTTTTCACTTAATTTTAAGCTCATTTTCACTATTGACCTTTGAGAGAGAGGTCCTGCCACCTAGAGCGAACGGAACTTCCAACAGCTTCTATGATGCGCACGACTACCCGACGGGCTTCAGACATGAGAGGTAGGCTCCCCACCTTGAGGTAGGCTCACCACAATCTCGCAAGAAGTTGGGAGCACGTGTCAAATTTCATGAAAAGTGGTTCGGGGACCCCCATTATAAGACTTTTTCACTTCATTTTAAGCTCATTTCCACTATTGACCTTTGAGAGAGAGCTCCTGCCACCTAGAGCGAACGGAACTTCCAACAGCTTCTACGACGCGCATGACTACCCGACGGACTTCAGACATGAGAGGTAGCCTCACCACCTTGAGCTTTTCGCGCATGTTTGTCGTTTTGTCGCGAAAACTAGCATAGGGTTCACACAGAAAGCGGGCAGTAGAGACCTACAAGTAGAAGTGGCCACCTAACGGCTAACCCAAAAGCAATGAGACTTCATCGGCAGCTTACCCTAGCATAGGAGACCAATCTTGGATGCCCAAAGGAAGTAGAAAACCATCGAGAAAAACCCTAATTCCTAGATCCCCGCAAGAGGCCACCAAATGGAAAATTGACGGAGAGGCGCCCAAATGCTACCAAAATTCATGGGTAGGAGCATCTCGACATGCTCGACAAGTCTATGTAGCCCACATGACCAAAAAGTGACCCGAAACGGCACTAAACTTCAGATTCGGCAGCAGACACACAAAGCGTCAAATAGCTCTCGCGGCCAAACCACATGTCCGTTTGCCACCAAACTTCACGAGCGGCTTTCCTAGACCATCAACAACCAAGTCCTATGGTGGTAGAAGACCACAAGTCATCGAAGACATGTAAACGCAACCACGGGTGCTTCTAGAGCGACAAATTGCCAAATGGAGCTGGGTGAAGCAAGGATCCCCAAGGGATCGGGAAGCTATGGAGACCAACATCAAGAAATTTCATCGTCGTTGAAAAGCACTCCAAAAGTCAGAAAACGGCTCGGAGGCTCTGAAATCCACACAAGGAGTTACTTTCTATCTATTTGACTTTTTTGTTGAAATAAGGCTTAAAAGAGACTCAGGGGGACTAAGGACAAGCACCAGTAGCACCTTCAGTAAAAATTTCATCAGGAGACATCCTACGTGTAGGATGTCTCAAGGACATTTTTGGGCATAAAACCCAACATTTCTCATTGCACAAAGTTTGTAATCACAGAGAGGAAGTAGTGGCAGCTGCACTAGACCTCTCCAACAAAGGGAATAGTGTAACCAAAAGAAGAGATGAAGTGAAGGTGTACTCTAAAAAGAAAAGCAACTACACCTTTGAAGATATTGCAAACCCTAAAGTGGCAATGATGAGCCAACTTTACAACCAGTACTTCCACATGTGTACAAAGCGGCCACAGAAGTATAGAATGCCACCTGGAGCAATTGCCACAACCTTCACCTGGGCAATGCAGAAGAACAAGCCGAAGGTGATCAACTATGCTGCCTATATCCATGATAATCTGGTGAAGATGGGCAACAAGAACCCCAGCTACATTGTGCCGGGTGAGCTGATCACAAAAGTGGTTTATGGGGCATTGCATGCCAAGGGAAGATGGCCTGACCCTCCATCACAGAATGACTGGCTAAGGTTGAAGAAAGATAAAGAGGATGAACAGCCAAAAGCACCCAGGGTAGCAACAAGTTTGAAGCTCCGGCTAGAGACCGTGCAAGAAGAGCAGGCAGAGTTGAAGAAGGGAAAGAAGAAATCTGTACAAGTGCCAATCAAAGAGACAAAATCACAGAAAGCGGCACGGCTAGAGCGGCTAATGGAAAGCTTCCGAGCCGAAAGAGCCCTCAAGGTGGATTTGAGCGAGCTATGGAATCCATCACTGGAAACCATGTTGGGATCATCCCGAAGGGTGCATAGAGACAGATTTGAAGATTATATATAAAATTTTGAGATCCTGGATGCTACGACAGAAAATATCCCAAATGTACCATTTACAGAAGCAGAAGTGGATGAAGTACGACGGCAACTGCTAGAAGAGCAGGAAGGCCAAGAGAGGGAGAGAGAGAGAAATACAAAGGCAGATAGGGCTTCAAGAAAAAGCCGGCAACTCCACCATCCACCCCGGAGTCTAGCCCACCGCCATCACCACCTCCTCGTAGCCCTCCACAAACTCAACAAAAGGAGCAGCTGGACAAATCTGAAGATCAAGAAGATTCAAGGCAAGAACAAAGCCAAGAGAAAGAGCAAAAAGAAGAAGCTAAGCCCAAAAGTGAGCAGCCAGAGCCAAATGAAGCACACGTTTCTTGATCTACTAGCTGCTGGTTATTCAAAAGAAGAGGCAGCCATAGTCACATTTGACTTGGCAAGCACAGGGCCCAAAGAACAGATGCAGAGCCTGCGGTTAGTGGAGCTAAAAGAGATGGCCACTGATACAGTGGACCTGGAGCCACCCACCAATGATTGGGATGTGGTGATGATCAAGCTAACCGGGCTCAGGGCGTAATCAATGGCCACGGAAAGTGAGGTTGACAATCTCAAAGCCAATGAAATTCAGATCAAGGCTCAAGTTGACTCTCTCCAAAAACAAAGCCAAGGGCATATAAAGAAAGAAGCAGAGCTACAAGCAAGTCTAGCCACAGAATTGCAAAGATGCCAGGAGATGGAAAGAGAAAATCAGGCAGCAGCTCAAAGACTACAAGGAGCTGAAGACGAATACAGAAAACTCACCAAGTCATTGACAGATGTAGAGAGAGAAAGGGACAACCTAACCCTACAAATTGCTGAAGAGTCCAAGGAAGTGGAAGCCATGCAGAATGCCAAAGAGAAGGCATAGATAGAGCAGGAGGCTAGCTAGGATGAGGTCATCGAGCTCAAGGACCAGATTAAATTTAAAGATCAAACCATCCAACGGCTACGGGCATCTCCTTCCAGAGTCAGAACGACTAGCTCGACTCACACCACTTCAGAGAATCAGCTTTATGAAGAACAAATGAAAGAGCTCCAAAAGGAGTTAACCTTAGAGAAAAAGCAGAGGCTGATGATGGTCAAGGGGTCAGTAGTCATGCAAACCCGCATGGAAGAAGAGCACAAGGCAATGCAGAAGGAGCTGGAAACCGTCAAGAGAAAGCTCGAGGAGGCGGAAAAGATAAATGCCGATTTGAATGACCTCCTTGTGAATATGGGAGAGCAAGCTGAAGCAAAAAAGAAGACATTCCAAAAGCAAAAAGAAGCTGAGAGGCCAACAGACAGAAGAGCAGTTCAGCACCGAGCTAGCAGCCATGGAAGGAATAGATTTAGAGAATGTGGCAGATCCTGTGGACACACCCATGCAAGAGGAAATCCTTGTAGGACCCTCTCAAGAGCCACAAGATCTGACACAAGAAGAAGAAGAGAAGCTGCGAAAGGCCATAGACGCGGAAATCAGAGACACGGCCAAAGAAGCCTTGGAATGGGAGAAGAGGGTCTTTAAATCAATGACTATTCAGAAGATAGATGCCAGCAACCTTCGGTGTGAATGGCTACAGCTCTCTCTCCTATATCCTCTCCTAAAATACGAAGCTGCTACAATCAACAAGCGAATCAGAGAAGAGCCAACAGTGCCACTGTACACAATAGACGTCTCCAAGCCTGAAGGGATAAAGTTGATAGTCGACTCTCAACCCAGGTGGAGAAAGGCATGGCTAACAAAGTATCCACATTATCTAATCCATCTGGTAGAGGCACCAAAAGTCATCAGAGATAACCTAAGTTTCTGTCCTCTACCAAGGATGCGGACGTGGAAGGCCCAGAAGCTATCATCAAAGAAGCCGACCTACTTGGCTAAATTACCCGAAGCTGCCAGGCTTGAAGGCAGGCGAGAGAATAAGTGTTCAATACATGGTGAAAACTCTACCGGGCGCCATCAAATTGTTCACTGGCTCGCCTGACCTATCTTTCATTATGATGAGAAAGATTTGCAAAACACTTTTGGTAGTCTTCGAGACATTCAAACAAGGCCAGGCGACAGACAGTATCTTCTTCTTTCAAGATACATACAGATGTACATACGATCTGTCTGGTCAGCCTTCCAAGGAGGTGATACATGCATTGTATCACGGATCATGTTTTTGCCATCCTATCACCTCCAG
The DNA here is from genome assembly GCF_014529385.1 of Adiantum capillus-veneris. Taxonomy (NCBI): domain Eukaryota; kingdom Viridiplantae; phylum Streptophyta; class Polypodiopsida; order Polypodiales; family Pteridaceae; genus Adiantum; species Adiantum capillus-veneris. The sequence goes on along the minus strand of NC_140940.1, from coordinate 157,084,697 downwards.
GTCTTTGAAGAAGCTTTCTACATCGGCTTCTTCACAATCAGCACTCACATATTTGACCCGATACTACTGGCTCAACATGCAAGATATGAGTCATTGCTCAAGATGAGAGAAAGCCTAAGATGAAGAAGCAGCTCAACAACCATGTCGGGGATAACATGAGCAAGGAGGGGGGGAGTGTTAGTGAAGTCGCGGAGCAGAGCGTGGGTCGACTCTCTCACACACACACACACACACACACACACAGTGAGCTTACACAGTACAGTACGCAGAGAACTGTTAGAAGGGTTATCTCCCAATACCTTAGTATTCACAAAGTATAAGTTAGTATATACAAAGAGTTAGAGGGAAGTGAGTTAGGCGGGCGGCCAGCCATATCCGCATAAGAGGCCACTTGGGCTTTAATCCCAACAACCTCCCACTTAAAGTCCAATGTGGCACTTTAAGTAACTGTAAATCTATGAACATAAATGTACAAAGATTTACATGGCTGCCATCTATCCAATGCCCAATAACTCACAAAAATGCACAAAGCCCTCTCTTGGAAGTCCCTTTGTGAGTAGATCAGCAGGATTGTCCTTGGTGTGGATCTTCAGCAGTTGTATATGCTTGTCTTCAAGTACTTCCCTAATGAAGTGATATTTCACATCAATATGCTTAGTCTTCGAATGGAACACTGGATTCTTTGCCAATTGTATAGCACTTTGACTATCACAATATAACTCTGGCATATCTGCATTGATTCCCAAGTCTGCTACCAATCTACCAAGCCAAATAGCTTCTTTGCATGCCTCATTTGCTGCAACATACTCAGCTTCAGTAGTAGACTGTGTAACACAATCTTGTAATCGAGATCGCCATGATATGGCACCTCCAGCCAATGTAAAGACATAGCCTGATGTAGATCTCCTATTATCCAAGTCTCCTGCATAATCTGAGTCAGTGTATCCTCTGACACTCAAATCCTGACTACCATAGCATATGCGCATACTCTTTGTATGTTTTAAGTATCTCATGATACCTTTCACTGCCTCCCAATGTTTCTTGTCGGGATTTGACATATATCTGCTAACCACTCCCACTGCAAATGCAATATCCGGACGTGTAGCAATCATTGCATACATCAAACTACCCACTGCAGACGCATATGAAATCTTATCCATTTCAGCCTTTTCTTCCTCAGACACAGGACAATCTTGTTTGCTAAGTTTCACATATGGTGGCAATGGAACACTCAATGCCTTTCCCTTCTCCATATTGAAACGTTGCAAAACCTTGTCAATATACTCTGTTTGAGATAACCAAATCAACTTCTTTGATCTGTCTCTCTCAATGCGCATACCAAGTATATGACTTGCCTCACCCATGTCTTTCATGTCAAACGATTTTGCCATCTTTGACTTCAAAGCTGAAATTTCTTCCAAGTGTTTGCCAGCAATCAACATGTCATCCACATACAAAATAAGGATCAGCCAACTGCCATCCTTAGCCTTCTTTGTATATAGACAGTGATCGAACTCACTACGTTTGTAGCCTTGAGAAAGCATAAACTGGTGGAACTTATGGTACCATGCCCTCGGTGATTGTTTTAAGCCATAAAGACTCTTTAACAACTAGCATACCAAATGTTCCATGCCTTTCTCAACAAACCCTTCTGGCTGCTGCATGTAAATTTCCACATCTAAATCACCATGCAAGAACGCTGTCTTGACATCCATTTGGTGCAACACCAAATCCAATATAGCAACCAATGCAAGAAAGCATCTCAATGTAGTCATCTTGACCACTGGAGAGAAGACTTCATCAAAGTCAATGCCTTGTTCTTGCTTAAAGCCCTTGGCAACAAGCCTTGCTTTGTACTTTGGCTGACTATCATGAGCGGTGATCTTATACCTGTAAACCCATTTACAAGGTAGAGCCTTTTTGCCCTGTGGTAATTTAACCAACTTCCATGTCTGGTTTTTATGCAGAGCTGTCATCTCTGACTGCATGGCCAACTGCCATTTTTTCGAGTCAACCACTTGTAATGCTTCCTTGTAACAAGATGGTTCTCCGCAATCTGTGAGCATGACATAATTTAGAGATGGCACATAACGATCAGGTGGTTTGGAGACACGCTCAGAACGTCTCACCACAACTGATTCTGCCTCTCTAGCCACTATAGGCTGTTCCTGAGCCTGACCATGCAGTCTTGATGTGCTAGCACTAGGTCCATCTTCCCTGAAGACAACTCTTCTGATCTCCTCTGTCTTCTCTGGCTTAGCGTGAAACTTGGCTTCATTGAAATGCACATCATTGCTACGAATAAGCTTTCTGGACTCAGGATCCCAGAGCTGGTAACCCATCTCGCCCGATTCTCCGTAGCCAAGAAATATACACTTCTTGCTCTTTGGTTCTAACTTATTTCTGAACTCCTTAGGAATATGGCTATAAGCTTCACAACCAAAGACTCTGAGATGCTTATACGAAGGTGCCTTTCCTGTCCATAGCATCTCGGCCACTGCACTCTTATCCAGAACCCTACTAGGAGACCTGTTGATCAAATGGACTGCTGTAGCCACTGCTTCCGCCCAAAATCCATCAAGCAACTCAGCATTTGACAACATGCTTCTAACCTTCTCTTGTATGGTCCTATTCATACGTTCTGCAACCCCATTCTGTGAAGGATTATATGGTGCAGTAAGTTCCCGCTTAATCCCTTTTGCTTCACAAAAGTCTTGAAAAGCTTTGGAAACGTACTCTCCACCATTGTCAGTTCTCAAGCACTTCAGCTTCTGACCACTCTGATTTTCCACCAGCTGCAAGAATGTCTTAAAGACCTTGAGCACCTCATCCTTGTGCTTCAAGAAGTAAACCCATACTTTGCGAGAATAGTCATCTATGAATGTACAAAAGTACGTTGCTCCCCCTAGTGACAAACTAGGCATTGGTCCGCATAGATCACTGTGTACAAGAGCTAACCGTTCGTCCCTACGATTCCTCTTTGATCTGTGCGGTTCCTGCGTTTGCTTACCATAAACACAATGCTCACAAAACTCAAAATCTTGAAATGAAAAGCTAGGCAAATAACCATAATGAGAAAGTATTTCCATTCCTCTTTTTGACATATGTCCCAACCTACGATGCCACAGTGACACACTTGGCTGCTCAATCACATTAATTACATGGTTTTTAACCTCTGAAACATGTAAAGTGTACAGAGTTCCTGACTTGCTGCCATGTGCTACAGTCATCGAACCTTTGGAGATCTTCCAAGCGCTGTTCCCAAAAACTGTCACATAACCCGCATCATCCAACTTCCCTGTACTAATCAAGCTCTTTCGGATTGCTGGAACATGTCTGACATTCTTGAGCCATAAAGAAGAGCCATTCTGAAACTTCAACTGTACATCTCCCACTCCAAGTATGTCACAAACCTGCTCATTGCCAAGTCTGACATAATCTTTAGTAGCCACATATGATGTAAACCACTCTTTGTGCGGAGAAACATGTAAAGATGCCCCTGAGTCGATAATCCAATCACTCATAGCATGTCCATCCTCTGCAGTCAAGAAAACAGAATCAAGATTGCTTGTAAGGAAGATGTCACCAGCTACTATACCAGAATCACTGTCTGAACCAGATCCTGTGACATTCACCTCTTCAATCTTCACTAAACTCTTCTTTTCATCTTGCTTAGAACTCTTTGTTTTTCCTTTTTCTTGTTTCCACTTCGTACAGTCTCGCTTCATGTGACCCTTCTTGCCACAATGGTAGCATTCTATGTCATCCTTTGACTTCGAATCACGAGACTTACTTCGGTTTTGTGCCTTCTTACCCTTCTTCTCTTTAAACTGCTGTCTCCCTCGAACGACCAAAGCACTATTGCCTTTGCCTTTGTCAATGTTCTTCCTGTTCACTTCCTCTGTGAGCAAGCTGCCTTCTACATTGGCACTTGTAAGACCTTCTGGCGCAACAGAATTACTTAACGCTGTACGAAAAGTATCCCAACTGTCTGGCAAAGTGATTAAGAGAAACATAGCCTTCACTGAATCTGGAAAGACTATCTCCTGTGCTGTTAACTGGCTGAAAATTATGTGAAATTCATTCAGATGATTTGACATGGCTGTCCCTTCCTTCATCTTCAAATCCACCAATTTCTTGAGCCAGTAAATCTGAGAAGCAGCACTTTGTTTCTCGTACATACCACATAGCTTTTGCCATACGCCATACGCTGTAGTCTCTTCTGCTACGTTGAAGTAAACATTTTCTGCCAGTGTCAGCATGATTGTGGAACAAGCTAACTCGTCAAGCTCTTCCCACTCATCTTCAGCCATACCTTCTGGTCTCTCCCCTTTGAGCTTCAGTGGCTTCACTTGTTTTTTCTGCACCAAAACCTGCCAAATTTGCTTCTTCCAGAATGGAAAGTTTGTGCCATCCAGCTTCTTTATGTTGTAAAGAGTCTCACTTTGAGAAGATGCCATATCTGCCAAACTGCTTACTCCTGAGAAAAATCCGGCAGAGTTTCCCCAGTAAACTGGCCTCTGTACACAGTAAACAAGCTGTAATCAACAAGCTGAACACCTCTCCTCAGGAACTGTCAGTATTTTGAAAATTTTTGACAGAGTCTCCCTTGTAAACTGAGCTCTAGGAACCAAAAGATAGCTCAGAAAACAATCATAAATAGCTGACCAGTGACAAATCTAAAAAATCTCTGTAATATGCTGTCCTGTAAGCATACACTGTCTCCTCTCTGGGCGATGACAGAACCTGTATCTGTCTCAAGACTGAACCCTGAACAATGCCTCAACGACCTGACGCATAAGATGCAATCCAGTGTCTACACAAAGTCATACATCCTAAGGGATAAAAGTCGCCGAAGAGGATGCGTGTAGAGGGGAACTCCAGCAACCTAATCCACCTCACACTGGGTAACCCAGCCCCCAGTGCTTGGCTTCAAAAAACCTCACACACGACCCTCTCAGATGGCTCAACAAACTGCCCAGAACTAGCATACATCCTATAATAGACCAATCACTGTCCTATGACCGCTGCGGCGGTCTGTCTGCTAGCGTGACTCACAACTAGCAGACCCACAATCACAGTACATCAATCTGCAATACATGCCAGTGGTGTCAAGCCGTCGTATGGCCACACCTCCCCTGGAACCTGGCAAGCACAAGAAGTAACAATGCAGACTGCAATATATATATCTGATGATATATATGTGTACCTGGTCTATAGATGATGCTCTGAAGACTAATGAGTGATGTATGTCGATGCCGATATTGATGTCGGCCACCTCCTGCTTGCCAATCTACACAAGACGGATTTCTTTGCAGCTGAAATCTATCTTCTACTGTAGTGCTCAGAACGAAATTCTGAGGGCATAAACGGCTTCGAAAGGGGGGTAAAACCCCCGGTCGCCTGATGGAAACGCTCCCGGAACGCCGAGTGTGAATTTTCGAACTGCGGATCCAAAATCTGTCGAAAAAGTGCGCGCGCACGCGATTGCGCAAAACCGCACTGAACCAAGGCTCTGATACCAATTGAAGTCGCGGAGCGGAGCGTGGGTCGACTCTCTCACACACACACACAGTGAGCTTACACAGTACAGTACGCAGAGAACTGTTAGAAGGGTTATCTCCCAATACCTTAGTATTCACAAAGTATAAGTTAGTATATACAAAGAGTTAGAGGGAAGTGAGTTAGGCGGGCGGCCAGCCATATCCGCATAAGAGGCCACTTGGGCTTTAATTCCAACAGTTAGAAGCTGGACACACCCTACGGAAAATGACTACTCAGCAGATTATTATTTTTTGTAATTATTCATTTATTGAGAAAACCCGACATTTCACCTTTGTAAATATTGGGGCTTACTGAAGTTTCCAGATTGTATCCCAGTTTTGACACTTAGATTGAGTAAATAGTTAAATTGGAACATTAGGGTTTGAGAATTGTAAGGTATTTATACCACTTTTTTACCTTTATGAAAAACCTTTTGTCATTTTAAAAAAGTTTGAAGTCTGTGAGTGAGCGTACTGTGTACGAGAGAGAGTGAGAGTTTCATCTTGACGCTACGCGCGCACCGGTGGTCGAAATTGAGTGTGGAGAAGTGCAACGTTTTCCCCCGATGAGAGCTACGCGCCAATACCTACATTGTGCGCGTACGGTCCGGTTTGGCGAGCTCCATCTACAAGCTTCATCTGGTGATTCGTTGAGCATACGTTGTCCGATTTGCATTGCAACATATCCATGTGTTCATATTGAGTAGAGCTACACATTAGGCACTTTAGTTTTCGGAAACGACGATCTAAAAATTTCGACCAGACATCCTATGTGATTTTGCACCAGATGTTTTGGGTTGGGATTTTGGTTCATGGACCTTAGGGAGAGCGACCTATTGGTGTTAGTAGGGTCTCCTTCAAGTTCTGTGGCGTTCGAGATCGTTTGATGGGTATTTGGCTCTAGAAAGCGTTGTAGGAAATCTCCTCTTATGCACTCCAGAAGGCTGTAGCTTAGACATTTGGTAGAGACCTCTGTGGGAATTAGTTAGGAGTCGGTCGAGTGTAGGTTGACACCCTATGCTTGCTTCCACGCGCCTGTGGGTCGAGCTTCGTCCTTAGCTGACAAATCTTGTTAGGTGAGTTCTCGTTGTGCTGACGTCCGTCGCGGCGTATCCGTCCAACATCGACCCCTCTTGCTATTTTCTCTTGCTAGCACCTCATTAGACCTCCCCAGACTTAGCCAATAGGATTTCACGAGCATAAGTGATAGCCTTCTGACATATTTCCCCCTTTTCTCTTTTGTGAGAGCTCTAGGTAATTAATAAATACAATTATCATTGGACCCCTTTGTCTCTTGGCCAATAGGAATGAGGCAAGCCATTGGCCTGCTGAATGCTCATTGGACCCCCTAGGAGACTGTTTAATAGTCTTCTAGAGAGCTTAATTCCTATTGGTTCTTTTATTAAGTATTTTTAAATTAATTAAACTAGATTTACTCTAGCCAAATTTTCATTGGTCCACCTCCATGACCATCCAAATAGGATTTGAGTATAGCTTGTGGGCATATGGCCTAGGGAGCTGACATGGGTCCCTCTTTCCCCTTGTGTACAAAGGAAGCTTGTGTGTGTGTGTATGTGGGCATCTGGCCTAGGGAGCTGACATGGGTCCCTCTTTCCCCTTGTGTACAAAGGAAGCTTGTGTGTGTGTGTGTGTGTGTGTGTGTGTGTGTTTCTCCCTCATCCCCTACTTCTTGGGCTTGCCCCCTCCTATGTAGGAGTTTGTGAAGACTTTTTGGGACACACACAAAGCATCCAATTTCCTAAGGCTTTGACCATTGGACACAACCTTTGAATTTTGGAACCTTAGCATTTTGCTGGCTGAACCCTAAGGGCTTTAGAGCCCATTGTTTCACAATAGCTCTTTTGCAGATGGACCCCCCTTTGGATCCCTATTTTACCTCCTTTGGATCCCTATTGTAGCCGGTCTGCCAACTTAACCAATATTCTAGCCTTTTCTCCCCTGGTACTTCCCCATATTAAATGATCAGTTTAACATGAGAAAATCATTTACGAGAATTAGATATTAGTTATTACCTTGAATCTCTAAGGAAACAAAGGCCACTCTATCAAGGATGGAAAAAAGATGATGAGCATCGAGGATGATGAGGTCAATCAAGCTTTGGTGGCACTTGAGCCAAAAGCTGCACCTCGCCAAAAGCTGCACCTCTTGCTCAAGTCCCAATGAAACTCCTCAACATACTCTGAATCCAAATGCAACAACTTGAGAAGGGAGATGTAGAAGAGGCCATGTACATATAATAGCCAAAAGAAAAAAAGGGATGCCTTAAGGAGAGAAACTCACATAGCCGAACTGGCTAAACCTACAAAATCACCTTCAAAGCCAATCACCAAAGCTTCAAAACTTCAACGAACACGAAATAGTAGAAGACACCATCATGTCCACAACCACCTCCACCAAAATAGCCACAAACTCTAATCATGGACCTCTTTCCACTACCAGAACTAGATCTAGAGATTGCATCCGAATCTTGCACAATACAGAGGTATTGGACCTAAACATGAAAAGGATAGGATCCTCCACCACTGACTCCTCCTCAATAGGATTGACAACATCTGACAATGGAGTGCCAACTCAACAGGGGATGTTGTGTGTCTAGAAGTGCACATAGCTAGGAAATTTGTGCCAAAGTTGTGGAGAAGCCACCAATGACTAATGAAGGAGAAAAAGGGCTAAAGGGAATTATGAAGGTCCAAGGGTGGCCATTAATTTTGTATTATTTTCCAGCAAGCCACTATGTGGTTGTTTATAATCCCATTTATCAAAGCCCCATGTAATTTTGGATGTGTAAAACCCCATTTTATTGTTATAGAAAGCCTTAGTAGTAGATAGAAAAGCTTGATTATTTTCCTTTTAATTACAATGTGATGCTCACAAAGCTTAAAACTAGGTGCAAGGACTATATTAACCGGTTTTTCCCGGTCAAGTGTGAACCATACATGACATACAATGAATATGATAGGTCAAGTTGTCATCACACACCAGAGATTGAGGCAGAGAGGGATTTTCTCGACAAACCTAGAGCTAAGAGGAGTTGGGGAGTGAGGAGCAATATGCATGATGCACATCCTACAAGAGCACATACAAAATGGATATAGTGCTCTCCTGTATATGACACCCCTCACTTAGAGAGTTGATGGAGTGGGGAGAATGGGTCACTTTCTACTAGAGATATAGAGGCATAGAGTGTGACTTCTCTAACATCCACTACCTCTAGCAGAGGATGATAGTCTCAACTCACCAAATTATCTTAGAGAGCTTGCACCCGCAATCACCATGCAAATAGGAAACTGACATTGTTTGGAACCATAAATGGTTCCAAGCACACACCTACAAGCCACGACCCAAGTACATAAGATGGAGATCTAAGAGATTCAGACATGACATCAACAGAGCAAGCAAGAGAGGGTGGAGCACTCTTCTTGAGACCTTCATGGGCTCTTCATCCCCCTACCCTACATGTGATCTTAATTACAAGGACTCATAGTTAGGCATCAAATGGAGCTAGCTAGATACATGCATATTATGACTTCACTCCCCAAGCATAAAGTATTTCAACCATAGACTTAGAGCTCCCACACATATCATCATCTTTAATCCCTCACAACTGCCCACACCTTTCTAGCTTACTTTATCACCATAGCACTTTTTTTTGTACCGAATAGTCATGTACATTTATGTCTCATCGGTCAACTTTGATTTTTAGAAGATATGAGTGAATAAATATTTCTTTGTCTAGTTCCTCGTCTCTTCAATCGAGTATTATGCATTACTGTTGGTGTCATTGGAGCTAATCCTAACTCTAACTAGATCCAAAACATTTTACGATTGTTTTAGATGTCAAAATGAAGAGACTCATTACAATCATATAGACTAAATATTGCATGCATCAAACTGTTGCAATGTCCCTACGAGTAGATAGAGTCTACTTTAAAGACTTGACTATGGATTGAATATTGGTGTATGCATAGCCTTTGGGTAGATAGCTCTGAGTACATGCTTCCTTTAAGAACTTGGCACTTTTATGAAGACGTTCTCCTTCTTCTCCCTCATGTAATGCTCGAATGACCCTCTCTACCTCTTCCCTATCAATCAAACCATTGTTTGGGTTCTCTTTGAAACCGAGACCAACTTTCCATTCTTCAATGATGAACTTAGCATCCAAGAACTGATCGGCAAAGTAAGGAAAGCAAAGCATAGGTACACCTTGGCTTATGGCTTCAACAGTAGAATTCCAACCACAATGAGTAAGAAATCCATGTACGGAAGAGTGGGAAAGTACTTTGACTTGGGGAGCCCAATGTGTGACATAGCCTCTGCCATGACACTTAATTAAGAGTTCCTCAGGGAATGTTGTGTATGATGCATCCTTTACAAGATCAGGACGAAAAACCCAAAGAAAACGTTGTTGACTAGAAAGAAGGCCAGCAACGAGTTCTTCAAATTGAGGGATTGTTAGGGAGGCAAAGCTACCAAAGGAGATAAAAAGAACGGATGAGCACGGTTGTGAGTCTAGCCACCACATGCAAGCTTCATCCTCCTTCCAAAAGCTTGTAGATATCTCCTCTTCGAGTGGCTCCACCAATGGGCCTATACCATAAGCTGGTATGCCTAAATTCACTTCAAGGGCTACCTCTTCTAGCTCTTTGAAGGTATTGACAACTATGGCGTGAGCTCTGCTCGTTGTCTCTTGTAATGCTTTCGACAAATATGCGTACATGTAGCGATTTTCTCCGAGGTGGTCCATGAGATCTCCAACTTTTATAGTAGGTAAGCCATGGAGGCCCTCTTTGAAAGTGTTATTCTTCAAACTTTCTCTTGCTTCCAATGCCTTCAAGACTACAATTGATGAAAATGGTGGGTGTTAGGAAGCCGACACTTGACCAAAGACTGCAGGGACTATATGTGCCTAATTACCTTTGTGATGTGTGTGAAGTCCCAATTAGGGCTGTTTTGTTGTTTTGGGAGCCCGCCAGGGGGTTGGGGTTGAGAGAGAGAGAGAGAGAGAGAGAGAGAGAGAGAGTTACCTTCTTCAAGAGACACGGTTCCCTGTTGGATATGGTGAGCCAGCAACAGAGCGCTATGACTGGAAGGATAAAGAGCAATTCTGGGTAAGTTGAGTTTGTCCGCTACACTTTGCGTAGAGGTGGTCATGAAGATGTCGGAGATGAGGCAAGTGACCGGCGGGTCTTGCTGTTGCAGCAGCAGGTGCTCAATTTGAGGAGCGAGGCTGTTGAGGGCTTTTAAGAAGCACTCCATGATGCCCACCCCAGTCAGGCTCAACTGGTTGCGATCGAACAAAGGCATGGAAATGTGTGTTCTGCGGATATATTCAAGCGGTGATCCACTGCGTGCCCCTGCCTCCGCATGCTCTCCTAATGGCGGAGGAGGCTGCTTAGAGGTGAAGAAGGAGTTGGTTATGTCGAGGAAGGTGATGGTGAAGCCCTCTTGAGCGGCCAGCCGCTTACAGAAGCGCATCATGGGGTTCACGTGGCCTTGGCCCGGCAACGCCACCGCCAATGCATGGTGCCTTCGCTTTGGTGCCGCCGCACAAGCCATATCTGCTCCTGACGACCCTGCTGCAACCCTGCGCTCTTTACATGCATTTCTGCCTCTGTGACGGGTATCACAAAGGGTCTAACTTTGGAGCATCTGCCGTTTTGTCATTGATCAAAATTACGCTTCACGTGCCACCATTTCTTTTGGCCTGCCAACGGAAGGCCCATCCATTACATATGCAATAGAGGAGTTATCTTTCCAGCTTTTGGTGTGCCCAATGACATATGCAATAGAGGAGTTCACATCCATGCTTTCGGAAACAACTGCATTTTTTAAAGGAGAGGGACTGAACCATAGCCATGGCGTAGTGTTCTTTGCTTGCTCCCTTCCCTGTTTCCCAGGGCCCCTTTCCTTTCATCATACCCCCTCCTTCAATGCTTGGGATGGCCAACTTCCTTTTCCATGACAGACTGCGTGCGTATTTGTCTTCAAGACCTTATAGATGGCATTCAACACATTGAACACTAGCCAATAGATGATATGAAACTCGCCATTGTGTTTGTCTAGGTTGTCCACAAGCTTCAACCAGGAAGTGTTGGCTCTAAACAAGTTGTCAAGTGTGGGTAAATTTTCCTAGCTTGCCTTTGTACTTTCACAACCATCTGAAAGCCATAGCATCCGAATTGACAAAAGAGTTATAGAGTGTCCAAGCGCATGCTTCATGTCATAGACATATTTACATACAATGACGAAGGGTTCGGACAACCCGCTGCTTAAAAGTATCTCCCTAGGGCATCCTTCCACTATTGAGTCTTAGGTCAATTCATGAGCGACTATCCAATCAAGAATCCTTAGCCCATAGCTGAGGAGATGTAACATTTAATGCACTAGTAACTTGTGTGTAGCAAAAGGTGATAACATAGTGAGCATTTCATTAAGAACAAGTTCCTAATGAGCATAGATGGCATAGATAGAGTACTTAATTTGAGAAAGCAACATAGCAATTGTTAGCAGCAAGATAACTCGGATACCATTTTTCAGAGCTCTCATTGTAAAAACATTTATTATTTCGATGAATCGAGAATATTGTAACTCTTATTTTTCGGATAAACTTTATAATTGATGAGCCGCGGCTACAAGCTTTTAGATTGTATCAACGTGTCTTTACCTATCTGTAGTTAGAGCTCTCAGATTATTAGATTTGACCACCAAAAACCTTGGCTAAGGTATAAAAGCCAATTTTTGTAAGTTATTATTATGTTTTGGATAATGAAATACACAGCATGAGCTAACGGCGCTCACTTCTCTCTTTTTCGCACTTTCTACTCTCTCCCCAATTGTCGCATGCAGTCGTGTCTGTTGCATTGCAACCGCAGGTAATAGCTCTACGCATTGAAGTACGCAATTCACTGTATTTCGTAGCTTTTGACGTCGCCGATCCGCGACCTAATTTCATCATAAGTAAGAATTTACACTTCAAAATTAAAAACTAAGCATAGGCGGGATATTGGAACATCATTGCTAAGCATTTAGATGCATTCTGCGTCGAAAACGACTAGGTCAGAAACACTTGACCTAAAGTGAGATTTGAGACCATAAGCATGTGTGCTTAGGTCTTATAAACATGTCTTAAAAGTTTCGTTATGTTTGGATGTCATTTGATGCTGTATCGGATGTGATTTATTTGTCAATGAGTGATTGGCTTTTGGTGATTTCAGTCACTTGAGTGTATCTTGAGTTAGATGCGAGTTGTTTGTGTTGTTTTCCAAGAGATTGACAATCTCTTGTAGCCTCTATGCACTAGTCGAGTTAGCTTTGTCCCATGGATTGACAATTATATTCGTGGTTCTCACTACGTCTGCAATAAGATAGGAGTGAGGTTAGACACCCGTTCCACATTTGGCGCCGCTACCGGGGATTGAAGAGACCTAAACTATGAAAAAACACGAGCGTCTTGTGACGTTATTCTTAACTTTCTTTAGGATCTCTTAGAGTAGAAACTTTCTTTTTAAAACCGCATAGCTTAAGATTGTCGTCTTTTACTGTGTAGAGGTAGTTTGGAAGTAATCGTACTTGCTGAGTACCTTTAGGATTGTAGGATTGTAGAATTAGATTAGGGTTTTAAGAATGATTGACGGACGAGACAAATCTTAAGATCAACGCTCAAAAAACCATTAAAAAACAAGAAAATGAGAGTTTGTGAACACTTTCCACAACCCCATTGCAATAGGATCCGAGGTGGGTCTCAAAATATTGCTCTCTCCGAAAGAATCAATTGTGAGTTGTTATGTAAAGGTGCAGAATTTCAGGTCTACGACTAGAAATAGCATCGAAAGACTGTCAACAAGTTAAACCAACTGGAGAGTATGCTTGGTAAAAATTTTAAGAATTTACAAAAACTCAGATTATTTACTTTTTTTTGACATTTTAAGCCAAATTAAGTTTTGACTTGACTCAGAGGCTTAAAATAGCTCATGAAAAGACTGTCCAGTGAAAAAGTTTTAAAAAGTGTTCATATTGGACCTAGAGTAAATAATCATAATTATTTACTTTCAGCTCAAAACTAACCAAGGTTGATATCAGAGACTCTATGCATGGTGCAAACAACTTTTGTAAAGGACCATAGAATTTGGATCACCAAATTGACCAAAAACTGGGTAAAAACTAAAGTCTGTACTGACTTTCAGGAACTTGACTGTAAATTGGAAAAAAATTTGTTCAAACTAAATGAAACTTGATTCATAGGCTTATATTGATGTGATAGACATGTGTATATGCTTAGTTGACCAAAAAGATGCAAAAATTTACCAAAAGTAAATAATCGTGATTGTTTACAGCTATCCCATTTTTCAACTTTTTTGATCAATTTAGCATACCACTAGCCTTACCATGTTGTATTAAGTTCACAAACCAAATTTGGTGAGATTTGGATCATTGGATAAAAAATTGTGGCCAAATTTGCAAAGTCAGTTTACAGTTATAAAACTGATGATCATTTGAACAAAAATTGTCCAAACTTGATAAAACTTGGCTAGGGAGCTTAAGTTTAGATACTTAACAGATCTATGTCAAGATTCAGACAAAAACTTACCATTAGGCAAAATTTGGACTCACAAAGGGGCCCTTTAAGGAGTTTGACTTTACCTCTCTCTACCAAAACGGGCGCATGATGGATAAATTTTTGCAAATAAACTCAAAAGTTAGCGGAGGTTTGAAAGTTAGAATGTTCTCTTCAAGCTCTATCTACTAATATATAGCACGCCATGAGATTCTTCATATTTTAGAAGATTCTTTTTTCCGATTCACCTATGATGTGACAACTCTGTCGGAATCTAAGTGAATCAAAAAAAGAATCTTGTAAAATATGAAGAATCTCATGGCGTGCTATATATCAGTAGATAGAGCTTGAAGAGGACATTCTAACTGTCAAACCTCCGCCAACTTTAGAGTTTATTTGCAAAAATTTATCTATGCGTCCGTTTTGGTAGAGAGAGGTAAAGACAAACTCCTTAAAGGGCCCCTTTGTGAGTCCAAATTTTTCCTAATGAAAAATATAGCTGGAGCAAATAATCGTGATTATTATTTGCTTCAAAAATTGATAATCTTGCACATCTGAGTATATCACAAGGTCAAGCATATCAAGTAGACCACACAAATCAATATTGGTGAAATTTGGATCACAAAAGTGAGACTTGAACCAAATTCTTGAAAACTGAGTCTACGTGGACGAAACAGTTGTTTGAACACATTTTGTCAAAACTTAGTGAAACTTGTCCAGTGACCTTAACAAGTTGTATACTTGGAAAATCAAGCCAAAAGTGTAAAAAACTAAGAAAAGTAAGTAATCACGATTATTTACTACTGCTACACAGAGACACCATTTTTTACTTTTGAACTTGTACAGTACTAGACCAACATAATATAAGGCCACTTGGCAATTTTGGGTTCAATCGGATCCAAATTGATACATGTTCACTCAGTTTTTAGGTTGCAAATTAGTCCTTTGGATTTTGCAAAAGTGGAATCTGAAAGTCTGAACTGTTGACTCACTTAGCTCGAATTGAAGTGATACACATAGACCAGTCTCAATAGTTAGCAAAAACTATACAATTCTTGTGAAAGAATAGCTAACTTGATTAAAATTGATACAAGAATTAGGTTGCAGACAAGGAATGGACATCTTGACAGAAGTTGCAATCAAGTTAAGTGGAAGAAATTGACAATAAGTCAATATCACGGTAAGTACTCTATCCAGGGCTTCACAAGTCTTTATGAACCTTAGATCTGGTCGTATACTAGAAAACCAAGGAGAAACCTCCAGTAGAGTATCCACCAAAGAGAGTATGAATCAAGGAAATTCCTTGCACCCTATCCTTGAGGAAGTCTCAGACACTTTTTTAGATTCAACATCTGAAATTTCTTCCTATTCGACTCACTCAGAAATCGGAACGACAGTGCGCTATAAGCATATACTCTCTTTTTATAAGACTAATCGCCATGGAGCTCATGTTTACCTGGATCCTAACGAAGAGTATGCTATTTGCATTGATGACCATGGTATTGAGTTTAAAGAGGAGATCAGGGCAAACAAACAAGGAAAAATGTACATGGATAGAAACGAACTCAGTATTTACGAGTTGAAAACCCTGACATGATAGAGGTAAATACCATAATTCCAGATATGGCAGCAAAAGAAGGACCACCAACTTTAGAATTTGAGGGATACGACCAAGCTGACTTGAAGCCTTTGAAACGGTTTAGTACAAATAATTCTAGGATCGGAGTATATTGTTGGGAGGATAGAAACGTCAAAGATCTTCTATGGACTTTGCATGCCAAATCAGGACAACTAACACCCATGAAGATCATCTATATCTTCAAGATCAAATATAAGGATTCAGTAGGTCTACCAACCTACGTGTTTAGAGATTGCTATAACAATAACTTTGTTATGATGACTCTTGAGGAGGTGGAACAAACCAAATACCAAGGGTACTCTATAAGGGATTGGATCTTGGGCCAATGACCAAAAACTATTCCAAGAGATGAACACCGTGAAAGATCTTCTGAGAGGAATGTTAAGAAATCAAAAACTACCTCATCACGAAGAAAACCAAGTGACACTAAAGCCAGTCCAGGGTTACATTAGTCACTATTTCCAACAAACTGGTTTGAAGGACTCGGAACATGACCAGCTGTCAAGAGACCGAGAGTTGAACCAAATAGACGTGTCAGACCAGCTGATTTTAAAAAATGGGTCAAAAAATACATTGGATATGGGGATCCATATGACCACTTAGCAAGCTTTAAGCAAGCGCTAAGAGCAGAATGCATATTTGATTTTTATACTCAATTCGAAGGGTTTGGAATGACATTAGAAGGAAAAGCATTGACATGGTTCTAGAACATTCCACCAAGATCAATCATGGACTTGAATACATTAGCTCAAGGATTTGTAGCTGCTTGTTCCAAAACGGAGATCAAACACAATACGGTCAAATCTATAGCTTTAAACAGAAACAAGGTGAGTCTGTTAAGGATTGTGCAACACGAATGAAACAATACATTGCAAGATGCCCAGAGCTAGAGATACCTGCAAAAGAAAGACTAGTATCATTGTTTCTAGAGGGACTGCTAAATAAACAACTTCATGCTATACTGTATAGAAAGAATCATACGACCCTAGAAGAGTGTGTGTTAGATGCTATTAACTTAGGAGACAATTGTGATACTTTCAATGAGGAAGATGTCCCTAAGGATAACCAAAGAGAGAAAACAACATCCACCAAACTAGCACAAGTGAGAACGGCTGCTGCAGCACCACTTTCACCCATAGAAGACATGCTCAAAAGGATGAATGACATGATTGAATAACATGCAAAAAGCACCTATGACGGCACCAGGGTAAGGGATACCTCAACAGAGACAACCAATTAGGCCACATAAATGGTATGCAATTGAGGGTAGATGGACCAACCATGAGACCAATGAGTGCTATTACCAACCAAAGTATGATGGGAATGTTCTGTACGTGCCTATGAGATCACAAGGACAACCCATGTACAGATATCAACCTAATATGGTCCCAGCTCAAAGACCACCAATGGATATGGAACGACCTCAACCCGTGTTGAGTCAAAAACCTCCATATCTGTGACATAATGTAGTGCCTATAAAGTACATGCATCTAGAGAGAGTCATAGATGAACAAGCACTAGTGCATGTTACATCCTATGCTGAGCCTAGTCCATCTACAATAATGGTAGAAGGAGATTGGTATAATTCACATCCACCACTAATGGAAGAGCCTGCGACTTATACTACACCAGAGCTTGCACCAATGTACTATGTAGCTAATCAAGGTGTTAGACCTTCTATGGTAAGACCCATGATTAAGCTAAGAACGAGAAACTGTCATAACTGTGGTGCAGATGATCATTGGAAAAATGAATTCCCAGAGACCCTGACAAAAACCTCAACCGAGTCAAAGCTTATTGCATACAATGTTGCAAAAAGGGAGGACACTTCCCTGAAGATTGTCCAAAAAATACTTTAAACAAGGGTAAAACAGTAGTGAGCGTAGTCCAAGTGATACCTAGTAGCTCTTCTGAGAGTGGACCGATTGTTCCAAAAGGTAATCACCAGAGCTCAGGCTAAGAAAAAGAAACATAACTCCTCCGATGATTCGGAAAATAGGGAACTTTCCTCTCAAAAGAAGAAAAGAAGCAGAAACAAAAGATATGATATGAGAAAACAAAAACAAAGGGATGAAATCGAGGAGAAAGCAAAGAAACTATTCCAGGAAAAAGTAAAGGAAACTAGAAGTGAAATCAAGGAAACCACCGTGAAATCTGGAGGATCAATTTTGGTTGACAAAATTTTTGAGCCTATTAATGCAGAGTGAGGTTTATGGTATGCTCGTATTGGTTACATGTTTTCTTTGATTTTGCCTCATGTTCTCACATCGACGCATATTCCAAGCGTGAGACTACAGCATGCAGGTTACAGGTGTTCACTATTGAGCTATTGGTTGATTTATGCTTGATTAGCGTGGTGGTCGAGTGATCTCCCACTTTTGACGCTTATGCATTGACATGATGTGTGACACAGTTGAGTCTACAGTGACGGCTCATGAGAGATGGAGGTCTCGATCTTCCCGATATATGCGATGTTGGTACTGTGGTCATACATGGCACATTCGGCATTGTTGTTTTAGAAGCATGAGACAATATCGAAGACAGAGGTGTGATGCATAGACAATTACAACACAGCGTAGAGAAACTGCTACATATGCCAGTGACGGTGATGTCACATTTGTATATAGTCTCCACCCATGATACATGTTTGACAGAGATGACACTTGCTCACGATTGCTGATAGATGAGTCTGCAACATTTCATGTCACATCATGCCATGACTGGTTTAGTACATTTGCTAGTGGGAGTTATGGTCATGTTCATTTGGCTGATGGTTCAGCGTATGACATAGAGGGTGCAGGAGATATATGTCTATTACTACCCAATGGTGCATCTTATACGCTTACACATGTGCGCTATGTTCCTGGGATTGCACAGATGTTGATCTCAGTGACATGTTTGAGACAGCGTGGCCGTCAGGTACTGCTTCAAGAGTGGTCATTCTAGTTGCAGCGGGTCGCCTAGTCATTGATCAAGGAGCTAGGTCTTATGTGGTTTACCCATTGCATGTTTTTGATGTACGAGACGGTAGAGTCTCAGTTACTACACTGACGTGTGATGAGTGAGAGACTAGGCGAGTCTCATTCGCGAGTGAGCTCTAGTATGCTACAAAGATAGAGCATTTAGTTGTGCAAGACATGTCAGTAGACTCTGCAACAGCAGAGGTGGAGTGGGTTTGCTCTAGTGAGTCACAACAAGAGTTATCTCATTTTATGTTGAGAGAGGTGCTCCCTAGAGGCATATGCAGAGATGACGGATATGGAGTTTTTTTATATTCTTATGCTAGATGTTGATGATTATTTTCCAGGACACAGGGTACCACCTATGGACGACAGGGACATGCATGTTCCAGTGTCAGACGAGACACACCCATACGTGATGAGTGTTCATAATGATGCAGTGTATGCATAGAGCACTGAGGAAGCCAATAGAGCCAAGATTGCACATATATCATCAGCATTCAGGTGTCTCATGTACCACCTATTAGTATC
Source organism: Adiantum capillus-veneris (assembly GCF_014529385.1). Lineage (NCBI taxonomy): Eukaryota > Viridiplantae > Streptophyta > Polypodiopsida > Polypodiales > Pteridaceae > Adiantum > Adiantum capillus-veneris. The sequence continues at coordinate 157,065,449 of NC_140940.1, read as the reverse complement.
GAGGCCCGACTTAGCAGCTGTAGTGGGAGCATCTGCAGTAGGGATTTCTAGTCTAGCGATGATTGATGCTAGCATGGCGCTTTGTGCAGCATTGCAGACCATACATAGATGTCTATAGGATTTTCATGTAGGCTCTAGCATTTATTTTCACTCTCGCCTAGAGCCGATGCGACTGCATGTAGATCGAGTGAGTGAGCCAGTGGACGTGGGTTGAGAGAGTCTCTCACCTATCATCTTGTATATACTAGTAGATAGCTAGTAGGGTCCACTTATACGAGTAGTCACCTAAGTGGGAGTATGTCGGGGTAAAGGCGATGTGCCTCACCCTGGGCTGGGCGCCTAGTGCCCGGCTGCCCACTGACACTGATCACTCACACTAACCCTCATCTTATTCCTATGTACATATAGAGAATAAGGGGCTAGAGGGTACTGCCTCTGAGAGCTCCACCACATATTGTCTCCCTTACACCTCACCCTGTCACGCTTGCACGCACGCTTCGTGCACCGCATGCACACTCTACAAGCTACTCATGAAAGGAGGGGAGGAAAATTTTTTTGAATTTCCAAACCAGAAACTGAGAAGACAGAAATGGTAGAAAAAAAGAGATACCAAAAACTTGAAAGCTAGACCTATGCTATCAATCTCCAATAGAACACAGCTTCTGATGCAGATAGATGCACATGATTGTGTCAAGGACAAAATCAATGGTAGATATCCTTTTTAAAAAATCGAGAAATGGCAAAAATTACATTGAGAAAAACGAGAAAGGATACTCAAGTAAAACCTAAAAACCAAGACAAGGTTTCAACCATGACACGAGTTGAGCGAAGAAAGAAATATCGAGTTGAAAAAAGCTCTAAAGAAGATATACACAGTTGAAATGGAAACCACAGAAGAGGATGGTAAAGAAGTAATGAGCATTCCATCTCATTACAAGAAATGTACTCTCCAAGACCAAAAAATCATAGTCGAACAACCTATCAGGGAGCTACAAAAACAGGGCGAGTCCTATGAAGGACCTGAAACCATAAAAAGGATAGATCTAGCCGAACAAGGAGAAGAGCCTAGACCAGCCTACATTGCATATGACCTTATGGAAGAAGAAGAAGAGCTTTTGTTAAGCTTACTGAAAGAATACCGAGATATCTTTGCTTGGTCTTATAAGGATCTCAAGGGTGTTGATCCAAAAATCTATCAACATACCATACCCATGAGGGATGACGCAAAACCAAGTAGACAAAGGCCATACACATATAATGAAACATTTGCCAGAAAGATCAAAGAAGAGTTTGAAAAACTAAAGGAAGCCAAATTCATTTATGAAGTTGAACACACAGATTGTGTTGAGTCCAATTGTGGTAGTACCCAAGAAAAATGAAAAATTACGAGTGTGCGTCAATCTTAAGAAAGTGAATGCAGCTACCACTTGATACCATATACATGTGGTAGTGATGTGTGTGAACACAGTAGGACCGCCGGGGCATTTTTTCCCCTCTTTAGGAGGTTTTTTCCCCCGAGCATTGTATATACGCCCATCACTCTAGGGCTATCTATCTTTCCATTGCATACTAAGTAACACACTCTCTATTGTGTGCCTTGAGCTTCCTTCGTCTTCTCCAAGCTGCGTGCATTTCTCTGCAACCCTAATTCCAACAATTGGTATCAGAGTAGGTTGCGTCCTCCCGGTCTTAGTCGCCAACTGCTCCAACACACGCCTCCTCACTTGCTCCAATTTTAGTGAGCTTTGGCAAGCGTTTGCAGGTTGAAAAAAATTTCAAGCTCATTTCGGCCTCCGTTTCCACTACAAGCAGTACTGCACATGCTATTTCGTCATTTTGTGCATAATTTTTGTCAGTGCCATTTTTAGCATAATAGGTGCCTCATAGTCTTCTACGGTTTGTGCTATATAACACGTGTTGTTCTCGCTCCGTTTCTCCTATTTTTGGGCAGTTTTCACATCAGGTGCAGCATTTACCATGGCTGACAACAACACAGATGTGTTCAAGATGTTTGTTGCTGAGGACAGGTTGGATGGGGACAACTACCCTATGTGGGCTTATATGATGCAACATCTTCTTGTGTCAAAGGGCGTCTAGAACATTGTGCAAGGCATTGATGTACATCCTGGTTTTGAGGATGCAGGTGATGTTGAGGATGTTGTAGGTCTTGCTGCAAGGATTGCTGCTTTTAGAGTTGTTTTGCCTACGGTAGAACAAGATCGTTGGGATGTAAAGGATGTTGAGGCTCATGCATTGATTGCATTGTCTGTGAAGCACACCATTGTTCCTCACATCCGTTCAACAAAATCTACAAAACAGGCTTGGGATATTCTAGCAGGTCTTTATGCAAGCCGCAATGAGGCTAAAATTGCTTTGCTGCGTAAAGAGCTGGAGTCAAAGATTATGCATGAGGAAGATGATATGGGCACTTTCCTTGCTAGTGTCAAGGATATCAATGAGCAACTTATTTCTGGAGGTGAAGTGATTTCAGATAGTTCCCTTGTGAAGACTGTTCTTGATGCCTTACCAGATTCTTACAAGGCTTTTGCTAGTACTTGGAGACTTATGACCCAAGGAAATCCAGAAGTTGCCAAGTTTGATGCATTATGCACATTGCTGTTGCAAGAGTCACTTTCCAGAAAAAACAAGACTAGATAGCGTGCAGTTGAATAGGCTTTTATTGCTTCTCAAAGAAAGGGTGGTAACAATAATGCAGCCACTTCTTATGGTTCTGTTGCGAGTGGCAAAACTTTTGTTCCTAATGCTTTTGCTGGCAGCACTTCGTCTGGCAATTTTGGTGATAAGGGCAAAATGAAGATGTGTTGCCATTATTGTAAAGCTAATGATCACTTGATCAAGCAGTGTCCTAAATCATTTTACCAATATTTTGCCCGAAAAATGGCTATTTCTACTTATATACACACACCTAGAGGCTTGATTTGGCGTTTGGCCCCATATAACTATAGATACATGCTGTATAAGGGCATATGTACTTGGGTTAGTCCGAAAAGTTTCGCAATCAAACAAAAACCCTTAAAATAGTCAAAAATCATGCCCTTTTTTGCTTTTTCTGCTATTGGTTCCGCATTTGAGAATGCCTCCCCCCCTCCTAGCCGGAGTCCTCCCGGACGACAAGGTATCGCCTTGGAGTATGTGCCATGCATAGGTTGAAAAATTTGTGCTAATGCTTGGCCGATTAATGTGGACCTAATTTATGCATACTCGGTCAATGCATAGAAAAATTAATGTTGTGCAAGAGAAGGGAATAAGCAAGATGCTTATTGGCATTCGCCGTCGAGGTTTCCTATTTTCTTTTCAAGTAATAGTTGTAACTCTACTGCCTTTGTTTAATTGTCTTTTTTGCAAAAGGAAATCGCTTTGCCGCTATTGTTGATATAGCCGAGTTGTTTCTATGGAGAGGATTGGCTGGGCCGGAATGGCGGTGGACCGTATTTCTTTTGCTTTCCATTGGTAGCTTGTTTTTGCCGGTCTTTGTAGGTGTTTTTCTACTTCCTGTGTTGCCACTGTTTTGTTGTTGATTGGCATACACATAAGCCGGTTGTCCTTTTTCAAATGCAGTTGTCTGCCTTCCGTTGTTGCTTGTACTGAAGGGAGTTCCGTTTACTTTTGTTTCGGTATCCAAATGCGAGTAACATTTGGGTTATTGCTGAGCATTTTCTTTGGGATCCATATCTGTTTTATGCCCTTGGTTTTTGGTTGAACTATCTGCTTCGGTTGAATTCTTTCGTTGCATTGTTGTTTGTCTGCCATGTCATTTCTATCCTTCCGCATCCATACTTGTTTCCCTTGTTTTGGTAACCTAGATCTTTGCACTGTGGTCGGTGACTTCATATGTATGTAGCTAGCATGGTTGGCTTTTACCTGTCTATTAGCCTTGGGCATCATGTTGTTCTTTGGTGGCACTCTTGCTTTTGGCTCTTTTTCCAGTGATTGCATGGCTGACGGCTGATTATTCTGGTATTGCTGAGCAAAGGCTATTACTTGTTGTTCTTGTGCATGTTGAATTTTGATTTCATTCGCATTCCAATCTATCTACACATTGTACTCTTTTTGCCAAGGTTTTCCCAACATCATTGGGTGTTGTGTGCTTTCATCCTCGACTACATAAAATTTGTCTGGATAAATATATTGATGTACTTGTACATGCAATATAATCCAGTCCAATGTTTTCAACGAGTGTGATGTACTACTTTCCAGCACTTGAGGAGTAGGATGAAGTTGACCTATGGATTTGATCTATTGGTATAATCCGTAAGAGATCAAATTTGCTTGAGCTTCAGAATCAAGCAATGCCGTCGATTCAACTTCATTGCTACCCAGTTTGACTGCAATTATTGGCTCCACTGTGTCTTTATCCAACTTCGTTAGTCGAATGGCATTGATTCGCAATGGTGCTTCACTTACTTGTTGTTGTCGCAGAAGTCTTCGTTTTGCAATGCGTTCTTTTGCTTCTGCTTGAGCTTCTTCTCGTACTCTCTGTTTTTCCTTCATTCGTTGTTTTCCTTGATGAATTTGTTGAAGCATATCCTGTGTGAGTGGTAAATGATATTTCTTTAGTCGTCGACATCCACTAATCCAGTTCGGCATTTCTTCACCTGCTAATGTAGCAAGCTTGACAGGTCCGCTTTGTGATAGATCACTAATCACAAAGGGTCCCATCCCTCGCTTTTTAAGTTTCTTGGCATGTTGCTTCAAAGTATAAACAAGTACATAATCACCTGTTTTGAACTCTTTAGTGCGCACATGCTTGTCAAAAAACTCTTTTTGTCTTCTCTTTTGAGCATAGATTGAAGCTACAGCTCTCAAGCGGAGTTCATCTAGCTTTTCAATATCATATATTCTTGAAGAGAGCTCATGCCCTGTACATTCTAAGCATTTCGCTACTTGTAGAGTTGGAATTAAAAACTCTATGGGTAGTATAGCATTTAGGCCAAACACCATGTTGTACGGTGTTGTTCCTATCGATGTTTTGTAAGCTACCCTGTATGCCCATAGTGTTGAGTGTAGCTGTTGATCCCAATCTGTTCTTGACTCTGACACTATTTTAGTGAGGACCGTGCATAGTGTTTTATTTGTGGCCTCAATTTGTCCATTTGCTTGTGGATGGTATGAGCAGATTTCCTATGTATGACCATGAATTCCTCTAGCAGATATTCAATGACTTCATTAAGAAAATGTGTCCCACGATCACTGACAATTTCTATTGGTAAATCGTATCGTACAAAAACATTCTCATACAAAAATTGTGCAGTGGTCCGTGCATCTGCTTTTTGCGTTGTCTTTGCTTCCACCCATTTTGTGAGATAGTCCATAGCCACAATGATATATTGGGTATGGGTGCGATATGCAAGAGGTGAGATAGGTCCCACAAAATCAATGCCCCATTTTGCAAATGCTCTTGCTCCCATCATTGGCCATAGTGGCATCTCATCTCTCTTTATCGGCGCTGACATGCGTCACAACGCTTTACAAACTCTTCAGCATCCATATGCAATGTAGGCCACCATATTCCTGCGGTTAAGACAATTTTTGTCGTCTTATCGCCCGAAAAATGGGCTCCACTTATTCCGCTATGTGCATGTTCTAGAATCAGCAGGTATTCTCTTTCACTTTCACGGATTCTAAGTTGATTGTCATTTCCTCACTTTTAGAGTTGGTTCCCAATTAACTGAAAGTCGCGAGCTTCCAGCTCTATAGCCCTTTTTCGTGCTCTTGTGATGTACTCAGGAAACGTCCTGGTGGTTAAGAAATCAATGATATATTGACTCCATGCAAGTGCAATGTTTACCTGAAACAATGTTGCGTGATCCACTGGTCGTTTGGCACTACATATAGTACAATTGGTAACATAAGAATGGGTGTCCGCATACATAGTTGGCCAATAAACCCCTAACTGTTTCAGTCTCTGGTGTGTTTTCACTGTTGAACAATGAAATGAATAATCCTGGACATGTGCTTCTTCAAGGTAGCACTCGGATTCTTCCGGATTTATACATAATCGTAGGATTTGGTTCGATCCTAGATGATACAACCGTCCTGCTATCAACTGGAAGTTTTTTGTTTGTCGAATTGTTTGTTGTTTGGATCTGTATTTCGTATTATCAAATCTACTTCCAAAAGAAAGAATGCTAACAATTCCCTGAGACCATTTGGGTATCATTTCAATATTGAAAAGATAAGCATGTGGTATGTCATCATCTACTCCTTTAGGAGCTTCCCTGTTGTGTATCCTTGAAAGATGATCCGCTCGTAGATGGGTTTTACCCTTTTTGACCACCACTGTGAAATCAAATTCTAGCAATATAATAAACCGGCGTACAATTATCCTTGTATTGCATGGTTTATTTACCAGATACAAAAGAGCTTGATGATCTGTAAAGAACAAAAAGTTGTTTGCGAGCAAATAATGCCGAAATTTCTTTACAGCCTAAATAATTCCTAATCCTTCTTGTTCAGTGGTTGTGTAGTTCTTTTCCGCACTGTTTAACTGTCGGCTTGCATAACAAACTGGAAAATCCATTGTTCCGTCTCCAGGTTGAGCCAGAATACTCCCAATTGCATATGCAGAAGCATCAATGTGAACATGGAATATCTTTTCCCAATCTTGTGCTTTAAGTACAGGTGCTGATATAAGGTTTTCCTTCAGCTTTTGGAATGAAGTTTCACACTCCTCAGTCCAATCGAAATTTACTAGCAAACGATACAGAGGTTGTGTGATGACCGCATACATGTATATGGATCTTCGATAATATCTACAGTGTCCCATGAAGGATTGCACTTGTTTAGCATTAGTAGGCCTGGGTAGGTCTAATATGACTTTGACTTTGTCTAGGTCAGCCGTTCTTTTTGGGAACTACCACAATGGGTGATACCCAATCTGTATGTTCAATTTCATAGATGAATTTAACTTCCATCAGCTTGTCAATCTCCTCTTTGATTCGTTTAGCAAATGTATCATTGTACGTATAAGGACGTTGTTTGCTAGGTTTTGCATCAGATTTCAAAGGAATTGTATGTTGGCATATCGATGGATCAACTCCTTTGAGGTTTTTATAGGACCATGCAAACACATCTTTATATTTCTTGAGAAATTGTGTTACCCGTTCTTCTTCTTCAGGCTCTAAATCGTTTGCTATATAGACCGGCTGAGGCTTTTCACCTGGTTCCGCGAGGTCTATCCTTTTTGCATTTTCTGGCCCATCAAAAGATTCTTGGTTGGTTCTTTCCGTGACGGGTGGTGGCATGATGATTTTTCTGTTGTGGATGGTAAATTTTCGATAGTGTGATGGTACATTCATGTTTCCCTTTTCTGACTCCCCTTTACCATCACTATCTTCTTCAGTAGTCCATATCTCATGTAAAGACCGTTTCAGTTCTTGGTATTTTTGTTTAGGCTCTAGTTTGGTTCACTCTTGGTCTTTTGTTGTTTCTTTTTTTTATTTTTGAGATTTTTGTGATTTTGTTTCTGTTTTAGCTTTTCGTTCCTATTTTATTTCCTCTCGCGTCCTTTCCCTTCTATCTTTTGAGAATCTTCCTGATATTTGATCTTTTATACAATCCTCTGCTTTTATAAGCATCAAATAGTGAGTTTTACCTTTTATGTTGGGCATCAGGTTCTATCTCACTTTGTTTCCTGCTCGTTTCCTCCTATAGCGTTCCTGGCGTCTAGGGTGATGATTAGCAAAATCATAAAACTTGATATTCCCGGTTTCCCTTCCTCGCTTGAGGTGTCTGAACAGTCATTATTTGCATCATCATTTACTTCCAGATGTTCAGAGGAGTTATAAAACTCTTCGTGTTCTGGTGGTTCTATCGTCTCATCTTCTCCTGGTATAATGCTTACCATGTAGTATGGTAGCACATCATAGCCATCCTTATAGCAAATTTTGTTGTTGGACTATCTGTAATTGTATAGACATCCAATGTTGCTAGTATGTGTTCCCATTCTAAAGGTTCCAAGGCATCTTCACGAAAAGGTTCCGGAATACTGCTTGTCCTCAATCTCTCTTTCTAAGACGCATTCCTCCCTTCTTAAGCTTCCACAATGTAAAGCTCCGCACATCCATAGCTCTTTTTGTTGCCCTAACCATGCTAGGAGTTCCGATCCTGCTACTGTAGCTGAATCAAAATCTTCCATAGGTGTTGGTTCATATCTTAGTAACTATGGTCTTTCAGGTGTATTTTAGTTGTTGTCTTGCCATGTTTGAGGTATATGTGGTCGTAACCCCAATCTTGGACCATCTTCAATTGTCGCATGAATGGTCTTCCCAAGATGATCTCATAATTGTTCTTTTGGTCGAAATCGACTATTGCAAATGTATGCTCGTACTCCACACAAAGTGACAATCACTTTTTCTAAGAGTCCTAGAGGCTTCTCCATGAACCCATCTGCCAATTGCCATTTCATTTTGGTAGCTCTTAAAGCTGGTTTTCCCCATTTTTTCCAAATTTCCTTGGTGGCAATAGCAACTCCCGCTCCACTGTCAAGAATAGCTTTGGAAACTACTCCTTGGAATTCTACTGGTAGTGTGGTGTTTCCATCTTCTTCCTCGCAATACTCTCCAACCTTGTTTAATGGTACTGGCCTAGTGTTTAGTTGAGGCATGTCCAACTTTCTAATCCCTTCCTGTAGCCTCAAGGTGGGGTCTTTCACTCCAAATTTTTCTAGGCATTTACCTACTATGGTCCACATGTTTGGTCGTAACCTTAGGAGTTCGGCTAATGTGATTATGCATGCCACCGGGGTGGACAATAACTCAATCAATCCTTGTGAATCCATCACTTTGTTAGAAGAAAGTCTTTGAGATGGGATTGCTCTCACTTCAGACTTGGCTTCATACTCTCCTAGGTAAGAGGGTAAAGGTTTCAGCGAGTCTGGTTGGCTATGCCCCGAGCTAATTGATCTCTGGTCTCCCCCTTGTGAATGTATCTCAAAGTTCATTTGTGATCTTGCCTCAAATTCTTCAATAGGAGGTAAGATCACATTCTTCTGTTTTCTCGTGTTATTCATGTGGTTACTCATCCTGTTAGCCTCGTTGGCCTCACGGATTTGCTTCCACAGATCGTCTAGACCGTTACAATCCTTACCCATTTCTGTCAATGTTTTAGGCTGGAACCTGTCACTTGCCTCATCTGTTGTATTTGGCACTATGATAGGTTCTCCTCTGGACTCATAGGCATTAGTGAGTCTTTCCTTTGTTCCTACTTGTTCCTCTAAAGTTGGTTGGATAGGGGTTGGAGCTGGTGCTTCATGCCAATTTGCAGGTTTACCCAGCGGGTCTTCCATCAATAATTGAGTTGTTTCAATCATCTTTTTACACATTTCCAACCTTTGTTTTTCTATCTCCGCATATGGATAAGTCATCCACCTTTGCTCCTGGGTTTGGTTCTTTTTGAGTCTGGCTTCATAAGCTTTTAGAAGCGCATCCAACTACTCATTTACCTTGTCTGCAAATACAGACCTTCTTGATTCTGCACTTTTGGGCTCTGCTATTTCCTTGGGTGCCATGGCTGTCGTGGTGTGTGAGCTTAAGCTAGCTAGATCCTCTAACCGCTCTAATCTCTCCTTTGTATATTTTAACTCCTCGGATAGAAGTGTTTTCTCTTGTTCTATCCTGGCTTTCATACGTGCCTTTCTAGCTTTCCAAGTGCTTCTCTGATTTTTTGTTTCTGAACTTTGGGCATCAGTTTTTGGCTCTTCCATTATGGGTTCGTTCGTCATTCTTTGAGCTTGGGCTCGTGTTACTGCCTGAAGAGGTATATGATTGTTTCATTTTCTGACCCTCCACTGGAAGGTACTGTTTCTAGCATGTTCAAGGTGGTTTTTGCTCCTTTGCTCGGTTTTTAGGGCAATCGAGAATCAGATGAGTAACTCCACACTCGGTGCAATATGCGTTGACTCTAATGATTTCATCATGAGGACAGTCTCTTAGCCAATGGTCTCCACCACACTTGTATAGAAGGGTCCCTTGGGTTGTTGAGGTGCTCCTTGAGCTCCCCTTTGTTGGTACGCATGTCTCTATCCGCCTATGCCTCCATTGGCTATGAACAACAATGTTCGTTCATCTAAGCTATATCTTCCTTCTCCTGCTGCATGTGCAGCTGTTGGTGGTCATGTACTTCCTATCATGCTCCATAGTTCTGATATCGAGGGTTCTTTCGGTGGATAATAGGAAGAGTTTGCCGCATATCCGTTGGGATCTTCATAATATGCATACATAGGTACCAAAGCCTTCTCCTCTGATTCGGTTATGGTTGGTGTGTATCTTATACCGACTGGTTGTAATCCTGGTAGGGGTGGTTGTTGCCCCAACACTGGTTGTGGTCTTTCTACACCTATAGGTCCTGGTAGGTTGCCTGCTTAATACCTAGGCATGGGTGGAACTTGAGGAGAAGCTACCTGAGCTTGGGGAGCGTAAGGTCTTTCTCTCACATATCCTTTGTTATAATAACATTCCTCTGTCCCATGGTTCGTCCATTTTTGTTCAATAGCACACCACTTGGTCTGTTTAGCCTGGGGTTTTTTGGCGTACAAGTTAATCTTTTTTAGCACTTCATCTACAAGCAGCTCTTGGTTTACAGCTACTTCACCTTTCGGTGCTGTCTTAGAAGACTTGCTTCCACTTTGTTGTGAAGATGAATCGTCATCAAGGTCCTTGAACTCCCCCTCTTTGTAGACCGCACAATTGTCCACAAGGTAAAGAGCCTCGTTGGTCAACTCATTCAACGTCGTGCTCCTCTTCATATGTAAGTCTTTCTGGAGATCCGCATTCCTTAGTCCTTGGATAAATATAAGCATAAGTCTGGACTGAGTTGGCAGTTCTTCCACATAACAAAACTTAACATATCTTTTTAGTCTTAGGGCTGCCTTCCGTACAGATTCCCCATCTTTTTGTTTGAATTTATGGATTTGTGAGACGGTATTATGAGCTATCCCCCTTTGTGAGAATTCCTCGATAAATTCGTCAAACACTTCCTCCATAGACTCAAAGTCTCTACGCTCTACAAAGTCAAACCAAATAGCAGCAACATCCTCTAGGGTTAGTCCAAACCCTACAAATTGGGTAGGGAAGTCTAACACCTCTGCAGCTCTAATTACACGCACAAAGGCTGCTACATGATCTCTTGGGTCTCTGTTTCCTGTGTATTTCTTGTATACCCATTTTTGCACTTGAGAAGGTCTAATTCTACGATGGTCTACAAACCTCATCATTGGATCTCCACGTCCTAATCGATATACCTCCTCAGGTCTTCTGTAGTATGTTGGTTCCTCTCCTAGTGGTGCTCCTAAGCCATAATTTCTAACAGTTCTCGCCAAAGATGGTTCATCTCTTAGAACTCGTTCTATGGGTGGTCCTCCAGGCTCTGTTGACCCTTGAGTCTTTGGCTTACTCTCTCCTTGATACCTTGAATAGAGTGGTGGTTCTTGCAGATCCCTTACCCCTCGTGCGGCTTGATAACCATCTCTGTTTCGGTCTTGTTCCAATGTTGCACTCTGTAGAAGCCATGCCTGCAATGATGACTGAGTTGCTGATTGGTTTTGATTGTTGAACGTCTACGGTCGGGTGGAATGTGAGGTAGCGTCATACTCTTCAGAAAAGGGATTTGTCGACTTGCTTGGGATGTAGGTGGCTCTTGGCACGTCGTTTGGGGCGTATGTTGATGCTCCTGGAACTGTCGCCTTTTCTACCTCCTCTAGGAGAATACATAGGTATTCTCGCTCGTATCTATCGACAAAAACTATACCCTTCCCCATAGCAGTTTCATAAGAGAATAAGTAAAGAACCTTGTCTTTGCTTAATTCGTTTAAGTATGGTTCTTTGCTGCGAAAGTATGCGACTATACCCTCACTCTCATGCTTGTAGATTCCCACGTTCTCATTATAAGTTAGAACCCTGGATGTTTTCTTATCATACATGAAAATAGCTCCGGGCCGATCAATGTTTGGTGGCGGTTCTTGAGCTTTTGAAACCATTTTCCCTTTCGCCACATTATCTCCATATCTGTTGTAATCTTCAAGGTTATTGACTATCAGATAGTGGTTCCCCTTTTCGTCTTGAAATCTATCTCCATCATCATAGACTCGAATTATCTCCAATCTCTGAGGCGGCCTCTCTTAGATACAAATGCACTTGCGTCCTCGATAGTCAGAATAGACTACGGCTCCCCTCTAAGAAGATCACATTGAGCTTGGAATCATTCAAAGGATTTAGGGAGGTGCTTCCTCCTGGCATTGGTCCGTCATAGGTGAAACCTCCTGGCTGTTGACTACCCATCATGAAGAAATATTTGTCTGACGAAGTATCAGTATCACTACCTTCTTCAATAATCGGTGCTAGTGGATCTAGCCTTGCCTGAGTTACACTCTCCTCGGTGAACACTAAGCTACCTTGGTCACCTGCCACCTTCTGGTCTCTAAAAATGTATCTTCCTAATCTTAAATTCATCAAACTTATCAATGCAATTTACCACAAATCCAACCACTCACCTGGAAAAGGATCAGTCTCGGCGCAACTTCTTGCTTTGCTGCTGAATATACCTGTACACACAAGTTTTTAATTTCGTCAATCGAATCAAAGCATTTAACTGCTAGAGGTTATCTTAGTAACGATTGGTATAACTGGAGAGTTAATCTCAACCACTACTGTATTTTATACACTACTGATGTTCTGGATTAGGTCTGCTAATCTGGAACTGTATTTCCCTCGGATGTTGCTCAATTTACATGAAAAAGTCTGAATTCAGTCTTTGCTCCGTCAAATGGACAAACAAGGTCCAAATTCACTTTTGAAAGAAGTTCTGGAATCCTTAAGCCAGATGGAATCTCACTGTCTAAGCCCAGTCAAATTTTCTCTTCAGTAGGCCCCAATAAACATCCTACGCATAGGATGTCTCCTGCTTTGTTTTGCTTGGATTTTTGCACTATGGATTGATGTGCTGAGTCCAATGCTGTTTTTACTTTTTGATTTAGACACCTATAAGCTGGTCAGTGGATTAGAAATCTGTTCCGATAGCTTACGCGTAGGATGTCTCCTGCTTTGTTTTGCCTGAATTTTTACACTATATATTTCCCTTGATGTGCTGAGTCCACAACTGTTTTTACTTTTTGATTTAGACACCTATAAGCTGGTCAATGGATCAGAAATCTGTTCCGGCAGCTTGTTGCTGATCTTGATCAGTCTAATCAACTCCAATTTGGACCAAAATTGACTAGGGGGCTTGCCTCAGGCTATACAACACCTTGTTATTCCCACTATCAGTATCTGGCTTTAATTTCTTGCTTTAGACATCCTACGCGTAGGATATCTTTTTCATCAGAATGGCTTCAAATTCAAAACACAGGCTCCCCTTTAGTTGCTGATCACTTTGGTATGCTCAAAATTAGGTTTGGAGTGTAAAATCACACAGAAGACATCCTACGCGTAGGATGTCTTTTTGGCCTGTTTGACCCCAGACTTGACCCACAGCTTCCCCTTGATGTCAGCAACCCAGTGGTATGCCTAGATTTTGGTTTGGATTTCCAAAGTCCCCAATTTCAGCTGTTCTTGCCTTTTTCAGTTAAAAGTGCTAAAGTCTGCTTTGAACCCAAATTTTCTCACCCAAATGAGGTGAAACCCCTCTCAATCACTCAATATACCATGCAAATCATGCTCATAAATCCATCATATGGTTTTGGTCTTAAAATAATGCTTTGGCACAATTTGGCTAGGATGTCTGGCAATTTCAGTCTATCTGGCCTTATCCTATCAAGATATGGTCAAATTTCCACTTTCCAGTTGAAAATAGGGTAAACCCCACCTTCTGAACACACTGGTCAACTCAAAATCCCAAAATTCTCACCAGATTAGCATGTAAACATCCTACACGTAGGATGTATAGGATGTCTCCTGGCTTGAAATTAAATTTTTTCCTGACAGAAATGCTCCTGATGCTCTGCAGCTCTATCAAAAACACTCACAGTAACTTTTGGACTTCACTTAGGCTTTCAAACACACTTTTGCATCTTTTTGCGTCTTTTACAAACTTGTGATGAATTTTCCAAGCAAGTATACATGCATGAAGTGCTCTAGATCCTAAATCATGATGTCCTACTTACTCTACTCCTACTTATCATGTGAAATGGTGATAATGATGTTTTGGTTACTTTTTGGCCTCTCCGGACTCTCAAGCTCTCCTCTCACCGCTTCTACCACTCCAACTCCTACTCAAGAACTCAACTAATACCTAAAACTATCTTAGTCTACCTAAATCTACCTAAGTCGAAGGATCTAGGCCAGACACGCGCTTCCGAGACTCCCTCTAAGACCTAAAGAGTCCTCCACCCTCTGATCCTATCTAAATGTAAAACGAGACTCTTGGCAAGCCAAAAATCCCTATCCTCAAGGACTAGTCTCGGTCACCTACCTAAGGTTTTCGTCCCTGGCGTCAATGTTGGACGGATACGTCGCGACGAACGTCCGCACAGCGAGAACTCATCTAACAAGATTTGTCAACTAAGGACAAAGCTCGACCCGCAGGCGCGTGGAAGCAAGTATAAGGTGTCAACCTACACTCAACCGAATCCTAACTAATTCCTACAGAGGTCTCTACCCAATGTCTAAGTCACAGCCTTCAAGAGTGCATAAGAGGAAACTTCCTACAACGCTTTCTACAGCCGAGCACCCATCAAACAATCTCGAAACACCACAGAACTTGAAGGAGACCCTACTATCACCAATAGGTCGCTCTCCCTAAGGTCTATGAACCAAAACCCCAACCCAAAGCACCCGGTGCAAAATCACGTAGGATGTCTGGCTGAAATTTGCAGGTCTTTGTTTCCGAAATCTAAAGTGCATAATATGTAGCTCTACTCAATGTGAACGCGTGGATATCAAAATCGGACAACGTATGCTCACCAAATCACCAGATGAAGCTCGTAGAAGGAGCTCGCAAAATCGGACCGTACAAGCTCAATGTAGGTATCGGCGCGTAGCTCTTGTAGGGGGCAACACGCTGCACTTCTCCGCACTCGATTCCGACCACCGGTGCACACGTAGCGTCAAGATGAAGCTCACACTCTCTCTCGTACACAGTACGCTCACTCACAAACTTCAAAACTTCTTCTTTTTTTAAATGACAAAAGGTCCTTCGTTAAGGTCAAAAAGTGGTATATATACCTTACAATTTTCAAACCCTAAAGTTCCAAATCAACCATCTATTCAATCTAACTATCAAAACTGGGATACAATCTGGAAACTTCTGTAAGCCCCAATATTTACAAGGTGAAATGTTGAGTTTTCTCAATAAATGAATAATTACAAAAATGATAATCTGCCGAGAAGTCAGTTTCCGTAGGGTGTGTCCAGCTTCTATTATTCTTCCTCTCAATCTACTCTCATACCCTGCTAGCTCTCACCATCTTCGAAGGTGTGTGAGGTCTTGGGTCTGAGACCGTGAGGGAATTGATGTTGTGTTTGATAAGTGTTTTTCTTAGTGCTTGAAGTTTCTATCTTCATTGCACTAGCTAGTATTGAAGGAACACAAGGAATTGTATTGTAAAATGTCTCTCTTGATGGGAGAAACCATAATACAAAGTCTTTTGGAGGGGGTACCGGCTCCATGCAAATCCTGTCCTCAATTGTTGTCAATTGCTTAATTTCTCTCTCTTTTTAAGTATTGTTCATGCTATCTAACTAGGTGTTATACTTTTTGTTGCTCTCTCCATCCAAGCACTCTTCTTATTCTCATTAGGAATCTATTCTAATGAGATGCTCACTATGTTCATGCTATTTTCCACTACACAGAAGTTACTAGACCATTAAATGTTACATGCATCGTCTTGGAATTTCAATGAAACGTGGCATGGTCGCGTGTACATCATTTCTTCAATAATGAGGAGGTAGTGGCTAAGAAAAAAGTAAGCATGAGGGAGGAAGCCTTGCCAATGAATTGGTCATTTGGCTCAAAGTGCAATCCCTTCGCTTGACCACTTAACCATCATTGGGTGCATGAGGGGGAGTTCCTAGCCCTCTTCAATAAGCCCTTTCTCCACCACTTAACCTATACATCATTGAGTGCTTGAGGGTGAGTTCCCAAGCCCCTTCAATAAGCCATGTTAGCACATGTAGGAGCTTCATCATAAGCTACACATCAAACTTTGGTAAGGCAAGTGTGTACATCCGCATTGTATTCTTGGCTGCTTCTAAAAACCATTCTTTATCAGAATTTTGTGGGCTGGTAAGGAGGGGAACCTTGGGAAGGTTTCTAATAGTGGAAATTTGGCTCTTAAAACCCTCATATCTTTCCACGTGTGGCGGAAAGGGGTTGGAAATTATGTTGTGTCCACCCACTGCTCATGTGTAGACTCATAGTAGATTCTACAGAATTCAAGAAAGTGGTGGAATCACTCTATTTGCGTGACTATTTGCACGGTTGACCATCTTTGAATCCCACCTATAATGAATATATGTCGTGATTATTTTCGCTTCGAAAAGACACCATGAAATATCGCGACCAAGATCACAATGAAATAACATAGATATAAATCTCAAGAATAATTTCAGGCCAGTATGTGCCTCTAATTTTTGAAGCACGTCTCATTAAGGAGAATCTGGGTAGATCCTTTGGTGCCTTCAAGAAGGACAGTGAATTTTATGGCACGTGGACGGGAGAGAGAGGGTGTGTGAATGTCGCACGTCCGGGTGTGGGTAGAGAGATTGATTTTTTGGAAGACCCAAGTCGAACATCAACTATGGAAGTTGGATTCAATTTGGGACATGGAAGTTTTTGGCGAGGGGGTCGACTGCAAGAGATTGAGGCTCTCTCTCTCTCTCTCTCTCTCTCTCTCTCTCTCTCTCTCTCTCTCTCTCTCTCTCTCTCTCTCTCTCTCTCTCTCTCTCTCTCTCTCTCTCTCTCTCTCTCTCTCTCGTGTTGCACGTGAGAATACCCAGGTCGAGTGGAGCGTAGGTGGGACGGGCTGCAAGGAGAAGGCGAAGACCAGAGAGAGAAGGATGACGGAAAGAAAGCGATGGCAGGTTGTGTCTATCATCAAGAGTTGGAGCAGGCGCAGCTCATTTAGAGGGAGAAAAACATTGCGTGAGAACGGGGTCGAGAGGCACTTTTAGTCATTCTTTGCCTTCTTCATACGCCATGAAAAACCTAACTTCATCCCTTAGAGAAATATTTACACTCTCAAAATAGAGTGTAAGTAAAGTAGTCTTGCTTGCTTGGTGGGCCTTGCTATAGAACATAACAAGACATACCCCAGATTGACATCAACCATCTATGAGAAAAGAAGTGTGTATCGATTTCATATATAGATAAGATGATTCAGATTGAGCATGTACTAGTGAGAAAAACATGTAGCTATTCTAAACGTAAGGAAGCATTAACAAACTCAAAAAATACAAAAAAAATCGATTGACTAAAAAAATAAAATTGCACTACTGAGTGATAATCGTGCACGACCCTCGTCTAATTGTCCAAGCCGGAGGATAATATTTGTGTTAAGCTATAGAAACCCAATGTAAATAGTTAAACATTTTTTCTTGCAATGAAAGGTCACAGAGTGAAAATGCTAATTATATAGTGCATGCCATGCAGAAGTGCCATACTAATGTATGATGGAGAGTTGGCACTGTGGTATCTCCAACAATTATAAGAAAGGGAAGCCGTCCCCTGTCCCGTAGCATTTATGTGTTGTGCCAAGCAAACACATAGACATGGGGAATTGCATGCAAATAACAAACCTTGCAGTTTTTTCAAGCTGGAGTCGTGCTTGTGCAATCAAAACATCCGAGTAATTATCATCCTCTCTGTCATGTTTTCGTTGTCTTTTATACTTCTATCATGTCCATCATGTCTAGCCCCACCTTTACTCATATAGTGCTGGGCTCAAGGTGATGTCTTGAAGGCTATATAGAAACAAGGGGTTCATGCTTTGATTTTATCGTGTTGGGTTTGGCTTTGTTTTTATCATGTTGGTCTTGTCAAATGGCTGAAGTCTTGAACCCGCAAGAATAGGTTATTGCATTTAGGAAAACAAGCCAAGGTTGTGTTTCCCCAGGTTGCTTTGTCTCAATCATTTTGGGCATATCTTTCAATCTACACGCTCTAGGATTTGGATAAGGAGAGGTATACGAGCCTTTCTCATCATCTCTTCTATGACTTCTATCCTTGTGTTGATTGTCACTTTCACTTTTATTATCATGTCAACTAACATCACCATTGCTTCTGTGTTGTTCCTCTTCTTTCAAGTTAGTCACATGCTAGGTATAGCGGCCGCAACTCCAACAAAAATACTCTCCAAAACCCAAATGTTATAGAGCATGCGTGATAGATTCCTCTTGTTGTGATCATGTAGCAAGCTTGTGACATGTGACAAAAGCTTGTTCTGTAGCCCCCCCTCCCTTAAGCACTAGGCAAGACAGCTCTCCTCCAGGGTTAGGCAGTTCACATATGGTCGGAGGTCATCATCCGGGAGGCTTGGACGATCGTTGGTGTCAGAAGTTTCCAAGTTGTTGAGGGCCTAGCTTGCCAGGGGGGCTATTCCAAGTTCAGTAGAGCAAGGGGCAACCGCCAATTGATGGTGGCAATTGTAATGCAGGTGACTGTCAACCCACCCAATGTTTTTGTAGGAGAACCAACAGAAGCACTTTAAAGCAGGCTGTTGTGTGAACGACCTTGCAACATGTTCGCTTACTACCTGTGATGATTTTGATATGCCTTTCGGCTCTGTGCTAACCTCAAAAGCTTTCAGCCCATCATCGCCTTCGCATTGTGATGTGTCATCATGGTGTAAGCTTATTTTTGGCAATAATATCAAAAGAATGCATGAGGTTGTCATTAAAAGAAAGCCTCTGGTTCATCCTCCACAACAGTAATTCTCTTTGAGACATTTGGCAAACATTTATGCTTCTCATTACTTTTCTCATGTGTCATCTCTGTATTGCACTACCTCAAAGATCTGGCGTACCCCCCTCTCAATGTTCAACTTGAAATCTTTCTCTACTGCTGACACTTTGGTGTGCAGCCAACGAGGACTGGTGTTGTGATGATGATGAGTAGGACTGCAGGGCAGCAGATGTGATGATGACAAACTGTATTATTGCAATCTCCATTTCCAAATTATGTTGACTGCACAACAAATCCAACAGCTCATTCTCGAGCAAAGACATCTCCAACTAAGTAGCCCTCCAAAGGCTTCTTTGTTGAAATATCATCGTGGATTCCTTTGCCATCAGCATCTTGTGTAATGCCACATGCCTTAAGATGCAAGTGTACATAGGTGATTGCATTTGGAAAGATTCCATCTCTTCGCATCTGTTGAAAACAACCCAGGGCTTCCTGGCCCTGTCCTGTTGGGAAAATTCCACAATCAATGCACTCCAAGAGATGACAATCCGAACAAGAAGCTCCTGAAGCATTTTTTGTGCTTTTTGAAGTACAGCACATTTGGCATACATGTTAACTAGTTGACCAAGGTAGTGTCAAGAACGAAAGCGTACATGATTGCATCTAGAGAGATGCCCTCTCTTCTCATACGCCAAAAATAGCCCAAAGTTTCCTGGCCCAGCCAGCTCCTCTTGGGCAAATCTTGCAATCAATGTCTTGCATAGTGCCACATGCCTTTAAAATGCAAGCATAGGTGATTGCATCTGGAGAGGCGCCATCTCTTTGTATCCTCTGAAAATAGCCTAGAACTTGCTGGCCCTATCCTTGTTGGGCGTATCCCGCAACCAATGCAAATTAAGGAATGACATTCCGAACAAGAAGCTCGTCAAGCACTTTTCAAGAGCCAACCGAAGTATTTGGCATACATGTCAACCAATCAATAGCCCTTGACTAAAAATATCATCGTGGATTCCTTTGCCCATATCAACATCTTGCGTAATGCCACATGTCTTTAAGATGCAAGTGTACATAGGTGATTGCATTTGAAGAGATGTAAAGAGATGCCATCTCTTTACATTTGTTGAAAGCATCCTAGAGCTTGCAGGCCTTGTCCTTGTTGGGAAAATCCTGCAATCAATGCACTCCAAGAGATGACATTCCAAACAAGAAGCTCCTCAAGCAAGTTTTCTACTTTCTGAAGTACACCACATTTGGCATACATGTCAACCAGGCGACCAAGGCAATGTCAAGCACAAAAGCATAGGTGATTGCATCTGGAGAGATGCATCTCTTATCATACGTTGAAAATAGCCCAAAGCTTCCTATCCCTACCTGCCCTTGTTGGGCAAATCCTACAATCAGCGTCTTGCATAGTGCCACATGCCTTCAAAATGCAAGCATAGGTGATTTCATCTGGAGAGATGCCATCTCTTTGCATCAGCTGAAAATAGCCCACAATTGTCCTTATTGGGTATATCCCAAAATCAGTGTGTTCCAAGGAACAACATTCCGGACATGAAGCTCGTCAAGCACTATTTGTGAGTCATCTGAAGTATTTGGCATACATGTCAACCAAGAAAAACAGCCTTTGACTAAAAATATCATTGTGGATTACTTGCATCTTGGGTAATGCCGCATGCCTTTTAGATGCAAGTGTACGTAACTGATTGCATCTGGAGAGATGCCATCTCTTTGCATCAATTGAAAATAGTGTGTAACTCCATAGTGTTTGATCTCTCTCTCTCTCTCTCTCTCTCTCTCTCTCTCTCTCTCTCTCTCTCTCTCTCTCTCTCTCTCTCTCTCTCTCTCTCTCTCTCTCTCTCTCTCTCTCTCTCTCTCTCTCTCTCTCTCTCTCTCTCTCTCTCTCTCTTTGTAAGATTCTTCTTAAGTGAAAACTCAGAATAAATTGAAAACACTGAGCAGGACAACTAAATGTCATCATTACTATCTCGCGTTGGAAATTTGTAGTCCACATTTAAGAGATTAAATAACGTGAACAATTGCTACTTACATAATGAAAGAGCAGTGTGAGCCCAAACTTGAGTAAATAAGGCTTCAACAAACTGAAAGACTTGCACGACTCCATCCCTTTTAGAACTATATATCAATACACACAAGCACTTATGGGTTTCTTCCTTCCACTACTTCAAATCCTTTACATGTGAGGTCACTAAACCAAGAGTTTCAAGCACTTATGGGTCTCTTCCTTCCACTATTCCAAATCCTTTACCTGTGATTGGATACAATGAACAATATTGTAATGGAGAGAAAAGAAGAAATTAGGAGAGCTAGAGACCTTACCTATTTGTGAAAATACCAAGACAAACAAGATCCTTTCAACTTTCTTATGGACATAGCATAGTGCTTTCACAAGATGTGACCATGGTTGCATATCTTCTTGATAGCTTGTCATTGGGTTGTGTAAGTAAATTAGAGTGGAGGTAAAGAAAAGGGTGGCTTGCGTATATACTTGATTGCCTATCATTGGGCCTAGAATTTATCCTCCTGCATCCTTCTTGTCCTTTCACCCGGAGCTAGGTTCCTGGGCCACCAACCACCACCTGCCCGCTTCTAGCCTTCATCCCTATACTTGCAGCTTGTTCCTACCTTTACGTTATCCATTCCCACATTTACCGACCTCTCATCCATGCCACACACTCATAGCTAGTTTGCAAGTATTTCTTGTGCTTCCTGGCTTAAGTCAGTCCGCCCTCTCAACCTTTTGCCTACTGTATTTTGCTATTGCAAAGGGTAGATGCAATTTCTTAGCCAACCAATGAAGTAATTCGCAGCATGGAATTACCCATAACTCGTGGGTGGGGAAACCACAACACTATATGACATGAAAATTGAATGGAGTGCGGGCAATGGGATTGACGGATGGGGATTCGTTGCGAGGATCTCAAGGAGGACGAACAATTGAGAAAAAGTCAAAATATTAATGCAAGAAATGTACTTCACTTCAACACCGTAGATCTCACCGCTTGCACTTCATTCAATGTGCGTGTTAGATCTTCATTCTTGTGCCACATCATCGCATTCAAGTGCTCTTTAATCAGCTTTGGCCATTTATGACTCGCCAGCTAGTTTGTACTCACTTTGACCATTCAAGAAATCTATAAAGTAAATACGTGCAAGAGGGAAATTGTCACTCTTGCACGTGGGGAGATTGCATCTAGTATCTGTGTATTTCTTCTCTCTTCTCCTCTCTTCTCTCTTGCGGTGCTTTTGTAGCACTCCTCTCTCAGAGGTGCGTTCGCACGCGCTCTTATGATGTATCTGGATCTCTATCTCTCTCTGTTCGTGTACAAGTTGGATTATGCATCGTGCGATTTGTCAAGTGTGTAAATCTCTTATTTTATACCTTCTAGTACATTGTTCTTGGTATTTTGCAGGCCAAAGTGTTCTCTGTTTGTAGCAGTGGTATCAAAGCCAATGTCATACACGAACAAAGAGAGACGGGTAGGGAGATAGAGCAAGGGGGCACGTGCAGGCGCACCTCCTAGAGCGGAGTGCTATGCCGGCACGATGGTGTGAGAGAAGAGAGGAGAGGAGAGAAGAAGAATGCAAACATTGGGTGCAATCTCCCTCGTGCAAGAGTGACCATTTCCCTCTTGCACGTATTTACTTTATAGATTTCTTGAATAGTCAAAGTGAGTACAAACTGGCCGAACGGTCATAAATGGCCAAAGCTCATAAGGAGAACTTGAATAATCAAGTATACAAAAATTGTAATATTCTTTTGCATAATCCATTAGCTACTAGCTCTTTTTCCACCTGTTAGCTGCAATAAATAGATGATTATCAATTACCATTACATACCTCTCTATTGGAAAGCAATTGTCTTCAGTTGTAAATATAAGAATCTACAAACCATACTCGTCAAAAACAGTGATTAGAAATCTATGTCAAAAATAACATATAGTAAAAGAAAAAATTAATGAAACTAAACAACATTGCTTATGCTTGTCGTCATCCACATACTACATATTCTAGTGTCCCATACCACTAAGCAGTATATGTTATATCCTGATGAATTAGAATATTTTTGGTCACTCTCATCATTCAATAGTCAATTCTCATCAATCTCAAGTCCAATTCCATAAATACTGCTGTGAGAGAAAATCATCATATACCCATTCCAAATCCAAATCCAAATATCTACCAAAATATACCGATTTCAAATCCAAATCCAAATATCCTTCAGTTTCTATACCCGGGCAACAAAAGCATGCTAGGGACAATAGTGGAAAGTCACTTCAGCATGATTTTTTGATTGGTGTTGCCTAAATCTGTGAATCTACACCTGACATGCTGCCTAAATCGACGAATTGACACTTGTGCTGCCTAAATCTGCGGATCTACACTTAATATTGTTGGAAACAGTAAATGTCTTATTTATTAGTGTGCTGCCTAAATCAACAAATCTACACTAGGATGAGCATTTACACACTGCCTAAACTGGCGAATCTGTGTGCTTGTGACCAATGGACTAGACAAGACATAAAGGAGAAAACTATTTATTGTGTGTTTGAAACCACTTTGGAGTATATCAAAGTACTTACAAAGTGTTGTTGATTAATGCTAAGTACTTCATTTCGTGTGATTAATGCTAAGTACCTCATTTCGTGTGAGTATCTATGTAGCTTATTGTCAAATATTCTCAATTAAAAAAAAACTCTATTTAGTTCAAAGCTCAAGCCATAATATGAGAGGTAACTCGATGTGTAGCTCAAAAGATAACATGAAAAAAATTGGGAGGTATTGGATGCACATATCTGGATGATATACTACCTTTGGAAATATATATATCGATGTGTGCATGGGGAGAAAGGTACAAGTAGGAGAAAGCTGTAACTATCAAACTTACACCAAAGTATCGTTAACAAATCCAATATGTGTTAAATTTGTGCTGAAAGTAGGCTATGTAATAAAATAGGATGGCAACCTGTTTAAGATAGTTCAATTTATGTCAAAAGAAGAGCAGTACTACTCGAAAATGCTCACTACAAGAACATTATCAAAGGTCATAATAGCATCTTGTAAGACCCATGGGAGACTATGTTGGAGATGTTGGCTTTCTTGAGGGGCCTCTTAACCTTGTACATGATGTTGGGAAAGTATTTTCCTACTAGGTCTTTAAAATCTCATGTTTCTATAAATAGAAATTATATTATTTATTCCTTTGTGATCAAGCATAATTTTTTTCTTTTTTAAGTTTTTGTTTAATCTAGTTGTCCATATAGAACGATAGATGATACCACGTTGTGAGTGGTTTTATCTTATCTACTACTTATTATTATGTTTTATTACTAATGTTGGAGTGCCAAGCTTCTATAGTATTGTGGTGGATGATAGATAAACAAATCACTTATTGTTTTTTTAGTGAGGTGGCACTTTCTCTCTATAAATTCTCCTAACATACTTCATGTGTACTACTTTTCCCTCTTCTATCTACTAAATCAAAAATAGTAACAGATAGACTGTTTAAGATTCACCCTTCTATTTTATTATGTCTGTCACACACCATGACTATCTAATCTCTCATGCAAGCACTTAATATTAAGGATAATTAAAGTTATCCCTACATTCCAAATCTATGTTTGCAGGTGTCTATGATATTTTTCCCTTCTAATTTTGATAAAAACAGTCATAAAGACCTCCCATGTGTTTCCTATATACAGTTGCACCACTTTAGACAACAAGTCACACTGATATTCTTTTTACGTATTTCAATTGTCATGATTACCTTAAATAGAATGGTACCTCATTTTTATTTCATGGTCAATTATTAACATTAACACCAAGTTTGATAGAGGTAGCCCTCTCCTACTTGTATCCCTCTCTACGCACACACTAGTCTATGATTTTTTCAGTTACACTATATCCTCCAGCCATCTCTCACATTGTGGATTAAGATTGTACTAAATGGAATTTCTCTTGACATCATTTGATATTAAGATATAGAATGAGCTCAATTGGTTTGGGACGACTGTCAACATTTGGTACATCCTCTGGACCAAAGGGCCGCACTGTGCGGCTTATGCCGTAACACAAATCTGGAGAAGACGTAACATGTGTGTCAAATCATGAATCTGATTGCTAATGCAGGCAACCTCCATCTTTTCCAAAAAGTCTTCCACATCTTCATCACTTCTTCCATGAAACTCCGGATAAGAGAAAGCCATGGCTACCCAAGTTTTGATGCTTTGGGAACCCCTTCTAGTAGAGGTGTGTTGACCGCTGGGTCAACAACACAAAATAACTCAAGTTTCGTACCAAAGTCTTATCTTTTGCGAGTTATGAAATGCTGCGGATTATGGCTATAAACATCATTTGTAATGAGTAGTTATTCTAGTTTCAGAAGCCGGGGTGCAATGGCACTTCCAGATTGTAAATACAAAGCCATTTGACCCTTTCAACCCCATTTTTGGTTAAACCTAAGGTAGCCTTAGTATATAAGGTACCTAGGTCATTTTTTAAAGAGACTTTTATCATAATCAAAACTTTAGCGCTGCCGTCTACTGTGTGTGAGAGAGAAAGAGAGTGAGCGTGAGCTTCATCCTCTCGCTACGCCCGGCTCACTCAACACATTGGAGATCCGACTGCACCATTTCTGTAGGCTCGAGGTGAGCTACGCAATGACGCCAAGCATTCCACGCGAGACGAAGCACACACGCCGACGCATCTACGAGCTATTTGTGGCCGTAAGTGTATCAAACGATGCTTGTTTTCTGCATGCTAGTAATCTATAGAATCGTGGCGACATAAGCTACGCATAGGTACTCATAAATTTCAGTTTCGGACACTTTCAAAATTCTGTTCTATCATCCTACGCGTTTTCCGTAGATGGGTTTAGAGTGAGGGTTTTGAGTGTAGAAGCCAGGTGTATCCTAGTGAGGGGATGGTGTTCCTTAAGTTTCGTATGAATCTGGCATGACTAGGTGAGTTACCTTCCGCATGTGTGTATGTGGCTAGGTGGTGTAGTTGAGAGCAGTGAGGTTCTTGATTGTGGTTTAGTTGGCCTTCCAGAGTGTCGTATGTGTAGGATGGTCTCAGCTTGATAAGCTAAAGAGATTTCCTCCGTGTGCCTATCGTGTCATCTGTGTCCTCGATTGACATTATGTTGATCTAGGTAGTGTTTGCATGCACTTCATGGGTGTGTGAATCTCTCCCGTCCAACATTGGCGCCGCTGCCGGGGACACAAGGACCTAAGTAGGTTTCCTACTAACACGCGTGTGATGGTTGCTTGATTTAGTTTCGGCTAAAGAAAGCGTTTTTCTTAAGTGGATCCGGAAGAGGATATTCCGTGATCAAGTGGATAGCCAGGAAGCGTGTGTCTTGCCGAGGGTCTGCGACTAGATAGGTTTAGTTAGGATCTATGGATTAGAGTAGTTGTTGGTGGTCGAGTGATTTGTGAGGTGATAAAAGCGTTTACTAGTCCGTGTGTGGTAGTGAAGCGTTTTTCTACTCATAGATGCAAAACTCCATATGATTTGTAGGAGTAGCTTTAGGTAAGTGATCCGATTCTGATCTAGAGCTATTCATCACTGAATTATTTGCTAAAGTGCTTGATTGCATTTGAAATCACGGAACAGTGTGCTTTTGAGGGTAAAAATGCATTAAACAAGCTTTTGTGGATATTTTTGTATGACTGACTGATGTTGTGCATATAAAAGAGCATTTGCAAGGGTTCTGTGAAGAAAACCTGCAATTCTGTAAACATAGACATCCTACGTGTAGGATGTCTCAAGGGGGTTCTGGAGACCAAATTTGAAAATTCTGACTGCACCAGTGGGTTCAAAGGGTAGGTTTTACCCTAGTAACATATTGACTTGGGTGTTTTTCCCTATTTTTGTTGACCAAAAGCCAAAAGGCGGAGCCAGAAAACATAAAATTTCAGAAAAGGCTTAAATTGAGTGATTTTTGCATGTTTTTGCAATTGTGAAGCATACTTGCACTTGCTGAGAGCATAAGGAAGCATCAGGGACACTTCAGTCTCAGAAAATCAGCAGTAGACATCCTACGCGTAGGATATCTACAGGGTGATCTGGGCACTTTTTTGAAAATCTGAGGTTACCAGTGTGTTTAGAGGGTAGGTTTTACCCTATTTTCAACTGGAAAGTGGAAATTTGACCAAGTTTTGACAGATCAAACCCAAAAGACAAGAATTGCCAGACATCCTACCCAAATTGTGTCCAAGGCCTAATTTTGAGACCAAACCATAGGATGGCTCCATAGGCATGTTCTAAATGTTGTATTGAGTGCATGTGATAAATTTCATCTCATTTGGGTCAGTGAAAGGGAAGATTGAGCGGACTTTAGCACTTTTGACTGAAAAAGGCTAGAACAGCTAAAATTGGGGTCTTTTGAAATCCAAACCAAAATCTGAGCATACCACTGGGTTGCTGACATCAAGGGGAAGCTTTGGGTCAAGTCTGGGGTCAAACCGGCCAAAAAGACATCCTACGTGTAGCATGTTATATGTGTGATTTTGCACTCCAAACTTATTTCTGAGCATACCACAGTGATCAGCACCTTAAGGAGAGTTTGTGGTTCAAATTTGGGGCAATTCTGAGTAGTTAGACATCCTACGCGTAGGATGTCTACTACATAATTCTGAGACCAAAATTCTACTGTGACCATACCATGCTGTCATATAGCCTTAGATAAGCCTCCTAAGCAAATTTGGTCCAATTTGGAGTTGATTTGACTTGGGAATTCATCAGAACAGACATCAGGCTTTTGGAACAGATTCTTGATCATTTGACCAACCTATAGGTGTCATAATCAAAAAGTAAAAATAGTTGTGAGTTTAGCACATCAAGGGGAAGCTACAGTGCAAGTTTGAGCTGAAACAGAGCAAAAAGACATCCTACGCGTAGTATGTCTCCAGCTTGATTTAGGACGCCAAACCAACTTATGAGCACACCACTGTGATCAGCACATCAAGGAGAAGCTGGGGTGAAAATTACAAGTCATTCTGAGCAAAAAGACATCCTACGCGTAGGATGTCTCAAGGACATTTTTAGGTCCAAATGAAATTCTGAGCATACCATTGTGTTGCTGGACTTAAGAGGAGTCTCTGGACCAAATTTTGTTAAATTCTGAGCATATAGACATAGTACGCGTAGGATGTCTCTAGGCCAGTTTTAGGGTCCAACTGTACTTTTGACCATACAGGAGTGTTCACAGTGTCACAGAGATCCCAAATCTTCTTTCAAAATTGAATTTGGACTCATTTTGACTATTCTAAACTGCATTTTACTATTTTGGCCATAACTTTCACAAACGGTATCGGATCGGAAAAGTTTTTATATCAAAACGTAGCCTGAGAGCGGCTCTACAGATCTTAATAAACTTGAACTAAATGCAAGCAACAATTTGCAAGAATTGTGACGAAACGATTGCGGTTTTGGACATAGTTTCGACTTTTCCCTAACCAAAGCACTTGAACATAGTGGACTAAGTCTACTTGAACCAAGCAAAAGCTCTTAAGCCCAGAAATCATGTCTACCCTAGGTTCAAACGCAGCTTGGAGATCCTGACGATAGAGGAATATCCTCCCACAATGGATCTTCCAAACTTGCAATTGATAAAGATCCATCGTGTTGAGAGAGTTTGGATGATTGGTCATGAGAGTGAACAATGAGGTCAATCTTTATAGGTGCTTAGATCCATACCTAGAAGAGATAACAGATTACAAGCTCTTATATGTCTACACATACGGAGTCGACTGTCAATGGAGATCTATAGTTGTCGACAAGTATGGACGAGAATACAGAGTTGTAGAAAGCACCACAAATCCACAGACTGTACTAGAAAGAGGTGGATATTTGGTCAATGAAGGACCACAAATGCCTCCACCAAACACGAGAATTCCTATAGGAATTCCAAGAAGAGAGCCACCAGGATTCCCTTCAAGAGCAATAACGAGAGAAGGATTGGGAGAGTCTCTGGTTAGACTTGTAGACAATCGACGAGTTAGACCATCCCAAGTCCAGAAATGGGTAAACAGAAAATACTCCAGAGATAAAGATCCGAGAGATCACGTAGCGGCTTTTAGAAGAGTGATTAGAGCAGAGGAAATTTCAGATTTTGCGACACAGTTTGCGGGATTTGGATTGACTCTAGAAGATGATGCAGCTACATGGTTCGTCTCGGTGGAAAAATGGGATTTTGAGACCCTAGATGAGCTATTTGAGGAGTTTATTGAATAATTCTCGCCAAAAGGCATTGCTCACAACACGGTCTCGCAAATCCATAGATTCAAACAGAAAGAGGATGAATCAGTAAGCAAAGCATCATTACGGATCAAGAGATATGTTAATCTCTGTCCGAGAGCGGAATTACCTACGCAAGCACAACTGATGCTGATCTTTATCCAGGGAATGAGACATGCGGGCCTTCAGAAGGATCTGCATATGATAAGGAGGATGGCGCTAAACGAGTTGATCAAAGAAGCTCTTTATCTTGTGGATAACTATGAGGCATACAAACAAAAGGACTTAAAGAGTCAAGGAGATGACACATCCTCTGAGCACAGTGTTTCACAAATAAGTGAGTCCATTGACAAGCCAACGGCACCTATTGATCAAGAAAAGCTTATCGACGACTTGGTCAAGAGGTTGATTCCTCTTGTAAGGTCTGATTCGGGAGAGCCGAAGTGGTGTGAAATTGAGAGAAAATGGACGAACCATACGGGGGAAGAGTGCTATTATAGCATGGAAAATTCTAGGGAGAGGTATGTACAACCTGTTCCAGAAGCACCTACTCCACCTAGATACATTACGGGGAATGCGCCAGGACCAGTAGGAGTTTTAAGGCCACAGCTTGTCTTAGGACAACAACCTCCATTGCCAGGTGCTAGAATTCCGGTAGACATGAGATACATGCCAATGATGGAAGCATCAAATAAACCAACGCCAGTACCAGCTACAATGTGGTATAGCAACCAAAGTGAGTACTACCCTTCGGAGCAACAAAATGTGAGAGAAACACATGTAGTGGTGAGGCCGGTACAACCTCCACCTCTTGGGTTTCAGTCGAAAGAAAGAAGGTATGAAATGGACGAAAGGACATTGCGATTCATTGCAAATAGCGGCTTATCTAAGTCAAATCTTGCTTATAGCCAAGAGGAAATGCTAAAAGAATCTCCTCAACTAGAGACAGATTGTCACAAAAGTCGTGACAACCACTTGGTCAAACAATGTCCTCATACGGACAATGTCACTGAAGTAAATGCCTTTTGTCTTGAGTGTGGCATCACTCACTTGATCCCCGATTGCCCGAAAAAACCAAACCAAATCAAGAAAATCACGACAAATGTATCAGGGATTGTTCAGCTCCCTAGTAGCTCAGAAAATGAAAATGTCGTACTAGTTCAAGTGGTTACGAGAACACAAGCTCAAAAGAAAGCTAATGAGAATCCAGAGACAAAGAACACGGAAAGTGACATGAGTCCAAAGACAGATGATGGACCAAAGACAGACGCACCTAGTCAGAAAACCAAGAGCAAACGAAATAGTTGGAAAGCTAGAAAGACTAGGATGAAAGCACGCAGGGAACGAGAGAAAAAATCCCTAGCTGAGAAGCTTACCGAAGCTCAGGCACCTTCTCTTACACAGATGGTTAAACCTCTAGAAGAACCATCCACGGATGAGAAACCGAGGAGTGCTAGTTCAGGAGGATCTGTGTTGGCAGAGAAGGTTAATGAGGCATTAGATGCCCTCTTGAAAGCCTATGATGTGAAGCTCAAAACCAACCAATCCCAAGAACAAAGGTGGATGACATATCCCTATGCAGAACTAGAAAAGCACAGGTTTGAAATGTGCCAGAAAATGATTCAAACAGCCCAAGCTTTACTAGAACCACCAGTTGCAAAACCTGAGGATGTGATCCGTGTCATGCCTACACAAGTAATCCCACCAAACCAGGAACTAAAAGAGCCATATTCTAGTCATGAGCACATACCAAAACTCAAAGACCCAGCATTAGAACCAAGGATAGTGCTGAATACCACGGATAACTCTTCCGAGGGATTTCACCAAGCTATACCTGAGGATTGTAAAGAGATAGATGGTCTTGACGAATTGTGGAAACAAGTCAGAGAGGCCAATGAAGCCGATGACCTAAGAAGACGAGTAGACAAGACTGGTGATGAACGAGGAGTGTTTCTACCACCAATAGAGGAATTTGAGACTGGATCTCAAATGAATCTAGACGTGCGATCGTATTGGGGCGACAAAGGATCTGTACAATCTATGGATAGTCAACCCAATTCGCTAAGAACACTACCGTCCTACATGGGAGAGTACGAGACCAAGTCAGATGTGGTTGCAGTCCCATCACAGAGAGTGTCTCCCAACAAAGCCATCGATTCAAAGGGGCTAGTAGATATTCTATCTACCCCAGTCACCTGTACAATAATGTTAGCCGAGTTGCTCAAAATAAGACCAAACATGTGGGCTAATGTGGGTAAATGTCTAGAGAAATGTGGTGTAAAAATCCCAATGACTCAAATCGAGGAAGGCATCAAAGAGCTTGAAATGCCTCAACTAAATACTAGGCCAGTGCCATTAAACAAGGTAGGCGAGTATTACGAGGGAGAAGATGGAAACACCACCCTTCTTGTCGAATTCAATGGTGTAAAAACCATGGCAATCCTTGACAGTGGAGCTGGTGTGGCCATTGCAACCAAAGAGGTTTGGAAAAAATGGGGAAAACATGCCTTGATATCCACACGAATGACCCTGCATCTTGTAGATAGACACAAGGAAAAGCCCATAGGACTGCTAGAAAAAGTACTTGTTACTTCTTGTGGCATTAAATATGAACACACTTTTGCTGTTGTTGACTTTGGCAAGAAGAACAACTATGACATCATTCTGGGAAGACCATTCATGGGACAATTGAAAATGGTCCAAGCTTGGGGTTATGACCATATATACCTGAGACATATGGAAACCATAACAAAGGTAAATTTGAGGGACCATACCTATAGGGATGTGACGAGAACACCGGTTGAGGAGTTTGATTCCGCCACAGTAGCAGGATCAAAACTTCCAGCTTGGTTAGGTAAGCCTAAAGAATTGTGGATGTGTGGAGCTTCACAATGTGGTAGCTTGAAACGTGAGGAATGTATCCTAGAGCGGGTTATAGAGGATAAGGACTATATCCCAGAACCATTTCCTGAAGAAGAGTTAGAGCCTTTTAGATGGGAACACATCTTGGCTACTCTAGACGTGTACGCCGTGGAGGATGCTCCCACAACAAAGTTTTGTGATGAAAATGGCTATGATGTCGTTCCTTATTTTGCAGTGAGTGTAATCCAGGAAAATGAAGAGAACCAGACATCAACAAGCTCTCGAAATAAGGATCAAACAAAGAAATGTGGAGAATCAAAAGATGAAGAAGACGACGAGTTCTATGACTCTGTAGAACACTTCAAGCTTCAAGAAGATCAACGGCCTAGGAATCAATGTCATCGCTACACGAATAAAGTGCATCAAAAGTGGATTCCAAAGTCCTCCGTGAAGACACAGCCACCACAAGCATCCTCATACATGGCTCCTAATAAGGATGCTAAGACTCAGCTAGGAGGAATACGACCTGAGCAACGAGCTAACAATGCTCTAATCAATGGACTAGAAAAGTCCTCCAAGAAACTACCACCCACGAGCAAACAGACAGTAACTTTCCACTATCAGCCAAAAAATCAAGGGAAAGTACAAGAAGTCAACCTTGCTAAGGATAGTAGCGATAGTGATGAATCTTACGACATCCCCTATCATCAACTCAGGCCATCACTATCACCAACCCCTTCAACAACAACCATGACAGGTCAAAAGAACAGGACAACAAGTCAAAGCCAAAAAGCTCGACAAATCTAGATACCAAAAAGCCAGATCGGCCAAAAACAGATATGGATCAAGAAGACAAAGATCTCTAATGACAAATCACAAGATCCAACACCAAAACAAAAACAAGGAAAGCGTGCACAAACAAGTAAGAATATCACAAAGTCACAAGCTTTCAAAACTCAGGTTTGGGCTCCAAAGAAGTTGATTCAAGCACCAAAAAGTCAGGAATTCATTTGGATTCCAAAACAACCACAGTATCAACTTTCAAAGCCTGCATCGCGTCACCAACCAAGCGTACAAGGGCTGAATCAAAGACCACTGTCGACTCACACAACAAAAAGGTGGATCCCAAAGAAGTCTCTTCAAACACAAACAAAGCACGGGCAAGTATGGGTTCCCAAACGAGAGCCAGCAACAAAACAGCCAATAATCGCAAAGAAATGGGTCCCAAAGAAGAACAACAAAACTGATGTGAGTGCATCTCTGCTTGAATTCTTACAATTCTTCCTATGATTATAGTACAGTTAGAAGAGAGAAAGTCGCTTCAATCAAGCAACGATATAGGAGCTTCAAAGACCATTACATTGCTTAGAATAGGAAGCCTCGCCAACAAATTCCAATAAGCAAATTGCTTATACCCACATCTTGCACAACATAAATCTTTTCCATGCATTGACTGTGTATGCATAATAGGGCTACATTACAAGGCCTGCATAGGCACAACTTTTAATTGCCCAAGCACAACACATACCCTTTGCGATACCCTGTCGTAAAGGATGACTCCAAATAGGAAGGGGGGAGGCATTCTGAATGCGGACCTAACATTATGACTATTAGAGGGCAATGTTTTGTGAGATGCATTGAATTTTTGCGTTTTATTGTGATAATCTTTTGACGAAAGTTAGAGTATATGCCCTCATAGTAGAGTTACAGAGGAGTATGGGGACAAAATCCATATATGAGCCCCTAGGGACATGTGTATAGTGTACATAGCATTTAGATTTCTATTTGAATGATTTTTCTTTTGTTGAGTTGTTTTAAGATCTTCTTTGTTTATTATTAAGAAAAAAATAAAAAAATCCTTAATCCACATGAAGAAAAGACTGACGAAAGGTCTGAGCACTACAAAGAGATGAAGGTACAAGGAAACGATGAAACTTCACGAAGTATGTATCAGCAGCCACTACAACAGCCGAAGAACTTGTCACAAAGCAGTGTCAACATGCAACCGACAAGTCATACAAGTCAGAGTCGAGTAGCTAAGCCACAATATGAGTGTGAGGTGTTAGTCCCAAAGCTTCAAGTAATATTCTCTGTGGTCTAAGCATCTTAGCTATTCTAGGTACTGCTCAAGCTGGAAGAGTTGAGCATATTTACGTTGTGTCGCTCATGCTGGTATAGGTGAGCAAAAGAGTCAAAGTCTACGTACTTAAGTCTGGTGAAGTGAAGGAGAAGGTCCAAAAGACACTCACGTAATGGGCACAGTGAGATACGAGTGGAGAAACTTCTACATCGAAAAACCTTCTTGGAAAGGTGGAAGCTATTGAGACATCTTTTGATGTCACATGTGCTACATTTATTCCTCAAAACACCCATCATTTCCTTCATTCACATGGCATGCTTTTGTTGACAAATTTCTCATATGCATATAGAGTGTCCCATAATTGGCACTTGCATCAGGCACTCTTTCCTTGTTTCACCCAAGCACTCACCTTTCATGAACATGTACTTCACGTTCAACTGCTCAACTCCAATAAGAGCGTATACCAAAGGCATTTTTTTCCCACCAAGTTTTTTTCCCTTTGGTCATCCAGGTTTTAGACCCTAATCTAAAGACACCTATCACCATCCTCTTGTACATATTCTATCTACATCAACAATAAGGAAATGCTACTCAAATCAATTGACAAATGAATTGGAGCACCAATTTTAGATCATAGCATACTTCTCAATGGCGAGTCGAAGAATGGCCTACAATGACAAAGCTGCAGACAACACTAACAACATGATTGCACAGGAACAACGAAGTCCCCAATGAAGAAGAGCAGACATAAAAGTAATCAGAGGATCTCAAAAGATGAATGGTTATGATGATAGATGTCCGCTCTAATGGATCTTAGTTCTTGTTGTGGTTTGACAAAGATACAAGCAGTGCAACAGATGAAGCCAAAACCACAGCAAAGTGTTGACCGTTGGGTCAACAACACAACATAACTCAAGAACAAAGAAGTCCTCAATGACAAAGAGCAGACATAAGGGTAATCAGAGGATCTCAAAAGCTTGTCCTTGATAATGCGCATCGAATGCTCGACAAGGTTTTGAACCTCAAATTAGCATAATTAAGTCTTGGATTCGGCCTGACAGCATACAGACTTTGCATTGGAGTGCAACTTGGCCTAAAGAAGTTCAGGGTTTAGTCATACAATTTCAACAAAATCCTTACAAAGTTGTCATTGGCTCACAAGATCAGAACGCCAATCACTTAATTCTATAGATTGTAGAAGTTGTTTCTGAGAATCACAAATACTCTGAATTGACAGATTTGTTGGAGCAAGTGATGGATGGATCTTTCTCTATCCATGATGATAAGAGTCAAGTTAAACGACATTGGGTTCTTTTTGAATTTAGATCTGGCAGAAACAGATACTGCAGCTCGGAGCGTGGATGTGAAAGACATAACGTTCGTCATCAATTATGATTTTCCTGAATCATGTGAAGACTATGTACATCGGATTGGACGAACAAGACAAGCTACTGCAAAGGCTATAGTCTATACTTTCTTTACAACAACAAAACGACTGCAAAGACCACATCGCCATCGACAATCAAGTCATGTCGGGGATGACATGAACACGGAAGGGGGGAATGTTGACCGCTGGGTCAACAACACAAAATAACTCAAGTTTCGTACCAAAGTCTTATCTTTTGCGAGTTATGAAATGCTGCGGATTATGGCTATAAACATCATTTGTAATGAGTAGTTATTCTAGTTTCAGAAGCCGGGGTGCAATGGCACTTCCAGATTGTAAATACAAAGCCATTTGACCCTTTCAACCCCATTTTTGGTTAAACCTAAGGTAGCCTTAGTATATAAGGTACCTAGGTCATTTTTTAAAGAGACTTTTATCATAATCAAAACTTTAGCGCTGCCGTCTACTGTGTGTGAGAGAGAAAGAGAGTGAGCGTGAGCTTCATCCTCTCGCTATGCCCGGCTCGCTCAACACATTGGAGATCCGACTGCACCATTGTTGTAGGCTCAAGGTGAGCTACGCGACGACGCCAAGCATTCCATGCGAGAAGAAGTGCACACGCCGATGCATCTACGAGCTATTTATGGCCGTAAGTGTATCAAACGATGCCTATTTTCTACATGCTAGTAGTCAATAGAATCGTGGCGACATGAGATACGCATAGGTACTCATAAATTTCAGTTTCTGGCACTTTCAAAATTCTGTTCTGTCATCCTACGCGTTTTCCGCAGATGGGTTTAGAGTGAGGGTTTTGAGTGTAGAAGCTTAGGGACAGGTGTATCCTAGTGAGGGGATGGTGTTCCTTAAGTTTCGTATGAATCTGGCATGACTAGGTGAGTTACCTTCCGCATGTGTGTATGTGGCTAGGTGGTGTAGTTAAGAGCAGTGAGGTTCTTGATTGTGGTTTAGTTGGCCTTCCAAAGTGTCGTATGTGTAGGATGGTCTCAGCCCGACAAGCTAAAGAGATTTCCTCCGTGTGCCTATCGTGTCATGTGTGTCCTCGATTGACATTATGTTGATCTAGGTAGTGTTTGCATGCACTTCATGGGTGTGTGAGTCTCTCCCATCCAACAAGGTGCACGAACACAAACCTTTTTACTGATTCAATCCCCAAAAACTTCAATGGAGCTCATCTTTAGATAAGGACAAACACATGCACATCAAATGAGTTTTCATAGTGAATCATCGGAATTACAACAGGCAAAGGAGATTCCAGTATCTCTCTTAATCTTCTTGGCCCAAACATGAAGACTATGCGCTGTTGGAAAAAAATCTTCTTGGACACATTAACATTTATCTGAATTCTTTGTGCAAAATGAAAAGGAGTGAATTGAGGTCCGTTTTGATCATCCATTAAATCCAACCATACAGCACCTAAGAAGGCACACCTGACTTATCCTCTGATTTTGCCAAAATTTCAGCAACATAACATCATAAATGGCTCAAAAGACCAAAAAACTAGCCATCACAACTTGGAAAAATTTTGGCAGAGTTTCCCCAGAAGTAGAGCAGTAAGAACCCAAAATATAGACTGTATATGTATGCATAACCTGCCAGCAATAGAACCCAAGCATCAAGTAGGAATCACTAGTACATAGCCTAAGGGGAGGTCATGAAAAGGGTGCTTCAACCACCTGTATCACCGAAAGGATCTCACATTTGAGAATCCCCCAGCTCAATAAAATATCACACTATTGACTCTCTCACGAAAGCTTATGCAAATCTCGTATAGTCAAGTCTCAGAAATGGCTGGGACTGCCTAATAAAACCAAGTATGGTTCCACAAAGGCGCACAATGGCATTATCCACAAGTAACATACAATACAAGACAATGCACTCAAACGGGCGCCAATTGATGCATACCCACGGCAACTGCAAGTGACTCCCACTTGCCAGTGTATCACTCTACTCCAGCTACCTTTACTTGTGTGAATCTCCTATACCTGTAATTGTACATGTACCCTGTAACCTGTAACCTGTAGTTTACAATCTGCAACCTGTAATCCCGAGGCTGAAGGTACTCGAAGAAGATCCTCAGTGGGGGCACCAAAAGAATGTGAGCGGGATGGAGCCACACACAATGCCTCTATAATCACCCGACACACTCTTGGGATGATACACACACACATTATGGGGTACCACTCAGCTTACACGACCCACCTCGCCGAGACAGGGAACACACAAATGGAGTGAGAGGAGAGAGAGACTGTCCATTTTCCCACTCAACACAGAGACACACACCACACACACACCCAAAAACTCAGCTCAAAGGAGGAAGATTTTTTATGATTAGATACAATTGAGCTTGGGCCAACACCAATGGGGAAAATAGCTCACACAATATGGATGAAATATGCTAGATACAATCACAAATTTGAAAAGAGGCTTCGCTCATAGGAGAAACTTACACAGCCAAAATAGCAAAAAAATAGTGAGTAATTTGTCAAAAGGGATAGCATCATTGCGTCTGAAACAGCCCAAAACCCCAGTCTACAATATCAAAGTGCTCAAATCCGACCTCATACGAGCAGTTTATGGCCAAAACAGGCTCCAAAAATAGCAAAAACTCAATTGCGGTTGTTCCTCCTCTTCTCTCCATGTTTTGCTAGTCTTTTTCTCAACATTTCCAGTGTCCACACTTCACTTTATCACTTGGGCACCTTTGGCCTTTTGATTGTCTTCAAACAGACCCTGAACATGCCAAAAACTGGCCACGTAGTGCAGTTTTGTCACCCTTTTACATCCATCCACACACCTCGCACTCAACTTTTTCCAATAATGCATCTTGCAACCAGGTGAAGTGGCCCCCAAATATAGTCCTCATGTGTCCTCGCTTACCCACGTGCAAGTATTGACCACATTCGACCTCCTGACGCCACTAGATGCCATCTGATGCACCTACTTACCGCATGTTGTCGGCCCGCTGATAGCTTCCTCAAGAAGTTTTAAGTGCTGCCAACTCCTTATTATTATAGAAAAAACACACTGATATTGGTGATGATGAAAATCTATGACTATGTACACATTGTCCTATCTGTACACATGTGGGCCCCACGTAACCACCTGGCTCTAGAAAATGAGCAATCCTTTATTCGATACACCATGCATGTGTATGTACATATGCGCAATCACTCCTTCCAAAAAAATCCTCACATCGGTATCAATAATGACGGTTGTCGAGCTTTTACCCGTCATTGGTATCTTGGTTGGTTATGGTCAGAATGTCGTGGTTGAGTCTTTTGAGACTTTACTGTCCATCGCTTCATCGATTTTACAGTTGGCGGAGAAGATAAGTTCTCTTTTTTCTTCCAAATCCATTTTTTTTGTAGGTTCCCTGCTAGAAGATGCTCCTCCTTGTGTTTTGAACCTTGGAACCATCTTTGATATAGTTGGTGATATTTTGGGCACCCAAATTTGAATCAGCTTGGCTTTGGTACCCAAATTTGTTTGACTCCTTGCATGCTACTTGTAGCATTTTCTTGTCTATAGGATGGAGAAGATTGAATGCTTCGTGGTTTGCTCTGCTAGTAACCTCCTTTCGATTCCTCTTTGCTTGGTGCAATTGGAACAATGAGTTGTTTGCCTTTAGGTGATAGCTTGAGCTGATTGGTATCCCAGTCTGGTACTGCCTTGTATGTCTGCATCCATGAGATTCCAAGAATCATTGTTTCATTCATGTGTTCATCTGGTAAGCATACAAATTGATGAGGGCATGGACATCCATGTACTATCACATTTAAGTTGATTACTCCCGGTGTCGGTGTTGGACTCTTGTGGCATCCTTTAATAGTTGATACTCCTGTTGTCAAAAACTGACTTGTTGCTTTCTTGTATGTGGAATAATTGACTGCATTTACTCGAGCTCTTGTATCAACCAATGCATTTGTGCTATGATTGCTCAGTTGTACTTTGATGCGAAGGTCCATTCCATCTAACCATTCATCATCCGTTGACACTGCATCCTTCTGTAATTCCCATAGTTGTTCATCTAGTTCCAGGGTGTTGATGGGAATAGGTATTTGTTGATTTTTCAAAGAAGCTTTCCTTTTGAGTACTCAAAGCTGAGCTTCCTCTTGGGCTTCATCAATAACCTACTGTTGTTTTATCTTTCTTTGCTTTGTTGTATGCATCTTTTCTAGCAATTCATTGGTTAGTGGCAAATTGTACTTCTTTAAACGGCATCCACTAATCCAATTAGCCATTGGTTCACCATCTAGGGTGGAAAACTTAACTGCTCCACTTGGAGATACATCTTTAAACAACATATTGTACTTCTTTAAACGGCATCTACTAATCCAATTAGCCACTGGTTCACCATCTAGGGTAGACAACTTAACTGCTTCACTTGGAGATACGTATTCAATGATAAACTGTCTGTTTTCCTTTTTCTTAAACTTGGGAATGTGTTGCTTAAGGGAATAGACTAAAACTAAGTCCCCTCTTTTGAAGATTTTTGTAACTAGATGGGAATCAAAAAACTATTTTTGTTTCCTCTTTTGTGCATAGATGTGAGGTACAACAATTAGCCTTTGCTCATCAATATTTTCTAAATCTTCAAGCCTCTCTGAAAATTCATGTCCAATCCACTCAAGATCCTTAGTGTCGGTAATAAAAATTCTATCGGCAATATGGCATCAAGACGATAAACAAGGTTAAAGGGTGTAGCATTTAAAGGTGTTTTGAATGAAACTCGATAAGTCCATAGAGCGGCATGGAGATTCATTTCCCAATCCGTCCGTCCTAAACTAACAACTTTAGTCAATACTGAGCTAAGAATTTTATTCGTATGCTCAGCTTGTCCATTTTCTTGTGGGTGATAGGGAGCTAATTTGTTATGGATGACCATAAATTCATTAAGCAGATACTCAATTACCTCATTGAGGAAATGAGTTCCCCCATCACTGATAGTTTCTATTGGTAGTCCATATCTTGTGAATACATTCTCATACAAGAATGCGGTTGTGGTTCTGGCATCATTCTTTTGAGTTTCTTTAGTCTCTACCCATTTGGTCAAATAGTTTGTAGCTACAATGATATATTGAGCTCGGGTTCTATAAGCAGGTGGATGTATTGGCCCAACAAAGTCTATTCCCCATTTTGCAAAAGCTCTCACCCCCATCGTTAGTCTTAAGGGCATGCTATCTACACGGGTTGGCATTTTTGTTTGTTGACATGCATCACATCTTCGAACATATTATTTGGCATTTTCAAAAAGTGTTGGCCACCATATGCCTGCGGCGATTAAGATTGTTCTCGTGATGGTCTCACTAGAAAAGTGACCTCCAACTAATCTAGCATGTTCTTGTTCTATAATGGGAATATATTTTTCTTCATTTGCACAAAGACGCAGATGTTGATCCTTTCCTCTTTGATACAATTGGTATCCAATAACAACATAGTCTCTTGCTTGAGTTTCAATTGCTCTTTGATGGCGTTTACTCATATCCTCAGGAAATCTTCAGCTTGACAAGTAAGCAACTAGATAGTTACTCCACTTAGGTACAGATGATATTTGAAACAATGTTACATGAGGTATGGGTGCTTGTTTTTTACATTGAGGACAATTTTTTACAAATAAGTGAACATCCCTCCTCATAATTGGCCAAAATACTCCAACTCTCAAGATCCGTTGCATAGTTTGGTCTTCTACAAAGTGAAGTCCCACAATGGTAATATGTGCTTGACTTAGGTATTGGGTTTTCTCTTTAGGATTAATACAAAAAACAATATTCCATCTCGATTTATTTTGTACAACCTTCCAGCTAGTAGTTGATACATAGCCTATTGCTCAATTAATCTGATTGTTATAGGAAGTGGTATTTGTGAATCCACTTGAGCTATGCTAATCAATGATACCATATTTTCTGACCATCGAGGTATCATTTCCATGAGAACAGATATGCATCTAGTAGATCATCATCTAATCCCTTAGGTGGTTCTCCTGAAACAATCCTTGAAAAATTATCTTCTCTTTGATGAGTGGTGCCCTTTTTCACAATTACAATGAAATTAAATTCCAAAAGGATAATGAACCATCTCACGATTCTTCCTACGTTGCATGGCTTGTTGACCAAGTACAATAAGTCTTAGTGGTTCACAAAGAACACAAATTTTTTCGCTAGTAGGTAATGTCTATACTTTTTTTCGACATAGATCATTCATAATCCTTCCCTTTTTGTGGTTTTGTAGTTTTTCTCTTCCATATTTGACTGTCTGCTAGCATAATAAATAGAAAAATCAATTTTCCCATCTCCTGGTTGAGCTAGAATACACCCAATGGCAAAATTGGAAGCATCTACATGTATGTGGAATATCTTACTCCAATCTGATGCTTTCAATATTGGAGCTGAAGTGAGAGCTTGCTTAAGCTTCATGAAGGATTCTTCACACTCATATCCATTCAAAGTGTGTAATCAAGTTGTACATGGGTTTTGCAATTAAAGCGTACATACAAATGAATCGCCTGTAATATCCACAATGTCCCATGAAAGCTTGAACCCCTTTTATTGTTGTCGGTCTAGGCAAATCAACAATAACATGAATTTATCCATATCAGTAGCTATGCCATTTTTAAACAATATATGTCCAATAATTTTTCCTTGTCTACCCATAAATGTGCACTTTTCAAGATTTAAGCAAATCCTATAAAGTCTATATTTTTTGAATACCTTTTTGAGGTGTTCAAAATGATCGGCCCGAAATGATGTGTACACATAGATCATCCATATTACTTCCAAGAAATTTTGAAGATATTCTTTAAAAGCATGGCTCATCAATCTTTGAAAGGTGGCAAGAGCATTAGTTAACCCAAAAGGCATTACCCGATAGGCAAAAATACCCCATTCAGTTGCAAAGGCAGTTTTATGTTGATCCTTGGGGTCAAATAAAAGTTGATTGTATCCCGAAAAGCCATCTAAAAAGTTGTAAGATTCTTTTCTTGCAACTCGTTCTAAAACATGCGCAGTGATTGGAAGAGGAAAGTTGTCTCTAATGGTAGCTACATTCACTTTCTTGAGATTGACACACCCCTTAATTTTCCATTTTTCTTGGGTACTACCACAATTGGAGACACCCAATCTGTGTGTTCAATTTCATAAATAAATTTGGCCTCCTTTAGCTTTTCAATCTCTTCTTTGATCTTCCTGGCAAATACCTTCATTATAAGTGTATGGCCTTTGTCTGCTTGGTGTCGCATCATCTCTCATTGGTATGGTATGTTGACAGATTTTTGGATCAACACCCTTGAGATCCTTATAAGACCAAGCAAAGATATCTCGGTATTCTTTCAATAAGCTTAACAAAAGCTCTTCTTCTTCTTCTTCTGTCAGATCATTTGCAATGTAGGCAATTCTAGGCTCTTCTCTTGGTTTGGCCAGATCTATCTTTTTTGCGTTTTCAGGTCCTTCGTAGGACTTGCCTGTTTTTGTAGTTCTTTGACAGGTTGTTCGACTAATATTTTTTGTTCTTGGAGAGTATATTTATTGTAATGGGATGGAACACTCATTACATCGTTACCTTTCTCCTCAGTGGTTGTCATTTCAGTTGTATATATCTCCTTTAGAGCTTTTATCAACTCTTGATATTTCTTTCTCCGTTCAACTCGCGTCATGGTTGAATTCTTGTTTTGGTAGTTAGGTTTTTCTTGAGTTTCCTTTCTCGTTTCTCTCAATGGTTTTGATATTTCCTACTTTTTGTTTAAAGGATATCTACCAGTGATTTTGTCTTTGACACAATCATGTGCATCTATCTGCATCAAAAACTGTGTTCTACTGGAAACTGATGGCATAGGTCTAGCTTTCAAGTTTCTCATGTCTCTCTTTCTTTTATACCATTTTTGTCTTCTCGGTTTCTGGTTTGGAAAGTCAAAAAACTTCCCTCCCCCTCCTTTCATGAGTACTTTAGCTCTCACATGTTCTTTTTCTGACCCCGAATCATTTGAGGTAGATGAATGTTCTTCTAACTCATCTGTTGCATCATAATAGAGGTCTGAAAAGACTTGTTGAGCTTTCATCAAGTACTTGGATTCTTGAACTTTGTCTTCAATGTGAAGGGTTGAGATTATTTGTATGGGAATTATGTCATAGCCGTCCTCATTGCAAAATTGAGTGGACATAGACGTGTTTACAAATACACCCATTGTTGCTAAGATTTGAGTCCACTCAAATGGCTCAAACAAATTCTCTGGAAAGGGTTCAGGTACATAGGCTTCATCTATGCAATCCCTT
This sequence comes from Adiantum capillus-veneris, assembly GCF_014529385.1. Lineage (NCBI taxonomy): Eukaryota > Viridiplantae > Streptophyta > Polypodiopsida > Polypodiales > Pteridaceae > Adiantum > Adiantum capillus-veneris. The sequence goes on along the minus strand of NC_140940.1, from coordinate 157,021,720 downwards.
TCTAAGATATATTCTTCTCATCTTAAGCTCCTGTTTTCTGAGGCTCCGCACATCCAAATAGGTGTGTCTTTGTTCAACGATGATGGAAGCTTAGTGTCAGCCGAAGAGACTGAATCGAATTCTTGTATGGTTGTCTTCATGACATCTCTATAAGTGTGATCTTTTAGATTAATCCTTGTTATTGATCCCACTTGCTTCAAGTACAAATAATTGTTTCCCCAATCGTATATGAGTTGTACTTGTCGCATGAAAGGTCTTCCCAAGATGATTTCATAATTGAGTTTCTTTCCAAAGTCCGCTATTGCAAAAGTGTGTTGATAATCAATCCCACAGGAATTATCACTTCTTCCAGCAGTCCTAAGGGTTTTTTGATGTGTCCATCAGCCGATTGCAATTTCATTCGAGTTTGTCTAATGGTTGGTTGCCCCCATGATTCTCATACTGCTTTCATGGCTATGGCTATGCCTGCCCCACTATCTAGTATTTCCATGGTTTCCATATCATTATATCTTACTGGAAGGGTTGTGTTTCCTTCTTCCCCTTTGTAGTATTCTTCGAATTTGTTCATTTTGGGACAGACCAAATCTCTTTGTAATCATGTTTCAATTTTCCTAATTTTTTTGCAATTAGCCCTGTTATCTCCACCTTCTCTAGAGTTTCCTATAGATCATTCCATATATATGGTTTGATTTTTAATAGTACTCCTAAAGTAAGAGTGCATTGAATGGGTGTAGACAGGATTGAATAGATGTTGTCTACCTCTAGGGTCTGTTCCGCTTTCTTTACCTGAGGCTTCAGAGCCGCAATCCCCATACAAGGACTGTACATCCATGTCCATATCAGGAGGTAGATTATCTAATCAAACTTCCTCTATAGGAGCTGACTTCAAAGTTAGGCTCCCATCATTAATCTCTCTAAATTTTTCCCATAAGTGTCCGACCAGTCTTCTTCTACAAATGGAATTCCGTCTAAGGCATCTTCACTGTCAGGCACTATGAGTTATGGCTCTTTAGTTCAAGGTGGGTTTCTACCACCACTTTGGATTTCCCTTTACTCTTTCCTACCACAAGCTCCTCAGGTTTTATCATACTCTCGAGCTTGGGTTTTTGTTTTTCCAGCATCTCTTGAGTAATTCTTACCAAATTTTGATAAGCTTCAAGCTTAGCTGCTTCCATGTCTGGAGAAGGATATTTTTTTTGTTTGTTTTCCATGTTTTGGCCTGCTTTAAGTCGCGCTTGGTAAGCTTCCAAGGGTGGGTTGATTGGCTCAAAAATTTTGTGTACCAAAATTGATCCTCTAGATTTCGTGGTGGTTTCCTTGATTTCGCTTCTAGTTTCTTTCACTTTTTCCTGAAATAGTTTCTTGGCTTTCTCCTCGATTTCAGCCCTTTGTTTTTGTTTTATCATTTCATACCTTTTTCTTCTGCTTCTTTTGGTCTTTTGAGATGAAATTTTAGTATTCTTCGAATCATCAGAGGAGTTATGTTTCTTTTTCTTAGCTGGGGCTCTAGTGATTACCTTGATCGGAACAATTGGTTCACTCTCCGATGAGTTGCTAGGCATCAACTGGACTACGTTCACTATTGTTTTACCCTTGTTTAAAGTATTGGAAAATCTTCAGGCAAGTGTCCTCCCTTTTTGCAACATTGTATCCAATAAGCTTCAACTAGCTTAAGGTTCTTGTCAAGCTCTAGGCATTCATTTTTCCAATGATTATCTACACCACAATTATGACAGTTCCTAGTTCTTGGCTTAATCATGGGTCTTACCATAGGAGGTCTAACACCTTGATTAGCTACATAGTACATTGGTGCAAGATCTGGTGTAGTATAAGTCACAGTTTCCTCCATTGGTGGTGGATGTGAATTATACCAATCTCCTTTTACCATTACTATAGATGGACTAGACTCAGCATAGGCACTAGTGCTTGTTCATCTATGATTCCCTCTGAATGCATGTACTTTACAGGCACTGCATTATATTCATGATATGGAGGTTGTTGACCCAACACAGGTTGAGGTCTTTCCATACCCATTGGTGGTCTTTGAGCTAAGGCCATATTAGGCTGATATATGTACATGGGTTGTCCTTGTGGCCTCATAGGCACGTATTGAAAATTCCCATCATACTTTGGTCGGTAATAGCACTCATTGGTCTCATGGTTGGTCCATTTATCCTCGATTGCACACCATTTCTGTGGCCTAATTGGTTATCCCTGTTGAGGTATCCCTTGCCTTGGTCCCCTCATAGGTTCTTTTTGCATGTTATTCATCATTTCATTCATCCTTTTGAGCTTGTCTTCTATGGCTGAAAGCGGTGCTGCAGCAACCGTTCCCACTTATGCTAGTTTGGTGGATGCTGTTTTCTCACTTTGGTTATCCTTAGGGACATCTTCCTCATCGAAAATATCACACTTGTCTCCTAAGTCAATAGCATCTGTCACACACTCTTCTAGGGTAGTATGCTTCTTGCTATACAATATAGCATGAAGTTCTTTGTTTAGCAGCCCCTCTAGAAACAACAATACTAGTCTTTCTTCTGTAGATATCTCTAGCTCTGGGCATCTTGCATGTATTGCTTCATTCTAGTTGCACAATCCCTAACAAACTCACCTTGTTTCTGTTTGAAGCTATAGATTTGAGCCACGGTATTATGTTTGATCCCCGTTTTGGAACATGCAGCTACAAATCCTTGAGCTAATGTATTTAAGTCCATGATTGACCTTGGTGGAATGTTTTGGAACCATGCCAATGCTTTCCCTTCTAATGTCATTCCAAATCCCTCGAATTGAGTATGGAAATCAAATACGCGTTCTGCTCTTAGCACTTGCTTAAAGATTGCTAAGTGGTCATATGAATCCCCTGGTCACTATATTTTTTGACCCATTTTGGAAAATCAGCTGGTCTGACACGCCGAGCTGGCCTAATATCTAATCTGTTATGGAATACCCTTGGTATTTGGTTTGTTACACCTCCTCAGGAGTCATCATAACAAAGTTATTGTTATAACAATCCCTAAATAGGTAGGTTGGTAGATCTGTTGAATTCTTGTCTTTGATTTTGAAGATATAGATGGGTGGGCGTTAGCTGTCCTGATTTGGCTGAGAAGTCCATAGAAGATCTTTGACGTTTCTATCCTCCCAACAATAGACTCTAAGATTATCTGTATTAAGCCGTTTCAAAGGCTTCAAATCAACTTGATTGTATCCCTCAAATTCTAAAGTTGGTAGTCCTTTTGCTGCCATATATGAAATTATGGTATTTACTTCTAACTCCCATTTGTCTATCACGTCAGGGTTTTCAACTTGTAAATATTGAGTTCTATTTTTATCCATATACATTTTTCCTTGTTTGTTTGCCCTGATTTCCTCTTCAAACCCTATGTCATGGTCATCAATGCGAATGGAATCCTCTTCATTAGGATCTAGGTAAACATGAGCTCCATGGCGATTAGTCTTATAAAAAGAGAGTATGTGCTTATATCGCATTGTCGTTCCGGCTTCTGAATGAGTCGAATAGGAATACATTTCAGATGTTGATTCTGAAAAAGTGTATGAGACTTCTTCAAAGATAGTGTGCTCACCCTGATTCACACTCTCTTTGGTGGATACCCTACTAGTAGCGGTCTCTCCAAATATACCATGGTTTGCTAGTATACGACCAGATCTAAGGTTCATATAGACTTATGAAGCCCTGGATAGAGTACTTACCACCGGATTGACTTGTTGTCAACTTTATCCACTTGACTTGATTGTAACTCCTGTCAAGATTTCCATTCCTTGTCTACAACCTGATTCTTGTATCAGTTTTAATCATGTTACCTATTCTTTCATTAAGACTGTACAATTTTGCTATCTATTGCGAGTGGTCTATGTGTATCTCCTCAATTTGATTCAAGTGAGTCAGCAATTGAGACTTTCAGATTCTACTTTTGCAAAAAGACAAAGGCTAATCTGCAACCTGGAAACTGAGTGAACATGTACCAATTTGGATCCGTTTGAATCCAAAATTGCCCGGTGGTCTTGTATTATGCTGGTCTAACACTATACAAGTTCTAAAGTCAAAAAATATGTCTTTGTGTATCAGTAGAAGTAAATAATCGCAATTATTTACTTTTCTTAGTTTTTTACACTTTTTGGCTTGTTTTGCCAAGTATGCAACTTGTTAAGGTCTCTCGATAAGTTTCACTAAGTTTGGACAAGATTTGTTCAAGTTATCAATTGTTTCAAGAATTTGGCTTAAGTCTCACTTTAGTAGACTCAGGTTTCAAGAATCTGGCTTAAGTCTCACTTTTGTGATCCAAATTTCACCAAAATTGATTTGTGTGGTCTACTTGATATGCTTGACCTTGTGGTATACTCAAATGTGTAAATATGTCTAATTTTGTAGCAGATGTAAATAATCGTGATTATTTACTCTTGCTATTTTTATGCAAATTTTTGCCACAGTCTTGACACAGATCTGTTTATCAGCTAAACTTAAGCTCCCTATCCAAGCTTCATCAAGATTGGATAATTCATGTTCAAATAGTCAACAGTTTTATGTCCGTAGACTGACTTTACAAATTTGGCCACATTTTTCACTTCAATGATCCAAATCTTTCCAAATTTGTTTTGTGGGCTTAATATAACATACTAAAACTAGTGGTATGCTGGTTTGGTCAAAAAAGTTAAAAAATGGGACAAAAGTAAATAATCATGATTATTTACTTTTGGTAAATTTTTACATCTTTTTTGTCAACTGAGCATGTACACTTGTTTATCACATCAATATAAGCCTTTGAGTCAAGTTTCACTGAGTTTGAATAAAATTTTCCCAATTTACACTCAAGTTTTCGATAGTCAATACAAAATTCAATTTTTACCAAGTTTTTGATCAGTTTGGTTATCCAAATTCTATGGGCCTTTAGAGAAGATGTTTGTACACATGCATAGAGTCTCTGGTATTAACCTTGGTCAGTTTTGAGCTAAAAGTAAATAATCATGATTATTTACTTTAGGCCTAAAATGAGAACTTTTTTGAACTTTTTCACTGTTGGACAGTCTTTTCATGAGCTATTTTAAGCCTCTGAGTCAAGTCAAAACTTAATTTGGCCTAAACTGTCAAGAAAAAGTAAATAATTTGAGTTTTTACAAAATCTTGAAAATTTTACCTCGATGTGTCATTAAGCTTACCCACTGGTTTATACAACTTTTAAAGCATACTCTCTAATCGGATTTACTGGTTGATAGTCTTCTGATGCTATTTCTAGTCGTAGACCTGAATTTTTACAACTTCACATAAACAACTCACAATTAATTATTTTGGATAGAGAAATATTCTGAAATCCCACCTCGGATTCTACTTACCCTACTCCTAGATTCTACTGCAATGGGGTTGTGGAAAGTGTCCACAAACACTCGTTTTCTTGTTTTTTATGGTTTTGTGAGCCTTGATTTTAAGACTTGTTTCATCCATCAATCATTCTCAAAATCCTAATCTAATCCTAATCCATCAAGTACAACCTGCTTCCAAGCTACCTCTACACAGCAAAAGACGATAATCTTAAGCTATGTGGTTTTAAAAAGAAAGTTTTGACTCTACGTGATCCTAGAGGAAGTTAAAGGATAACTTCGCAAGAAGCTCATGTGTCTCCCTAGTTTAGGTCTTTTCAATCCCCGGCAGCAGCGTCAAATGTGGGTGTCTAACCTCACTCTTATCTTATTTCAGACGTAGCGAGAACCACGAATATAATTGTCAATCCATGGGACGAAGCTGACTCGACTAGTACATAGAGGCTACAAGAGGTTGTCAATCTCTTAGAAAACAACAAACAACTCGCATCTAACTCAAGCTACACTCAAATGACAGAAATCACCAAAAGCTAATCGCTCATCGACAAACAAATCACATCCGTTACAGCATCAAATAACATCCAAATGTTACGAAACTCCTATGACATTTTTGTAAGACCTAAGCACACATGCTTATGGTCTCAAATCTCACTTTAGGTCAAGTACAAAAATCGTGATTATTAATAGCAATGAGTTTTTGACCTAGTCGTTTTCGACCCAGAATGCATCTAAATGCTTAGCAATGATGCCCCAATTCCCCGCCTATACTTAATTTATGATTTTGAAGCTTAAATTCCTACTTATAATGAAATTAGGCCGTGGATCGGCGACACCAAAATCTACAGATTACCATGAAATGCTTACATCAATGCGTAGAGCTCTTACCTGTGGTTGCAACACAACAGACTGCAGTGCAATGTGACAATCGGAAAGGGAGTAGGAAGTGCAAGAAGGAGAGAAGTGAGTGCCATTAGCTCACGCTGTGTTTCTATTATTCAAAACTTATAAAAAACTTACAAAAATTGACATACCTTAGCCAAGGTTTTTGTGGTCAAAACTAATAATCTGGGAGCTCTAACTAAAGACATGTTGATACAATCTGGAAGCTTGTAGCTCTGGATCATTAATTACACTGTTTATCTGGAAAGTAGGAGTTACAATATTCCCGATTCATCAAAATAACAAGTGTTTTTACAATGAAAGCTCCGAAAAATGTTATCCGAGTTAGCTTGCTGCTAACAAAGTCATTTTGTCACAGCTACCAACACTCATGCCGCCTTGTTGGGAGTACACATTCTCTGTTAGCTCTAGCGTTGGGAAGAAAACAATTGGTGCAGTTTTATTACAACAAGATCCCCATAGTACCAGGATGTAACCCATCTACTTTGCTAGTACGGTCATGAATGCTTTGTAGAGAGGCTACACGGAGGCAGAACTCATGATGCTTTCTCTCATGTTTGTGGTGAGAAAGTTTAGATCCTACCAAAACATTTTGTAATTCTCATTGCAGAATTTTTTTTCCCTTGGGTGTCATCTCAGATGAATCTTAGTACTAGGATCTTAAAGTGGATTATGGAGTTGCAAGAGTTTCAATACTCTTTCAAGGTAGAAGATAGTGTGCATGCACAATTGGCAGGGATTCTCACTTATAGGATACATGAGAAGGATATTAAGGTGCCTCAAGTAAAGACCCTACCATTGCCACCACCTAAAAGTATTCCTAATGCTTTTACCTTGTTCTTTGATGGAGATTTTTGACGAGCCACAAGAAAAGCAGGGGGGGGGGGGGGCTAGTGTTGCTCAACCCAAGTGGAGAGGTGGTCATGAAAGAGAAGGTAAATCTACTAGGTTCAACTAGCAACAATGAAGCAGAGTACGACATACTACTTCATGGTTTGAAGATGTGCATCAACCAAGGTATACAGCGTCTCATGGTAAAAGGGGATGCACTTCTCATTGTGAAGCAGATTTTAGGCATTTGGGCATGCAAGAATGAAATCTTAAGGACAAAAGTTCAATGTCATTCGTAGGTTGTTTAATCAGTTTGAAGAAGTAAAACTATATCATATTCTTAGGACACAAAATGAAGATGTTGATTTACTTGCACAACAAGCAGTTACATGTATTGAGAAAGATGTGCAAGTCATCATGGTGGCAACAGCTATTGAGCAACCGAGTTACCAGGGATTGGAATCATTGGCTCTCATTATTGGCTACATATTGGAGGGCGAGTTTTCACAAGACTTCACAAAAACTCAAAAGAGGAGACTCATGAAGAAGACAAGTTCCTATCTCTTCCTAGAAGGCTCCCTCTATCAAAGAGGGAAGGATCAAGTGTGCAGAAGAGTACTAACTATTGACAGAATTCCAGCCATTCTAAAAGGTTTTCATGAAGAGGCATGTGGTGGTCATTTTGCCCAAGAGTTAAATGTGAAGAAGATTTTTCTTGCGGGGTATGTTTGGCCAAGTCTGCATGTGGATGTCCAACATTGGTGTTAAAGCTGTCACAACTATCTGGTAAATGGAAATAGAAGATTGATACATGGTCCAAGGCAAATTGTGATTGCAAATGGACCCTTTGAAAAGTGGGGCATTGATGCTACGGGCCCACTGCCTAGAACAAAAAATGGTAAACTCTACATTCTAGTGGCTGTAGATTACAAGGTGGGTAGAGGCTCAAAGTGTGGCAAGGGTAAATGATAAAACAGTTAGCAGGTTTCTCTACACTAATATTTGTTGTAGATTTGGGATACCTTTGGAGATTGTTTTTTATAATGGTCCAGGGTTCAGGAAGGGTTTACTAACCAAAGTTTGTGAAGAGCTTCACATTCTACATTGTCATAGCACACCCTACTACCCACAGTCAAATGGTTTGGTTGAGAAGGCTAATGGTGTCATTGTAGGCATCGTTAAAAAGATGGTGAAAAACAAGACAAAGTTGTGGGATGGTGCCTGTGGGCATATCGAACCACTTATAGGGAAGCCACAGAGTACACACCATTTCACTTGGTCTATGATTAAGAGGCTTTGCAACCTATCGAGCTCAATATCCCAACAATACATCTTCATAGCAAAGGGGTACAAGATGACCAAGAAGCGTGGATGGATTGACTTCTTACATTAGTGAAACTTGAGTGGAAGAGAGAAGCAGCTTACAAGTGCTACAAGAGGAAGTCTATGCAAGCAAAGGAGAAGCTTGAGAAGAAACAGAAGGACAAAGGCATCAATGAAGGAGATCTTGTGCTAAGTTATGACAATTGATTCAAAAATTGTTTTGATGCCAAGTTTGAAACTAGATGGCAGGGGCTATGCATAGTCAAGAAGGATTTCAATTCAAGTTACTATCAACTTGTGGACTTGAAATCATCCTGGAGGAGGCTAATGATAGCCGTTTTTAGTCTCTCCATAATTGCCATAGTGAGCTACCTCACCCTATCAAAATCACCCAAACACTGTGGCTATCTTCACCCTTTCACTGTATGTAGGCGTGTGTGCATTAGGGGACTTTTCCTATATCTCCTTAAAAACCCTCACTTAGCTAGTCATTGGGCTAGTTCAGCCAAAAAAAAATAAAAGCCAATTTAATATATTATGGCCCTTTTATATATAAGTTTTTCATTGTATACAGAGCCTAAATATAGGGATTTTTTATTGTAAGTATTTTTTATATTTATTTAAATATATATACCTAGGTGTGTGTTATTTACCTAAGTATGCTATGTACATTTACTGTAGACATGTAGTAGTGTTAGTGTGTATACGCGCTTCATCAGGGGCACTTTTCTCCCACTGGGTTTTTTCCCCCTGGACATCTGGTGTCGAAGGACACCTTATCTCTTAGGGTTTCATATAAGCTTTGTAGCTCTGAGTTTGTACATACTCTATTATTCTAATACAGAGAGATAGACTACAAAGATCTCGTAAGCAAGCTCTGTGTCTTCTCCTTCTCCATCTTCTTCCTACTCTGAGTTGCTATCTTCCTTCTGTTTTTTGTTTCATCATCTTCAACAATTGGTATCAGAGCAAGGTGATTTCCAGAGCCTCTACTTGCGTTTTCGCGTCCGCGCGCGCAATCGCAATTTTCAGGCAGTTTTCGGAAAATTTGCTCGTGGGAGCATCCTTGACGTTCCGGGAGTATTTTGAGCAGGTGATCTACGGTTTTACCCCCTTTTGAAGCCGTTGGAGCCCTCATAATTTTGTTCTGAGCAGCGTAGCAGAAGTTACTTTTCGGAGGCGTTTAGATCAAAAGGGTGTGCTTTTTGACAGATTTTCTTCAGGTAAACAGTTCTTTTGGGAAGCAGCTTGTCTTAGCTTTGTGCTGAGATTTTGTGTAGAGTTTTGCTTGCATTGGAGAGGAGATTTGTGAATCTCTTGGAGGTTCTTTTTCTCTCTTGTGTGCATCCACAGTATGGCTCAATCTACGGAGAAAGAGATTTTTGGTGCGTTTACATCCGAAGACAAATTGGATGGTACCAACCATTCTCTTTGGTCTTTTATGGCCAAAAATGTTTTGGTTGGTAAAGGATTGTGGGATTATGTATCTGGAGATGAAGTTCGTCCAGGTAGCATTGCACCTGCCACGCCTGGTCGTGGTGCAGCTGTTGGTGCAGGACCCTCACAAGTCACTCCAGAGCAAAAGAGATGGGATACTAAATATGCACAAGCTATGGCTATGATTGCCTTAACCATAAAGAGGACAATCACACCACATATCAGATCTTGCAGAACTTCTGAGGATGCTCGGAACACTCTGCAAGCTATGTTTGGAGGAAGAAACGCTGCCATAATAGAGTTTTTGAAGAAACAACTTGACAAAATACAGATGGACGAAGCTGACGATATCATCGAGCATCGTACAAAAATCAAGGATCTTAAAGAGCAATTGCTTAGCATTGATGAAGTGATTCCAGAGAAGGACTTGGTTTCCAAAACACTCAATTCACTACCACCATCTTATTTGACTTTTCAGACTTCTTTGACTCTGTCTTTGCGAGCTAATCCTGAGCCTATTCATTTTGAAGAGTTAGTGGCTTTGCTATTGCAGGAGGATCAATCACGTAAGAACAAGTCTTTGCAGGTGGATGGTATGGATCATGCTCTTGTTGTACAGAACAAAAACAAGGGTAAAGAGAGTGCTCATCACTCCAAGTCTAGTGCAGGACAATCTTCAGAGAAGTCTAAAGGTGATTCCGACAAGTCCAAGAAGAAAGGTAAATGTCACTACTGTAAGAAACCCGGTCACTACCTTAGTGAGTGTAAAAAGCGAATTGCTAAAGAAAAGAAGAAAGAGTCAAGTTTGGTTGTTTCAGCTTTTGGTGATTCTTCTACAGCTAAAGAAGAGTCTGCAAACTTTGTGCAGGATTCTTATGCTTTCTTAGTATATTTAGATTTTTCTGCTTACAGTGTTGACAAGACACAAATGATTTGGTACTTTGATAGTGGTGCATCCAGGCATATTACTTCAAGGAAGGATTTGTTTTGTTCATTGGATGCAGCTCCAGCAGGAAAGAAGGTGACATATGCAAATAATGCTTCTTATCCAATGAAAGGTGTTGGTAAGATTTTGATTACCATTTCAGATGGTTCAGATTTATGCTTGACAAATGTCTTATATGTTCCAGGGATAAAGAAGAATTTGTTGTATGTATCCTCTCTTGCAAAAAATGGTCTTCGGGTCATTTTTGAGGATGACAGATGTGTTGTACGAGATCGAGAGAATGGTTATTCTCTTATCACTACAGGTACGCTGGAAAATTGAATATTTGTGCTAGATCATTATGAAAAGCAGATTCAGGTATGTATTGCAGAAACAAAGACTCATGCCATGCAGGATGCTGAGTTGTGGCATGCTAGATTTGGGCATGTTGGTTATGGTAGTTTGATGACTTTACAACGTCATAATATGGTGCATGATTTGTCTTTATTGGAGATGCCACCAAGACATGTATGTGAAGGTTGCGTTCTTGGAAAGATGCACAGATTTGCATTTTCGCAGGATGGTTCAGTTAGAGGGACACGAAAGTTGCAGCTTGTACACAGTGATGTATGTGGTCCTATGAGGACGCCATCTATAGGAAACAGCCTTTATTTTGTGACCTTCATTGATGACTTTTCCAGGTTTTGTTGGGTGTATCCACTCAAAGCAAAGTCAGATGTGTTTGCAATTTTTCAACATTATGTCGCCATGGTTGAAAATGAAACAGGTTGCAAAGTACAGACTCTTCGTACTGATCGAGGAGGTGAATACATGTCGGGTGCATTTGAGGATTTTTTGGGAAAGAAAGGCATTAAACACCAATGCACTATGCCATACACACCACAACAGAATGGTGTTGCAGAAAGGAAGAACAGGTCTTTAATGGAGACGGCTAGATGTATGCTCAAGGCTAAGAGTTTGCCCTCATAAGCTATGGATGGAGGCAGTTGCTTGTGCAGCACATGTTTTGAACAGGTGTCCTACTCGTGCCTTGAAGACCATTACTCCATATGAAGCTTGGTATGATAGAAAACCTTCAGTCAGTTATCTTCGTGTTTTTGGTTGTCTTGCTTATGCTCACATCCCTCAGCAGTTACGTGGGAAGCTTGATGATAAGGCAATCAAATGTATATTTGTGGGGTACAATAGTGGAAGTAAAGGTTATAGACTTTACAATCCTGCTACAAACAAGATTTTTGAAAGTCGTGATGTAATTTTTTCAGAAACTACTGCTCAACCTATGGTTGCTTTTGATGTACCTCATATGCAGACACATGATGTATTTGAAGGTTTGCTTCCTTATTTTGTGGAGAATCAAGAATCACAACAGGTTGATAATCTTGATCAATCTTTTGATCAACATGTGACACCTCATGATGTAGAGGAAATTGTGCCTGAAGAGCAAGAAGTTCTCAGGGAAGAAAGAACCTTGCCTAAATGGGTTCAAAAAACTTTGCAGGATAGCAAGTTGGATGCACCGTTTCCACGAAAAACACATGTTGGTACTACTTTTGGCAGAGAGCAAGTAGATTTGCTTGCTTTAGCACTCTTTGTGATGCAGATGAGCGTGATTCATTTGAACAATCTTTAGAGTGTGTTCAGTGGAAAGATGCTATGCAGCAAGAAATTGATTCTATTCATAAGAATCATACATGGGATCTAGTGGACTTGCCTACAGGTAAAAAGCCTATTGGTACAAAGTGGGTTTTTAAGGTAAAAAAGAAACAAGATGGTACTGTTGACAGGTAAAAAGCAAGGCTTGTGGCAAAAGGCTATGCGCAACAGAAAGGCATAGATTATGATGAAACCTTTGCTCCTACTTCTCGTGCGTCCACAGTTAGATCACTAGTTGTAATTGCTGCTCATCATGGTTGGAAAGTGCATTAGTTGGATATCAAAACTGCTTTTTTGAATGGTGATTTGCAGGAAGAAGTTTATGTAAGTCAACCAAGTGGTTTTGTTGTAAAAGGTCAAGAGAAAAAGGTATGTAGATTGCGTAAAGCTTTGTATGGTCTCAAACAGGCTCCAAGAGCATGGTATGAGAAGATACATACTTATTTGATTGGCCAGGGATTTCAGAATAGTCCAACAGAAAGTACTTTGTATGTCAAAAAGAGAGATGGAGTTCTCATTATGCTAACACTTTATGTGGATGATATGCTTCGTACAGGCAATATTGCAGATGAAATTGAAGCGTTTAAAGATGCTTTGAGAAAAACCTTTGAGATGTCTGATCTTGGTTTGCTACATTATTACTTGGGTATTCAGTTTGTGCAATCAGAGGAAGGCATATACATGTTGCAGACAAAATATTTGCATAAAATTTTGGACAAGTTTGGTATGCAAAATTGTAAACCAATCTCTACACCCGTAGAAACTGGATCAAAGTTTAGCATGCACGATGCTGGAGAACCTTTTGATGTACATACTTATGCAGCAGTGGTTGGTTGCTTGATATATTTGGCAGGCAACACTCGTCTAGACATTCAATTTGGGGTTTCACAAGCAAGAAGATTTATGCACAGCCCAGGTATGCATCATTGGCAGGCTATGAAGCGCATACTTCGTTACCTTTCAAGTACCCCTAATCTTTCCATGTTCTTTCCAAGGGGGGATATGTATGGAAAGCACAGTTCTATGAACTTCTTGGTTACAGTGATTCAAATTGGGCTGGTGATTTTGACACACGACATTCAATAAGTGGCAATTGTTTTTTCTTGGGAAATGCATGTATATCTTGGCTTAGCAAGAAGCAACCCACAGTGGCTACATCAACTTGTGAAGCTGAGTACAGGGCAACTGTCACGGCAACAGTTGATTGTGTATAGATACGCAGGTTATTGGCAGATCTTTGTGAGTGTCAACAGGCACCCACTGCCATTTTCACTGACAGTCAGAGTGCTATGGAAGTTGCAAGGAATCCAGTATTTCATGCAAGAACAAAGCACATAGAGGTTCACTACCACTATGTCAGGGAAAGGCTACATGCAGGGGAGATCACACTAACTTACTGTCCTACACAGGATAACATTGCAGATCTATTTACGAAGGCGTTATCACGAGAAAAGTTTGAAGCTTTCCGAAAAGCTTTGGGCTTACTCTCATACACATGATGATCTGCTACCTTGTACGGATTCACACTATCACTACATGGGGGATTTGTAGATATGTAGTAGTGTTAGTGTGTATACGCGCTTCATCAGGGGCACTTTTCTCCCACTAGGTTTTCCCCCCTGGACATCTGGTGTGGAAGGACACCTTATCTCTTAGGGTTTCATATAAGCTTTGTAGCTCTCAGTTTGTACATACTCTATTATTCTAATACAACGAGATAGACTACAGAGATCTCGTACGCAAGCTCTGTGTCTTCTCCTTCTCCATCTTCTTCCTACTCTGAGTTGCTATCTTCCTTCTGTTTCCTGTTTTATCATCTTCAACATTTACTCACCATTACCATGTATTCTATAAAAAATCATTTCATTGAAGCTTCTCTTTATTTTTTATGTGAATCCACTCCAAGGAAAAACCTCAAAATAACATTTCACCATCAATCGTTGCTTTTCACTAAATTCCTATTTCCTACAGGTATTATTTATTACCTCTTGTAAATAAATATACATCAATAGAAACAAATGAGGGCTCTCCTCATTTGATTCCCTATACTTTCATATATTTATGTTTTATATATATAGCTCACACTATTTCAGATTTCATGAATTGTTTATATATACTAGCATGTTTTTTTAAATCATATCCATATAATATATTTATGCATAATCCACAACCATGCATATTTTCAAACCCCTAAGAATCTATTAGTTCATGCTCTCATGCAAGGAGGGGCTTACTTTTGGAGCCTTATGCAAATTCAACAAAAAGGGGGCCACTGAAAACTTTTTTGTGAAGTAAAAATAGACATTTTGGTGGGATTTTTTATACCCATTTCCACTCTGAATTTGAAGCAGTGATTAAAAGACAAAATATGTACCCTGAGCTGAATAATCACTTGAAAAATTTTGATAATTTTTGGAGCTACCACTAGTGAGATAGGATTTTTTGGGTGGATCCCAATCTATCCACTTTTCTCACAAGTAACCCATAGTCTTCTCTCGCCTCCTTTCCTACTTCACACACACACACACACACACACACACACACACACACACACACACACACACACACACTCATTTTTCTCTATTCCTCACTCAAACCTACAACTTCCATGGTTTTCTCTCACCCTCTTTACCATTAGCCTCACCTCTCACATCCATAGCTCTCTTTTGAAGCTCTACCTAGATCCACTATCTTCATATCTCTATCTATTACTGCCATATTACAATTTTATTCTACTCTTTCAAGAATGCGTAAAAAATTAACAACCTAACCATACTCAATCTTTGTAAAATGGGGTTTTTTTATCATCAAAACCCTCATTCTCTTTGTGGTGATTCGACTATGGCGGCAGCGTGAAAAGAAGAAGAAGAAGAACGGCGGTCACTTTCGACAATCTACGCAAGGGTGAATCCAAGATTTCTCAAGGGTGCACCCATCACATTCACCCCTCTTTTATCATCCTTCAAGAAATTTTACCCGTTGTAAATATATCACTAACTTTTTTTAGTAATTGATAACACTAACTACTAACCTACTAACACAAACATCCATTAATCCAATTCTAAAAAGCACCTTCCCTCAAGGCATGTACATATAATAAAACTCTCTAACTCTCTCTATCTCTCTCTCTCTCTCTCTCTCTCTCTCTCTCTCTCTATCTAATATTTACTTTCATCTTATCTACCATCAATAATACGCTCTCTTGAGCTCACATCCATGACTCAAGCAAACATAGAAGGTCTGCAATGTTTTGATATTCTAAAAAAATTATAATCTTGATTTGTTAGCTTGTAAATTAGGATTTCTAATAATCTTAATAAGGGGTCTCCAACCTATAAATAGGCCCCTCTCCTTCTTGTAAAACCATCTTCAAGATTTCACATAGCACCCCAACACTATACACGTGAGGAGAGACTTAGGTGTAGCAACCACTTTGTGAGTCTCGCACTTGGTGTGAGAGAAGCTTTGATGCTATACATTGCAAGTGAGAGAGTGTGAGTGTCCTATCTAAAACCATTATCGTATATTCTCTTCCATTTTCAAAAAATTTAGGTTTTGGTTCTTCAAAGGCGTGTCTTGGTTCTATAATTGTCATCCTTCACTTGTGCCTCGTGGTTTGGTGAATGCAAGGTGACTCATATCTTTTAAGTTCCGTCATTTCAGATTGTTTGAAAAATTGGTTAGTGTGTTTTCATTGCCAAGTTTCTTGTTCATTGTAAAAGGATTTTGTGGTGAGAGATTTCCCACACCCTAAGACAATGTGTGTGTGCTAGCAATGTTTACCATTCACTAATTGTTGGTCTAGTTTATACAAGATCCGTGATAGTGTGATAGTATACAACCTTACTTTGCAAGTTGTCAATCAGGTATTTACACAAACTCCACTCCTCTCTCTCTTTCTTTCCTTTGCTCTAACTCTCTCTTTTGCGCCATTTGGTGTGTGTCTTTGTGTGAGATTGCTTGTGTGCGTTTTGTTGCACCTCCTCTTGGTTGTGACAATATCTCTCTTGCGTCCTAATTCACATTCCATAACTAGGTGGTGCCCCTATCTTGTTTGGGTTTGATTGTGGGTTTGTTGTTGTGGTGTGCTTGTGGTTGCCCAAGCCCCAACATTGAGCAGCACGAGAGCCTTGAGGTGTGTTTAGAGGTGGCCTCTCTTGTTGCCCGTCTTGGACCGCCTCAATTTTGGTGTCCCCACGAAGGACAGCTTGTGTATGTTTTTGTGTAGATTCAACCTTTAGAATAGTCAAGTAGTTCGCACGAATCACAAGAATTTCAATGTTTCTTTCATTCCCATTGCAAGGAAAAAAGTACACATCATTGTTAGTACTAAGTTGCAATTTCAATGAGTAATTCGTAGAATTTTGGGCCCTCTTAGGTTAGCCGAGATAAAAACTTCAGTAAATCCTTTTATTTTGTCTCTCATTAGGTACGACCTTAGTTTGGACGTCTTTTTTTGTTGTTCTAAGCATTAGGTACACGTGCATTGGTACATGTGTGTATATCCATATATGCATACACACGGGGCACACAAACACATGTACATTGTGTGAAGGGTTTAAGAGAAAAGTTAACATTCACAAAAAAATTAACCTCTAAGCAACAATAACATTGCAGTGATATATTTTCTCTCTACTAATAATCCAATAATAACTTTATTTTAGAAACATATTTTATCCTACACCACCTCATACTATGTATTGAGTTTGAGAGGATCTAACTTCAACTGTGTCCCACTATTGCAAATTGTCTATATGGACTTAGGAGATTAACACTCTCCTTGCATGCTTTGTTTCTACACCTTTATCTAAGAATTCTATGCATCTAGGGACCAACTGAGAGGTCACATTTGTGTGTGAGTTTGGAGGGGGGAGGATATGAGTGTTTATTGTTTTGTTTCCATAAGTAATGTTGCCATTCTTTTCTATGTTATGTTCTTTTACATAGTGCTATTTTTTTGTTTGTGCATTTTCTTCGTTTCTTTCTCTCTATAGGGTCCGCACGAGTGCTTGAAAAATGCTACATAAGCCTACATTTAGGAAATTTTAAAATTAAATTGACTATATTGGAAGGTTTTGTACATTGAATTATCTTGATTTTATGGGTTTTCTCACCTTGAAACTCAAAATATACATGTAAATCTCAAAATTCATGGGTGGCTCTCCTAAACCTAGGTTTTTTTAGCACTGGTCTCAAAATAATGAAGCTCTCTCTCTCTCTCTCTCTCTCTCTCTCCTCCCCTCCCCTCCCCCCCCCAACCACCACATATATGCTACATAAAACTACTTTAAGAGATGCTAGAGTTGAATTGGCTATATTGGAAAGTTTTTTGCACTAAATTTCTCTTAGTTTCATGGGTTTTCTCACCGTCCGTCGGTTTCAAAATATACATGTAAATCTCAAAATTTGTTGGCGGCTTCACTAACCCTAGGTTTTTTTCTAACATTGGTCCATAGACAACGGAGGAGAAACACTCACTTTGCAACCTTTGGGGTTTTTGATTGAGGTTAATAAGCTTCTATACTGCCTTCCCCTCAATCATTTCTCATAGAAAGAGCTCCTCTTCACTGATGGAGGAAAAGATGAAATAGAAATGGAATATTTGGAAGAGTGCACCATAGCTCGTTCTACTTGTAATGTGCGGCATCATCTAGGAATGATGCCCATCTTGCTATTGACTGCTCCTCAACTTCAAGCTCAAGAAAGTTCAATAGGCGTGCCAGCACACACGCACATGCACATACACACAATATTTTTTTTTGTAAATCGATTTGATTAATTTACTAGTGGGAAACCTCGAAGCAAGGAAAACCCACTGAAAGGGTCATATACAAGGGGGAAGAACACATAACTACTCAGTTGTACAGAGTAGCTAGAAACATTCATAGGAAAGCTGATGTATCTCTACACCAACTTCCAAAGCAAACCGTAACGATTGCCTAAGAGAAATCTTGAAGAGTGGGAATGGGTTTGCATGAGTACGATGGAACATGTAATCATTACGTTGACGCCACAAGGTCCAATAAGCCCAATATCTGACCCACATAAAGAAGACCGCAAAACGTTGTAGTGTCGGCGAGAAAATGCCAAACACAAACACACACACACACACAAGCTCACTATATTGGAAGATTTTTAAGACTAAATTTCTCTCTATTTTGAGGGTTTTCTCACCTTCAACTTCAAACTATACATAAATCTCCAAACCTGGAAGTGCATCGAAGACTTGTACTTTTAAAAGTACACCAAACTTAGTGGGTTTGTTCACCAAGTCTCTACCAAACATAAATCTCCAAACCTGGAAGTGCATCAAAGACGTACTTTTTAAAAGTACACCAAACTTAGTGGGTTTGTTCACCAAATCTCTACCAAACATGACTTTGGTTTCCAAAATCTATTGACTATTAATCTCATCATGAATTTGTTTCCCTATACCAAGCACACAAAAGTGATCACACTTGAAGAGAAACCCTACCTCAAAATTTGGACAACAACTCAAAGCTTTGTGATCAAGAGATTACATTCTAGACATGAAGCTCATCCAATACATGCTTTCAAGATGCAAGCATACATCTATACCAAAGCCCTCACCTTACCTCCTTCCAAAACAACCTATAACTTCCTCATAATTTCTCTTGCTGGGAATCTAGCAAGGGGAATCTCTTGCGATAAGCTCATTCCAAGAGACATCATCATGAAAAGCTAAACAACCTAGAGTCTCTTTACTATCCCTAGTTAATACACTTGGTGTACATGCTGACCAATATGATCCTTAAGCATGTTTCCTTCTCAAGTAACCTATGGTTAAGACTATGAGCATGTATCATGCTCATAGTCTTAAGCATGTGTCCTTCTCAAGTAATCTATTGTTAAAACTATGAGCATGTATCATGCTGCATTGGTATAAATTTCCCACATCATCTACACACATGCTTTTAGTAGTGAGGTACAAAAGAAATATTCATAAGCTTGGAATCCTTTTTCATTCTCTTTCTCTCCTTGTTTGAGGGAAAATTTTGATGAACCCAATCTTGATTCCTTAAGCACGCGTCCTTTCCAAGCAGTACAAGAGACTGAAATCCCCACTTATAAAAGTGTATCAAGTGGGTCCGATATTTGAGGGCTAAGTTTTTTTTTAATGGCATGAGGAAAACACATGGTAGTGCACCAAACAAAGGTCACTATACTTCCATGGCTAATCTCTTTGGACATTCAAGGCTTGTTGACAGCCCTACAACAATCTCAGTGTTGCCACACTTCTTGCACATGATGCAATTTCTTTGACTCCATTAGTGGAGCAGAATATGCCCCATAGGGCAACCTTTTGGTGGATCTCAAAAAAGGAGTGAGGGGGATTTTTGCCGTGCTTCTTATGAATCTCTGGGATTATTTTTAATAGTGTGGAGAGAGGGATTCTCTTTGGTTGTTGTGGTCTCGTAGAATTCCTTTGTTGTAGGATATTCTAGCAAAGGCTAGTGAAGCAAGAGTGGGATTTTTTAAGGGGATACAATAGTAGGGAATCTCCTTGGATGGTCCCACTTTTCTTAATGTGTTGCATACTTGATGTCACTGAAAACATATAAAGCTTATGAGGCATTTCTTTTGCACAATGTGATTGCTAAGGCTTAGGGACAGAATATAAATGTCTTCTAGGCTATTCCTAGCAATTGTAGAAAGAGGGCATCTCTCTTATTGAGATCTTTAGGAATAATCTTTCTAGGAGGATATGCCCAGCAAGGACTACCACGAAAACATTTGACTTTCTTTAGTGGATGCATGTAAAATTCATCCTTCTAGGTGCAATCTCTTGGAATGCATTGATAAGAGGATCTACATGGCAAGGGCTGCTCAAGGAAGCATTGTTATTTTCACCCTGCGCGTTCAGAGAAAAACTTTCTTATATCATGCGCGTTCACCAAAATGCATTTTAATTACCCCTTATACCCCTCTTGTACACATGAATCTGTAAATTTACAAGAAATTAAAATCCCTTATGTTGAACCGACATGCTATGTTACACATACTTTAGTGAACTCCCCAGGTATTTTCAAATGAATGCAAGCGGAGGGAATCTCACTATATGTGCTTTTTTAAGGGGATGTAATAGTAGGGCATCTTCTTGGATGGCCCCACTTTTCTGAATGTGTTGTATACTTGATCTCATTGATAACATAAAAGGCTTATGGGGTGTTTTTTCTATGCAATGCAATTGTTACGCTTAGGGGCAGAGTACAAACTTCTTCGAGGCTCTTTCTAGCGATTATGGAAATAAGAAATCTCTCTTAATGAGATCTTTTGGAATGCTCTTTCTAGGAGGATATGACCAGCAAGGACTGCCAAAGAAGCTTGGCCATTTATAGGGATGCTTGTGAAATTCATCTTTCAAGGCACAGTCTCTTGGAATGCAGTGATAAGAGGATCCACATAGCAAGGGTTGCTCAAGGTTGCATTTCTATTTTCATTGAATGCAAGTGGAGAGTATCTCCCCATAAGTGCTCTTTTTGAATGCACTAATAGGAGGATATGTGCAGCTAGGGCTAACTGTATGCGCATATGCAAGAGGAGGGCATCTCCCCATATAGAGTGCTCTCGTCGATGGAAGATATGATGTTGCACTTGACATGCCTAATGAAGACAAGCAAATAGCACCTAATTTACCTTTTCCAAAGATTTCCATTGTCAGCTTAGAAAATTGAATATCAATCAATAACTAATCTTCAACAACATCATGCTTTGCAAACGAAGGTCGAAACACTACTAGTATTGAAATGGGAATGTCATGAAAAATTCCATGATAAATTTCATGGTGAAGTTTGTTGTTGAGAAACTACACAAACCCAACCTATGTTATATAGCACAACCCACAAGAGTACAAATGACTGATTTGCAAAAATCTAAACTGTCAAAAATAACCTACACAAAAGGATGAAATTACTTGCGCAATATTGTTGATGGTCCCTATTACAGTACCTATGTTGCATACTTCCCTATGACAATTCGGGAGCACTGGAAAAGCCAAAACCATACAAAGA
Organism: Adiantum capillus-veneris; assembly: GCF_014529385.1. Classification (NCBI taxonomy): domain Eukaryota; kingdom Viridiplantae; phylum Streptophyta; class Polypodiopsida; order Polypodiales; family Pteridaceae; genus Adiantum; species Adiantum capillus-veneris. The sequence goes on along the minus strand of NC_140940.1, from coordinate 157,000,267 downwards.
ACATGGTGCAACTGTCAAGTTTGATACTTTCAGCTACTTGGAGGATAAGACTAAGGCTCTCACTTTCCTCCAGCAGTTTGATAGTGCTTATGCAGGGGGAAACTTTACAGAAGCCTCCAAGGTTAGGAAAATTGCCACTTTCTTCAAAGGAAATGCACTTACATGGTGGACGACATTGTTGATGCAATGACAGGCACCCACCACATGGGTAGAGTACAATCGGAGGTTCTGCAAAGCATTGCTCTCAGTAACCTCCAATAGGTTTGTGCTGTTGATAGAGCAGATTGAGAAGTATTGTTGTAAAGGGCTTTGAAATTATTGTACAAAAAGTAGAGTGGCTACCCTTACTTAGCTTTTGGAAGTTTCCAACATTGGTCATGCCTCATTGAAGAGACATGACAGTGGGTTTCAAGGCAACATGAAAGGGTTTCAACAAAGAAAAGTTCAGCAAAGAGCCCCATTGTGAAAGTGACTCTTGAAGCATCCCAGGGGTCAGAAAAGACAGGGAAAGCTAAGGACTCAGCCAACTAGTTTGAAGGACATGTCAAGAAAAAGAAAAGGAAGCCTTTTCTGTGCAAGTCATTCGAGGAAAATATGGCGCGCAGTGACCCCCGAAGCTCCTAGGGGTATTAGGGATCAACCAAAACCCTAAACCTGCAAAAATACATAGCGGACTGTAATTTACTTTTTCGGGCTCCGTTTTACGTGACGGTCCCATTTGTAGCAATCCCTTGAGCTCCCGCACCTGTAGGGCTACTTGCCCTTTGAATCACACGAGGCTTCTCATGAGAAATCTTTCCAAATTCACATGTACCTGTGGGGATTAAAAATTAGCTAATCTAGTACTTGTGCAAGAGGCTTTTGCCTTGGCAAACGTGCATGAACCGACACAACGATACATACCGATGGAAAGCCCTCAAGATTCAAAGGGGGAGAGAGATGCACAAGAATGGAATCATGGTGCTACATAAGACAAGGGAGAAGGCAAGCTTTTCATTAAAGCTGTGATCACCTGCACCCACTTCCATCCACTTCGCATCTATAAGTGGATGGTTCTTGAACTTCACCATATACCGTCGTGCAACTTTTCCCTTACCTTTTCTTTCCTTATTGTGTCAGAATCTGCTCATGTATCAAGATCTCATCAAGTTCCTCAACTTCGGGTTGATCATCATCTGGCATATCTTTTGGCACATCACCCACGAAGGGTCTGAGAAGACTCACGTGAAACGCATCATGAATCCTCCGAGTGTTAAGCAATTTGAGCCTATAAGCAACATCGCCAATCTTATCAAGTACTTAAAAAGGCACATAGTAACGCATACTGAGCTTGGAAAATAAACTTTCCTTGCCCTTCATCTTCTTTAACCTTTACTTTTCAAACCGTAAGAGTACCCAATCGAAAACAACAATTCACGTCGAGGATGACAATCAGCAACCCTTTTTTGCTTTGCTCTAAGGCAAGCTTGATCTTCTTATACATTTCATCCATGTTCTGTACATATCAATCTGTCTCAAAAATCTTGTCCTTTGTATGCAAAATGGGAGGAACTTGTTTGCCACCCTCAACAATTTTAAAAGGTGCCTTGCCTGTTGACGAATGCACCGTATTGTTGTACGCATACTCAAGCATAGGTAGATATTGTTCCCACTTGCCCTTATTATCTAACACACAGCATTTCAGCACATCTAAGACAATAGAATTATTCTCTTTTGATTGTCCATCAATTTGTGAATGAAATGAGGAGGAAAACTTGAGCGTAGTGTCTATGTTATCAAACTTGGCCCGAGGGGGGGGGGGGGGGGGGGGGGGGGTGCATGCAAGGGAGATAAGTTGCTACGAATGAGAGAGGTTCGAGGGATGGCCTGCAGAATCTCCGGGTGATGATCAAGGAATAAGGGGGAGTGGAGGAAGTGACATTGTCCCCTCCCCTACTGATGAGAAGGGTTAGGATTAGAGGTGGAGAACCATAGCTATCTCGTTTTTCTCATGATTCTCCTCTCAACTTTCCCAAGCATCCCATCTTGCCGTAGCATTATCCAGACTATGGAGGAAATTGTCATCCAAGGCAATCGATACGACTCCCGAAGCTTGTTCAACCTTTTGATGGAAAGGTTGGCATGAGAGGACCTAGTTGGGATGGATTCTCCATGTGCATTAGTCACATTCCATAGAAAACACCGTATGTAACCTCCCATGTATGAACTCTTAGGCTATTGAAGTATCCGTCAAGGTCTTGGGTCGGGGGGCAACGGTACACTTCCTCAGCCGGAATTTTTGTTGCAATCGTCAAATGCATGGCACGTCAGCATCCAGAATATGAAACTTGATGCTCTAGTCACCTACTCTAGCATGTCAATAGTGGGAATGGGGTGAGGTGTTGACACCTTAGCACTCATAATCGAACCCCTCAAACGCAGGAATAATTGATACGTTAGCACACATAAAGCGCTGTGAGAGCCCCACTGTCATACACTGTTGCTGTCAAAGCCCCAATGTCGGCCCCCCTCCCCCAAGACCATTGACGACCGGGAATGGTCCCCTAGTGACCATTCCCGTAATTAAGGCTCTCGACGCATGATTAATGAGAATGGTTAGTAGGTGACCATTCCTTACCCCATTCTTCCCATGGTGAAAAGAAAAGGGTAGTGTTTGTTGGATGGTCTTACCTTGAGGCCCCTCTTGAGCTTACTTTGAGACAACTTTATGATATAAAGTAAAAGACCGCATGCCTTCTCTCCTTCTAGCAGAGAGACACACACACACACACACACACACACACACACACACACACACAGAGAGAGAGAGAGAGAGAGAGAGAGAGAGAGAGGGGGGGGGGGGGCTTATGAGCCTAACTTGTTATCCCCGGTAATAAGTAACATGAGCTATACAAGAGAATGCTATGTAAAAGACACGCCCCTCAACACTAACCGCACAGCATGGTAAATGAAGTGGGAGACGGGAGCGTGCGTTTTTTTTTTTTTTAAACCATAAACGCGAGGAAATGATATTAAGAAAGACGAAGAAGTACATGAAGAGGAAGCCAAGCTAGCCTCGGGATAACAAAACATGTAGCATCATCTAGCAGGGCAACCGTTCCTCACATCAAGAGGCGGCCTAGCTCGTCTGGGGATAACAAAACCGGAGTAAAAAATAACCGGTAAAGCACATTGTGCAACCTGGGGGAGAGAGAGTCGATCTCATTTTGCAGCTGCGCAAAGAACATGATTCCACCTTGGACTTTTTTTTGTGACATTAATTTGCAGGAATTTAAGATAGCTGAGGATCAAGTCACCCTTTACAGGACTAGGACTAAGAAATCTATTCTCAAGGACTCTTAAGTTCCGATGCTTGCTGGTCAGCTGCCTCCCTCATCTACCCTGGACAAGATGCTCACCAGGGGCAGTGGGAGAAAAGCCAAGCCATCGAGCTACGCCAGCTCTAGTCTCAGTGTTTTTTTTTTTTGTTTACCGTCACCATCACCGGCCTAGAGATTCATGTCATCCCATCCCACTGCCCACTGCCAGGGGTTCATTTAAGACTCCATGGCCTTTAATACTGTGGCACCATGCCCCACACCCTCGGGCACCATGACCAGTCAAACCTTGTCAAAGAGGTCGATGCCCTTTCTGCGCACACATCCTTACAGCTCTGACCACAAAGGAAAATACATGGACTCAAGACACAAATCAATAAAACTTGGAGAGGTAAAATCTGTGTAAACCTTTATGCGCAATAGTATAATTTGTACAAAGCACGAAATCGGGGCTCGAACCCATCTCATGAGACGGAAGAAACAGTGGGCAAGGCCTCTGAGAAAGCTGGGGAGGGCGATCGGTAGAGGCTCTGATGCTGCTGCTGCCAGGTGCCATCATCAAAATTCATGGCATAGCTCAGCGCATCGTAGTGGAAGCCTGGCGGCGAAGGCTTGCTAAAATTCATTCGTCTTGTTTCTGCTCTCAACCTCCGGAAGAAAGTGCGCCAGCGAGCACGCTTCATGTAAATGCCGTCGGTGAGCACTGCTTCAGCCTCGTCGTGGGCTGGCACCGCAATCCTGGCTCTTCGACTCCCAAGGAGACGCCAATTGTCATGCCAATGGGCAGATTGTGGTAGAGGCTGCCTCTGCTGCAGTGGAGAGTTGCTCGCAGAGTCAGGGATGTCCCTTGTTGAAGGGGGCTGCAATTGCGTGAAAAAACTGTCGCAGTCGTAGCAGCAGAGCACACTGCAGCATCTATTGAGGAGAGCTGATGCCAACGATCGCTGCCGGCGCAAGCGAGGAGAGGCTTGTGGAGGAGATGCAGGCTCTAGTACTGCTGTTCCCATAGCCTGCCCTGCTGGCTGGGGAAGATGAAGCCCCTTTGCACAAACACCACTAATAGAAAGTTGCGCAGGCCCTTTATTTTTTGTAAAAGAAAGTTGTACAGACACCACCGAGAGAGACAGAGAGAGGAATCAGGATGAACTCCGAATGGAGCCTGGACAAAGTAGGTTTGTAGATGGCCTAGATACGCCCGTAAATGTGTGTGTGTGTGTGTGTGTGTGTGGTGTGTGTGTGTGTGCGCGCGCGCGTGCATGCGAGCGCCAGCCTGCCAGGGTGAGAGAGAGAGAGAGAGAGCACGGCAAGAAAGGGCAGGTTTTGGAGGGACTTGGGAGAGAGAGAGAGACAGAGAGACCTTCGTTTTCTTGACGGCACAATCCGAAGATTACACACGGAATTTATTTGGATTTACACGCGAACCCTGCTGATTTCCACAATCTTTTGCCCATCCTACACATAAGGGGTTGTTCACATGCGGGACTCCAATTAGTAGACACATGAACCGGTCTATGAACTATTCAATGGATTTAATTTCTTCAAAGCCATCCTTGGATGCATCATGCCGCTCATGGAAGAAGCAGAGTAGCTCCTTCCATTCATCCAAAAAATTAGTTTGTGCGTACTAGGGTACGGGCGGATGGGGTCCATCAGATGGACAAGCGGACTTGTTTAATTTATATGTACAAGGTACCAGTTTACGAACATTAGCACGTAGGAGTTGACGCGGCTTACACCAGTAGGTTGAATCTCGTCCGTTGGTTGTGTGCTCGATTCGCGTTGGCTTCTCTGTTCTAGAAATGGCTCAAAGCAGTTTTGTTGTTGGCCCCGCTTTTTGGTACTCGAGAAAACACAAAATTCGGCCGATCTCCGTCTATGACGCATCGATTGTACGAGCCTTACGTTGCAGGTAGGTCACTACCATCGCTATGGAATGCGCCCTTCCTTGTCCAAAATGGAGCAGCACAAGGGAATTCCGTTCAGCACCATGTTAAAGGTTCTTATTATGGCCCCTTTACCCTAACCTTACTGTCGTCTTTGTCCTCTACTTTGATTGCTCAAGCACACAAGTGTGAACATTACTATTTTTCTCCAACATACAGTATAGTCACGCGAGGCTCGGTTTTCTTTTGAGCCTCTGCTACTACACTCACATAGAAACAACTAAGCACGCTCAGTTCTACTAAGCATGGCCTTTTGTAACTATTCCAAAATCGGCATAGTTGCAAAAGGTTATCGGGACTGCCTTCAAAGCGACCCTTACAAACGCATGCATGCACACTGACGCGTCATGCATTTGTGGCCACTAGTGACTCTCTCTCTCTCTCTCTCTCTCTCTCTCTCTCTCTCTCTCTCTCTCTCTCTCTCTCTCTCTCTCTCTCTCTCTCTCTCTCTCTCTCTCTCTCTCAACTCAACCAGTTGTGCCCCGTGTGCGAGAACTGCAGAACGGGAACAGGATGCCTCCTGCACTCAACCTCCAGATGGCAGCGGGAGGAAGTTTGTAAATTGCATGTGACCACTACAAGGGCACAATAGTCGCCTTTAATTTTAAAACTGGGCTTAGTAGGCACACGTCTATGTTACTGAGAACTACACCTCGCGTGACCACCCCCTTAGTAAGTAAACCTCCGTTGGTCCTCTGCATTGCTTAATCACATGAGTGTCGGCATTACTATTTTTCTCCAACATAGAGTAATGTTAGTGATTATAAAGTGTTTTTCTTCTTTTGCCAACTCACAATAGTGAGTGGCGAAATATATTAAAGAAAAACCAAAAAGGTTAAAATGCCATTTCAAGGAGGGCAACCCCTAATCTTGGGACCGGCGTTGCAAGATCTTCAACGTCAAATTCAAGAGCTTCAAGAGACAAGCACACATCAAGCACAAGCTGCAAGATCCAGCTATTCTCAACAACATAAGAAGGAGCCGAAGGTCAACCTGAAAAATTTGATGGGACTAGATCAAAGTTTAGAGGTTTTCTCCAACAAGTGTGTCTCTTCATTCGAATGCAATGAGAGCGTTATCCAGATGATGCCTCTCAAGTAGGCCTTATTGGGACCCTCCTCTAGGGTACGGCTCTCTCTTGGTTTGCTCCCTTACTTGAAAAAGAATCTCCTCTCCTTCATGATTTTGAAGCTTTTGTGCGGGAGTTCTCTGCAACCTTCGGGGATACTGATAGAGCAAGGGTTGTTGAAACCAAACTTAGAAATCTCTGCCAAGGATCAAGACCTGCATCCGTCTATGAATCCGAATTTCAATAGCTCACTTGTGATCTGACTTGGCATGAGGAATATTTCATTAGCCAATTTTGGTGGGGATTAAAGGATGACGTAAAAGATCTTTTATTGACTATGCCAAAGGTTCACACACTAAGTGAGTTCATCTCCAAGCAATAGAATGTGATAATCTACTATTTGAGAGGAGACAAGAGAGGCGTCTTGGGGCACCACTACGACCCCAAACAGAAGTGACACATAATGGCTACACACCTCAACAGGGCCATGAATCAAGCATTGAGCCCATGCAAATTGATCCAGCACGGTTTCAACCTCTCTCAGCCCAGGAGAAGCAAAAGCGATGCATTAATGGCTTATGTATGTATTGCGGTGTCAAGACAAGGGCAAGGCCAGGGAGTCATGGACTGGGCCAAGGGCCAGACTAGGCAATGTGGAAAGGGAATCCAGCTAGGGCAAAGGCCTAGGAGCATTGCCTATATAGTGGGAGGTTGGGAGGCGGATTCCACTCTCTAGTCACCCCTAGGCTTTACACTGGTATCAAGAGCAAGGGTTTTATTCTAGGCAAGAGGGGTGTGTCGTGGACCACTGCTTTTGTTAGGCATGCACATGCAAGCTTTGAGGGAAAGGGAGTTGGAGGCAGGCATGGCCGCCTGCTAAGCCACAGAAAAAACGCACCAAACGAGCGTGTACAGGCGAGCTTGGCCGAGGGAGGGAGCAAAGCTCGACCTCCGCCCTCACGGGCGCTCTTGAGCTCATATGGCGCATGCTGCCCTTGCGAGCACTTCACCGTCTTCGCTGACCCCGGTGGAGCACCACACGAGGTGTTACGATTGCTTTCGACGAGACCAAGGCAGCCTGCAATGCCATAGCCTCTGTGAGAGGCTTTGCTTTCACATATACTTTCCCTAAGGTCCAAAGGTGGACGTTTTTCTTGTCTAAGGGGGTATGCCCACCCGACATGCAAAGGATACCCACGAAGCATGCCGTCGACCTCGCTTGAGGGTACAACCAAATTGACGAAGGCACTCTGAAAGGGAATCCGTTTGCTGCAAACAAGCTTAAAGTGCAGAAAATTTTGATTACCCCCTTGGTGTCCGGAATCAATAGATACCTTGAAACCTTCAACCGATTGCGACAACTCTATTCAGTACTCTTGGACGGGTGAATTTACGGTTCACTAAAGCTTGGACTACCAAAAAAATTACCGCTCCCTTCAAGATTGCAGCACGAACGTAATTAGCACGGCTAATTACCTGTTGCGGTACATCCTACAGCTACGGGATTCTTTCTCGACTTCAGGTATTTTTCTTGCTATTCCTTCCACTACACTGTGTCGCCATGGATTTAGATATCAATACGACTTTTGATTTTGAGCATCATACGCCTGATCCTGCCCGTGATGGCTCGCGGCCGGATGCTCTCATGGAGAGTGCCCGCGATGCTATGGTGGGTGACGACGCTTATGGATTGCTCGATATTCAAGAATTTCATGCACTTTAGACACGCATATCAGTCATGGAAGGAAATTTTGCATCTTTAAATGAAAACGTCAGTAAATTATCTACGTTATTGATACAACTTATGCAGCCCTGTTCACACACACATGCATGAGAAAACTGCTACTCAGGGCAAGGCCCTTCTGATCATGGACAGGGTCCATCTCCAGATTCTTTGCACACTCTCATTGCAAAGGAGGTGGATGAGTTGTTGAAAAACACCAAACCACCCACTTTTAAGGGAGAAGACCGAGATCGCAATAAGGATGTAGTGAATATCTTTCTCAGCAAGTGGGATGGAATTCACGCCTTATGGCGTACTCCGGACGCAGTCAGAGCACTGCAAACAAGCTTGACTCTGGAAGTCAAGGCCTACAAGTGATTGATGTCTCTCAAGGAGAATAATATCATACCACAGAGTTGGGTAGCCTTTGAGGCTATGTTTTGCAAAGAATTCTTGGCTACAAATGAGGCATATCGAAATTGGACGGCTTAGGACACGTGTTCCATGCGCCAACACCCATCATTACTTGAATATATCTCTCTCTATCGGGATGTTATCCTCAAGTTGGAAGGACTAGACACCTTTCAGCAAGTACGTGGGTTTATCCGCGATCTGACGCCAGAGTTTAAGAAGCACGTCAAGACTCAAGACCCTAAAACACTTGAGGAAGCCATAGTGAAATCACACATTCATGATGATCCAGATGAAAAGAAATCACATAATAATCACGTGCCTGCTAATACACATGGTAATACAGGCACACAGTATGGGCATAATAAAAGGAAATTTATAGTAGCCAATTCTGAAGCAGCTAAAAAACCCAAGGGGTTCAGAGGCCCTCTCTCTCCTGAGGACTTTGATAAGGCTAAAAAAAAGAGATTATGTTTTCAATGCTTGGGAAGCGATCATGGCAAAAAGGATTGTCCCAAGGGGAAATCTATTGGTCATGGCAAGGAGAAAGCAGTGCATACGGTGCAGATGTTACCTCTTGAGTCTTCCTCACGATTTTCTACAGTGGAAGTAACACACACCGAGGTGGTGCATGAATGCTGTCTCACAGCTTCCATGTGGCAACAGACCTTCGGACCACATGAGTTAGTACGTATGCATGGATCTCTGCAAGGGCACAAGGTACGCATCTTGGTAGATGACGGTGCTACTCACAATTTCATTAATTATGGATTGGTGAAAAAACTCAAATTGCCTCAAACTCCGAGTACCCACCGCTACAAGGTAGCAATGATGAATGGATATGATGCCGAAATCTGGGATACTCAAGTCCAAGCTATACCATTGGAAGTACAAGGCTACTCCACATCCTTTCATTTTCAGGTTATGAACATGGAGAGGGCAGACGTGGTCCTTGGTAGGGGATGGTTGCATAGCCTAGGACCATCATTGAAGCGTAGCTATGAGCACAACAGGATCCTTTGAAACCATTCATTTTGGAAACAGATGCCAGTGACCGTGCTATTGGAGCAGTCCTACCTACAAGATGGGCGGCCAATTGCATTTGAAAGCAAGAAGCTTGATGCAGCACGGTAGAACTACTCTGCTTATGAACGTGAACTCTAAGCAATAGTGTCTGCCTTGAAAACACGGAGACATTATTTGTGTGGTGCTCAGTTTGAGATTGTGTTTGACCATGAAAACATTAAATGGTTTACACAACTAACCGATTTGAAGGGTCGGAAAGCTAGGTGGCTTGAGATTCTTCAGGAATATGACGCCAAGCTCCGGTATCGTAAAGGACGATACAATGTGGTGGCTGACGCTCTTAGTCATATGCCCGAGATCAATTCTCTCTTGTTCATGGAACTTCGTAGTGAATTTTTGGATTCTCTAAAGGGAAAATATGAGAAGGATGACGCATATTCCAAAGTGTGGAGCCAGGTACAAATGAGGGATCCTTCTCACTCCAATGATGGTAGTGTCACGTTACCCTCCACACACTGTTCTCCTCTGTCGAGTAATGAACTATAACGATGGAAGAATTTTACCATCGACAATAGGTACCTACTCCATAAGGGAGAGTTTGTGTACCGACGGACACAGACATTCGGCGCCAAATTCTTTATGAATGTCATGATAGTCCAAGTGCAAGGCACCCTGGTATTAGAAAGATTTATGCTCTCATACGACGACAGTTTTACTGGCCAGGGTAACATGGCTTTGTTCAAGATTATGTCTGGCATTGCCAAAAGTGTCAGGTTAACAAAGCAGAGCGCTTGAAAGCAAGAGGACTCTTACATCCTTTGGAGATTCCCAAGGGTAAATGGGAAAGTATCTCTATGCATTTTATTGTGGGTTTACCAACCACTGTACGAGGTCATGACTCAGTATGGGTGGTCGTAGACCGGTTGACCAAACTATGTAAGTTTATTCCAACCAAATCAATGAATAAGACTCCAAAATTAGCCAAGTTATTTGTGGGAAACCTATACAAGTTGTATGGATTGCCAAGTAACATTGTCAGTGATCGTGATCCCAAGTTTAATAGTCATTTCTCGAGGGCTGTGTTTAAACAATTGGGTACACAACTAAACCGCAGTACAGTCGATCATCCAAAAACGAATGGTCAAACTGAACGAGTTAACCAAGTGCTACAGGATATGGTACGTGCGCAGGTAAGAAAGAAACAAACAGACTGGGAAGAATATCTACCTCTTCTTGAGTTTGCTTACAACAGTGCTAAGCATGTCACGGCTGGATTTAGTCCTTTCATGCTCATGTATGGTTTTCAACCTAGGTCACCAATTATAGTGGAGTTGGCAACCGAGAAACTCCAACAGGTTAAGGATTTTCTCCAATACCATATTGATATGCTGAAACTCGCTTGTCAGAACGTCCAACAAGCAGAGGATCGGTATAAGAAGTACGCTGATGAGAAACGTCGGCAAGCTACCTTTGAGGAAGGGGAGGAAGCATTTTTACGTGTGCCAGAGCATTCAGAAAGTCTGAAAATTGGGCCAACAGCTAAATTATCTCCACGATATTGTGGGCCTTTCAAAATACTCAAGCGAGTGGGTGATCGTGCCTACAAACTATTGCTACCTACACATTCTCGTACTCATACAGTGTTTCATGTAAGCCGTTTACAAAAGCGGTTACATGGGGATGACAATGTCATTGGCCAACAGATTTTGGTTGATTTAATTGAACCTCCCACCTTACCGCATGAACGTGAACAAATTCTCGATTATCATGATTTACGTATGCGTCATCATGTACGTGGACAAGCTTTAATCAAGTGGAAAGATCGACCTGAGGAAGGTGCCACTTGGGAAAACATTAGTGTTCTTAAGAAGAAGTTTCCTACTTTTGTTTTCGATGATGAAAACTCTTCCTTAAGGTGGGAGTAATGTCAAGACAAGGGCAAGGCCAGGGAGTCATGGACTGGGCCAAGGGCCGGACTAGGCAATGTGGAAAGGGAACCCAACTAGGGCAAAGGGCTAGGAGCATTGTCTATATAGTGGGAGGTTGGGAGGTGTATTCCAATCTCTAGTCACCCCTAGGCTTTACATGCGGAGAGCAGTGGCACATAGTTCAACAGTGTCCAAGGAAGAGAAGGATGAAGGTTCATGGTGCAATGGCCTCAACGTGTTCGGAAAACATGGACGTCCAACCCCAATAGAGACCGACCGGTTGGACAAAAGACAAGAAAAAAAAGGTCTCTTTCTTCCCACTGATTCCACTTCAAGTTTTATGCTACCAGTCAAGATCCATATGCCGGGTAGGCACAATTGAGAAGCATTGCTAGATTCAGGCGCAACGTCGTGCTTCATGGACAAAGAATTTGCAAAAGAACAAGGCATACCACTTGTGGAAAAGTCTAATCCAGCAATTGTAGAAGTCATTGATGGTTGTCCCCTCGCTTCAGGGGATGTTTTGTATGAAACTCGCCCATAGAAGTAACATTGAAGGAGCATGTTTCAAGAATAGCGTTCAATATTATACAAATCCCAAGCAGTCCAATTGTTATCGGGCTACCATGGCTTGAATTAAATAATCTTGACATTGATCGGAGGGCTCAGAGAATTGAACCACGAAAAGTCCAAAAGAAGAAGGGAAGGCATAATAGGCCTATATATCTTGGAGCCAAGGTCTTCATGCGTGCAACCAAAAAGTATCCAACTTTGCTGATATTTGCAACACCAACCGACACGTCGACAACAAATATCATGGAGGCATTGCAATGATGTTTTTGAGAAGAAGAATGCAGAACTCTTATCGGAGCATCGACTCTATGATTGTGCTATAGAGCTTCAAGAGGGAACCCAACCACCTTTTGACCCAATATACAAGCTATCTCAAGATGAATTGATAGAATTACAAAGAATATTGATGAGAATCTTGCTAAGGGGTTCATACGGCATTCAAATCCCCAATAGGAGCTCGAATACTCTTTGTAAAAAAGAAGGATGGAACTCTCCGGATGTGCGTGTTTATAGGGTCCTGAACAAGATCACCGTCAAGAATAGCTATCCCCTTCCCTTGATCCTTGAGCTTCTCCGAGCTTCTTGAGCGCCTTGGCAAGGCAAGAATATTTACAAAAATATACCTTCGTGGTGCTTACCTAGTCAGAATCAAAGAAGGCGATGAATGGAAGACAGCCTTTCCGACAAAGTATGGCCACTTTGAATATAGTCATGCCATTTGGTCTCACAATTTCCCTAGCTGTTTTTCAATATTTAATGAACGATATCTTTTGGGATTGTTTGGATTATTTTGTGGTAATATATTTGGATGATATCTTGATATTTTCCAAGGACCAAGAAGAGCATGAGCACCATGTACAATTAGTGCTTGAAAAGCTTTGTGCATCAGGGTTATATGCAAAGTTGGAGAACTGCTCTTTCCATCAATCTAAGGTGGAATTTCTTGGTTATTTGATTTCTGACAAGGGAATCTCCATGGATCCAAAGAAGGTTCAAACCATCCTTGATTGGGAGACACCCACCTCGGTAAGAGATGTTCAATGTTTCCTCAGATGTGCAATTTTTTGTCGTATCCGGCGCACGCTGCCCCTGCGACCACTTCACGCTTCTTCGCCGACCCCGGTGGAGCACCACACAAGGTGTTACGATTTCTTTTGACGAGACCAAGGCGGCCTGCAACGCCATAGCCTCTGTGAGAGGCTTTGCTTTCTCATAGACTTTCCCTAAGGTCCAAAGGTGGACGTCTTTTTTGTCTAAGCGGGCATGCCCACCGGACATGCAAAGGATACCCACCAAGCATGCCGTCGACCTCGCTTGAGGGTACAACCAAATTGACGAAGGCACTCTGAAAGGGAATCCGTTTGCTGCAAACAAGCTTAAAGTGCAGAAAATTTTGATTACCCCCTTGGTGTCCGGAATCAATAGATACCTTGAAACCTTCAACCGATTGCGACAACTCTATTCAGTACTCTTGGACGGGTGAATTTACGGTTCACTAAAGCTTGGACTACCAAAAAAATTACCGCTCCCTTCAAGATTGCAGCACGAACGTAATTAGCACGGCTAATTACCTGTTGCGGTACATCCTACAGCTACGGGATTCTTTCTCGACTTCAGGTATTTTTCTTGCTATTCCTTCCACTACACTGTGTCGCCATGGATTTAGATATCAATACGACTTTTGATTTTGAGCATCATACGCCTGATCCTGCCCGTGATGGCTCGCGGCCGGATGCTCTCATGGAGAGTGCCCGCGATGCTATGGTGGGTGACGACGCTTATGGATTGCTCGATATTCAAGAATTTCATGCACTTCAGACACGCATATCAGTCATGGAAGGAAATTTTGCATCTTTAAATGAAAACGTCAGTAAATTATCTACGTTATTGATACAACTTATGCAGCCCTGTTCACACACACATGCATGAGAAAACTGCTACTCAGGGCAAGGCCCTTCTGATCATGGACAGGGTCCATCTCCAGATTCTTTGCACACTCTCATTGCAAAGGAGGTGGATGAGTTGTTGAAAAACACCAAACCACCCACTTTTAAGGGAGAAGACCGAGATCGCAATAAGGATGTAGTGAATATCTTTCTCAGCAAGTGGGATGGAATTCACGCCTTATGGCGTACTCCGGACGCAGTCAGAGCACTGCAAACAAGCTTGACTCTGGAAGGCAAGGCGTACAAGTGGTGGATATCTCTCAAGGAGAGTAATATCATACCACAGAGTTGGGCAGCCTTTGAGGCTATGTTTCGCAAAGAATTCTTGCCTACAAATGAGGCATATCGAAATTGGACGGCTTAGGACACGTGTTCCATGTGCCAACACCCATCATTACTTGAATATATCTCTCGCTATCGGGATGTTATCCTCAAGTTGGAAGGACTAGACACCTTTCAGCAAGTACGTGGGTTTATCCGTGATCTAACGCCAGAGTTTAAGAAGCACGTCAAGACTCAAGACCCTAAAACACTTGAGGAAGCCATAGTGAAATCACACATTCATGATCATCCAGATGAAAAGAAATCACATAATAATCACGTGCCTGCTAATACACATGGTAATACACGCACACAGTATGGGCACAATAAAAGGAAATTTATAGTATCCAATTCTGAAGCAGCTAAAAAATCCAAGGGGTCCAGAGGCCCTCTCTCTCCTGAGGACTTTGATAAGGCTAAAAAAAATAAATTATGTTTTCAATGCTTGGGAAGCGATCATGGCAAAAAGGATTGTCCCAAGGGGAAATCTGCTGCTCATGGCAAGGAGAAAGCAGTGCACACGGTGCAGATGTTGCCTCTTGAGTCTTCCTCACGATTTTCTACAGTGGAAGTAACACACACCGAGGTGGTGCATGAATGCTGTCTCATAGCTTTCATGTGGCAACAGACCTTCGGACCACATGAGTTAGTACGTATGCACGGATCTCTGCAAGGGCACAAGGTGCACATCTTGGTACATGACGGTGCTACTCACAATTTCATTAATTATGGATTGGTGGAAAAACTCAAATTGCCTCAAGCTCCGAGTACCCACCACTACAAGGTAGCAATGATGAATGGATATGATGCCGAAATCTGGGATACTCAAGTCTGAGTTGTACCATTGGAAGTACAAGGCTACTCCACATCCTTTGATTTTCAGGTTATGAACATGGAGAGGGCAGACGTGATCCTTGGTAGGGAATGGTTGCATAGCCTAGGACCATCACTGAAGCGTAGTTATGAGCGCAATAGCTTGATGTTTGAATCCCATGGCGCACATGTGTTGTTGTTAGGAGAGAAGGATGTGCCTTCTTCACCACCACTGATATGTACAATTGAGTTTATGCAGCTCGTTTCTGATAATGAAATAGATCAAGTTTTCTTGTGTTACTCATTGTCTCATTTTCTCTCTAACATTGAATCTGTTGAACATTCCTCAACGCCGCATGTTTCTCTCTCATCTCTTCCACCAATGGCTACTTCCCAACAAGCAAAGGTTGCTAGTGATTGAAAAAATTTAGTAAAGGAATTTCACGATGTTTTTCCAAATGATTTGCCATCAGGACTACCGCCGACATGATTGGTGCAACATAGCATCGATGTGGTTGCAGGCAGTAAACCAATCAGTAAGCCACCCTACCGGATGAGTTACTTTGAAGCTGCTGAGGTGGAATGTCAGCTTGTTGAATATCTTAGTAGAGGGTTTATCCAAGCAAGTTCTTCACCATGGGCTTCTCCTATCCTATTAGTAAAGAAAAAAGACGGTAGTATGCTCATGTAAGTAGACTACCATGGCTTAAATGCGGTTACTCTTAAGAACAAATACCCATTGCCACACGTGGGTGAGTTGTTCGATAAGCTCACTTGTGCTCATATTTTTCCAAAAATAGACTTGCGGTTATGTTATCACCAAGTACGTATTCGACTTGCTGATATACCCAAAACTGCATTCCAAACAAGGTTTGGACACTACGAGTTTTTGGTTATGCCTTTTGGGTTAACCAATGCATCCACAACATTCATGACACTTATGGATAGTGTCTTGAGGCCGTACTTGGGAAAATTTGTCATCGTTTTCATCTATGACATTCTAGTATACAGTGCTTCTAAAGAAGAACACTTACAACATCTGAGGCAGGTGTTCGAACTTTTACGAACAAATCGATTATATGCCTGTTATTTCAGCTACTTGGCTGATGGATCACTCCAAAGTGGATAACATTCGACAGTGGCCTTCTCCTAAAAATCTGGAAGAGTTACATATTTTTTAAGGATTTGCAGGTTTTCATCAAAGGTTTGTTAAAAACTATGCTAATATTTTTGTTCCCATGATAGACCAACTGAAAGGCAAAGGCAAAGATTTTCAGTGGGGACCCGCTCAACGGTATAGTTTTGATACGCTCAAGGATGCATTGCTCCAATACTAGCTATTGTCGATCCTTTGAAACCATTCATTTTGGAAACAGATGCCAGTGACCATGCTATTGGAGCAGTCCTGCCTATAAGATGGACGGCCAATTGCATTTGAAAGCAAGAATCTTGATGCAGCAAGGCAGAACTATCTGCTTATGAACGCGAACTCTATGCAATAGTGTCTGCCTTGAAAACATGGAGACATTATTTGTGTGGTTCTTAGTTTGAGATTGTGTTTGACTATGAAAGCATTAAATGGTTTACACAACTAATCGATTTGAAGGATCAGAAAGCCACGTGGGCTAAGATTCTTCAAGAATATGACGCCAAGCTCCGGTATCGTAAAGGATGATACAATGTGGTGGCCGACACTCTTAGTCATATGCCCGAGATCAATTCTCTCTTGTTCACGGAACTTCGTAGTGAAGTTTTGGATTCTCTGAAGGGAAAATATGAGCAGGATGAGGCATATTCCAAAGTGTGGAGCCACGTACAAATGAGGGATCCTTCTCACTCCAATGATGGTAGTGTAGCATTACCCTCCACACACAGTTTTCCTCTGTTGAGTGATAAACTACAACACTGGAAGAATTTTACCATCAACAATGGGTACCTACTCCATAAGGGAGAGTTTGTGTACAGACGAACACAGACATTCGGCGCCAAATTCTTTATGAATGTCATGATAGTCCAAGTGTAGGGCACCCGGGTATTAGAAAGACTTATGCTCTCATACGACGACAGTTTTACTGGCCAGGGTAACATGGCTTTGTTCAAGATTATGTCTTGCATTGCCAAAAATGTCAGGTTAACAAAGCAGAGCGCTTGAAAGCAGGAGAACTCTTTCATCCTTTGGAGATTCCCAAGGGTAAATGGGAAAGTATCTCAATGGATTTTATTGTGGGTTTACCAACCACTGTACGAGGTCATGACTCAGTATGGGTGGTCGTAGACCGGTTGACTAAACTATGTAAGTTTATTCCAACCAAATCAATGAATAAGACTCCAAAATTAGCCAAGTTATTTGTGGAAAACCTATACAACTTGTATGGCTTGCCAAGTAACATTGTCAGTGATCGTGATCCCAAGTTTAATAGTCATTTCTCGAGGGCTGTGTTTAAACAATTGGGTACACAACTAAACCGCAGTACAGTCGATCATCCAAAAACGAATGGTCAAACTGAACGAGTTAACCAAGTGCTACAGGATATGGTACGTGCGCAGGTAAGAAAGAAACAAACAGACTGGGAAGAATATCTACCTCTTCTTGAGTTTGCTTACAACAGTGCTAAGCATGTCACGGCTGGATTTAGTCCTTTCATGCTCATGTATGGTTTTCAACCTAGGTCACCAATTATAGTGGAGTTGGCAACCGAGAAACTCCAACAGGTTAAGGATTTTCTCCAATACCATATTGATATGCTGAAACTCGCTTGTCAGAACGTCCAACAAGCAGAGGATCGGTATAAGAAGTACGCTGATGAGAAACGTCGGCAAGCTACCTTTGAGGAAGGGGAGGAAGTATTTTTACGTGTGCCAGAGCATTCAGAAAGTCTGAAAATTGGGCCAACAGCTAAATTATCTCCACGATATTGTGGGCCTTTCAAAATACTCAAGCGAGTGGGTGATCGTGCCTACAAACTATTGCTACCTACACATTCTCATATTCATACATTGTTTCATGTAAGCCGTTTACGAAAGCGGTTACATGGGGATGACAATGTCATTGGCCAACAGATTTTGGCCGATTTCGTTGAACCTCCTACCTTACCGCATGAACCTGAACAAATTCTATATTATCATGATTTACGTATTTGCATCATGTACGTCGACAAGCTTTAATCAAGTGGAAAGATCGACCTGAGGAAGGTGCCACTTGGGAAACCATTAGTGTTCTTAAGAAGAAGTTTCCCACTTTTTCTTTCGATGATGAAAACTCTTCCTTAAGGTGGGAGTAATGTCAGGACAAGGGCAAGGCCAGGGAGTCATGGACTGGGCCAAGGGCCGAACTAGGCAATGTGGAAAGGGAACCCAGCTAGGGCAAAGGGCTAGGAGCATTGCCTATATAGTGGGAGATTGGGAGGCGTATTCCAAGCTCTAGTCACCCCTAGGCTTTATATGTGGAGAGCAGGGGCACATAGTTTAACAGTGTCCAAGGAAGAGAAGGGTGAAGGTTCATGGTGCAATGGCCTCAACGTGTTCGGAAAACATGGGCGTCCAACCCCAATAGAGACCGACCGGTTGGACAAAAGACAAGAACAAAAAAGGTTTCTTTCTTCCCACTGATTCCACTTCAAGTTTTATGCTACCAATCAATATCCATATGCCGGGTAGGCACAATTGTGAAGCATTACTAGATTCAGGCGCAACGGCGTGCTTCATGGACAAAGAATTTGCAAAAGAACAAGGCATACCACTTGTGGAAAAGTCTAATCCAACAATTGTAGAAGTCATTGATGGTCGTCCCCTTGCTTCAGGGGATGTCTGGTATGAAACTCGCCCATAGAAGTAACATTGAAGGAGCATGTTTCAAGAATAGCGTTCAATATTATACAAATCCCAAGCAGTCCAATTGTTATTGGGCTACCGTGGCTTGAATTACATAATCCTGACATTGATTGGAGGGCTCGGAGAATTGAACCATGAAAAGTCCAAAAGAAGAAGGGAAGGCATAATAGGCCTATATATCTTGGAGCCAAGGTCTTCATGCGTGCAACCAAAAAGTATCCAACTTTGCTGATATTTGCAACACCCACCGACACGTCGACAACAAATATCATGGAGGCATTGCAATGATGTTTTTGAGAAGAAGAATGCAAAACTCTTACCGGAGCATTGACCCTATGATTGTGCTATAGAGCTTCAGGAGGGAACCCAACCCCCTTTTGACCCAATATACAAGCTATCTCAAGATGAATTGATAGAATTACAAAACATATTGATGAGAATATTGCTAAGGGGTTCATACGACATTCAAATCCCCGGCAGAAGCTCGAATACTCTTTGTAAAAAAGAAGGACGGAACTCTCCAGGTGTGCGTGGATTATAGGGTCCTGAACGAGATCACCATCAAGAATCGCTTACCCCTTCCCTTGATCCCAGAGCTTGTCAGAGCTTCTTGAGCGCCTTGGCAAGGCAAGAATATTTACAAAAATAGACCTTTGTGGTGCTTAGAACCTAGTCAGAATCAAAGAAGGTGATGAATGGAAGACAGCCTTTCGGACAAGGTATGGCCACTTTGAATATACCATCATGCCATTTGGTCTCACAATTGCCCCAGCTGTTTTTCAACATTTAATGAATGATATCTTTCGGGATTGTTTGGATTATTTTGTGGTAATATTTTTTGATGATAGCTTGATATTTTCCAAGGATCAAGAAGAGCATGAACACCATGTACAATTAGTGCTTGAAAAGCTTCATGCATCAGGGTTATGTGCAAATTTGGAGAAGTGCTCTTTCCATCAATCTAAGGTGGAATTTCTTGGTTATTTGATTTCTGACAAGGGAATCTCCATGGATCCAAATAAGGTTCAAACCATCCTTGATTGGGAGACACCCACCTCGGTAAGAGATGTTCAATGTTTCCTCGGATTTGCAAATTTTTGTCGTATCTTTATACAAGGATACTCCAAGGTGGTTACAGCATTCACAAGGTTGACAGGCCATAATAAGTTTGTTTGGTACTCAGAGGATGCCAAAGCATTTCGGACTCTCAAGCAAGATTTCACAACCTAATTCATGCAGATCCTACAAAGCCTTTCATCCTAGAAACAGACGCTTCAGATTTTTCCCTTGGCGCTATTATATCCCAAGTAGGAGAGGAGGGTCGAAAACATACAGTGGCTTTTTATTCTCGCAAGTTCTCAGCTACAGAAATCAATTATGAAATCCATGACAAAAAGCTCTTAGCAATCATCGACTCCTTCGACACTTGGCGTCACCTACTTGAGAGAGCTCCTCATAAGATCACTGTCTATACAGACCACAAGAATTTGGAATACTTCATGGCATCCCGTGTCTTGAATCATCACCAAGCCAGGTGGAGTGGTATCCTATCAAGGTTTGATTTTCTTATCTCTTATAGACTTGGCCGTCAACAAGGTAAGTCAGATGCCTTATCAAGAAGATCATACCTTGCACCTAGAGAAGGCGATGCAGCATTTGATCAACAAGAGTCTATGATTTTGAACCTGAGCAGCTTAAGCTACACCACCATGAGCCAAGCTCCTGAAGATTCTACTTTTCTTTCTGAAGTGAAGACACAAATTGCCAAAGACCCACTTGCTCAGAATGTTAGATAACAACTACAAGGACAAGAGGTTAATGAGGACTTTCAAGAAATTGATGGACTAATTTACTATAAGGGTCTTCTCTATATTCCTCTAGGACCAACACGCTTGGAGGTACTTCAGCAACGGAATGATTTCCATCAGCAGGGCATTTTGGGGTTAATAAGACAATTGAGCATCTCTCCCATGACTTTTGGTGGCCTCAAATGTGGAAGCTTGTCAAGGAGTATGTAGGCACTTGTGACACTTGCAATAGATCAAAGGCCCCTCGTCATCATCCTCATGGGTTACTCCATCCCTTGCCCATTCCAAGCAAACCAAGGTCATCCATCTCCATGGATTTCATTATAGAGCTACCCCTGTCACAAGGATCTGACTCCATTTTAGTAGTCGTGGATCGGTTTACAAAAATGGCACACTTCATTGCAATCACTAAAATCATCACTGGAGAAGGTACTGCCAAACTCTTTGTACAACATATCTATAGTTATCACGGATTACTGGATGACATAGTTTTTGATCGAGGCCCACAATTTATCTCTAGCTTTTGGAAAAGCTTATTCAAGCTACTCGGAGTACAAATCAACCTCTCCTCAGCCAATCACCCACAAAGTGATGGACAAACAAAGAGGGTAAATCAATTTTTGGAACAGTATCTCCGTTGTACTATCAATTATCACCAGGATAATTGGGTCGAGCTCCTATCGCTAGCAGAATTCTTCTATAATGACAATTTTCATGCCTCCACCCGTCACACTCCATTCTTTGCTAATTATGGTCAACATCCCAAACAGGATATCCAAGGACACCATCAAGTCAAGAATCCAGCTGCTATTCATCTTACACACCAATTATCTGCAAGTCACAAATAACTTACAATTCATATCAAAGAAGCTCAATCCAAGTATAAGGAAAGTGCAGATCTCCATTGCATGCAACATCCAAAATAGAAAGAAGGGGATAAAGTGTCCGGCGTGATCTGAGTTCATCTCGTCCCTGTCAAAAGCTTGATTATCAAAGGCTTGGCCCATTTAAAATTATCCTTCAAGTCAATCCAGTCACTTATCGACTCCGATTGCCCTCATCCATGAAAATCCATCCGGTCTTTCATGTCTCAGTCCTAGAACCTTGTCACACATCTAAGATCCCAAGAAGAGCCCTACAACCACCTCCTCCAATTGAGATTCAAGGACATGACAAATATGAGGTGGAGAAAGTCCTAGATTCTCGAGTTTTGCGTGGAAGATTATAGTACTTGGTGCATTAGAAAGGCTATGATGTCAGTGAATGAACGTGGGAACCAGCACACAATCTTCAGCATGCATCTCTCAAAGTCCAAGAGTTCCATCAATAGCATCCATGGAAGCCCCATTCAAAGAGCACCACTGCTCCTCGTGGAACTCATCGCTAGAGGAGGGGGTAATGTCATAGATACTTGAGAGTCAGTCTCTGCCTGCATCATCGCCTGTGACATTGCCTACATCATCACTAGAAGGCTCTAGACGGATCTAGAAGATTCTAAAAGGTTCTAAAAGTATCAAGGAGATTCTAGAAGTTTCTAGAAGCATAGAGAAGATTCCAGAAGAATCTAGAAGTTTTTGGAAAGATCTAGAAAGTTGAAGAAGGATCTAGAAGGTTCTAGAAGAACCTAAAAAGTGCTAACCTCCTCAAGTAACCTTCTCAAGCATTAGTATAAATAGGGGTCTTGGGCCACAATCCCCTCAGTCTTGCCAACACCAGTTGTGAGCCTCCTTTGAGGAAATCCCTCTTCTAGTTCTTATGTTCAAGTCTTGTCCTTGAAATCAAGCCTTGTCTTGTACTCAAGTCATGTAATCCAAGTCTTGTATCTAGCTCTCTTAATATAGTATTAGGTCTTGTAATCAATATTAAGCTTATCATCAAGTCCAAGTTCTTGTACATTGTGAGCGCCTCCTCTTGCTCCCTTCTAGCTCTATACGCGCTCATTACACTTCAATGTTCGCCTCTGTAGGTAGGGAAGAGAGAGAGAGAGAGAGAGAGAGAGAGAGAGAGAGAGAGAGAGAGAGAGAGAGAGAGAGAGAGAGAGAGAGAGAGAGATCCTTGCTGCAAGTTAGTCAGCATGCGGCCACAACCGCCAAGATGATGACGGGTTGCATGGCTGCTATTGAAAGGAATAAAGAGAGAGTGAGATACTTGGAGGATTGACAGAGAAGGAGAGAGGAGTTGGTTGGAGTGTGGGTGCCACAAGTAAATAGGGGAGAGAGAGAGAGAGAGAGAGAGAGAGAGAGAGAGAGAGAGAGAGAGAGAGAGAGAGAGAGAGAGAGAGAGTTGTAGTCGAGTTGAAGAGAGAAACGGTCGTCGGCCACTTATGTGTGTGTGGGTTGGCAGATCACAATCGCACGAGAGTGGGGAAAAAGAAAGAGAGAGTTGCAGTTGAAGGAGCTGCAAGCCCTCCATGTGTGTGTGTGTGTGTGGTGTGTGTGAACCTCTACTGCATTTACGAGTGGCAGAGATACATAGAGAGAGAGAGAGAGAGAGAGAGAGAGAGAGAGAGAGAGAGAGAGAGAGAGAGAGAGAGAGAGAGAGAGAGCGAGTCGGGTACTGCAGAGGAGGATGGCTTGACGGTCATTATAAAGAGAGAGAAAATAGAAACTAGCATGTCCAAACAAAAAGAAGGAAAAAAAACAGCGGATCTGTAGTGTGCTCGTTATTGAGTGGCATTAACTACATGGTGATGAGGAAATGAATGGAGAAGTTTGCATGGCAGCGATTGGTGCAAAGTAGAGAGCGAAGGCAAGAGAGAGATGTGTTGCATGCAAGAGCGAGCTAGAGTTGCTGACTACAGAGTCCTGCATGCCAAGTAAAATATTGATGGCAAAAAGAGTGGTGTTGTGAGTGTGGTTTGTATTGCAGATGCTTTCAAACTTGCCGCGTACAATGGTAGGTAAGTTTCCGCCGCCGCCTACCAGATGAGAGCGAACAATAGCTGCCATTGTTGCATGTTAGTGTCCAACGCTGTTGTCGCTCTGCAGGGGGTGCAATTGCAATACTAACAACTCCGTGCACAAATCCATTGCAAGGGAATCTTCTATATTGGCTCGCCATACTGCATCATCACCATTCTCGTGTTGTTCCTCTTCTTTGGTTGAGCCTAAAGCGCACGCTCTTTTAAGGATAATTGGTTCTCCTACATCGGGTAGGTAGCCACGATGGTTAAGAGAGAATTATTCATCTGCTAATTACTTCTTCCAAGCTCCACCAGTAAACAATCTCGTTCAATTGTTCCTTCTTCTTAAATCTCTATGCGTAGATTATGTATTATAATTATACATGCCCCTTCTATCCGCTCAAGGACTCTGACTATGACAAGAAGTATCCGCATGTGTCTCATGCAATCTTTTTATTCAAACGATGCTTAATACATTGTAATTAAACTCTTAATCAAGCGATTCTAGTAAATTTCATACTTAATTCTTCTACAATCTTCTTTTAATTCCACAATGATTCATTTTTATTAAAATTTTTAATTAAGCATTAGGGAAAGTTTGGACTCTCAAATGGGCCCTATAAGGACTTTGACTTTCTCCCTTTTGTCCAAAACGGGCGCAGGTAAAATTTTTACAAATGAAATTAAAACTTGTCGGACCTTTTGGATTTAAAATGTACTCATCAAGATTTATCCATTGATATATAGCATGCCATCAGATTCCTTATATTCTAGAAGAATCCATTTTTTTATGTAACAACTCTGTCTTATAAATGGAATCTCTCCCCACATTTCAACTTTAGTGGGGAGGCCATAACTTCTACAAATCAACTCCTAATTTGTCGGAGTTTGGGGATTTAGAACCTACTTTTTAAGATCTTTTCAATGATATGTTGGTTGATAAGGTTTTGCCAAAGCGTTTATGTACTTCACCTCATTGCCCACTTTGGACAAGAGAGGCAAAGTCATACCTCCTTATAGGGCCCCTTTGAGAGTCCAAATTTTCCCGAATGCAAGATTTGTTTTAACTGAATTAATAACAATGTTTATGCACTTATCAAAATAAAAATGTCATACCAGGCATGATACTAATAAGATAAGTAATGTAAACTTAGCTGTGGGATTGAATTGGTCATGAATATCATTGCATCCTTGTATGTAGCACTACCAAGATCCTTTTAACCTTGCTCTAATACCACTGCTACAAACGGAGGCGCGACGTCCTTGCAAAATACCCAAAATAGCCCATTGCAAACCATAAATAGAAAAATGTGCATACCTGCTCGCACAAATCCATAATCGAGCTAAACACGAGCTGAGAGAGATAGAGAGCAAGATAAAGAGCACGTGCAGGCGCACCTCCTAGAGTGGAGTGCTACGCCAATGA
Organism: Adiantum capillus-veneris; assembly: GCF_014529385.1. Classification (NCBI taxonomy): domain Eukaryota; kingdom Viridiplantae; phylum Streptophyta; class Polypodiopsida; order Polypodiales; family Pteridaceae; genus Adiantum; species Adiantum capillus-veneris. The sequence continues at coordinate 156,975,230 of NC_140940.1, read as the reverse complement.
TAGGGTGAGAGAGAAGAGAGAAGAGGAGAGGAAATTAACACAAGCATTGGGTGCAATTTCTCCCTGTGCAAGAGTGAGCATTTTCCTCTTGCACGTATTTACTTATAGATTTTTGAATGCTCAAAAATGAATACACATCGTCTGTGTGGACATAAAGTGACTATAGCTCACAAAGAGCTCTTTAATAATACAATGATAATGAATCTGCTATCCTTTGCACATTCCATAGGGCAGCTATGCATTTTCCACTTGTCAGTTGCAATAAGTATGATTTATCATTTCCATTACGTCCACTACATTAGTGGCAAAAATGGTTCTCCCTGAATTATGAACCAAAGTTTTGGTTTGTGAATTGATGGGATATAGATAACCTATAGAAGAGAAGTTCAAAATGAGTAACATTGGTACAATTAATGTCACAAGCAAATGAGGGTAAAGAAGGTAACCACTCACCTGCTCACAATTGCATGGCAAAACTAAATTGGCATACCTCCCCATGTGATGCACACTAGAGTCCATCATGTAAAGGTCATTCTCATGCTGTCTAGACGCATGCACTCAAATATAAAGGTATGAAAGGTTCTAAAATTGACCTTTAGTATCCTTTCAATAGTCCCATAGTACTTGGCTTCATCACCATCTGTGTTAAAGTTTCCCATGATGCCACAATCCATGGTGGTTTAACGCTCATCAATGTGGCGTGTATGGAAGTGTCAACCCTTTGACCACATAGAGTTAAAGGAAAGGCACTATAAAATAGAAAAAAATATTTTATCAATTAAAATTACAAAGATAAAATCAAGGATTAAAATTACTCCCATTCTTTGTCGATGATTTCTTCTCCGTGTGCTTTTGCTTCAGTCATTCTGTCATGAATCCACTCGACACTAATGAGTTCTGGGAAACATGCAAGGTGTCAAGGCATTGGGGGTGCCCTCCTGCCTCCATGTGCTTGCTTCCATGATTCCCTCTCCTACAAATGCCTTGCCTTTTCCATCTTCCACAAGTCCACCTACTTGGTCATAACTTTTCCATTGAGGATGCAAAAGTTATTGACCACTTCGGATAGATTCACATTGATGTTAAATAACTTTCCCTTTCCACTTGGCAAGTGTGTAGTCATCCTGGAATTCTTCTCATCAAACCACATTGAGGCATCAACTTGTGTCAAATAGTCTGAAATGTAAACAAATTCCTCTTGCACGATCCATCCTTCGGTCATGCATGCCTTTGGTAGAGTGTCTTTAAAAACATCTCTAGAAAGAACATCCATCGTGCATGCACTACAATAACTCCACATATAGCATTTCCCTCAACCACATGAACCAAGAGGTAGATTTGGATAAGAAGAACAGATGGAGGAAATGCATCCTCAATGGCACACACACTTTCCACGGCAAGTATTTGAATCGCATGGATGGCATCTATTTCAATTTCTTTGGAGCTTACAAATCTACAAATAACACACAAGAGTACATTAAGTGGTTGTTGATGATATTGTGTACATAGAAAATTTTAGTTGAATGGAGAGGTGATATACCTTACTAACTCTTCGAGTTTGAAAATAGTTTCCCTCACTTTCTTGTCCTGGCATATGCACATACTCACCGGAAAAATGAACTACAATGTCAAAAGAGTAAACAAATATATGAGATGAAGTCCTACATACAAATCAATATCTAAACTAAATGAGGAAGAGGATTAAAAAAAAGAGAAATAATTACCAGTAACATCTTGTGCCTATCATGGGACTTCAACCAATACAATCGAGCACTTCCACCTTTCTTTTCTTTTGTGAAATCTCCCTTTAATGACCTTGTGTACTCAGTTGGTGTGCAAATATATGCAATGAAACCCTTCAATTGATCTAGCTCATCTTTGGTTAGCATCAATGGTGCTTTATGGAAGCACAATCTTCCCATTGGGGGCTCAACATGGAGTGGCGTAGGCGGGGAGACTTTTCAAGCCCCTCAAATCCTCCCTCGCCTCCAAAGAGTCTTTTTTGCCAATAATGTGGTCCCACAGGGTGTGACCTACATTTTTGGAATATGTGCATGGGATCCAAGAGGTGCTGTGTTTTAAGTCCTTCCAATATGGAAGCTTGAAAATTATGTAATACCTTGAAATACATTTTGGGATCACTGCTTTAGTGAGTCTTCCCAAATAGTTCCACAATCTGCCATCACGCGCTTTAGTGGCGTCTTTCCATTTGTTGGATTCTTGTATTTTCTATGCCTTTGGGGTAAGAAATGATGGTTGTTTGGATAGATTACCTTGCACAAGGCATCTGGCCTCTCCGTCACCAATGATGGCTCACAAGTAGGATAGGCATCGTGGCCCAATGTGGAAAACCTTGCACTCATATCACATTGTAAGAGAAAAGCTTCAAACTTTAAATGCTAACAAGGGAGAAGAATGAACATGATAAACCATAAGTCTCTCCAATCCCATGATAGTCGTGCATAGTCCACATAAGGATTCCCCTCACAATGGCCTCTCTCTTCTCCTTTGGAAGTGAGACATTTACAATGGGGATGCCTCTCCATAACTCCTCCAGCTGCTTGATGAGGGGCTTGAGGTATACATCAATATTTTTCACCTTGTACTTTCTTGAACAAGCACAGAAAGAATTATATTGCCCTTCTTGGTTGTCTCCCATGGTGGAATATTGTAGTTGATGATCACCACAGACCAAGTGCCCCATGAGGTGGACTTGGTGCCAAAGGGATTGACATTGTCCCTTGCCAGCCCAAGCCTCAAGTGTCGAGGCTCTAGCCGAAACTTTGGCCACTGAGTCTCTATGTGTCTCTATGTAGGTGAATTGGTAGGGACACACACCATTCAATCATTTGAGCGGTAGTTGGTGTGCCATGTGAGAATCTCCACCATAGAATTGATTCTAAACATGTGTTGAATGCTAGGGATAAGTGAAAAATCAATACCTTGCTGAGTAGGTGCACCTGCTCACTCCATTCTTGTAGCGTGCTTCTCCGCACACGGGACATGAGGTAGCATGTGTGTGCTCATTGCGGTATAGGATGCAATCGTTGACACATGCATGGATGTGCTCATACTCCATCACAAGTGCAGTGTCATACAATCTCGCTCGTCGGTTATCCGGAGGCATGTGGTGATCTTTAAGAAGCATTTTGCCCATAAACCGCAATGAAAAAAGAGTATTAATACAAATGCAAGCCCACTCCAAGAAGAGAGTGCCATGTATAAAAATTCATATATAGAACTTATCCAAGGAGTGCAACTACATTTGCATTGCTCCAACAAAAGTTTACTTGCTACAAGTTCAAGACTTCCAATGATACCCGGAGCACCGAGTACTGTGTACCATTGTAAAGAGGTGTTTGGGCACTTGACAATAACCTGTCCTTTGTTGCTGCTGCCCGTTGAGTGCATGGTCTATAATCCTCCTCGCACATGTTGCATTCATGATCCAATAACTCATTAACCATGTCGAACATGTGCTGATCCTCAAGCTCAAAGTGTCCTTGAGACACGTGTGGAGGAGTTGTTGAAGTAGAGCTAGTGGGAGTGTCGCCACAAGCCATGCCTTCATCTAATAGCTCTTGCGGTTGTCTTTTGGTCTTGCTTGCCAGAGCACCACCACCAAACACAAACCAATGGGAGGCATACTCAAGCGACAGGGGCACGGGGGGGGGGGGGGGGGGCTGTGTTCCCATCTACTCGAGCGCGTTTTTGAGGACGCTAGAGCCCTTCCTTCTTCACATGCTCCAAAGCAATGCGCCTCAAACAAGGGATTGCATGTTTGACAGAAGGACAAGGGAGAGTGTCCTCGAGCCATCGATCACATTTGAGGCTGTTTGGAGGGCCACAATCATCTCAATCGTCCTGCACATGTGTGATGATATGTTGAGATTATTTCAAAAAACTATAATAAAGTAAAAACTACAAGAACTACTTAAAAAACACCTATGATATAAAAATTTAGAAAAGATTTAAAAAAAAACTCTAAAATGTAAAAAAAAACCATGTGCTTTATATTTAGAATAGTACTAGAGTAGAGAGGCTAATTTAAGTGATACAAAAGTAACTAAAGTATCAATTTTAAATAAAGATTTTTTAAAAAAATTAAAAAAGCTACATATAAGTTATCATGGAATCTAAGGGTAGAGGGAGGTGGTTTGTACCCTCTTACTACCTCGAATACTTTTCGAACCATTTAAAAATATAGCACGGTAATATGTGCGATAACTGACGTGGTAATAAGATAATAATTGGTGCCTAATAAGGAGAGACAAAACAGAGTATGCCGCATTTTTGCAGCATACTCTACTCTGAAGCTTCCCCCCGCCATTGCACCTGCATGCTCTCAAGCTTCTTACTCACCTCTCCCCTATCATTATCTCTCTTCCATCTCTCTCTCTCTCTCTCTCTCTCTCTCTCTCTCTCTCTCTCTCTCTCTCTCTCTCTCTCTCTCTCTCTCTCTCTCCAAGTAATCACATCATCTCCAAAAGCATCATCATCATCAAGTATTGTTCTCTCTCTCTCTCTCTCTCTCCAAGTAATCACATCATCTCCAAAAGCATCATCATCATCAAGTATTGTTCTCTCTCTCTCTCTCTCTCTCTCTCTCTCTCTCTCTCTCTCTCTCTCTCTCTCTCTCTCTCTCTCTCTCTCTCTCTCTCTCTCTCTCTCTCTCTCTCTCTCTCTCTCTCTCTCGTAACCCTAGCACAGCCGCAGCCCTAGCGTAGAGAAAATCCCTCGTTCTATCTCAGCCCCCCCTGGGCCTTCGAAGGGCTGCCCTGGGGGAGGCGTTAAGCCTTAGCTTAGCCCCCCCAAAAATGAGTTTTGTCTCTATGAGGTTTGCGAGGCTACGTCCCTAGCTCTACGAGGCTACGGCTCTACGTAGTACAACAGGAGTAGGTTTTGGCTCTGAGCAGGTCACGACGCCCCTCAAGCATCACTCGATAGGGGACACTCGACTGTAGTAGGTCGTCTGTCTTGAATATTTTTCAAAGGCTAAGATCTTGAGAAATCTCAAAGGTTTGTACTTTGGAATTTTGCAAACAATGGTTGGTTCCTACCTTCTCAAGCACAGAGATGACTACCGCGAAGACCCCCGCCAAAACAAGATTGAGCTTTGCAACAGTGCTGGCAGCTCCTAGCAAACTTGATCGCATCACGCAGTTGCAAGCAACTCTGGATCGAGTCCTGGAAGAAAACCTCGAACTCAAATCTCGCCTCAGAAAATTAGAAGAGCAGTTCAATTCCATGGTTGACCTCACCCCACCGACAAGGTAAAGGAGGTTGAGTCTAAGGTTAGCCAAGCTCACTCAACAACCATTGCCCAAGTGAAGACATGTGTAACAAAGGAAATCTCTAAACAAAAATTTCAAGAAGATAATGCCCTCAAGGTACGCATAGGTGGGCTCCCCTTGTAGTGGTGCACTGTTGAGGACACCCTTGAAGAGGCAATCATCAAACTCAACAACATTATTGAGCTAGTCCACATCAAGCCAGAGAATGTTGCTTGGATCAATGATACACATTGCCATGTGCGTCCCGAGCATTGTGTCCTTACTTTCAAGAACAAAGAGGAGCGGGTGAAGCTTCTACATCAATCCCGCCTTCTCAAAGAAACGAAGCTTTGGATTGCAGAAGAACTGACCATGAATCAACTCAAGAGTAAAGCAAGCGAGCTTAAGAAGGTGCATGAAGTGCGTAAGCAAGGCAAATGGGCAGTCTACCGAGGTGGCAAAGCGATCATCTAGGAATTTCGAAATCCCAAACTAGCTCTCCCCCCAGCCAACCCTTAGGTCTTTGTTTTCTCTTTTTTTTTTCCCTACTCTACCCTCTTGATGGACGCTCAGTCCTTAACTGATATGTCTCATCCCACACTGAGAATGAATCGTTGTAATGTTGTGTTTTTTTGGCCCCATAGGTCATATACGACCTCCATGGACGACAATCCAATCTATCTATCTATCTATCTATCTCTCTCTCTCTCTCTCTCTCTCTCTCTCTCTCTCTCTCTCTCTCTCTTTCACACACACACACACACACACACACACACCCACCCATCCACACACAAACTATTCTGGATTGCATTTGAAGGAGCTTTTGTGGAGAAGGGCTTACCGTAAACGACATAGGACACTCAACCTAATCGACAACCTAACCTACAAGTCAAGTAAGCACATAATCCCCCCCCCCTCCCCCCCCCTTCCCCTTCCCTTTCCCTATTGTATTACACTACACACACACACACACACACACACACACACACACACACAAAAGATTAAAAAGTAAATAAAGTAGAGACACACATACCTCTTCCATTTGCTTATGGGAGTAGATTAGGTTTAGGGTTTAGGGTCTTTTCTTGTAAATAGATTGGTAGAGTAGATTAAGCTTATGACAATCGCTGTTGAAGATGCTCTTTGTTTGTAAATTGACTTGCTTGTAGATTAAGCTTGCTTGACATTTTCTTAATTACCTAGCTTGAAACTTGGAAAGAGATTGTGTAGAAAAAAATTACAAAAACTATCAAGTGTTATGTAGAAACTAAAAGAGTAGAAATTAAAATTGTAAATAGAAAAAAAAGTAGGATTAAAAAAGAGATAGAATATAAAAATGCAAGTAGAGAGAGAGAAACAGAGGGAAATTATAGAGAGAGAGGAGAGAGGAGAGAGAAGAATTTTAAAAAGAGAGAAAAATAGGTATAAGTAGAGTTATCTATTAGAGAGAGATAGAGTAGAGAAATAGAAAGTTGTCATAATAACTAATATCTAATCCTCCTAAATGATTTTCTCATGTTAAACTGATCATTTAATATGGGGAAGTACCAGGGGAGGAAAAGCTAGAATATTGGTTAAGTTGGCATACTGGTCAGAGTAGGGATCCAAGGAGGGAAAATACAGATCCAAAGGGGGGGGCATTTGCAAAAGAGCAATGTGCAACAATGGGCTTCAAAGACCCTAAGGTTCAGCCCATTAAGACTTCCAAAATGCTAAGGTTCCAAAATTCAAAGGTTATGCTCAATGGTCAAACTCTAGGTAAAATTGGACGCTTGTAGGAAGAATCAAAAGTCTTCCCACATCCCTATCCTTGAGGGGGCAAGCCCTTTTAGTAGGGGATGAGAGAGAAACACAGACACATTCTAGCAAGCTCCCTTTACATAAATGGAATAGGGGACACTTGTCAGCTCCTAGCCGAGTTGCTCCCAAGGTGCAGTCAAATCCTATTGGATGGACATATAGGTGAACCAATGAGGATTAGGCTAGAGTACATTTAGTTTAATTCATTTAAAAACACTTGATAAAAGAACCAATAGAAATGAATCTCTCTAGAAGACTATTGGAGAGTTTCCCAAGGGGTCCAATGAGCATTCAACAACCCAATGGCTTGCTTGATTCCTATTGGCTAGAAGACTAAGGGGTCCAATGAGAGTTTAATTGCATTATTTGAATGACTAAAGCTCTCACAAAAGGGAAAAGGGGGACACATGTCACAAATCTATGACTTATGATTCTTAATTATCATTGGCTAAGCTTTGCAGGGTTCAATAGGATGCCGGCATGAGTAAGAAGCAAGAGGGGTCGACCAAGAGAGAGAGGGGGACTGAATTTGGCAAGGCATTATCACACACACACACACACACACACACACACACACACACACACACACACACACACACACACACACACACACACACACAGTCACACAAGCTCATGGGTGACGCAAGAGGGGTCGACCAAGAGAGAGAGGGGGACTGAATTTGGCAAGGCATTATCACACACACACACACACACACACACACAGACGCACACACACACACACACACAAGCTCATGGGGGAAGTAAAGAAGACTAACTCTCCTTCTCAAGCTTTAATAGAAAGCTCATCATCTACTCTAAGCTTGTGAGAAGGGAGGCCTACACCAACAATTCTTGGCTTTGTGATGCAAATCCAACCAAGAGCCAAGCTCCAATGCATGCTCATCTCCTCTATCATGCTAATTACTAAGCTATGCTAAGCTATTATGAGTGATTATCTAAGGAGACATACTTCTTTCTCATAAGAATACTCCTTCTTCCTCTCGATCTACTCTCATACCCCGCTAGCTCTCACCATCTTCGAAGGTGTGTGAAGTCTTGGGTCTGAGACCGTGAGGGAATTGATGTTGTGTTTTATAAGTGTGATCTTGGTGCTTGAAGCTTCCATCTTCATTGCACCAGCAAGTTATTGAAAGAACACAAAGTATTGTATTGTAAAATGTCTCCCTTGATGGGGGAAACCATCGAGAGCTATGGTCTTAATAGTGGAGTCTTACAAGGCTTGCCTACGGCTTAACCACTATTGAGCTGTTAAAATCTTGATAGGATCCGGTACTATTTTGGTGTTGAAAGACCCTCTCTTCTATGCAATTGATGATATTTGAGCCACGGGTACAGGAGCTTGAGTGCTTTTCTAAAGGGGTAAAGAGGAGTAGCAACTAGGGCTTGAAGTGCCATAGTACACCTAAAAACTCTTACACCTAAAAGTTGTTAGAATGGCTTGGACCCACCTAGCATATATGTGGTCATGACTGTACCAGAGTGACTTAATTATGGCACGTTGCTTGTGAATAAACATTTTAATTTTTTAAAAAAAACATCAATAACTTATAGTGTCTTAAGCATTGTAGTTAGCATTATAGCGGAAGCGCAAATAGTACTGAGGTAAATTTTATCTACCTCATTGGCATGCCATGCATGCAGAGGTATTGACCTTGGCGACAATGACTACCCTACAGATTGAGCCGATACCAAAAGTGCTATGCACAATCGGGCATGGATACATCACAATTGGCCATTGTCTTACGTAAATTGTGAGCATATATCGCACGTTGCCAAATTCCCAGAACTGTGTGTCAATGTCATTGATTTGAAGTCAACGACAGGATCTTGGCATGGGTTAGAAGCCTTACTTCTCATAAATGCTATCAAAGCACTTTGCTTTGTACAATAGGAAATCTTTGTCAACTTAAACGTTAAAATGTGGAAAAACAAGAGAACTTGAAATTGTCTAACTTGGTTGCCCTATTGTGGAGAGTTGTCGTGAGTTTTTGAAATAAAAACTCGCTTAAATATGGCTCATAGCCATATTTGCTGCTCGAGTGAGTTAGCATATGTATCACATAGGTCCTCGTGTGAATTATTGACCAACACAATTTATCTAACCACTACCCTTAACACTAGAAGTCATAACATCCTGTAGAAACACAACAATTGTCTACATAAGCCTTGCTCATGGGGTAGCCTCATAGGGATTCATACTCCATAGACAAAACATGATTCATGTATCTTGGTCGTACGGAGCCATGCTCCCAACTTATGACCCATCATTTGCTGATACACCCATATGGTACCTTTTGTTCAAACTCAAAGTCAAGGAAAGCTCAAAGAAAAACTATGCTTTCCATTCCCAGACCGTGTCGAGTAGGACACCACATTGGAAGCATAAAATTTTGACAAGTAATAACTAGCTTAAGAACAAAGCGTACATGTAATTGTTGTCAAATATGCTTGGAAACATGTTGGATGAAACATGTCAACATTGGTTTGAACAAAAACAACTAGCCGGCCATGCCAAGCATCTTGAATGTACATGCCGCAGGCCTTGCATGTACTTGCATGCCATTATGTTAGGCAATTTTTCCTATCTAGGTGACATGTTGGATGTACCAATACCTTGTATGTAGAGGAAACTAGCTTCCAAAAAACAATAAAAAATAATAATTGTAAGGATCATCACCCTCCTTGAGAGTAGCACCCATGGAATTTGAGTTTGAGGGCTCTCGGTCACAACCCTTGCTGGTAGACTTGAATGGCCTGTCTTTGTCGATTTTAAACTTTTCTTTGCCGACTTCAATTTTGAGGCCCTGCTGCTTGAAAATTTGAAGTTGCTACCCTACTTCCCACATGCCTTGCATATTATCATAGTCTTGATTCATTGTAATCATGTCAATCGCATGGCCCCAATGTTGCCGAGCTTGTATTGGTTGTCGCCCTTGGCAAAGTCCCATGGCTTAGATAGAAGGACATGGATTTGACATGGTTTTTGTGGTTATCTGACTGTCATTTGTGTCTTTGGGAAACAACTACTTGTCCACATGTCAAATTGCCAAATCTGTGACAAAGCTTCCAAACCTATGGCAAGTCGGTTGCTTTTGTGCTTGCTGCACAGTGCATGCATTGTCCCCAGCTTTTGGCACCTTGCCGATTTGCAATTGAGTTACCATGGGATAGGTCTAGTACCATAACATTGCATGTAATTTTTCCCCTTGAACCTATCTTGGTTTCAAATGAAAACTATATTGTATCCGAAGTCAAGGTAGACTTGGTTGCTACCTTGTCACTGCAGCCTTGCCAAAAGGGTTGAAGCCCAAATAGATTTTTTAAATAAAAAAATCGAAGCTTGATCACCCCGTGTAACATTTCCTCTGCTAGAGTGGGAATGTCTAAGGGGGATGATTTCCATATGTTCTCAAGATTGGAGACATTGATCTTTTAGTACTCTCTATTGTGAAGATGAAATTGGCACTCTTGCTTGGAGGATTTCCCCTACCTGAAGGCCCCCTACCTAAAGGATCAGGAGCCTCCCCCGATCCGCCACCTTCCTCCCATCGAGGAACATGCTGGTGGGACCACCCTTAAAGCAAGGTAGGGGTATATAAGCACAATTGCAAAGGTATAAATAGAATGAAATTGCACTTATTAAAACTACAAAATCACGGTTACCTTCCAATCACCAGGGTGCTTATTATCAGACCAAGTGTGCACTCACAAAGTGACGTCACAGTGTGAGCACATATAGATTCACTTGTGCAGGCACAAGCCCCTAGACCCAAACAACCCCAAGGATCACTACAACGCAAGATGGCTTGAAGTGAAAGCAAATCTTACCGATCAAAAACTCGAAGAGATAAGGAGATTTACCTCAAGCTTGGTGGTAAGCTTTCTTTTAAAGCTTGAGAAGGAGAGAGAGTCTTCTTTGCTTCACACATGAGATTGTGTGAGTGTGTGTGTGATAATGCCTTGAAAAAATCAGCCCCCCCTCTCTCTTGGTCAACGCCCCTTGCTAAATGCTCATGCTACAGCCCTATTGGACCTCCCCAGGCCTAGCCAATGGAAATTAAGCAGCATAAGTGATAGCCTTCTGACATGTGTCCCCCTGTCATAATAATCAATATCTAATTCTCCTAAATGATTTTCTCATATTAAACTGATCATTTAATGTGGGGAAGTGCCAAGGGAGAAAAAGCTAGAATATTGGTTAAGTTAGCAGACCGGCCACAGTAGGGATCCAAAGGAGGGAAAATAGGGATCCAAAAGGGGGGGCCATCTGCAAAAGAGCCATGTGAAACAATGGGCCAAAAAGACCCTAAGGTTCAGCCCATTAAGACTTCCAAAATGCTACGGTTCCAAAATTCAAAGGTTGTGTCCAAAGGTCAACCCTAGGGAAAATTGGATGCTTAGTGTGTGCCCAAAAAGTCTTTCTACATCCCTACATGGGAGGGGGCGAGCCCCAAAGCTAGGGGATGAGAGAGAAAGCCACACACACACACACACAGGCTCCCTTTACACAAAGGGAATGAGGGACACATGTCAGCTCCCTAGGCCAGATGCCCACAAGGTGTGCCCAATTCCTATTGGAAGACCCTTGAAGTGGACCAATGAGAATTAAGCTAGAGTAAATCTAGTTTAATTAATTTAAAAACATTTAATAAAAGAAACCAATGAGAATTAAGTCTCCTAGAAGACTATTGGGCAGTCTCCCAAGGGGTCCAATGAGCATTCAGGAGCCCCATGGCTTGCCTGATTCCTATTGGCCAGGAGGCAAAGGGGTCCAATGAGAGTTTAGTTTAATTATTTAATTACCTAAAGCTCTCACAAAAGGGGAAAGGGGGACACATGTCTAAAGGCTATCACTTATGCTGCTTAATTCCTATTGGCTTGACCTGGGGAGGTCCAATGAGGCAAAGGCCAGACTTATTTAGCAGCTAGGGCTCGCCCAAGAGAGAGGGGGGGCTGATTTTTGCTTGGCATTGGACACACACACTCTCACACTTGACCATGTGTGAAGGGAAAATACTCTATCTCCTCCCAAGCTTTAATGGAGAGCTCATCACCTACTCCAAGCTTGTGAGATAGAAGCCTACATCAACACTCTCTTGGCATGTGGATGCAAATCCAACCAAGAGCCAAGCTTCAATGCATGCTCATCTTCTCTACCAAGCTAATTACTAAGCTAAGCTATGCTAATATGAGTGATTATGTGAGGAGATGTACTTCTTTCTCGTAAGATACTTCTTTTTCCTCTCAATCTACTCTCATACCCTGCTAGCTCTCACCATCTTCGAAGGTGTGTGAGGTCTTGGGTCTGAGAACGGGGATAATTCAAGTTGTGTTTGATTAAGTGTTTTGCTTGGTGTATGAAGCTTCCATCTTCATTGCACTAGCTAGTCTTGAAGGAACACAAAGAATTGTATTGTACAATGTCTCCCTTGATGGGAGAAACCATAATACAAAGCCTTTTGGAGGGGGGACCGGCTCCATGCAAATCCGGTCCTCAACTGTTGTCAATAGCTTAATATCTCTCTCTTTTGAAAGTATTGTCGATGCTATCTAACTAGGTGTTATGCTTTTTGTTGCTCTCTCCACCCAAGCACTCTTGTAATTCTCATTAGGAATCTATTCTAATGAAATGCCCACTATGTTCATGCTAATTTCCGCTACACATAAGATTTTAGGCCATTAAATGTTACATTGGTATGAGAGCTCAAGGTTTCTCTTTTCTTGCTCAAGAAGGGAGGTCCTTAAGCTAGCTACAAATGGTTGGTATTATTAATTGCCTGTGAGTAAGTAGAATAGGGATTTTTCAGCCTTGCAGTGCGCCTGCCTTTGTGCAGTTAACGGGGCATCACCGTCGAGAGCTATGGTCTTAATAGTGGAGTCCTACGGGGCTTGCCTACGGCTTAACCACTATCGAGTTATTAGAAGCTTGACAGGAGCCGGTGCTGTTTTGGTGTCGAAAGACCCTCTCTTCTATTCCTTGCAATTAATGGTATTCGAGCCGCGGGTACAGTAGCTTGAGTGCTTTTTCTAAAGGGGTAAAGAGGAGTAGCAACTAGGGCTTGAAGTGCCAAAGTACACCTAAAAAGTTTACACCTAAAAGTTGTTAGAATGGCTGACAATAGTAAAGAGAGTGAAATTAATGTTGATAACTTTGATTTTGCTCATGAGCATGCTACTAATGATGCTTCAATGCTTGTTAACTATCTTGTTTCTAGGCTTCAACAAGCCATGGGCAATCCATCTCTCCAAAGTGAAGTGCAACGGCAGCTCCGTGCTCACGGGATTCTCCAAGTTCATCACCATGACGAGAGAACACCTAGGAAGCCTCCTTGTGAGACTACCAAAAGAGGTCTCTCTCCGATTCGGGAAGAAGAAGAGAATCCATATGAAGGGCTCAAGAACTTACTTCTGGATGATGCATCTCCTTCCCAAAGGAGAAATCAAGAGCCTCCACCGAAGGAACGAGAAAGAAGCGAGTCTCCCGCCACCTCGGCGGAGATGGCTCCACGAAGACGGCGGGCTAAACGCTCTCCATCACCACCAAAGCGGAGAAGACCATCACACTCTTCTCCACGCCATAATTCAAAGAGGGATGATAAAAAGCAAGAGAAGAAAAAGGCGAGAAAGAGGACACCCTCTTCTCCATCTTCTTCATCCTCTTCCTCTTATGAAAGCTATGGTGAAGACGACAAAGATCAAGACAAGAAAAAGGCGAGAAAGAGGTCACCCTCTTCTCCACCTTCTTCAAATTCTTCATCTTTCGAAGAAAGTGATGGTGCAACTTTTGAACCATCAAAAAGAAGAGGCCATAGGAAATCCTATGCCGCATGGAAGAGGTCGTCCAAGCTGAAGAAATTCAAAGAGGGAGGGAAGAGCATCTCTTTCCTTACCTATGATGGCACCTTCGGTGCTACAGACAAAGTTTTGGCCTTTATCCAGCAATTCGATGCGGCGTTTGGAGATGAGGGCTTCACGGAGTCCTCTAAGCTACGCCATGTAGCTATGCACTTTCAAAAGTCCGCCAGACAATGGTGGTCTAGCCTACGAGCCAACGGTGAAGCTCCACGAACATGGAAGGCTTTAAGAGCTTCCATTATGAAGCAGTTTTTGGCCACCGATGCCAAAGACAAAGTACTCACCGAATGACGAAGCTTAAAGCTCTCTCCCAATGAATCCATCCACAAATATGTAGACAAGTTTTGGGACCTACAACTCAAGGCCACTGTCTTCAAAAAGTTGGATTTTGGAGAGCAAAAGCAACAATTTTGTGCGGGCTTAACCGAAGAAATGGCGGAGTATGTCAACTCCCAAAGGCCACGTACCATATGGGCGGTAATACACCATACTATGGTGGCCTCGCGAATCAATTTCCAAACGGGGGGTAAAAGAAATAATAAGCCCCCGGAAAACAAGGGTTCCAATGAGCCTAAGGGGAAGGACAATGTCCAAAAGTCTCCTAAGGGCAATTCCAACAAAGCTAAAGAGAAGGGAGTTTACAAAGGAAAGAATAAACTCTCTCCTGAAGAGCTTGAGCGTTATCGTAAAGATAACCGGTGTTTCAAGTGCGGCGAACAAGGGCATACGTACCGCGCTTGTCCCCAAAAGAACAACCGCCAAGATCCTCCTAGAGCTTCTTTGGTTGAAATCCAAGAGGAGGAGATTCATCAAACTCACCACAAAGGATCTCCTCTATGCCATGCTTGGGGAAAGGTAAGAGAACATGATGCTTTTATTCTCTTTGACCCTGGTTCTACTCACAATTTCATATCTATGGAGTTAGCCACCAAGCTAGGCATACAATCCTACGAGATGGGAGATATCCTACCCGCAGACAGTGCCTTCAAGGGGCAAGAAGCTTCAGTCACTCCCTTAATCGGGAAATTGAGGCTTCATGTCCAAGGCTATGTGGACAAAGAGGACTTCTTTATCTCTCCTCTCAAGCATGAGGATGTAATCCTAGGGGCACCATGGTTTGACCGTCTGGCTGCCCATGTTAAATTTCCTGAAAGAAGAATCTCCTTTAAGTTCAGGGAAAAGGACATGTATATAGATGCTAAGGAGATGGGTAACACCATCCCCATTGTACATACACCAGCTTTCAACAAGTCAATAAAGAGCTCTATTTCCGTGTACATGATTTTTGTTAAAGATTCTCAAAATGAACCTAATGCTTTAGCAAAAGAAAATAAAAGCAACCAAAAGGAATTAGAGTTATCCAATTTTCTCAAGGGGTTTCAAGATGTCTTTAT
The DNA here is from genome assembly GCF_014529385.1 of Adiantum capillus-veneris. Taxonomy (NCBI): domain Eukaryota; kingdom Viridiplantae; phylum Streptophyta; class Polypodiopsida; order Polypodiales; family Pteridaceae; genus Adiantum; species Adiantum capillus-veneris. Next base: position 156,959,887 of record NC_140940.1, on the reverse strand, counting down.
TGACGACATCCCTTGTGAGCTACCTCCTAAACGAGGTAATGACGACCATGCAATTGAACTTCTTCCAGGAAGTTCACCGCCTAACAAACCTCCTTATAGAGTTTCTCAAGCTCAACAAGAGGAGATTATGCGGCAAGTGCATGAGTTAGTTGAGAAGGGCATGGTTAGGCCTAGCTCATCTCCATTTTGCTCACCTGTGCTATTAGTGCAAAAGAAAGACGGCACATATCGTATGTGTGTCGACTATAGAGCACTAAATAGGATCACTATCAAGAATAGGTTTCCCGTTCCACGGGTAGAAGACCTATTTGATAAGCTACAAGGATTGACCTACTTCAGTAGGATTGACCTAAAAAGTGGCTATCATCAAATAAGGATAGTTGATCAAGACATTGTAAAGACCGCATTTCATACTACATTTGGTCTTTATGAATACATTGTCATGCCTTTTGGCTTGACTAATGCACCAACCACATTTAACCGCTTGATGGAGAAGCTGTTCAGGCCTCATCGAACCTTCACTGGAGTGTTCTTTGATGATATTATCATCTACTCTAATTCATTGGAGGAACACAAGCAACACCTCCAGGTAATATTTCAAGTTTTAAGAGAGAATAAACTTTATGTTAATCGAAAGAAAAGTGAATTTTTCTTGCAAGAGATTCAATATTTAGGTCACATTATCTCTCAAGATGGAATCGAAATGGATCCATCTAAGTTAGAGGTAATAAAAGGATGGCCTAAACCAAGGAATCTTCATGAACTAAGAAGCTTTATAGGTATGTGTGCATACTATAGACGCTTCATAGAAAAGTTCTCACAAATTGCGGGACCATTACATGACCTAACAAAGAAAAATGTTAGGTATACGTGGTCTGCTAAGGAGAACAATGCTTTCGAAAAGCTTAAAGAAAAGCTTATCTCTCAACCTGTGCTTACACTACCGAATCTCTCAAAACCATTTGAGGTCCAATGTGATGCTTGTGGTGATTGCCTTGGGGCTGTTTTGCTCCAAGAAGGGCACGCCATAGGCTATGAGAGTCGAAGGCTCGACCCTGTTGAGCAAGCTCTAGGCATATACGAAAAAGAACTCCTTGCAGTTCTACATGCCTTAGACTCATGGAAGCACTATTTATTGGGGACTCCTTTCATTCTACGAACGGATCACCAAAGTCTTAAGTACTTCATGACGCAGACCAAGCTCTCCGACAAACAAATGAGGTGGGAAAATTTCCTTTCGCAATTTCATTTTCATATTGCTCACATTGCTGGCAAGCATAATCAAGTAGCCGATGCACTCTCAAGACGACCGAGAGTGAATGCGGTTTCTATAGCAACTCACAATGATCTATCTTCAATGATAGATGAGTATGCTATTGATCCCGATTTTAGAGATGTGATTTCAGCCCTTGCATTAGGGAAGAAAGAAGAACCATTTACTTTACAAGATGGTTATCTTCTCTATGGCAATAGACTATGCATTACTAACTCACTACGTGAGAAAGTAATGTATGAATCTCATGCTCCCCCATATGCGGGGCATAGAGGGATTCAGTCTACCCTAAAGGGAATTGAAACATATTTCTATTGGCCTACCATGAGAGTGAACATACACGAGTATGTTTCCAAATGTGTGGTATGTCAAAAGACAAAATTTGATATGGGGAAGCAACTTGGATTGCTTCAACCCTTGCCAATCCCTAATTCACCTTGGGAGAGCATATCCATGGATTTTATCTTTGGATTGCCTAAGTCTATCCATGGGAATACGGGAATATGGACGATAGTAGACAGGTTCAGTAAACAAGCTCATTTTATACCTGTCAAAAAGACTATCAAAGCCCATCAAATGGCAACCCTCTTCATTTCACAAATTTTCAAGTACCATGGCTTGCCAATGTCCATAGTGTCGGATAGAGATCCTAGAATGACCAGTAATTTCTGGAAGGGTCTCTTTGAGAATTTAGGAACAAGGCTAAACTTCTCTTCGGCCTATCATCCACAAACTGATGGCCAAAGTGAAATAGCTAACCTAACCATTCTCGATCTACTAAAAGCCTATGTAACGGAAGTAGATCAAAGATCCCAATGGGAGAAGTACTTACCCTTAGTAGAGTATGCTTACAATAACACTGTACATACTTCTACAGGAAAAGCACCTTTCGAGGTAATTGAGGGAAGATCAAAAAGTCCCTTGCTACTTAAGGTACATGGGAAGATCTTCGCTGCAGATGAGTATAGCCGAGACCTACAAGAATCTTTCCAAAAGATTAAGGATGCTATCTCTATCTCACAGCAAAGGCAAAAGGCTGCTGCTGACAAGCACAGAAAAGCCCAAGCCTTTAAAGAAAACGATTGGGTCTTGTTAAAGTTTCCCAAGGCTCGATTAAGGCACACGACGGGCAAGAATCCTACGGGCCACCAAAAGTACTATGCTAAACTAGCAAAAAGGTATTATGGTCCCTTCCAGATTCTTAGGCCAATCAATGAGATGGCCTATCAACTTAAGTTGCCCAATCATTGGCTCATACACAATGCTTTTCATGTGAGCCTCTTAAAGCCTTACAAAGGAGAGCCACCTCAAGAACCAACTATTGAAGACCCACCGGAGATCGAGGACCACGAGGAGGTGCTGCAGCCCGAGTCCATTCTCCGACATGAAGACAAGGTATTAAGAGGCGGTAAGACTATCAGACGATATCTTATTAAGTTTAAGAATTATCCTTTTGAAGATGCTAGATGGATGCAAGGCATACAATTAAAGGATAACCTAAACCTTGTCAATGCTTACAATGCTTCCCAAGAGTAAGCAAATGTACAAAATGTTAAAAATGAACAAAAATTTTTGTCTTATAAGACTTTCTTTTTCTTTATTTGTGCACAAAAATGAAGTAGTATGCATGCTTAGATCAAGTTTGTGGAGACGACGTCTCCCAAACACCAAGTAGAGCTTGTCACTCTACTATGGAAGACTGATAGGACTAATGTGCAGACATGCTTGCGGCAGCCTCAGGCTCTCAAGCGCCAAATGGACTAGTCATCCATTATGGAATGATGTCGTAGGGTAACATAGGGATCCTCTACCCGCTAAGAAAAGGACTCATGCATATGCTTTATCTTCTCTACACCATAGTCGAGGACGACTATGATTTCAAGAGAGAGGTAATGTCATAATAATCAATATCTAATTCTCCTAAATGATTTTCTCATATTAAACTGATCATTTAATGTGGGGAAGTGCCAAGGGAGAAAAAGCTAGAATATTGGTTAAGTTAGCAGACCGGCCACAGTAGGGATCCAAAGGAGGGAAAATAGGGATCCAAAAGGGGGGGCCATCTGCAAAAGAGCCATGTGAAACAATGGGCCAAAAAGACCCTAGTAAGGTTCAACCCATTAAGACTTCCAAAATGCTAAGGTTCCAAAATTCAAAGGTTGTGTCCAAAGGTCAACCCTAGGGAAAATTGGATGCTTAGTGTGTGCCCAAAAAGTCTTTCTACATCCCTACATGGGAGGGGGCGAGCCCCAAAGCTAGGGGATGAGAGAGAAAGCCACACACACACACACAGGCTCCCTTTACACAAAGGGAATGAGGGACACATGTCAGCTCCCTAGGCCAGATGCCCACAAGGTGTGCCCAATTCCTATTGGAAGACCCTTGAAGTGGACCAATGAGAATTAAGCTAGAGTAAATCTAGTTTAATTAATTTAAAAACATTTAATAAAAGAAACCAATGAGAATTAAGTCTCCTAGAAGACTATTGGGCAGTCTCCCAAGGGGTCCAATGAGCATTCAGGAGCCCCATGGCTTGCCTGATTCCTATTGGCCAGGAGGCAAAGGGGTCCAATGAGAGTTTAGTTTAATTATTTAATTACCTAAAGCTCTCACAAAAGGGGAAAGGGGGACACATGTCTAAAGGCTATCACTTATGCTGCTTAATTCCTATTGGCTTGACCTGGGGAGGTCCAATGAGGCAAAGGCCAGACTTATTTAGCAGCTAGGGCTCGCCCAAGAGAGAGGGGGGGCTGATTTTTGCTTGGCATTGGACACACACACTCTCACACTTGACCATGTGTGAAGGGAAAATACTCTATCTCCTCCCAAGCTTTAATGGAGAGCTCATCACCTACTCCAAGCTTGTGAGATAGAAGCCTACATCAACACTCTCTTGGCATGTGGATGCAAATCCAACCAAGAGCCAAGCTTCAATGCATGCTCATCTTCTCTACCAAGCTAATTACTAAGCTAAGCTATGCTAATATGAGTGATTATGTGAGGAGATGTACTTCTTTCTCGTAAGATACTTCTTTTTCCTCTCAATCTACTCTCATACCCTGCTAGCTCTCACCATCTTCGAAGGTGTGTGAGGTCTTGGGTCTGAGAACGGGGATAATTCAAGTTGTGTTTGATTAAGTGTTTTGCTTGGTGTATGAAGCTTCCATCTTCATTGCACTAGCTAGTCTTGAAGGAACACAAAGAATTGTATTGTACAATGTCTCCCTTGATGGGAGAAACCATAATACAAAGCCTTTTGGAGGGGGGACCGGCTCCATGCAAATCCGGTCCTCAACTGTTGTCAATAGCTTAATATCTCTCTCTTTTGAAAGTATTGTCGATGCTATCTAACTAGGTGTTATGCTTTTTGTTGCTCTCTCCACCCAAGCACTCTTGTAATTCTCATTAGGAATCTATTCTAATGAAATGCCCACTATGTTCATGCTAATTTCCGCTACACATAAGATTTTAGGCCATTAAATGTTACACCCCCTTTCCCCTTTTGTGAGAGCTTTAGGTAATTATTTAATTCAACTAAACTCTCATTGGACCCCTTTGCCTTGTGGCCAATAGGAATCAGGCAAGCCATTGGGCTGTTGAATGCTCATTTTCATTTCTATTGTTGAGATGTGGTGCCATCTCAACAATAAAAACCAACATAGGGAATGAGGAGCACAACCTCAAAGTAATGGTCAAACCAATGATATAATACTTAAGCAATATCATAGGGCAACCAAGGTGACCTTTCTAGGGACCTTCAAGAAGTGAGGGCTACACTGCTCTCAGAAGTGCCTATAGAACTATAGCACCCATCACAAAAGAAAAATTCCTAGAATGAAAAATCCATGGGCAAGGAGAAGTCGCTAGGGTGGGATGGAATATGAATAGAGTACTTTTGAAGAGTTTTGGGATGACAAAAAAACCTCCCATTAGTCAATTGGAAAGCAAATCCCTTTCAGAGGGAATGCTTGATACTAATGTGAAAAGAGGCCTTATCAGGACTATTCCAAAATAGGTATGCTGCTCCCGGTTAAAGCACAGGAGGCTAATCACAATGATGACAGTGGCATAACAAAATTATCGCTCTAAGGATATCTCCTATCTTGGAAAATGTGATCACTCTCCTCACCAACATGGATTTATTATAGGAAGATCAATATACAAAAACATTCTAGCAGTAATGGTTGGCATATATATGCAAACTTCACCAAACAAGAATGTCTCATTCTCTAGTCTGACCTTGACAAAGCTTAAGATTAGGTCTCTTGCCCATACATAGCCAGAGAATTGGAATTAAAGTGCAACAAAAATTATAGATTAACTCCAATAATTAATCAATTGTGCAACGTTGAGTATGTTTGAGCATGATATTTGCAAAGAAAGTAGTAACTTAGATTCAAATCAAACATCATATATATATGTACTAAAACTACGAGCGAGAGAGAGAGAGAGAGAGAGAGAGAGAGAGAGAGAGAGATAGAACTGACACCAATTGAGGGCCGGACTTTTTGAAGCAAGCCCTCCCCACCTACAGAAGAAGTTTGTATTAATATAATTCTTCTTCTTCACAAGAAATTTTGATCAATACAACCTACTAGTCGCATTTCTAATTGCAGAAGTTGAAGAGATGAAAGATCTAAATTTTGATAGAGATTGTGGTTAGTTTTTTCACTTAAAAACCTCATTGAACTCAATCCCAAGGCCCTAAACACCTCGCGGATGATAGGATTTGCAGAGATTAAGCAAGAATCAATTTGGAAACAAGATATGTAAGCATTAAGAAGTAGTAACATGTTCTGACATTAATTAGCATAAGCAACATACTTAGCCACACACACACACAGAGAGAGAGAGAGAGAGAGAGAGAGAGAGAGAGAGAGAGAATGATAAATCTTGAGAATAGCATGGAGACCTTCCTTTAAACTAAGGATTGCATGGAGATTCAAGATCTATGAAGATAGAAGTACCTTTGCTCCCTCCAATCCTTTGAACATGAAATTTTTTCATCTCACCTTTTCACTAAGACACACGGCCTATTTTTCAAAGAAATGTCCTCTTTTGGAAAATGAATTCAAATTCTAGAACTCTCTAGTTCACAAACACATTCCTCTACCCATTGTACATAATTGACACTTTTTCTACTATTTTTATTTTCTTTCATTAGAACGGCCAAGTCTAGAGAGAGAAAATTCATTTGAGTAAACCAAAAATGATATTTTGTGACATAACCCCGACTATGCTTCTATTCAAGAGAGGTATCTTTGGTCCACTGGATTTTTTCTCAAGATCCACTTTTAACACATTGGACCTCGTTCCAAAGTAGACGACCAATCTACTTGACACTTGGGAATGTCTACCCAATTAGCACTAGCATCTTTTTGCAGTAGATTATAGGTCTACTCATCGATACTCAGGAGAAACTCTGCCACGAGTGTGCAACATTTGTTATGCATACACATTATATTTAAAAGATATTGAAACAACATATTTCAAAAGAGAGAATCAAATGTTATTGTTTATTACAATTTCATTGAATTCATTGATGCAAAAACATCAGGTCTTTGTATGCAATTCATTGTAGGTGTAGTGAATCCATTTAGCATCTTCAAAAGGGTAGTTTTTAATTTAATGATATACTTATGTTGTACTGTATCATTGCGTAGCACCTTGTCTTTGTGGTGGATGATATGATCGGGTTACAATATCTCTTCAACCCCTTTAGATCCAATAGGGTCTTCTACTACTGGCTCTTTTGGTGGTTCACCCTTATAGCCCTTTCATAGAATTGCATGAAATGCACTATGGGTTGTCCACTGAGAGGGTAACTTAAGTTGATAATCCATTTTATTGATTGGCTGCACAATCTAGAATGGTCCATAATACCTGCGTTCTATTTTTGTATAGTACTTTTGATGATCGATGAGTTTTCCATGTGGCAACTTTTTCTTGTAGTGTGCTTGTTAGCAGCAAGCTAACACGGATACCATTTTTCGTATTTCTCATTGTAAAAGAATTATTATTTTGATAAATTGGGAATATTGTGACTTCTATTTTCTCGGATAAACTCTGCAATTAATGAGCCGGGGCTACAAGCTTCCAGATTGTATCAACCTGTCATTACCCATCTTTGGTAGAACTCCCAAATTATTAGTTTTGACCACCAAAAACCTTGGCTAAGGTATAAAAGCCAATTTTCGTAAGTTATTAGAGAGTTTTGGATAATGAAATACACAGTGTGAGCTAGCAGCCCTCACTCCTCTCCTTCTCGCGCTTCCTACTTCCTCCCCGGTTGTCACATTGCAGTCGTGTTTGTTGCATTGCAACCGCAGGAAAGAGCTCTATGCATTGATGTAAACACATCACAGTATTTCATAGCTTTTGGCGTCGCTGACCCGCGGCCTAATTTCATCATGACTAGGAATTTACACTTTCAAATCAAAAACTAAGAATAGGCGGGGTATTGGAGAATCATTGCTAAGCATTTAGATGCATTCTGGGTCGAAAACGACTAGGTCAAAAATCCACTGTTGTTCATAATCGCGATTTTGGAACTTGACCTAAAGTGGGATTTGAGACCATAAGCATGTGTGCTTAGGTCTTATAAACATGTCCTAGAAGTTTCGTTATGTTTGGATGTCATCTGATGCTGTAACAGATGTGATTTGTTTTGTCGACGAGTGTTGGCTTTTGGTGATTTCATTCACTTGAGTGTAGCTTGAGTTAATGCAAATTGTTAGTTGTTTTTCAAGAGATTGACAACCTCTTGTAGCCTCTATGCACTAGTCGAGTCAGCTTCGTGCCATGGATTGACAATTTAATCGTGGTTTTCGCTAATACTGCAATAAGATAGGATGATGAGGTTAGACATGCGTCCCACATTTGGCACCACTGTCGGGGACCGAAGAGACCTAAACCAAGAAAAAAAACGATTGTCTTGTGAAGATATCCTTTAACTTCCTCTAGGATCGCCTAGAGTTCAAAACTTTCTTTTAGAAACCGCATATCCTAAGATTGTCGTCTTTTGCTGTATAGAGGTATCTTGGAAGTAATCGTAATTGCTAAGTGCCTTTAGGATTGTAGGATTGTAGAAATAGATAATGATTTTGAGGATGATTGGTAGACGAGACAAGTCTTAAGATCAATGCTCAAAAAACCATAAAAGACAAGAAAACAAGTGTTTGTGAACACTTCCACAACCCCATTGCATGAGAATCTAGGAGTAGGGTAAGTAGGATCCGAGGTGGAATTCAGAACATTGCTCTCTCTCAAAGAATCATTGTGAGTTGTTATTGGAAGTTACAAAATTTCAGGTCTACGGCTAGAAATAGCACGAAAAGACTCAAAACCACTCAATCCGACTGGAGAGTATGCATAAAAAGTTGTATGAACCCGTGGGTAAGTTCAAGGACACTTCGAGGTAAAAATTTAAAGAGTTGGCCAAAACTCAGATTATTTACTCTTTCTTGACATTTTAGGCCAAAGTAAGTTTTGACTTGATTCATAGGCTTAAAATAGCTCATGTAAAGTCTGTCTTTGAAAAAATTGCAAAATGTTGTTCATTTCAAGCATGAAGTTAATAATCGTGATTATTAATTTTCAGCTCAAATTTGACCAAGGTTCATACCATTGACTCATTGCATGTGTACAAACAACTTTTATGAAGGCACAAAAGATTTGGATCACCAAACTAGCAAAAAACTGGGTAAAAACTAAATTTTGTACTCATTTTCTAAATCTTGAGTGTAAATTTGGAAAAAAAATTGTCCAAACTTGTTGAAATTTGATTCATAGGCTTATATGATGTGATAAACATGTGTACATGCTCAGTTGACCAAAAAGATGCAAAAAATTGTCAGTTGTAAATAATCTCGATTATTTACATCTGTCCCATTTTTCAACTTTTTTGACCAAGTCAGCATACCACTAGTTTTACCATGTTGTAGTAAGCCCACAAACAAAATTTGGTAAGATTTGGATCACTGGATTGAAAATTGTGAACAAATTTGCAAAGTTAGTCTGCGGACAAAAAATTGATGACCATTTGACAAAAAATTATCCAAATTTGATAAAACTTGGCTAGTGACCTTAACTTGAGGTATTTAACAGAGCTGTATCAAAGTTGGGACAAAAATTTGCAAAAATTTAGCTGGAGTAAATAATCGCGATTATTTACATCTGCTTCAAAACTTGAAAATTTTGCAAATTTGAGCATATCAGAATGTCAAGCATATCAAGTAGACCCCACAAAACAATTTTGGTGAAATTTGGACCACAAAAGTGAGACCTAAGCCAGATTCTTGAAATCAGAGTTTGCGGACACAAAACAGTTGATAAACTTGATCAAATTTTGTCCAAACTTGTTGAAACTTGTCCAGGGACTTTAATAGGTTGTATACTTGCCAAACCAAGCCAAAAAGTGTAAAAAACTAGCAAAAGTAAGTAATCATGATTATTTACTACTGCTACCCAGGGACATCAGTTTTGACTTTTGAACTGGTAAAGTGTTAGACCAGCATAGTACAAAGTCACCGTGCAATTTTGTGTTCAATCGGATCCAAATTGATACATGTTCACTCAGTTTCTAGGTTGCAGATTAATCCTTTGATTTTTTGCTAAAGTCAAATTTAAAAGTCAATTGCTGACTCTCATAGCTCGATTTGAAGCGATGCACATGGACCAATCACGAAAGTTAGCAAAAACTCTACTGCCTTTATAGAAGAATAGCTAACTTGATCAAATTTGTACAGGAATCAAGTTGCAGACGAGGAATCAGTAGCTTGATAGAAAGTTGCAATTGAATCAACTGAAAATTGACGGCAAGTCAATCCAAAGGTAAGTACTCTAGCCAGGGCTTCATAAATAAATATAAAGCTTAGATCTAGTCGTGTACTAGGAAATCAGGGCATACTCGTAGAAACCTCTAGTAGAGTATCCACCGAGGAAAGCGTGAATCAAGGCAATTCCTTGCACACAATTCTTGAAGAAGTCTCATACACTTTTTCAGATTCAACATCTGAAATGTCTTCTTACTCGACTCACTCAAAAACCGGAACGACAATGCGCTATAAGCATATACTCTCTTTTTATAAGACTAACCGCCATGGAGCCCATGTTTACTTGGACCCTAACGAGGAGTATGCTATTCGCATTGATGACCATGGTATTGATTTCGAAGAAGAGATTAGGGCAAACAAACAAGAAAAAACGTACATGGACAGAAACGGAACTCAATATGTACAAGTCGAAAACCCTGATGTGATAGACAAATGGGGGTTAGAAGTAAACACTATAATCCCAGATATGTCAGCAAAAGAAGGACCACCAACTTTAGAATTTTAGGGATACGATCAAGTAGATTTGATGCCTTTGAAACGTCTTAGTACGGATAATCCTAGGATCGGAGTCTATTGTTGGGAGGATCAAAATGTAAAAGATCTTCTGTGGACTTCACATGCCAAATCAGGACAACTAACGGCCATGAAGATCATCCATATCTTCAAGATCAAAGATAAGGGATCAACAGACCTACCAACCTATCTGTTTAGAGATTGTTATAGCAACAACTTTGTTATGATGACTCCTGAGGAGGTAGAGCAAATTAGATATCAAGGATATTCCATAAGGGATTGGATATTGGAACAAGGACCAGAAACAACTCCAAGAGATGAACACCATGAGAGATCATCTGAGAGTAATGTTAAGGAACCAGAAACCACCTCATCACGAATAAAACTGGGTGACACTAAGGCCAGTCCAGGGCTACATGAGTCACTATTTCCAACAAACTGGTTTAAAGGACTCGGAACATGACCAACTACCAGGAGATCTAAAGTTGAACTAAACAGACACGTCAGACCAGCTGATTTTCAGAAATGGATCAAAAAATACAGTGGATCAAGGGATCCATACGACCACTTAGCAATCTTTAAGCAAGTGCTAAGAGCAGAACGTATATTCGATTTTCATACTCAATTCGAGGGGTTTGGAATGACATTAGAAGGAAAAGCATTGACATGGTTCCAAAACATTCCACCAAGGTCAATCATGGACTTGAACACATTAGCTCAAGGATTTGTATCTTCTTATTCCAAAACAGGGATCAAACATAATACGGTAGCTCAAATCTACAGCTTTAAACAGAAACATGGTGAGTCTGTTAGGGATTGTGCAACTCGAATGAAACAATACATTTCCAGATGCTCAAGGCTAGAGATACCTGCAAAAGAAAGACTCCTATCTTTGTTTCTAGAGGGACTCCTAAACAAAGAACTTCATGCTATACTCTATCGTAAAAATCATACAACCTAGAAGAGTGTGTGTCAGATGCTATTGACTTAGGAGACAATTGTGATATTTTTAATGAAGAAGATGTCCCTAAGGATAACCAAAGCGAGAAAACGGAATCCACTAAACCAGCACAAGTGGGAACGACATGATGAACAACATGCAAAAAGCACCTATAAGAGGACCAGAACAAGGGATACCTCAACAGGGAGACCCAATTAGGCCACAAAAATGGTGTGCAATTGAGGATAAATGGACCAACCATGAGACCCACGAGTGCTACTTTTGTCCAAAGTATGATGGGAATGTTCAGTACGTGCCTATGAGGTCACAAGGATGTTACCATATACATGTGGTAGTGATGTGTGTGAACACACTAGGACCGCTAGGGCATTTTTTCCTTCTTTAGGAGGTTTTTTCCCCCGTGCATTGTATATACGCCCATCACTCTAGGGCTATCTATCTTTCCATTGCACACTAAGTAACACACTCTCTATTGTGTGCCTTGAGCTTCCTTCGTCTTCTCCAAGCTGTGTGTGTTTCTCTGCAACCCTAATTCCAACAATTGGTATCAGAGCAGGTCACGTCTTCCTGGGCTTAGTTGCCAACTGCTCCAACACACGCCTGCTCACTTTCTCCGATTTCAGTGAGCTTTGGCAAGCGTTCGCAGGTCGACAAATATTCTGGGCGGGCTCGTAGAGCTCGGTCTGCTCAGAATTTTGATTTGGGCTCATTTCGGCCTCCGTTTCCACTACAGGCAGTACTGCACAGGCTATTTCGTCATTTTGTTCAGAATTTTTGTCAGTGCCGTTTTCTGCATAACAGGTGCCTTATAGTCTTCTACGGTTTGTGCTATATAGCACAGGTTGTTCCCGCTCCTTTTCTCCTATTTTCGGATAGTTTTCACATGAGGTGCAGCATTTACCATGGCTGACAACAACAACACAAATGTGTTCAAGATGTTTGGTGCTGAGGACAGGTTGGATGGGGACAACTACCCTATGTAGGCTTATATGATGCAACATGTTCTTGTGTCAAAGGGTGTCTAGAACATTGTGCAGGGCATTGATGTACGTCCTGGTTCTGAGCATGTAGGCAATGTTGCAGGTCTTGCTGCAAGGATTGCAGCTATTAGAGTTGTTTTGCCTACGGCAGAACAAGCTCATTGGGATGTTAAGGATGCGCAGGCTCATGCATTGATTGTGTTTTCTGTGAAGCGCACTATTGTTCCTCACATCCGTTCAGCAAAATCTGCAAAACAGGCTTGGGATATTCTAGTAGGTCTTTATGCAAGCCGCAATGAGGCTAAAATTGCTTTGCTGCATAAAGAGCTGGAGTCGAAGATTATGCATGAGGAAGATGATATGGAAACTTTCCTTGCTAGTGTCAAGGATATCAATGAGCAACTTATTTCTACAGGTGAAGTCATTTCAGACAGTTCCCTTGTGCAGACTATACTTGATGCCTTACCAGATTCCTACCAGACTTTTGCTAGTATTTGGAGACTAATGACCCAAGGAAATCTTGAAGTTGTCAAGTTTGATGCATTATGCACATTGCTGTTGCAAGAGTCACTTTCTAGAAAAAACAGGACTAGGCAGCATGCAGTTGAACAGGCTTTTATTGCTTCTCAAAGAAAGGGTGGTAACAGTAATGCAGCCACTTCTTATGGTTCTGTTGCGAGTGGCAAAAATTCTGTTCCTAATGCTTTTGCTGGCAGCACTTCCTCTGGAAATTCTGGTGTAAGGGCAAAAAGAAGATGCGTTGCCATTATTGTAAAGCCAATGATCACTTGATCAAGTCGTGTCCTAAGTTGAAGGCCAAAGAGGCTAAGAAGAAAGAGGGTGGTTCCACTGCAAATGCTGGTTCCACTACAGATGCAGCCATTGTTGAGTCTTCTTTGAAAGGAGACTGTGTTGCTGATGTTGATGCAGAATGCGGTTTTAGCACAGAGTGCACTTACAATCATGCTGTCCATGATGCATGCTTGTCAGTTGCTGCAGATTCACATGTGTGGTATTTCGACAGCGGTGCTACAAAGCACATTACCTCACAGTGAATTGTTTACCTCTCTCGAGTCTGTCCCTCATGGGAATTCAGTCACTTGTCCCAACAACGCCTCTTATCCAGTTCAGGGAGTTGAAAAGATTGTGCTCACTGCTGCTAATGGCAGTTCCTTCACACTTGTTGATGCACTTTATGTACCTGGGATCAAGAAGAATCTCTTGTCTGTATCCGCACTTGCTAGACTTGGACTTGTAGTCAAATTTGTGGATGACAGATGTACAGTTCATGATCTCAGTTTTGATGATGAAATTGTTGCATCTGAGATTTTGTGTCGTGGGCTGTATAAGCTCACTTTGTATGACAAGTGTGGACAAAATTTTGCAAATGTTGTTGGAAATTCAAGGGCTATTTCAGATGCAAAACTTTGGCATGCACGTTTTGGTCATCTAAATTTTGCCAGTTTGCTGCGTTTGCAGAAATCTGATATGGTTGCTTCTTTGCCGCCTCTTGAAGCACCTGTCAAACATGTTTGTGAAGGCTGTATTTTGGGTAAGATGCAGCGTTCTAAATTTCCAAAGGATGGTTCAGTTTGGACCACATGCAGGTTGCAGCTTGTGCATAGTGATGTTTGTGGGCCCATGCAAGCTCCGTCCTTGGGCAATTACCTGTACTTCGTGACTTTCATTGATGATTACTCCAGGCATACATGGGTATTTCCGCTTAAAGCGAAGTCCGAAGTTTTTATGTGCTTCAAACAATTTCTGGCTATGGCTGAAAATGTCTCGAAATGTACTATGGGCACCCTCCGTTCCGATCGAGGAGGGGACTATATGTCTCATGAATTTAATGCATTTCTGGCTAGTCGTGGGATAAAACACCAATGTACAGTGCCTTATACACCTTAGCAAAATGGTGTTGCTGAGAGGAAAAACAGGTCACTGACGGAAATGGCACGATGTATGGTTAAAAGTCAAGCTTTGCCGCATTCTTTTTGGCTTGAGGCCATCATGTGTGCCACTTATGTACTTAACAGGTGTCCTAAGAAAGATTTGCAGTCTATTACTCCATATGAGGCATGGCATGATAGAAAGCCTTCTATTGAGCACATGCGTGTTCTTGGTTGTTTGGCATATGCTTTGGTGCCACAAGTGCAGTGCAGAAAATTGGATGATAAGGCTGTCAAATGTATTTTTGTTGGTTATAGTGCTGAAAGAAAAGGTTACAGGTTGTATCATCCGCAAACAAAACGTATTTTGGTTTCTCGGGATGTAGTGTTTGTGGAAGATTCTGTTCATCCCTTGCTGTCATGTACTAGAGATAGTAATGTAAGCTCACAGGACATTTATGACACTTTGTTGCCTCTTTTCAGTGGTGGAAATAAGAATGTAAGTTCCAATGAGGCAAATGTACAGCCTATGGGGGTTTCTAAAAATGTTTTAGATCAGCCTATTACTGATGCAGATGTACATGATGTACTTGATGAGGAAAGGACTGAAAATGAGCAAGCTAGAGGTATGCCAAAATGGCTGGTGCACACTTGGCGTGACAGTAAATTGGATGCACCTTTGTCTAGTCGTACTCGTTCAGGCCCTCACCATGCATCTTATGCATCACATTGTTATGCTTTGGCTGTGTCTAGCTTACATGATGTTGAGGAGCCTCTGTCTTTTGATGAAGCACAGAATTCATAAAATAGATGGCTGCCATATCAGAATATGATGCACTTATAGAAAATGACACATGGACTTTATGTGATTTGCCTCCTAGCAAAAAGGCCATTGGTACGAAGTGGGTTTACAAGTTGAAACGCAAGCCGGATGATGAGATCGATCGCCATAAGGCTCGACTTGTTGCAAAAGGTTATGCACAACAAAAAGGCATAGATTATGAAGAGACTTTTGCTCCCACTTGTCGTATGACTACTGTATGTTTTCTATGTGCATTGGCAGCTCATTTTGGTTGGGATGTACATCAATCAGACATTGTTACTGCTTTCTTGAATGGTGACATATTTGAGGAAGTTTATGTAACGCAGCCTCACGGTTTTGTCATAAAAGGACAATAGGACAAAGTGTGCAGATGTAAGAAGGCTTTGTATGGGTTGAAGCAATCTCCTCGTGCTTGGTATGAGAAAGCTGACACTCATTTGGTTAAACGAGGCTTTCGTAACAGTCCAACAGAAAGCACATTGTATGTAAAGCGTGAGGGTGATGTACTTCTCATTGTGGTTCTTTATGCTGATGACTTGCTGATCACTGGACCAAATGAGAGACATATTGCTGAATTTAAGGATGATTTGAATGCTACTTTCAAGATGAAAGATTTGGGGTTGTTGCATCATTACTTGGGTATATAGTTTAAGCAGTGTGATGGTGGTATTGCCTTGTGTCAGAAAAGCTACATAGTGACATTGCTATGAAGTTTGGACTTGAGGATTGCAAACCTATTGCCACTCCCATGGAAATAGATTTGAAGTTGAGTCTACATGATGCTGGCGATTCTGCTGATGTCACTCTTTACCAAACTACTGTTGGCTGCCTCATTTATTTATGCGACACGAGGCCAGATATTCAGTTTGTAGTCTCACAGGTCAGCAGATTTATGCATAGCCCAGGGTCTAAGCATTGGCAAGCTCTCAAGAGGATTTTCCGCTACCTTAGTGGCACTTTACATCTTGGCTTGTTTTATCCCAAGGGGGGATCATTGCCGCCAGACTTACATGCTTTTTCGGACTCAGATTGGGCTGGTTGTTTTGACACGCGAGTGTCCACAAGTGGTTTTTGTTTCATGCTTGGCAGTTCATGTATATCATGGTTGAGCAAGAAGCAACCTACTGTGGCCACTTCGAGTTGTGAGGCTGAGTACAAGGAAGTCTTCACAACTACGATTGAGTGTGTATGGCTCAGATGCCTTATGGTTGATTTAGGTGTTGGATAGGACACTGCCAACACTATCTACACTAACAGTCAGAGCGCATTGGGAGTTGCGAGGAACCCAATTTTTCATGCTCGCACAAAGCACATTGAGGTGCATTACCACTATGTCAGGGAGAGGCTCTCAGCAGGAGAGATCAGCTTGGCTTATGTGCCAACACAGGACAACCTTGCAGATATTTTCACAAAGGCATTGTCTTGTGAGAAGCTTGAAGCTTTCCACAAAGCTTTGGGCTTACTCCCCTTTGTGGAGTGATCCTGTCCTCAGGGCATGGCACTTCCTTTTATTCATGTGCCAGCTCTCGTTCACCGCATCACTCCAGGGGGGATTTGTTACCATATACATGTGGTAGTAATGTGTGTGAACACACTACGACCGCCGGGGCATTTTTTCCCTCTTTAGGAGGTTTTTTCCCCCGTGCATTGTATATACACCCATCACTCTAGGGCTATCTATCTTTCCATTGCACACTAAGTAACACACTCTCTATTGTGTGCCTTGAGCTTCCTTCGTCTTCTCCAAGCTGTGTGTGTTTCTTTGCAACCCTAATTCCAACAAAGGACAATCCATGTACATATATTCTTTGACTTCAATCAGGCCATCCGTAGGGGTTTGTGCAAGATCATGAACTTGTTGGTTTTCATTACCATGTGCATCTTGATATGCATATGTGAGCTTGGTCACATGTAACTGTTTGAACACTATTGGATTTGTCGGCTTTTGAGTCTGACTTGTGTAGATCAACTAAAACTTCTGACCTTGATGATCTTCATAGAAGAATTTGTCTGTAGACTCTAATGGAACTTGGGTGAACTGGAAACTTCCAACAACCATATGATCTTTCAATGGTTTCCGCTTTGAAGAGGTCTACTGGCTAGAAGCTCTAGGGCTTCTAACTGCTTTACGGTTCTTGGTACAAGAGCTGAGCTTGATGGATTTGCAGCTCTCCCCTTCCTAGGGTGATCACTATAGACTGCTTCCTTGTAAGAGTTCAAAATTGTTTGGCTCTGGTTTAGTCTCACCTTTTGGGCAGCACTGTTGACATTTGGCATCGGTAAACCTTGTGCATAGTTTCCTATGTATCTCCGTGAAACATGACAAATTATTCCCCAAGTCAAGTTGTAGTTAGCATTATCTTTTCCTTGATATTGTCTATCTCATGGGTCTCCTATGATATGAGCTTTTGTGGTTTCAAAACCCAAGGCATCATAGATGTTAGACGCTCGTCTATATCTACGGCTGTTTTGGTCAAATTATATGCTTGTTTGGTTACAACATCGAAGCTTCATTTTTGATGGAGGAGAGTTTGACTCTGAACAGATTTTTGGGTTCACTCGGTTAATATCCTTCAACTCTAGAGAGGATGGGCTATAATATATTCTTTCCTCGAAAATGAACCATCCCTTTTTATATATCACTGGTGGACGCACTTCTATGAGTTGGTATGTGGGTTGTTCAAACACTGGTTGATTCTTTTTGTACAATTGCCCTTTTTTGTCCACATAGTGTGCATATGAGTTATATGTGCCATACAAAGCTAACATCATTCTGTTTGATGTGTCCCTTAGACTCATGAATGATTGCACACTTGTGGTAGTGGATGCACAATCATTTGCAAACCTAACAATCTTTTCAACATTCGGTGATATCTAGACACCTTGACCAAATTCATGCAGGAATTTGTTGTTCAAAGAATCAATTTTAAGCTTTTCGTGTGCTTGTACATGTTTATGCTCATTTTGAACTTGTAGTGCTTTTACTAGTGCTTCTAATGGTAATGCAAAATCATTTGATTGCATTAAAAGTGTCAAGTTAGATACACTTGAGATTTGCATTTCCAATTCGCTATGTACCTTGCTTATAGGCAGTTAATATGTCCCTTGTCTGGATTTCTTGGAAAATCTTCAAAAAAATGTCCACATTTTTGTCCACAATCTGAGCAATACGCCATGGCTGGTGGTATTTCAATTGGTTTTGTCATGTCAAGCTCTAGCTGAGAAGTTTCTGCTTCTATGCTTACCAAGTTGTCGGCATTTTCTTTTAAAACATTGAGCATCAAGCTGTAGACAGCTCCATCTTGACCTTTGGATCGTCTTTGGCTTTTTTCTCCAATTTAATTGTCTTCTATTGGGCTGATCTGTTGGATCTTGCAGTTCTGGCTCTCGACTATAGATCTGATCACTATAATCCATGTACAATGATCCTGATTGCATATGCACTAAATGTATGTTTTGCTAACTTGTGCAAATTTTTGGATAAACACTTGGGTTGAATTTTTGAACTTCTATCTGCACTTCATCTTTGAGCTTGCAATACCTGGCTCCACTGAAGTCTGTGAACATCTGGGAGTTCTCTAAATTTGGCTTTACTTTGATCAATAGGATCTTGGCACTTTGTTTCTTTTACTGCTCGTCACAAGTATCTATGGCCTTTTGAATCTGCATACAAAACCTTATCTCCATTGTAGCCATATAGCTGTAAAATCTTCTTTGTTGCAGTTGTACTTGTGTTGCCACTGCTACTGATTTGCTCTACTGTACTTGAATCTTCGGCTCGATTTGAGTCCATGTTGGTTGGTTCTGTAAAAACTGTCTCCTAACAGATTTTGGTTTTGATTAGCAGAATTTCTCTTGCTTGGGTTTGATATAACTGCTTGTGTCAAAGAAATTTTGCAGTTGACTTCTCTTCAGACTCACAAGAGTTGATTAATTCTAGCATGAAAGTTTCAGAGCTGATTCCAACCTTTTGAAACGATGAAAACTTGGGCCTTTAACAGCCTAATCTGCAATCACATGTGAGTTGTGCCCCTGTTGGTTCGATTAGAAGCTAATTTTCAATGCAATTACTTGCACTTGCCTATTTCTAGCGCCAAATTTTGAAATTTGCTTGGCCCTCAAATGGCTTTGAGTTGGAAATTTTTGCTCGCTTTTTTCGGCTAATTTGGTTCGCTTTGCGGTGTATAATTCTCTCAACGGTGTGTTTTTTGCTTTTTTACCTCTTTCGGCGACTTTCTTTTTCTTTTTATAAAATTTTGAATTTTCTAAAAATTTTGGTATTTTTATGAATTTTTTTTCAAAAAAATTTAGAATTTTTTAAAATTTTTAATGAACTTTTTTTCAAATTTTGAAAATTTTATGGTATTTTTGATGAATTGTTTATGATATATTGTGATTTTTTTGATCAATTTATGAATTTTTATAAAGTTTTGGTTAGTTTTCATGAATTTTATGATTTTTGTGACTTATCAGATCAATATTTTACTTTTTAAATAGATTTTTATGAATTTTCTACAAATTTTTTAATTCATTTGTGTCATTTTATATTTTTGTATTGAAATTTTTTAAATATTGTTTTTGTGATTTTTAATGGTTTTTTTGTGATCTTTACTGACTTTTTGTGATTTTTTAATGATTTTTTTATTGCAATTGACTAAAAAAGAAAACGCAACGTTGACTTACCTGGCTGGCACGTGGACGTCAAGCAGAGCGTGACAATGGCATGAAAGCAGGGTCGGCCGTTGAGCAACAGCGCCAATCACGGGTTCGGCCGTTGAGCAGCAACGCCAATCACGGCGCGCAGAGGCTGCCAGCGCTGAATGCGGCAGAGTGGGGTCTGGGCAGTCTGGCAATCAGTAGAGAGAGAGAGAGAGAGAGAGAGAGAGAGAGAGAGAGAGAGAGAGAGAGAGAGAGAGAGAGAGAGAGAGAGAGAGAGAGAGAGAGAGAGAGAGAGAGAGAGAGAGAGAGAGAGAGAGAGAGAGAGAGAGAGAGAGAGAGAGAGAGAGAGAGAGAGAGAGAGAGCTTCGAGCAAGTGTGTGCGTGTGTGTGAGGACCTGGCGGACAACGAGTTGTGGGGCTGGTTTTGACCCATTGAAAGCGGCCAAGAGCATGCACTTGGGAATAGGTTGTGTGTGAAAGTCAAAGGCGGTAAAACGACGTGTGTGTGTGTGTGTGTTTGAAGTTTTGAAAGCAGCTATGGAGCCATCAATCAGGGTCGCAACTCGCCATTTCAAGCCAAAACTAATGTGTGTGTGTGCGCGTGCGGGTCATTATTTATTAGTTTATACCATAAATCAACACTTCAAAAAACTCAAAAAGTGAGAGATGGCGCCTTTTGTGACCCAAGATACATCACACAATGGTGCCATCAAACTTGCAACATTGGCAGGTGAGAAGATGCCTAAGTGGATAAGTGGATGCAAGTTAAAAAAGTACAATCTCCCATTGACACAAGAGGAGTTAGAAACAATTCATGATGCATCTTAGAGGAAAATCAAGCTAATGCTATTCAAGCATAGGCCAAGGAGGAAGCCAGGTTGAGGATATTGAAGCGGAAGGAACAAGCCAACAATAGGGGAACTTGGCGGGAATTCAAAGGTCCCCAATCCTCCTCCAATCACATCAATTCAAATAGAACCTACATGGCTTGGTGGCATGGATGTATGAATTATCCTTCAACTTCCTGATGGTTCCATCGAATGAGCACTAATGGAAACTAGAGCACGAGCCAATGTCATAGATACTCAACATTCTTGAGAATGGCAATGGAACCTCTTTACAACAAACCAAATTGAGCTCAAGCCATCCAATCAAAGGACAATGCTCAGCTTGAGTCAAGCCAATTTATCAATCAATGTTGATGGCCACAACTTCCCTCATCAAATTCATATAATGGCAGATATCGATCTTAATGAAGCAATGATTCTTGGAGTGCCTTGGATGCGCACGTACAAAGCAACACCAAATTAGCCGGATGACACCTTACATCTCAAATTAAATGACACATCATTCATCACTCTATTAGTGCCAACAAATCACTTATGGGAAATTCAGTCTCTTTTGGAAAAACCGAAACCTACACTGTCACATTCAACCAAGGCAATCAGAAAGGTTTGGGTTAAGAAGTCTATGGTGCAGTCAAATCCAAATAAAATCTAGATTCCCAAAAGCAATTTTACTCAAATTCAAGCCCCATTAATCCGACCTACTTCTTAAAACACTAAGCCTGCTCATCCCAAAGAACACAGAGCTTTGCATCCCCAATCTGTCACTTCTCATTGGATACCAAACCAATCCAACCCAACCACAAGCACCCCACAACAACCACTTGGCAATGGAGATTAAAACAATGTCAGCAGCAAAATAAATCACAGTCTCCACACTTCACATCAAAACAACTCCAATGGATCTAAAAAAAAACCACACCAACTAAAGAGGATATCATGTCACATTTACCAGCCTCCACCATCAAAGAATGCGTGCGTCTTCTTCAAATCCTTTTATTTGGGCCTCGTAGCTTCAAAGCAACCTCGCCAACACAAGCCACTAAACAAACAGTTCAGAATCCACAGCTTGCAAAACATTTTGTTACCCAATGCATCTCTTCAATTTGCGTAATAGGGCTACATTACATGCCCTTGCATAGACACAGTTCGCACCCATGCACCTCACCACACCTTCATCCGAGATGACTCAAAATGGGAAGGGGAGAGTAACACGACCTAACAGCAGTGATAGCAACCAATAGCAATACCTTAAGCTGCAAGACAATCATAATTTTGTATATAATGTTTTCCTGTTAATTGTTTGCCTTTTCATGAACCCTTTAGGAGTTTTTATCTCTTAGTAGGCATATTATTGATTCATATTGATGCAATTCATGATTAATAAGATGCTAGACTGAGAGTATGTATATATGAGTGAGCACAATAATTTTGACAAAATTTTTGCCAAATAATAATAATTTGCATTAATTTTCTTTTAATTTTGAAGCTAAAATAGATAAAGAAATTAATAAGTTGAGTGAGGAAAGTCAAAATCAAATGGCAGATCTACAAAGCAAGGGCTTCAAACATGTAAAATATGGAAAGGTTTGGTAGAGGTCGAATTTTGGGCCAACCTATAAGGGATCAAAACTGCAGAATAGAATCCATTTGGCGACCGAATGTCCAAATGATGAACCGTTTGAATCGTAGGCAATATGACAGTAAAGATATGAGCAATCAAGGTAAGTATGCATAGGGCATTCCGGGTAGGTTAGGGACATATAGTTAAAATGGGGCAAATCAAGCTCATTTGCAATGTGTGTGTGTGTGTGTGTGTGAGAGAGAGAGAGAGAGAGAGAGAGAGAGAGAGAGAGAGAGAGAGAGAGAGAGACGAGACACATAGAGTTCTTTGCCGTGTTTCTGCCTATTGTGACCACCACAGTATCTCTTACTGCACTAGATTTGTCAGGAGTTATCACTAACCCAGCAAGAACACTTGTGTATATGCTACATTGTGCCAGAAACATCAAAACAATAGAATACATCAAATCAATGGTGGGAAACCCGTAAACTATCTGAGCACATTGGGGGCAACTATACATGTCAAAATGAAAAAAATTGAAAAACCTTTTCATTAATGGGCTCTTGATAGATGACAGAATCAGGACAAATAATCAGAGATGCAATAGGGTGTGGAACATGGACCACGCTCCATGTTTCCAAAACCCTAATTTTAGAAATAAGTGGGCAGGAGACTCTCCATAAACCCAGGAACATACTGTGCTAGCTGGATCTGCAATCCATGCTCCAACATGGATCGCGGTCCATGTACCCTAATAATAGATTCAGGGAGTTAGAGGTAGCAACAAGGAACATGCCATGCAAATTGGGCACAAAACGGATCACCAAATCACTAAAAACCAAGATATCTAGTAGTTTCAGGCAAATGGCCATTTTGGATCTAACCAATGCTAAAGTGATTCTAACTCCAAAATTGTATGTCCAATGGATTAGGATATATACCAAAAACTAACCCACCAAGTCTCGTAGCATTTGACCTCAAAACATGGATAGCAATCCATGTACCTCCAAGGGGATTTTTGACATATTTCAATAGTTGACAATCAGTAGCCCTATTAAGGGAAATACAAAACAAAGGGTGTAAGAATAGTACACAGATGTTTGATTTTGAAAGTTAAGAGCCGACTTATTGAGGAACCAAAAGGTCAAACCAGAAACATTCAAAATTTGGGAAACCTAGCAAAGAAATGTTTTCAAATCCATTGAATTTGATTAGCTAGATCTTCCACCTCAAATGGAATAAAAAAGTATTGAAAATTGACAGGCAATTGGATAGCAAGGTGATTTTCAAACACAAATCACCAGAAGCCAAGGACTCATGGATGGTAACCAAGGGCATTGATCAAAAAGGGGTTCAGGGAATTGATATAGTCAAACTTAGGGAAACATGGCCATAAACTAGGAAATGAAGTAAACTTAGGAAAAAAAGGTCCAAACTTGAAAAATAACTTCACTAGTGTGCTAGGATAGACTATAGGAACATGTGTGCCAAATGGCATCCCAAAACCCTACCAAACATGGATCGTGATTCATGTACCCTTTTCACCCAGCCAAGAAAGAACATCACATTTGGTCCTAGACACCATACAAAGTCTAGCCCTAAAGTATCAAGTCGTTTGGATCTCAAAATCCCACCCAAAGAGCTCAAATTCTCTAAGTTTGACAAATTTTTAAGATTTGATCTAAAATCTTCACATGTGATCCAAATCTCAAAGTTTTTGGACCAAAGCATCATCTTGATGTGCTCTACCAAGTGGTATTACCGAATCATTAAAACATGCTCCAACATGGATCGCTATCCATGTACCCTAGAACCAGATTTTATATGAGATCTCTTGTCCTAGTGATTGTAGTTGTCCTAGATGCACCGGTGAGTTTTGTCAAATTTGGAGTAGTTTTGACAAAGGTATACTCATTTCTCATTTTATGGTCAAGAGTATTTTTTTCCTTTTCTCGATAACCTTTTGATCAGCTCCTAACTCTAAAACAACTTAAAATTGATCATAGGATGCCCGCAAGAAAGCCCAAAAGGAGTGGGGGGTGGCACCTTATGAGATCACCGACATCTCAACAAATGAGAAGGCGCATATCATTGATCATGTACTGGAAATGGCCTTTGAACTTTGAAAATAGCGGACTCAGGAGAACTAAAAAAGAGCATTTTTGTGAGTACTTTGAGAACATAGAGAGTGAACTTATTTAGCGGTAGCAATTTTATAATAATACTTAATTAACTTGGCATGAACAATACTTTTGCAAGAGAGAGAGTTTAGAGAACTTGACAACAATTGAGGATTGGATCTATGTGGAGCCGGTACCCCCTCCAATAGGCTTTTGTATCATAGATTCTCCCATCAAGAGGTACTTGGTACAATACGATCTTTGTGTTCCTTGTGACCTAGGTGATGCAATGAAGATGGAAAGCTTCATGCATCACAAGCATAACATAGAATTTGTAAAAAAACATTAACTATCCCCAACCTCAGTCCCAAGGCAAACACCTTCAAAGGTGGAGAGAGGTAGCGGGGAATGAGGGTAGGGAAGAGGAAGAAGAAACATTCATAGAAGAAAGAAATAGCTCCTCACTTATCATCACTCTTCTTGCTAGCATACATAATAGATAGTAATGAAGATGGAGAAGATGGCAAGCTTAAGCATTGTTGTGGTGAAGTATCTCAGCTTCTCTACTAGCTTGGAGAAGGAGATGGAGCTCTTGCACTTTGCACTTCACACAATGAGAGAGAGAGAGAGAGAGATAGAGAGAGAGAGAGAGAGGGAGAGGGAGAGTATACCCCCCAATCTAGCCCCCTCCTTGCTTTGTTCGACCCCCTCTTCTAGCACTAGCTGGCACTTGATTGGACCTCCTCAGGCTTGGCCAATCACATGCTTAGCGCATGTCAAGCAACAAGGGTAGCCTTGGCACAAGTGTCCCCCTTTCTCCTTTGAGAGAGAGGACTTTATAAATGCATAAAAAATTAATTAAATTTACTAAATTATCATTGGACCCCTTGGGAGGCCAAACAATAGGCTTTAGGCACAACATGAGGGCAACTTGAAGGGGAGCTTGACATGTGTCCTTGTTGCCTCCTTGGTCTAGGCTTGACTTGTGTGAGGGTGTGTGTGTTCTCTCTCATGCCCCTACTTGTAGGACTCGCCCCCTCCTTGTAGGGATCCTTGTTGGCTTTTGTGACACCTCAAGCTCCTCAATCTTGGGCCTGGTTCCCACCACAAGCTTGGCCCTTAAGCCCCTTAAGCTTGGGCCGGGTTCCCACCTCAAGTACAGCCCTAGCATCTCAAGCGTGACAAGCACCTCAAGCATCTCATTCATCAAGCACCTCAAGAATCTCAATCATCAAGCACGACAAGCACCTCAAGCTTGCCTAAGGTACTTTTAACACTAATGATTGGAGGTCTTTAATGAAGCTACCCCTAAGGTCTTTAAGCTCCATTCGTGAACCTTGCTCTTTGATAGATCATCCTCATTTGGACCTCTTTACCATTTGTCCCGTGTTGACATAGACCCATAAGCACGTGTCTATATTCTAACCCTTGTTCTCGTTTATTATCCCATAGTAAATGATCAGTTTAATATGAGAAAATCATTTGGATTGGTAAGATATTAGATTTTATGACATTACCTCTCTCTTGAATCCATAGTCGTCCTCTACTATGAGGTAGAAGAGATAAATCCTTAGTCATTAGTCAATGTTTTTTAGTGGCTAGAGGATCCCTTTTTACCCTACAACATCATTCCAAGATGGATGAACAATCCATTTGGTGCTTGGGAGATGTAGCTATTGCAAGCATGTCTGCTCTTTAGTCCGTTTCATTCTCCCAAAGTAGAGTGACAAATTCTACTTGGTGTTTGAGAGATGTCATCATCACAAACATGATTGAAAGCATACATACTATTTAGATTTATGCACAATAAAAAGATAATTAGTCTTAGAAGACAAAAAAATTGGTCATTTAAAAGAAATTTATACTTTTTCTTACTCTAATGTAGCATTATAAGCATTGACAAGGTTCATAATATCCTTAAGATGTATTCCTTGCATCCATCTAGCATCTTCAAAAGGATAATTTTTGAACTTAATAAGATATCATCGGATAATCTTACCATGTCGTAGTACCTTGTCTTCATGCCGAAGGATAACTTTGGGTTGTAGCACTCCTCTTGGTCTTCGATTTTGGGAGGGTCTTCAATAATTGGTTCACTTGGGGGCTCTCCTTTGTAGGGCTTAAGTAGGCTTACATGAAAAGCATTGTGTATGAGGCAATGGTTGGGAAACTTAAGTAAGATCCAATCATTTCCTTTGAATGTTAAGGCCCTTCTCTGCTTGTTAGCATAAGCTTTTTTCCTTTGTTGAGAGATGGATATAGCCTCCTTAATTGAAAAGATTCTTGTAGGTCACGGCTATACTCATCGGCAGCAAAGATCTTCCCATGTATTTTAAGTAGCAAGGGACTTTTAGGTCTTCCCTCTATGATTTTGAGAGGTGCTTTTCTCATAGAAGTATGGACAGTATTATTGTACGCATGCTCTACAAGAGGTAAGTACTTTTCCCATTGAGAGCGTTGATCTACTTTTGTAACATAAGTCTTTGATAGATCAAGAATCGTAAGACTGGCTATCTCACTTTAGCCATCCGTTTGTGGGTGATAGGTACCTAGATTTTCAAAGAGACCTTTCGAAAAATTACTGGTCATTCTAGGATTTCTATCTGACACGATGGATGTTGGCAATCCATGGTGTTTGAAAATCTGGGATATGAAGAGAGTTTCCATTTGGTGTGCCTTAATAGTCTTTTTGACAGGAATAAAGTGTGCTTGCTCACTAAACCTATCCACTATTTTCCATATTCCTATATTCTCATGGATAGACTTGGGTAATCCAAAGATAAAATCCATGGATATACTCTCCCATGGTGAATTAGGGATTGGCAATGGATGGAGTAATCCAGGCGGCTTCCTTGTATCATACTTAGTCTTTTAGCTTACCACACATTTTGAAACATACTCTTGTATACATTCCACTTCCATGGTAGGCCAATAGAAGTATGTCTCTACTCCTTGAAGAGTAGGTTGAATACTTGTGTTACCCACTTTCTCACGAAGGGAGTGGGTAACACATAGCCTATAGAAGATAACCATCCTGCAAGGTGAATGGTTTCTCTTTCTTCCCCAAAGCAAGATCTTACATTATGTCTTTAAAATCGGGGTCAATAGCATACTCATCTATCATAGAAGATAGATCATTGTGAATTGCTATAAACACCGCATTAACTTTTGGTCGTCTGATTGTTCTTACTAGCAATGTGAGAAATATAAAAATAAAATGCAAAAGAAAATTTTCCCGTCTCCTTTGTTTTTTGGAAAGCTTAGTTTGCGTCATGGAGTACTTGAGACTTTGGTGGTCTGTTTGTAAAATAAATGGAGTCCCCAATAGATAGTGCTTCCATGTATCTAGGACAAGTAGAACAATTAAAAGCTCTTTTTTGTTATTCTCAAGGCTCAGTCATCAATATTGAGCCTTCGGCTCTCATATGGTATGGCATGCCCTTCTTGAAGCAAGACTGTTCCAAGGCAATCACCACAAGCATCACATTGGACCTCAAATGGCTTTGAGAGATCTGGAAGCATAAGAACTAGTTGGGAGGTACTTTGAGTTTGTCAAAAGCATTTTTCTCCCAGAAATCCATCAGTACTTAACGTTCTTCTTTGTTAAGTCATGTAATGGTCCAGCTATTTGAGAGAATTTTGCTACGAAGCATCTATAGTATGCACACATACCAATAAAGCTTCTTAGCTCATGTAGATTCCTTGTATTAGGCCATGCTTTTATTACCTCTAACTTTGATGGATCCATACGGATACCATCTTGAGAGATAATATGACCTAAGTATTCAATCTCTTGAAGGAAAAGTTCGCTTTTCTTTTGATTGATAAAAAGCTTGTTCTCCCTCAATGCTTGAAAAATCACCTGGAGATTTTTCTTATGTTTCTCCAAGGACTTGGAGTAGATGATGATATCATCGAAGAACAAGCCACTCAATTTGTGGTAGGGTCTAAATATTTTCTCCATTAAACGATTGAACGTGGCTGGTGCATTAGCCAAGCCAAAAGGCATGACTAGATATTCATGAAGACTAAACGTTGTACAAAACGCGGTCTTTAGGATATCTTCATTCATGATAGACACTTTTAAGGTAAATCCTATTGAACTAGGTAGATCCTTGTAGCTTATCAAATAGATCTTCTACCTAGAGGTATAAGAAATCTGTTTTTGATAGTGATATGGTTTAGTGCTCAATGGTCTACACACATGCGGTATGTACCATCTTTCTTTTGCACTAAAATGATTGGAGAACAAAAGGGATAGGAGCTAGGCCTCACCATCCCTTTGTCTACCAATTCCTGTACTTACCTCATGATCTCCTCTTGTTGACCTTGGGAAACTTAATAAGGAGGCTTGTTAGGCGGTGAGCTTCCTAATAGGATCTCAATTTGACAATCATCATCCCCTTGTTTTGGAGGTAATTCCATAGGGATGTAATCAATGAACACATCTTGGAATCCTTTTAGAAAATTAGACAATTCTAACTCTTCTTGATTCCTACCATTTACATTTGATGAAACATTAGAACTTTTAGGGACTCTTTGACAAAAACCATGTACGTAGAAACTGAGCTTTTCATTGATTTATTAAAAGCAGGAGGATTTGCAAGTGGTATAGTACGACCAGACTCACTAGCATCTATATACATGCTCTTTTCCCTATAGGTGAAGTAGATCCTCATTTTAGGGAACTTCATGTTGGAAGCCATGCGGTTGAACCATGGTGCCCCTAGGATAGCATCTTCATGTTGGAGAGGTGAGATGCAAAAGTATTTTTTGTCGATGTATCTTTGGACATGAAGCCTCAATTTCCCAATTAAGGGAGTAACGGAGGCTTGATGTCCCTTGAAAGATGTGTTGGCCATTACAGTATCTCCCATCTCGAAAGCTTGAATGTTCAACTTGGTGGCCAACTCTGTTGATATGAAATTATGAGTAGAGCTAGGGTCAAACAAGATGAAGGAATCATGCTCCCTTACCTTTCCCCAAGCATAGAAGAGAGGTGATCCTTTGCAATAAGCATCTTCTTTTGGAGATTTGATAGTGGAAGCTCTAGGAGTCTCATTGCAGGCATTTCTCTTGGGGCAAGAACAATAGCCATGTCCTTGCTTCCCACATTTAAAACATTTGTGGTCCTTACAAAAAGCTTCAAGCTCTTTAGGAGAGAGTTTATTTTTATCTTTATAAACTCCCTTCTCCTTGGACCAGTTGTTGTTGTTTTTGTTGTTGGAATTGCCTTGGGAAGAGTTTTGGGCATTGATTTTCCCCTTTGCGTGACTTTTGTCTTTGCTCTCCATGGGCTTGACATTCCTTCTAGCCCCTTGTTGGAAATCAATTCATGAAGTAACCGTAGTGTGGCGGATTAATTTGGTGATAGAACCAAGCCATTTGGAGTTGACATACTTGGCCATCTCTTCAGGTAATCCAACAAAGAATTGTTGCTTTTGCTTGACGAAGTCTATCTTTTGAAAGATAATAGCCTTGAGATGTAAATCCCAAAACTTGTCCACATATTTGTGGATAGACTCATGAGAGAGAAGCTTCAAACTCCACCATTCGGTAAGAACTTTGTCCTTTGCATAACTTGCAAGGAATTGCTTCTTCATGATGGAAACTCGTAGAGTTTTCCATGTCTTTGGGGCTTCACCGTTGCCATGAAGGCTAGCCCACCATTGAGAGCAGACTTCTGAAAGTGCATAGCTACATGGCGTAGCTTGGAGGACTCTTTGAATCACTCGTCTCCAAAGGCCTCATTAAATTGTTGGATGAAGACCAATACTTTGTTGGTAGCACCAAAGTTGCCATCATAGGTCAGAAAACAGATACTCTTTCCTCCCTCTTTGAACTTCTTGAGCTTTTGGGACCTTCGCCATGCAAGGTAAGATTTGCGATGTCCTCCCCTCTTGTATTCTCTAGAAGAATAGCTGTAGCTTTTGTCAAAAGAGGAGGAAGGTGAAGAAGAAGGAGAAGAGGGTGACCTCTTTCTTAATCTCTTCTTCCTTTTGTTTCCTTTCTTCCATTTTCAAGTGATGAGGAGAAGGACTGTGGGTTGACCGTTCCTCTTGGGAGGAGGCGGCGATCGTCTATACCATTGTCTTCGTGGAGCCACATCTTTAGAGGAACTTAGGGATTCATTACTTTCTCGTTCTTTGGATTCCTCCTCTTGTCTAGGAGAGATTCTTCTTTTGGGGGTCTCATCAAGTGGCCTCCTAAGCTCTCTCTCTCCTCTTGGAGAGGAAGGGAAATCCCATAAGCACAAGTTGTTGAGTAACTTCGGCTTGCAAAGCAGGGTTGCCCATAGCTTGCTGCAACCTAGTAACAAGATAATTGACAAACATGGGGTCATCATCATTAGCACCTTCATGTGAAAAATCAAAGTTATCAATGTTCATTCTACTCTCTTAGTTATAGTTAGCCATGCTAATTAAACTTATGTATAGATTACTTTGTGCTTTGGTATTCTCAAAAACCTTAGTCGCTACTCTTCTTTACCTTTGAAAATTAGTTCTCAAGTAGCCACACCTGTGATTTAGACATTGTTGATTGTAAAGACTAGTGGAGAGGGTCTATCATTTCTTGGTTGATTATGGTTCCTATTGAACTTGCTTGTAGCTCAATAATGTAGGCCAAAGGAAAGCCCTGAGGGGCTCTACTTACCCTATTGCAATAAGCATGCCCAACCTTTCATGGAAAACTTAAGGACCTCTCTTCTTGAACAAGAAAAGAGAAACCAACAGCTCTGATACCAATGTAATGGAAATGGCCTATGAACTTTGAGAATAGCGGACTTAGGAGAATTAAAGAGAGAATTTTTGTGAGACTACTTTGAGAACATAGAGGGTGAACTTATTTAATCGGTAGCAACTTAATCATAATACTTAACTAACTTGGCATGAACAATACCCTTGCAAGAGAGTGAGTTTAGAGAAATTGAAAACAGTTGAGGACCGGATTTATGTGGAGCCGGTCCCCCCTCCAACAATAGGCTCTTGTATTATCGATTCTCCCATCAAGAGAGACTTGGTAAAATACACTCTTTGTGTTCCTTGTGACCTAGGTGATGCAATGAAGATGGAAAGCTGCATGCATCACGAGCATAACATAGACTTTGTAAAAAACATTAACCATCCCCAGCCTCAGTCCCAAGGCCTCAAACACCTTCAAAGGTGGAGAGAGCTAGCGGGGAATGACGGTAGAGAAGAGGAACAAGAAACACTCATACGAGAAAGAAATTGTTCCTCACTTATCATCACTCTTCTTGCTAGCATACATAATAGCATAGTAATGAAGATGGAAAAGAGGGCAAGCTTAAGCATTGAAGCATGGCTGTTGGTTGGATTTGCATTCCATAGCAGAGTGTCGGTGAAGGCTCTCAACTTCTCTACTAGCTTGGAGAAGGAGATGGAGCTCTTGCACTTTTCATTTCACACAATAAGAGTGTGTGTGTGTGGGAGAGTATACCCACCAATCTAGCCCCCTCCTTGCTTTGGTCGACCCCCTCTTCTAGCACTAGCTGGCACTTGATTGTGGACCTCCTGAAGCCTGCTGGCCAATCACATGCTTATTGCATATCAAACAACAAGGGTAGCCTTGGGACAAGTGTCCCCCTTTTCCCTTTGAGAGAGAGGACTTGATAAATGCATAAACAATTAATTAAATAAACTAAACTATCATTGGATCCCTTGGGAGGCCAACCAATAGGCTTTAGGCACAACATGAGAGCAACTTGAAGGGGAGCTTGACATGTGTCCTTGTTGCCTCCTTGGTCTAGGCTTGCCTTGTGTGAGGGTGTGTGTCTTCTCTCTCAAGCCCCTACTTGTATGGCTTGCCCCCTCCTTGTAGGGATTGTTGTTGACTTTTGTGACACCTCAAGCCCCTCAACCTTGGGCCCGGTTCCCACCTGAAGCTTGGTCCTTAAGCCCCTTAAGCTTGGGTTGGGTTCCCACCTCAAGTACAACCCTAGCATTTGAAGCATGAGAAGCACCTCAAGCATCTCAGTCATCAAGAACCTCACGCACCTCAAGCATCTCATTCATCAAGCACCTCATGCATCTTAGTCATCAAGTATGACAAGCACCTCAAGATTGGGCCGGGTTCCACCTCAACCATAGCCCTAGCTTGCCTAAGGTCAAAGGACTTTCAACACTTACCATTTGAGGTCTTTAATGAAGCTAACCCTAAGGTCTTCAAGCTCCATTATCTAGCCTTGCTCTTTGAAAGATCATCTCTCATTTGGACCCCTTTACCATTGGCCCGGTGTTGAGATACACATGTAAGCACATGTCTATATTATAACCCTTGTTCCCGTTTATTATTCCACATTACCTAATCAATTTAATAAGAAAATCATTTGGGTTGGCTAGATATTAGATTTTATGACAGATCAAGAGCTAGAAAAAATACCATCAAACATCTTCATCAAAAGTTTCCAAGCAGCTGAGATCGCTACTCAAGAAAAAGCATCGCAAGTGGTCGACCAAGCTAAAACAGAGGAATTATAAGGACAAGCAAGAACTCCTGAGGCATCATCACAATAGAAAAGTAGGGAATATGAACTTCCTGAACCGCAAACTCCACCTTCTCAAACTACAAACCTTCCATAAGAAACTCAAAACCAAGATCAAAAGGAAGCTCCAACAATTGCTATTGTACAACAAAAGGAGCTGCAGGCACCAAGGTACGAGCTAGGTGAAAGCTCCCAGAAAAGAGGTGATTTAGAGGCGGAGGCTTTGGAGATTATTGCAAAATTTAACATTGATGAACAATTGGATAGGCTTGGACTTCAATACAAGTGCCACATAGTGATAATTCATCTAAGGACCCAAGATGTTCAAACTACCAAAGCTGAGTATTCTGAGGCTAAAAAGGAAATCAGTCGACTCTTGTTGCAAGTAGAGAAGATGCAAGAGGGCAAAGGCAAGTTGACAGAGGATCTCACTAAGGAGAAAAAGTATGCGTAACTTTACTATGAATCCTTGGGGAAAGAATTTACAGCAAATTCAGAAGTCTATGTCAAGTATCAAGCTCTAGAGATAGAATGAATGAGATATACAAAGCTCATTGGCTCATACAATGTAGGAAAATCACTCTCTCCACCCTCATGGAAAATCAGGATTTGACTCCTTCTACCTCCTCACAACCCTCTACATCAACAACAGAGGATATTTTAAAAATGAAAGTGGAGGTGGATCAAGAGAATCTACGAAGACAAATGATCATGACTGGAGTGCTGACAATGACTTGTCAAAAAGGTCAACAAATTAGAGAATTGCAGGAGCAACTAGAGAAGACACGTGCTAAAATGGAAGGAGGATCATGTCAAAGAACTACAAGCCAAATAGGCTCAAACAACTGCCAGAGGTGTAGAAGTTTTGGCCCAACCAACTGGCCATACATTACCTAAACAAACTAAAGCATCAAAGGCCCTTTAAATGAGAGAATTTCCAAGCACCTCCACGATGGAAGATTTCCTAGAAACAAAAAAAAGTGAAAGGAATAGGGGATGCCAAGGAAGAGCTACAAGGATATTAGATATGCCTGAAGGCACACACAAAGAATACATGCAGTATGAGCTGAAGATTCTTGAGTTTGTAGCACTGCTAATGATTAAACCCAATGAGCAGCTCAAGAATTTTGGCCGTGCCGCTACTCAAGTAGGAAGAAATTCTATGGAAAGAAAATTAATGCTAGGACTAGAGCTCAATGCACAGGGTTATGAGGGCGTGTCTCACAACGGAGCAAGCATTACTTATCTTGGAGAGCTAGGCAATGTGGAGACAAAAATGGTTTTTGAAACACCCTACATATGAAACCCTTTGCAGAATACTCCACAGCACATCAGCATCAACCCAACATATTTCCCAGTACCACGAAGGCAGTCTTGGGATACATTTGCAACATGGCAACATTGAAGGTCGTTAGTTCTAAACTATCCAACATTGGCAGATCCAGCTCATGGCCATCCTCTTGTAGAATATTATATGAAGTATACGCTCAAGGCCACCATTGACCTTCTTAGAGATGTGTTGGATTTCACGTGTCAAATGACTTGCAATATCGCCAGGATGATAGTCACATGCATCAAAGCTTTTGATGATGTGTAAAAGGCTGATCATCCATGGTGGGTATTTCTCAAAGACACAAAAGGCATAAGCTGGAATGTGAAGACAAAAGTGCCACAACAAAGAATATCATTATGGGCATGATTGCGCGCATAATGTTCTTGCCCTCACACTACATGGAGACTTTAGAAGAGTCTTTTGTCACATGATTTTTGAAGATGGATTCCACCATCTTCAACCGTCTCACAAAATACTACCAGGCAAGGAATGTTGCATACCAAAGCACTCTGCTAACAATCCATTTCAAGAACTATCTACCAAAGTAGACATCATGGCGCTGGTGGTCAAATTCAACAGAGTCCTCCAAACCATGAAGAAACAAAAAATTGACTATTGAGGAGTCACCCATGGCTTTCACGAGAACGTGCAATGAATAGGAAGGAGGGAATGTTTGGAGGATGCACCTAGAGAGCTGGCTACAAGTCACATTTCATTGTACTCTATCTTTTTTTTGAAGAAACCTTGTAACTAGAGAGTAATGATTCTTGAAATGTACTCACAAAGCCAATTATTCTCTATCTTCCGTTCAAAAACTTACAAGCCGTGTAAATTAGCCAATGGCCGTGGGAAAGGGTTCCAGACCTTTGGGTCAAAACCCTTAGTTTTTAGAGTAACATTATCATTATCTGTAAGGAGTCTTTTGGACGTTAACTATCAGCTCTGCAACTCGGCTACAACTTGTAATCAATCTTTCTCTGTGTCTGGTAATTAGAAATCAATTTTGATTAGTGCATTGTGCTCCTTGTCTCTTTCTCTTTAATCTAAGTGTAATCATTCTCAGTTTTGATGTGGTTCGTGACAACCTGTTTGTGAGATAAAATGCGTGCTAAAATGGTTATTTTTTGATGTTTTGACCATGGAAGAGTGTTTCCAGTCATAGAGCAACCTTTCTAAATAGTTTTGCTGCAACTTTCTATGCATTCAGTGTGATGGATCGTGATTTTGATACCTCATTAGATGACCACAAGACTTGATATGATTGTGCCCTTAGGTGTTGTAATACTCCGTGCAAAGTTTCATTGCATTCCAACTCTATTTGAATGCCGAAAATGTGGAACAACCTAGAACGGTAGGATTGGACATAGGTAGATTTTTAGATAAGAGAGTGATAGATTCTCTATAGTAGTAAATTGAGTAATTTTTTAGGTTCGCTTCTTGAGCTTGACAGCCTCAAAGAGTCTCTGTGCCCCATCTTGAGTTGCTTCCCTGAGTATTGACATTATGTTAGTGCCAGATAGCTATCCTACAGACGTTCATCTCGCAGTGACTCGCTAACAGACTTCTACTTGGCACGAAGGGTTTTCGTTTTTTATGGTAGTACTCCAGGACTTAGCAATGGGCTTTGTCACGCTTTGACTGCCTTGTATATGTCATGCAGTAACCAGAAGCCCACCCAAGCTTTGGGCACCTAGACCTTTAACTTACTGAACACTGGTCCGGACTCTACTAGACCAGGGCAAGTGACTAGACCTCTTGGCTAGACCTGGACAAGAGAGGACTAGACCAAGACAAGAGACTACTAGACCAGGATGATAAATTAGACAAGCGGGTCTAAATAAGCATGTCTAGACAAGCAGGTTGAGAAGAAACTAGACAAGACCAAGCTGAAGCAAACGCAAACCAATGCAAACCAACCAATTGATATAGAGAGCTTAAACCAAGTAGCTCCTTGACTCGCCTTTCGAACGAGTGAGAATTCAGTTGAGGTCCCATCGGCATGCCAAAAACGAGAGCACGTGTCAGGAAGATAATGTGTTAGGCTCTATGGGTGCTCCCCAATGCAATGTGTGCAAACTCTCACTCCAACATAATGAAAATACAAAAGATAAATAATAACAAATCAAACAACACAAAAACTCAGCAGAAGGACTTGAAAAACATGGGACTCGACTAGCTAAAAGGAACCAGTACAGACTCTAGTATGGTAGCACACTCAGCTCCAGCCCAAAACTCACAGGTTCAATGGGGGTGTCAAGGATCAAACTGTGCAAGGATGGTGTAGATGTGATGTGCATGAACTCAAGATGATAGACTCAAGACAAATTACCATACAAAGTAGGTGGTGATCTAATAACTTCAAAAAATAGGTTTATCTTGAGAAGGGGAATAAACCAACAAACTCCATGTCTAGGTTGACCTTCTTGAATTTCCATGTATATACTATCCATGGGTGAAGAATTTGGGAGCCAAGATAAGGAGAGTGCTAGGTCCAAAACCTTCAAATGACACTAGACCACCAGTGTGATCCCCAACTTCTTCTTATTGTAGAAACTTAAAGACAATGTCAATCTAAAGGATTTTATGTAGGGAACAATATATACATGTGCAAAAGAGGTTGTACTGCAAAAATTTCCCCAATGCATGCTTCCAATATTGCAAAAAGAAGAAATGACTAGAGACTAACCAAATCTCATTGGGAAAGAGGAGTGAGTCTCACAAACCTCATTCAACAAATTTCAAGAAAGACCAACAAAAAGTTTTTCTCTAGAGATATGAGCAAGTTCATAGTTTTGTTGGAGGATATGTTTGAGCCTTATATGTTAAGAAGTTTCTAATCATAAGAGGAGTAAAATAGTGAGAATGAAAGGGGGGAATGTTTCCCAACATGTTGAGGCTCCTATTGAGACCAAGGATGTCGCATTCACTTGAGCCAAGGGATTGGAATGGAGTGAGCTTTGGAACAGAGTGAGTTTTTTTCAGATGTTGCTTAACTAATCAAATGTATATAAAAAAAGCTTGCTCTGAAAGCCTAGATCCAAAAAAAAGTTTTTCGAGCAAATTTTTTTTTCTCTTCCTCACTTTCTCTCTCTTGTTGGAATTAGGGTTGCAGAGAAACACACATAGCTTGGAGAAGACGAAGGAAGGTCAAGGCACACAATAGAGAGTGTGTTACTTAGTGTGCAATGGAAAGATAGATAGCCCTAGAGTGATGGGCGTATATACAATGCACAGGGGAAAAAACCTCCTGAAGAGGGAAAAAATGCCCCGCCATTCCTAGTGTGTTCACACACATCACTACCACATGTATATGGTAACAAATCCCCCCTAGAGTGACATGGTGAACGAGAGCTGGCACATGAGTAAAGGGAAGTGCCATGCCCTAAGGACAGGATCAGTTGACAAAGGGGAGTAAGCCCAAAGCTTTGCGGAAAGCTTCAAGCTTCTCACGAGACAATGCCTTTGTGAAAAGATCTGCCAGGTTGTCCTGTGTTGGCACATAATCCAAGCTGATCTCTCTTGCTGAGAGCCTCTCCCTGACATAGTGGTAATGCACCTCAATGTGCTTTGTGCGAGCATGAAAAACTGGGTTCCTTGCAACTGCCAATGCGCTCTGACTGTCAGTGTAGATAGTGTTGGCAGTGTCTTGTCCAACACCTAAATCAGCCATTAGGCGTCTGAGCCATACACACTCAACCGTAGCTGTGAAGACTGCCTTGTACTCAGCCTCACAACTCAAAGTGGCCACAGTAGGTTTCTTCTTGCTCAACCATGATATACATGAATTGCGAAGCATGAAACAAAAACCACTTGTGGACACTCGTGTGTCAAAACAACCAGCCCAATCTGAGTCCGAAAAAGCATGTATGTCTGGCGGCAATGATCCCCCCTTGGGATAAAACAAGCCAAGATGTAAAGTTCCACTAAGGTAGCGGAAAATCCTCTTGACAGCCTGCCAATGCTTAGACCCTGGGCTATGCATAAATCTGCTGACCTGTGAGACTGTAAACTGAATATCTGGCCTCGTGTTGCATACATAAATGAGGCAACCAACAGGAGTTTGGTAAAGAGTGACATCAGCAGGATCACCAGCATCATGTAGACTCAACTTCAAACCTGTTTCCATGGGAGTGGCAATAGGTTTGCAATCCTCAAGTCCAAACTTACATAGCAATGTCTCTATGTAACTTTTCTGACACAAGGCAATACCACCATCACACTGCTTAAACTGTATACCCAAATAATGATGCAACAGCCCCAAATCTTTCATCTTGAAAGTAGCATTCAAATCAGCCTTAAATTCAGCAATATGTCTCTCATTTGGTCCAGTGATCAGCAAATCATCAACATAAAGAACCACAATGAGAAGTACATCACCCTCACGCTTTACATACAATGTGCTTTCTGTTGGACTATTACGAAAGCCTTGTTCGACCAAATGAGTGTCAGCTTTCTCATACCAAGCACGAGGAGATTGCTTCAACCCATACAAAGCCTTGTTACGTCCTCTTGTCCTTTTATGACAAAACCGCGAGGCTGCGTTACATAAACTTCTTCAAATATGTCACCATTCAAGAAAGCAGTAACAATGTCTAATTGATGTACATCCCAACCAAAATGAGCTGCCAATGCACATAGAAAACGCACAGTAGTCATACGACAAGTGGGAGCAAAAGTCTCTTCATAGTCTATGCCTTTTTTCTGTGCATAACCTTTTGCAACAAGTCGAGCCTTATGGCGATCGATCTCACCATCCGGCTTGCGTTTCAACTTGTAAACCCACTTCGTACCAATGGCCATTTTGCCAGGACGCAAATCACATAAAGTCCATGTGTCATTCTCTATAAGTGCATCATATTCTGATTGCATGGCAGCCATCCAATTTTTTGAATTTTTTGCTTCATCAAAAGTCAGAGGCTCCTCAACATCATGTAAGCTAGACACAGCCAAAGCATAACAATCTGATGCATAAGATGCATGGCGAGAGCCTGAACGAGTACGACTAGACAAAGGTGCATCCAATTTACTGTCACGCAAAGTGTGCACCAGCCATTTTGGCATACCTCTAGCTTGCTCATTTTCAGCCCTTTCCTCATCAAGTACAACATGTACATCTGCATCAGTAATAGGCTGATCTAGAACATTTTCAGAAACCCCCATAGGCTGTACATTTGCCTCATTGGAACTTACATTCGTATTTCCACCACTAAAAAGAGGCAACAAAGTGTCATAAATGTCCTGTGAGCTTACATTACTATCTCTAGTACATGACAGCAAGGGCTGAACAGAATCTTCCACAAACACTACATCCCGTGAAACCAGAATACGTTTTGTTTGCGGATGATACAACCTGTAACCTTTGCTTTCAGCACTATAACCAACAAAAATACATTTGACAGCCTTATCATCCAATTTTCTGCGTTGCACTTGTGGCACCAAAGCATATGCCAAACAGCCAAAAACACGCATGTGCTCAATAGAAGGCTTTCTATCATGCCATGCTTCATATGGAGTAATAGACTGCAAAGCTTTCGTAGGACACCTGTTAAGTACATAAGTGGCACACATAATGGCCTCAAACCAAAAAGAATGCGGCAAAGCTTGACTTTTGACCATACATCGTGCCATTTTCGTCAGTGACCTGTTTTTCCTCTCAGTAACACCATTTTGCTGAGGTGTATAAGGCACTGTACATTGTTGTTTTATCCCACGACTAGCCAGAAATGCATTAAATTCATGAGACATATACTCCCCCCCCTCGATCAGAACGGAGGGTGCCTGTAGTACATTTCGAGACATTTTCAACCATAGCCAAAAAAAATTTGAAGAACATAAAAACTTTGGACTTCGCTTTAAGCGGAAATACCTATGCATGCCTGGTGTAATCATCAATGAAAGTCACGAAGTACAGGTAATTGCCCCAAGGACGGAGTTTGCGTGGGCCCACAAACATCACTATGCACAAGCTGCAACCTGCATGTGGCCCGAACTGAACCATCCTTTGGAAATTTAGAACGCTGCATCTTACCCAAAATACAGCCTTCACAAACATGTTTGACAGGTGCTTCAAGAGGCGGCAAAGAAGCAACCATATCAGATTTCTAGAAACGCAGCAAACTGGCAAAATTCAGATGACCAAAACGTGCATGCCAAAGTTTTGCATCTGAAATAGCCCTTAATTCTGCAACAGCATTTGCAAAAATTTTTCCACACTTGTCATACAAAGTGAGCTTATACAGCCCACGGCACAAAAGGCCAGATGCAACAATTTCATCACCAAAACTGAGATCATGAACTGTACATCTGTCATCCACAAATTTTACTACAA
Organism: Adiantum capillus-veneris; assembly: GCF_014529385.1. Taxonomy (NCBI): domain Eukaryota; kingdom Viridiplantae; phylum Streptophyta; class Polypodiopsida; order Polypodiales; family Pteridaceae; genus Adiantum; species Adiantum capillus-veneris. Next base: position 156,919,262 of record NC_140940.1, on the reverse strand, counting down.
GTCCAAGTCTAGCAAGTGCGAATACAGACAAGAGATTCTTGTTGATCCCAGGTACATAAAGTGCATCAACAAGTGTGAAGGAACTGCCATTAGCAGCAGTGAGCACAATGTTTCCAACTCCCTGAACTGGATAGGAGGCGTTGGCACAAGTGACTGAATTCCCATGAGGGACACACTCGAGAGAGGTAAACAATTCAAGATGTGAGGTAATGTGCTTTGTAGCACCACTGTCGAAATACCACACGTGTGAATCTGCAGCAACTGACAAGCATGCATCATGGACAGCAACTGACAAGCATGCATCATGGACAACAGGATTGTAAGTGCACTCTACGCTAAAATCCCATTCTGCAGCAACATTAGCAACACAATCTCTTTTCACAGAAGACTCAACAATGGATGCATTTGTAGTGGAACCAGCATTTGCAGTGGAACCACCCTCTTTCTTATTTGCCTCTTTGGCCTTCAACTTAGGACACGACTTGATCAAGTGATCATTGGCTTTACAATAATGGCAACGCATCTTCTTTTTGCCCTTATCACCAGAATTTCCAGACGAAGTACTGCCAGCAGAAGCATTAGGAACAGAATTTTTGCCACTCGTAGCAGAACCATAAGAAGTGGCTGCATTACTGTTATCACCCTTTCTTTGAGAAGCAATAAAAGCCTGTTCAACTGCACGCTGCAAAGTGACTCTTGCAACAGCAATGTGCATAATGCATCAAACTTGACAGCTTCAGGATTTCCTTGGGTTATAAGTCTCCAAGTACTAGCAAAAGTCTGGTAAGAATCTGGTAAGGCATCAAGAACAATCTGCACAAGGGAACTGTCTGAAATGACTTCACCTGCAGAAATAAGTTCCTCATTGATATGCTTGACACTAGCAAGGAAAGTGTCCTTTTCATCTTCCTATGCATAATCTTCGACTCCAGCTCTTTACGCAGCAAAGCAATTTTAGCCTCATTGCGGCTTGCATAAGGACCTACTAGAATATCCCAAGCCTGTTTTGCAAATTTTGTTGAATGGATGTGAGGAACAATGGTGCGCTTCACAGACAACGCAATCAATGCATGAGCCTGCACATCCTTAACATCCCAACGAGCTTGTTCTATCGTAGGCAAAACAACTCTAACAACTACAATCCTTGCAGCAAGACCTGCAACATCCTCAACATCGCCTACATCCTCAGAACCAGGACGTACATCAATGCCCTGCACAATGTTCCAGACACCCTTTGACACAAGAACATGTTGCATCATATAAGCCCACATAGGGTAGTTGTCCCCATCCAACCTGTCCTCAACAGCAAACATCTTGAACACATCTGTGTTGTTGTTGTCAACCATGGTAAATGCTGCACCTGATGTGAAAACTGCCCGAAAATAGGAGAAACGGAGCGGGAACAACCTGTGCTATATAGCACAAAACGTAGAAGACTATAAGGCACCTGTTATGCAAAAAACGGCACTAACAGAAATTCTGCACAAAATGACAAAATAGCCTGTGCAGTACTGCCTGTAGTGGAAACGGATGCCGAAATGAGCCCAAATAAAAATTCTGAGCAGACAAAGCTCTCAGAGCATTCCCAAAAATTTTGTCGACCTGCGATCGCTCGCCAAAGCTCACTGAAATCGGAGAAAGTGAGCAGGCGTGTGCTGGAGCAGCTGGCGACTAAGCCCGGGAGGACGTGACCTGCTCTGATACTAATTGTTGGAATTAGGGTTGCAGAGAAACACACACAGCTTGGAGAAGACGAAGGAAGCTCAAGGCACACAATAGAGAGTGTGTTACTTAGTGTGCAATGGAAAGATAGATAGCCCTAGAGTGATGGTCGTATATACAATGCACGGGGGAAAAAACCTCCTAAAGAGGGAAAAAATGCCCCGGCGGTCCTAGTGTGTTCACACACATCACTACCACATGTATATGGTAACATCTCTCTCTCTCTCTCTCTCTCTCTCTCTCTCTCTCTCTCTCTCTCTCTCTCCCCCTTTTTATTTACCTCCCTCTCCATGTCTCCTTCTCCTTCTCTCTCTCCTAGAGAAGGGGAGAGAGAGAAAGAAGGGAGAGAGAGAGAGAGAGAGAGAGAGAGAGAGGGAGGGATATATATATATATATATATATATATATATATATATATATATAGAGAGAGAGAGAGAGAGAGAGAGAGAGAGGGACAAAAAACAATGTCTCTACAGAAACTTGATCCAAAAACTCTGTTTTGAGCGATCTTTGACCCCCAAGTTTTTTTAAAGATTTGGTCATTTGAGCAATTTCTGAAAAAAGATTTCTCCAAAGCTCACTCAAAAAGCTTGCTCCAAACTTCAACGCCTCATGCCAAAATCCTCATTCTCTTGGCAATGCTCGCCCCAGCCCGATCACAGAACATGAAGCAAACTTGCAATTGTTCCTTAGACACAAAGAGGGATGAGGAGTTAAATGCGGCCAATATTCAAAACCTTGTTATAGTGTTCCTCCATTGTTGCATAGCTCAAACAGATCAACAAAATTATCAATTTGTGGATGGTAGTGACCCAACTAAGGTGTGCAAGGATCACACACGAGTGTGTGTGTGTGAGAGAGCTAATGAGAGTGGGATTGTTGGGGAAATCAATCTTAGGTTAGTGAGAAGGAATTCCCAATGAAGAGGGTGGTAATCTCTACACATATTACCCTCATGGTTCCTCAATCATTGCCATGTGTTTCTTTCCATCCTTAATTCCTCAAAGGCTTCTAATTAGCAGATACATGCACTAATCCACTCTACACACACTCTAATTGTGCATACACATAGCTGATTGATCACATACATAGGTGGTTGAAGGAATTAAGAAGGAGCATTTAGCTTAATCATCACCCAATTAACACTAATAAGCAACAAAGACAAGAGAGGGAAAGCAATAAAGACTTACCTAGCATTGATGCTTAAAGCCCAAGCATCAAGCTCCAATAAGTAAGTACATGAGAGGCCATCTCTAGCTCCATCTCCATAGCCATGCTCCTTTAGCTCTCTTGTCTACACTAGGGTTACAAAATGATTTCCCTTTTGGCCAAGGAACATAAAATAAATAGATAGATACAACTTAGAACTCATAGAGATCCCATGACTCTATACAAAGCAAATGAAAAAAATGTATGCATGAAGAAGGTGAAAACCACTGCTCGCATTGGATGCTTCCAACATTTCCCCCTTCCTAAGCTTTGTTGTCCCTGACAAAGGCATGTTGTGGTAGACGCTTAAGGAAGAATGTGCCTGCAAAATAAAAACATCGATGTGATAGCAAGCTCAAGCATATGGCAATAAAGCAGAATGAGAAGGCAAAGCATATGTGTGGTAATGAGTAAATGCAAACAATTATAAAATGCCACAATGCCATTAAGGACAAATACATTACACTTGCTAAAATTAATTAACGGAAAGTTTTGGGCTTATGGATGAGTCTCTTAATTAGTTGGCTATGACTAAGGGTTAAAACAATTACTCTAGTACTAGCTAAGATAGGAAGATTACCTAAATGCAAGGTTCTCTAATTGTGTCTTTCAGCTTTGATTAGCTAACTAACCCTCACAACTCCAGACAAAAGCTTGATTTTTTTTTAAAAAGCTCAATGCAAGTATTTTTATTTCATTTTTCTTGATTTTTTTTCTTTTTCTCTTTTTCTCTTTTTCTCTTTTTTCATTTTTCATTTTTTCACTTTTATTCAAAATCATTTAATGTGTGTGCTCATTTTGTATGATCAGGGATTTTTGCTTCTCAAAGAAAAGCACCCATGTGTTAAGTATAGAGCCTGATTTACCCCTTGTATTTTTGTATTGAAAACACACATTTGTAAGGCCTCATTATGAGAAGAAGCCATCGTGCAGCGTGAAGAAAAATCACTCTCCAAAATCCAATTTTTTGACGGCCACTCTCGAGCAATATTCCTTTTTGCCGGAATGTTATGGCTGGACGGTGGCCGAAAAGTGGTCGAAAAACGATCAATCGGTTGGCCGGTTGGCCGTTGGTCGGAAGTCAGTGGCCGGTGGCTGATTTCAAAGGAGTCCTTGTCTTCTCAAGGGCGGCCACACATGGACGGATTGGAGGGTCCAATTTGGGCTTGTCTACACAAGGGAGGTTATAAAAGGAGGCCTTTTCTACACACAAAAACAGATTGTGAAGCATTGTGCTACATTGTGAAGTTGATGTGAAGTGGTGAGAGTGAAGCAAGGTGGGAGCTCCAAAAGGGTATAATCCCTTTGTAATCTACTTCTTGTTTTGAAGTACTAAAGCCATTGAGTGGCTGCTTTTCCGTGGACGTAGCCCACATTGGGTGAACCACGTATATCGTGTGCTCTCTCTCTCTCTCTCTCTCTCTCTCTCTCTCTCTCTCTCTCTCTCTCTCTACTCTGTAATCTCTTGTGTGTGAAAATTATCTCTCTCCATTAAGTAATCTACTCAATTATCTTCTTAGCTACGTCATATTTCCTAACACCATGTTGGGAACCTCTAGAGCTCTAGTACCATAGGGAATACAAGTGAGTGAAGTACCAACATCAAGCCAGGATTTCTCTTTCGGCTTAAGATTTTACACTTGTGGCACTTTTGTTTTTGCTTCCATTTTCGTTGTATTGTCACTAGTGTTCTTTGTTGTTTGAGTGAGAAAGCCTCTCTATGCCTAAAACACTTCTAAGGTCTCACACACTCAAATAATTTTACCAACTAGAACTAGTAGTCAAGTGAATGTGTTAATCTGAAGTCACAACCTACTAACCTTAAGGCTCATTGATAAGACTAAACTCTAGGTCAATTAATGAAAGCAAAGACAAATTTTTACATCTTTAATGACAAATAACAAAACATAACTAAATGCACTTAATCAAATTATGGAAAACCACAATCAGCAATGTGATGCATCTCCTTGATAGCTACAGAAGCAAACATGCAATGTTGAAGCTCTAGACATCCATGCTGGTGAAAGATCAAGTCCATCTATGCTACAAAATCATAAACAAAAACTACCACTTGGAATGGTGTGTTAGCATAGAAATGAGTTTTATTACCTAAATGCAAATGAAAGAAAATCATATACTAAGGTCTTAAACCTAGATGTCTAAAGAAAAAAACCCAAAGGGGAAAAAGTGCCTCTAGTTTATGCTCATGTGTCTAGTGCACCATAGTCAATCTGCACAAGTCAAGGGTCTAGCGCAGCTAGGAAGGATAAAAGAACTCTCTCCAAGCAGTAGAATCTGCAATCTCCTAGCTCCCTGTCTAATGGTCATTGGTTGGCTAGCACCTAGCTCCATATCAAAGGTAGAATCAGTAGCATAACTAATGGGACTAGGGATGACATCCATTAGGAAAAGTTTGGACTCAAAAATGGGCCTTATAAGAATTGTTGATGTGGCATAGCTTTCAAAAAGTGGGGATCGGTAATTTTTTGCAAATAAGATCCAAACTTGTCGGAGGTTGTATATTTAGAATCTACTCTTCAAATGCTATCTTTTGATATATAGCATTCATGTATCGGACATTGCCTTCATGTAGATCTAGAAAAAGGTGATTTTAGATTATCGTAACGGTAACAAAACCTGGCTGATTGAAAAAAAATGGCATAACTTTCATAGAAGTCATCCAAATGTTTCGGACCTTGGCTCTTTAGAATCCATTTTTCAAAAACTTTCCAATGATAGGTCATATCATGGGGTTCTAAGCAATATTTAGAGGGGTCTACCGGGTTGCTTTCTTTTGTACAACTTTGATGATGTGGCACTCTTAAAAGGCCCAAAAATGAGTTCAAAATTTTCTTAATGATCCTGTGGTTGTCTGGTCAAAGAACTCTATGGCTCAAGATCCCTCAATGGATGATTCCTATCTAGCTCTAAGTCAATAACATGGTCACTAGAAATCTGAGGTGAGAAATGGCTTGTGTTAACCTATGGTGTGATAAGTGGTCGGATCTTCTGTAGCCAAATCTTCAATGTCCATGGTATCTGAATGTTTATAGGCTGATCTATCCTCACATGTGATCGTGAATGTCTACGACCCTTGTCATGGGGTAGGCCTCTTTGTTCATGAATGTGGTCAAAATCTCGGTAGCATGGGTATGGTCACAGAAAATGTAGGAGATTTATGAGGATGTGCTAGGGTTTGTGGCCTAGGAACCCAAATATGTCTATGTACTCTATAATATCCTGTGCCTGGGGAATATTTTTTGGTGAGTGCTTTTTTGGAATTCAGTGGGAAGATTCCAAAAAGATAATGTCCTCTCTTCTCAACTTTATCCCCCCCCCCCCCTCTCTCTCTCTCTCTCTCTCTCTCTCTCTCTCTCTCTCTCTCTCTCTCTCTCTCTCTCTCTCTCACACACACACACACACACACACACAAGGAGAAGTATACACCTAAATCAATTTACATCAAGATTAGTGCTAACAAAAAGAGAGATTAAAAGATTTATAAACCAAGATAATCCAAAACATCTTTGCCAACGGTCCAATTCCTACCCGATCTATATCAATTTCGCTAGCTACAATACATGGTGAAAAATGTGTCACAAAATTGTACAATCATGGTCTTTACTCTGAGTTTGGATATGTGCGTTTATGGCTAAGAGCATTGTAGACATGTAATTTTCTTAGCACGGGTTGATGTATGAACATGTTTTCATTTTGGCTCAATCCAAGAACTCTCAAGAAAATGAAGTACAAGTGCTTGCAAGACAAATAAGATTTTTTCTTGACCTCCCTATTGGTGAAATCAAGGCATGTGCAGTAGGGCTCATCTTTGATGTGCACCTCATACACCCCCACATGTCCATAAATGTGTGATGCTCAACCCTTAAGACTTCATGTGCTTTGTCTACAATGCATTTCTCTTCAATCACCTTAGTCTTTAAACAAAGAGCGAGACCAATTTTCTTAGTTGCCTCCTCTAAAATGGAAGTCCCAAATTTGACTCTTACGTCATTTCTTAGTATTGAACCACTACTACTTGCTTTTGTTGAAGCGGAAGAGGAACTGCCTCCACCCCTAGGAGGAGTTCACATTGTTGTTGCACTCTCTTCATCTTTTCCAATTGTCTCCACTTGAAATCCTCCTTCATGTAGTACCTCAACTTATTCCTAGATCAACCAGCCAAGTTGTTGGAGGAGGAGTTGTACTTGGTTCTATATTATGATCCACCACATAGCAATGAATAACATGTCTGGCACAAAACCAAAACCACTGTCTGAGTAGCCCACTTGGATGTTTTCTATACCCCTCAAATGATGGTGCAGGAGTCCCTTTACTACATGCCACAATATTTGTCAACATCTTTTTCCATCGCTGGGGGTGCCACTGCATGTCACATGACTGTCGAGAGGGGTTCTTCTGATTGCTCAAATAGCTTCAATGAACTTTCATTCCAAAACACAAAACTTTGTCTTCTCTTTGGAATTATCACTCACACCTACTACCCCTAAATCTTCCATGAAAATGATCTTCCTTAGCCTTCCGTGTGTTGTGTGGTCTTGTGTTTTTGCATTGTACTCTAGACTAGGTGTCTTTTCATCCTAAACATCAATCACAATCGATGGCCCTCTCTTTTGCCAAACGGCTTCTTTGTCTCCTTCAAGAGGGGTGCGAGCCTTATACATGGGTATTCTAGATGTAGCCTCATCTACTACTCTTATCACTTGTGTTGGACAGAGGAAACTCTTTCCTTGAGTCTCTCTAATGAAGGACCCTTTCCAATTTGTTTACCTTGAGAGTAAGAAATTTCCTTCATGCTTGGCAATATTGCATTTTCCATATCTGAATTACATGCATCATGCAACGAGATTTAATTTTTGGAACCCTTCACCTACGAGCCAGCTACCATGCTTGCTCTCGGCCAAGTTGATTCTTGGAGTGTTTGCCCCATCATCACTTCCCTCTATTGCTATCATGATGCTCCCCCAATGTGCAATACACACCTCCCACCAAATCAACCAAGAGTCCATTGCAGGTACGTTTTTATCTATGCAATTTCCATTTTTCCACCATTGTTGAAGGAGATGAGACTCCGCTACAGCTGCCTTTTTAAAGGGGTCTAGACGCCACTTTTCACACATGCCTTTGTGAGTTTGTTGAGATGAAGAGACAATGTACTTTGTGGTGTGTGCCACCATGCTTTGTTTCCAATGAAAAAGGCAAGATCACTCTCAATGTTGTAGAGCATTGTCGTTGCCACTATTAAAACTTTGTCTGCCATTGTTGAGCCAGCAGAGGATCACACCCACATTTTTGCTCACACTCATCATTTTGTAGCCATTGATTGTAATAAATGTCTTTCCGACATTAATTTTGATTTGAGCCATTCATTAAGTAACGGGACTCAATTGAGTTTCCAGCTTGTAATCCCGAAGTAATTTCACTTGCTGATGTAAGTAGTTAGAGATGTTCTCACCTCCAAGGCTGAGGTATATAAGCCAAAGTTTTTGTAACCTAAGGAGATTCAGATTATTAATCAAAGTGAGTTTTTGAGCGCCGTGACTGTGTCTGAGAGAGAGTGAGAGAGAGAGAGAGAGAATCTTATCTACTTGCTACGCGAGCTACGGAGCCGCCATTGGAGAAGCGACATCGCCATTGTGTTAGCAACGGCGAGAGCTACGCACAGATACCAAGAATGCGCGCTATCGGCTTCTATGTGTGGTAAGTTCCTACGAGCTTCGGTGTGAGTTTTCTTCCAACTCGTGTGTCGGAATGGAGCGTGCAACATATCTATAGAACCACAACGAGTAGAGCTACAGATTGGTACCATCGGGGTCAAGTTTCGATCACCTGTATTTTTCGGCCTATCTTCATACGCGTTTACCGCACGAAGTGGTTATAGGTTGATTTTGCAGTTCAAGTCTTTAGGGTGTTGTTCTTACTTAGTGAATAGACTTCCCCTTGAGTTTGAGATCGATTCAATGATCCTAGATCCTGTTTAGTATAGCATTCGTTCGTAGTACGGATTTCAGTCACTTGCGTATTTTAGAACTTAGATTTGATTTCCTTAGTAGTGATTGTCGTTAGAAGGTCGAGTAGGTGATTTGACACCCACCTAGTTGTTTCCATGCGCCTGCGGGTCAAGCTCCGTCCTCGTCTGACAAATTCTGTTGTTGGTTGAGTTCTCGCTATTTAGCTTCCGCTAGCGGCGTAACCGCCTTAACATTTGGCGCCACTTCCGGGGACGAGAGCCCTAAGTAGGTGACCTTAAACTAATCCTACGAGGTGAGTCGTATAAACTACTTTGTATACTTTAGTTAGAAAAGATCTAGGAGTGGTGGACTCCGAAGATCTCGAGAGATACTAGGAAGTGGGGTATTCCTGGGTCTTCCGTGTTGACAATATTTTTAGTTTAGCTTAGATTTGTTTGTTGTTTTGTTGGTGTTGAGTAGTTGTCGATAGAAGAAGAATTTTCTAGTCCGTGAGTGACAGTGGATCTCTTTAAAATCACAATTACCAAACCCATTTTATGATTAGGAATAGCTTAGGTAGGACTTCATTTGATCTTGATCTAGAGCTAGTAATCATTGGAGTATTTGCTTGATATGGTTGATTGTATGTTAGATCACTAAACCGTCGAGTTAGTAGTGAAACTTGCAATAAACAAAAGTCAGAGAAATTTTCTGTGTATCTGGGAGTTGTTGAGCACTTGAGAAAGCTTTAGGAAGGATTCTGTGCCAAAAAACTGGAAATCTGCAACTTTAGACATCATACGCGTATGATGTCTAAATGACCAAACAGAGACCAAAACAGAAATTTTGACTTTACCAGAGTGTTCAAAAGGGGGGTTATACCCTAATTTCAACTTAAAACAAGAGCATTAACACTCAAAGAAACCCAAAAAGACAAGTCGGAGCCCAAGAAACGCAAAGAACAGGAAATTTTGGATTCAGATCTTGTTTTTACATTCAAACCTGACAAAAACACTTGAAACTCAATTATAAACATTGGAGAAGGCTTAAAACCAAGAATAGTCAAAATCTGGGACAATAGACATCATACGCGTATAATGTCTTTTAGCACATCCACTGCATATTTTTGATATCTAACCTGACAAGATTGTTGCAAACACTGTAGAAAGCATAAATATCAAGTCTTGATCCAAATTGATGAAAAAGACATCATACGCGTATTATGTCGTTGACCTAATTGTGGACATATTTTGATACTTTGCCAATACAGATCCATTGTAATAGCTGTCTAGAGGTTATATTTCAAGTTTCATCCAATTTGGATCACAATTGACCCAAAACAAGTCAAAAGCGGAAAATTGCCAAGAAAAGCCTAAATTAGCCATAACTTGCTTAAACAGAATTCAAACTGAATTTTGTGAGTGGATAGAGCATGAGGGGGCTACTGAGAGTGAGCATAACCAAAATAGTCCAAATCTGTGAAAAAAGACATCATACGCATATAATGTCTTTTTCAGCATAACTGCAACAAAATTCTCACTTGATGAAACAGAAGTTGTCCAACTGACAAGATTAAACAATTGACCAAGTATCAATCAGTTTGGATCAATTCTGACCACAAAAACTTGGGAAAACAAATTGCCGAGACGGAAAAGTCAAAGTCCTTTAAGGGAATTGATGAATTTGAGATCGGGCAGGAATCTCCAGAATAACCAACCAAAACAAGGGGAACAAGCAAGTGTCATATCAACCGAGGGAAGTGTAAACCAAAGTTGGGTGCAACCATTAGAGCCGATCTTTGAAGGAAGTGTTTCTGATACTTCTTCGGAGAGATCTTACGAGATTTTCACCGAACACTTGGAACACTTGAACCTGAACAACAGAGAAAATATGGCAGCAGGATCATCAAACCCTTCCGCCACAATGAAGCTATTGTTCATAAAATACCAGTACGACAATGAGCAAGGTGCCAAGATCTACAAAGATGGAATGGACCTCTATTGTGTAAAGATAGAAGATAGACCTAGTGAGTTCAAGGACTTAGTGTCTGTGAGCTATAGCGGAGATAGATATCTAGATGACGAGGGTACCATGTACTTGGTAGTCCTAAACCCTAACATTGTGGACAAGTGGGGATTGATGGGCACCAAAGCCAAAGTAGATGAAGAACTTGAGGAGAAAGCACCAATAATGAACTTCCCTGATGCGAGGTTAAGAAGAGAGAATGAAACTACAAGGATCAACACTGATAACATCTATGTGGGGCTATACAAATATAATAATGGGGAGCAAGATCTCTATTATAGATGTGAAGAACCCTACACCGGAGAGTTGACAGACCAAAAAAGACTTTATGTCTTTACCTACAAAGAGGGATCGGAAGTGAAAATTGCCGCTTACGACAAGTATGGGAGGCAATACTCAACAATGGGCAAGAAAGAATTAGAAGGATATACATATTTTGGGGGACCACTACATCAGTATTATGTTACTTCTAGCTCACAAAGACCAACACCAACAAATGGAGTGCAAAACCCAATGACAACAGGAGGACAAAGAACCCAGGTTGCTGACTCTTTCAGTCAACCTCAGTACTCAAAACCCGGACCAATGGGGTCATTACATTCCAGAGAGTCAATGGAGACGAATCGAGGTAGTGCAGTTCCAATCCCCACATATACCACTCCAGGCCCAAGGTTCGAAGTGGAACCATCACATTTACCTCCTAGTAGTAGATTCAGGCAGGGGAACCGACAAGGGTAACCCATGAAGTCCATGATGCTAGAGAAAGCTTTAGCCGGGACACAGGAGCAATGAGATTGGTAGCAGACCATAGACGTATGAGACCATCTCAAGTAGCCAAGTGTATGCCAAAGAAGTATGGTGGTTCAGCAGATCCGTATGCACATGTGTCACTCTTTAAGCAAGTCTTAAGAGCTGAGCAGATAACCGATTTCCATACACAATACGAGGGATTTGGTCTTACTCTAGAAGGTACGGCATTGACATGGTTTCAACCACTGAACATAGGGGGATTCCATGACATTGACCATTTGCTAAGAGAGTTTGCTGAGGAATTCTCAAAACGAGGGATTAAGCACAATACGGTCTCACAAATATATGCTTTTAAGCAGAGAGAACACGAAAAAGTGAAGGAAGCTTCACTTCGCTTCAAACAATACATTGAGAGATGTCCAGTACGTGAATGACCACAAGATGAAAGACTATCTGTTCTCTTTATTGAAGGATTGAGAAACGACACTCTCAAGAAGGACTTGCACTTGAAAGCTTGTACAAGTTTCGAGCAAGTAACGAGAGAAGCATTGTACTTAGTGGATAACTGTACGGTTTATGGAGAGGTGTCAGCGGATACAGATTTTGCATCCAGTAGCTCTTCCTCCGTAGCGAGCGAGACTACCACTAAAAATAATTTTCAAACAACAACCATGCCAAATGTAGAGCAAATGATAGAAGAGGCTCTAAAAAGGATGGCACCATTCCAAAAACCATTACCAAAACCACTGAAATGGTGTGCTATTGAACAAAAATGGACAAACCACCCAACAGAGGAGTGCTATTACAACAAAGGGTATGTAAGGGAGCGTCAGTATGCCCCTCCTGCTCAATTAGCACCACCTCAGGTACATCCAGTACCTCGATACCCAACGAGAAATGTACCAGGACCTATGGGGATAGAAAGACCGCAACCGGTATTGGGACAACAACCGCCTTTACCAGGAGCAAGACCAGTGGGCATTAGATATGCACCAACCCTAGAGAATCAGGAAGAACAAGCCTTAGTGCATGTTCAAGCCTATTATGAAGAATCTGGTGCACACATGTCTCCAACTGTGTATTACCCACCAGAAGAACCCAAACAACCAGAACCATGGGGCATGATTGGGAATGTTGGAACACCAACAATTACAAGTGCTTCTGATGAAGAGAGATACAATTTGGACGCAAGAACATTGATGTTCATAGCTCATGGAGGGTTAACAGGACAAAGACCATCCTATCCACAAAGGACGAATCAAGTGGGACCAAGACCAGCACTAGGACCCTGTTACAAGTGTGGAGGTGACCATCTGATGAATGTTTGTCCACATACGAAAATCATTAGAATTAACGCTTATTGCACTGAGTGTGGGGTTACTCACTTCATTGAGGATTGTTCAAAGAATCCAAACAAAGTACAAAAGACGACGTTGAATATGCTAGAAACTATTCCTACCAGCAGTGGGTCTGAAAATGAAACTCTGATACCAACGCAAGTTGTTACTAGAGCTCAAGCTAAGAAAACCACTAGAGAACCTGAGAATGGAAAGTTAGCGACTGAAGTGGTTAGTCAAGGACCGCGGAGTCAGAGAAACACATGGAAAGCTAGAAAAGCACGCATGAAGTTGAGAAAAGAACGTGAAGACGCTATTCTAGCTGAGGAACTAAAGCGAACTAAAGATAGATTAGAAAAACTTGAGAGTCAAAACGGGAAACGAGAGATGAGCCCAGAAAGAACTAAACAAAAGAGTATCAAAGAAACAACGAGCTTAAGCTCAGGGGGATCAGTGCTAGTCGACAAAGTACACGAACCATTGGACGCACTGATGAGAGCTTACGAAGCTAGGTTAAAGAACAACCAAATATAAAAACAGAGGTGGATAACATACCCAAACGCGGAATTGGAAAAGCAGAGACTTGAAATGTGCCAGAGAATGATCGAGACTGCACAAGCCTTATTAGAACCACCAAGAGAAACAATGAATTGTGGAACGGAAAACCCAATTCAGCAAGAGACTATCGTTTCACGGGTAGCTGAAAAGACTTCCAGTGCACAAAAGCCTGAAAATACACACAAGGATGACCGCATAGTATTGAACACAACCGATCAGGAGATAGAGAGTTTTCATCCAGTCATACAGAGGTCCTACGGAAGAGATGAGGATTACAATGAATTTTGGAAACAAGTGAGAGAGGCAAACTTTGCAAACGAGCTAAGTTGCCAAGCTAATCAGACAAATTGGGAAAAGGACATCAGGAATCCTCCCATAGTGGAATTTGAGGCAGGATCTCAAGTGGACTTGGATCTGCAATCTTACTGGGGAGATGGGGGCTCTGTTAGAACAATGGAGAGCAAACCTCATTCACTGAATACCTTACCTTCATACTTAGGAGAGTATGAAGCAAAATCCGAGATTAGAGCACTTCCCTCACGAAGAATTTCATCAGAAAAAGTCATGGACTTGCAAGGATTGGTAGAGATCTTGTCAACACCAGTGACATGCACTATCACTCTAGCTGAGCTTTTGAGGCTAAGACCACATATGTGGACCACTGTAGGAAAATGCTTGGAGAAATTTGGGATAAAAGACCCAACATCGAGACTGCAAGAGGGTATACAAGAGCTGAGCAAACCACAAAAGAACGCTAAGCATGTACCCTTAAACAAGGTCGGAGAGTATTGCGAAGGTGAAGAGGGGAATACAACCTTACCAGTTGAATTCCAAGGCGTGAACACGATGGCAATACTAGACAGCGGAGCTGGGGTAGCCATTGCTACAAAAGAAATCTGGAAAAAATGGGGGAAACCAGCAATAAGGAAGACTAGGTTGAAACTCCAATTAGCAGATGGACACATGGAGAAACCTATGGGGTTATTAGAGAAAGTCGTAGTGACTTCTTGCGGCATTGAATACGAACATACTTTTGCTATTGTCGATTTCGGCAAAGAGAATAACTATGATATCATACTGGGAAGACCATTCATGAGACAGTTGAAAATGGTCCAGGATTGGGGCTACGATCACATATACCTGAGAAATATGGAAACCACTACACGTGTGAACCTGAAAGACCATAGCTACAAAGATGTGAACCGAACACCGGTAGAGGAGTTTGATTCAGCTACTTTGGCAGGATCCGAATTTCCAGCTTGGTTAGGTAAGCCCAAGGAGTTATGGATGTGTGGAGCCTCGAAATGTGGAAGTCTGAGGCGAGAAGAATATGTTTTAGAAAGGGCTATCGAAGAAGAAACTTATATAGGAGAACCCTTTCCAGAGGACACGCTTGAACCATTAGAATGGACACACATTCTAGCAACCCTAGATGTTTGTGCAATTCCGGATGGTCCCACAACGAAATTTTGCGACAAGGACGGGTACGACGTGGTTCCGTACTTCATGTTGAGAACTGTACTCGAAAAAGAAACTGAAAAGAACGATACACTGGAAAAGGAAGATGAAGAATAGGTGTTTCACGACATTCCCGATCATCCAGAGTGGGGAAATGAAGCAGACAACGAGTCAACGGACAATTCAAGCGGAAACGAAGAAACTATAACGGATGTCCGATTTTACGATTTTCCGAACCAAGCTAAACAACGCCAGAAACGCTATAGACCAAAGAGAAAAACAAAGGGGGTTAGAACCAATCCGATGCCTAAAATAAGAGGAAAAAATCAATTCCTAATGCTAGTAAAGGCGGAAGATTGTGTTAAGGACAAGATTTCGGGAAGAATGAGAGGCAATGAGCAAAAGAGCTTACGAAAAGACAAAAGAAGCTCAAGAAATCAAGTTCAAAGGAATGAAACGAAAAGTGAAACAGAAAAATCAGAAAAGAACAAGCGCAACAGAGAACACACGGAGTCCAAGTTAGAACGTAGAAACAAGTACAGAGAGCTCAAGAAAAAGTTTGGACGACATAAATTGAGAGTGGAGAGGACGAAAACGCCAAAATCAATGAAAACATGGATGTTCCCTCTCACTACAGGAAATTCACAATAGAGGATAGGAAGGTGGTATTAACCCAACCTATTCGAGAGAGAAGGGAGAACGCATCTTATGACGGACCGGAGGATGCAAAAAAAAGTTGATTTAGCAGCTCCAGGTGAGACACCTAGACCGGTGTACATAGCCACAGATTTGTCTCCAGGCGAGGAAGAGAGACTTTTGAGTCTTCTCAGAGAGTACAGGGATGTGTTTGCATGGTCTTATAAGGACTTAAAGGGAGTTGACCCATCGATATGCCAACACACAATCCCACTAAAACAAGACACAAAGCCTAGCAGACAGAGACCATACACATTTAATGATACGTTTGCTAAGCGAATCAAAGAAGAGATAGATAAGCTAGTGGAAGCTGAATTCATATACGAGATTGAACACACCGATTGGGTATCTCCGATTGTGGTGGTACCCAAGAAGAACGGAAAACTCCGAGTGTGTGTCAACTTAAAGAAAGTGAATGCTGCAACAATCAGGGACAATTATCCCCTGCCGATAACTGATCATGTTCTAGAGCGTGTATCAGGGAAAACAGCATACTCCTTTCTTGATGGTTTTTCAGGATATAACCAGCTAGCCATAGCACCGATAGATCAACATAAAACAGCTTTTGCAACAGAGTGGGGAATTTATGCTTATCGGGTTATGCCTTTTGGTCTAACCAATGCTCCCGCAACCTTCCAGAGGCTGATGACGCATGCTTTCAAAGAATACTTAAGGTTGTTTCTAGAAATATACATGGATGACTTATGTGTACATTCTCTTCTGAGAGATGAGCATCTAGAACACCTAAGAAAAGTATTTGAGAAATGTAGGACATATCGCATTTGTCTCAATCCTGAGAAATGTGTGTTTATGGTCCGACAGGGCAGAATTCTGGGACATATTGTCTCACAAAACGGAATATCCACGGATTTAGAGAAGATAAAAGTTATAGTGGATATGCCTAGACCAACCAATGCGAAACAAGTACAGAGCTTTATGGGACATTGCGGATATTATAGACGATTCATTTACATGTACGCTATAATAGGCCAACCACTTTACAGGCTAATAGTGAACTTTGAATGGACAGAGGAGTGTGAGGAATCATTCAAGAAATTGAAAGAGGCACTCATTACTGCTCCAGTCTTGAAATCACCAGATTGGGAGAAGATATTCCATGTGCATATAGATGCTTCGGCATATGCAATAGGATGCATTCTGGCTCAGCCAGAAGAAGGAAACATGGATTTTCCTATCTGTTACGCCAGTCGACAGCTCAACAATGCAGAGAAGAATTACACCACAACAGAGCGAGAAGGATTAGGAATGATATATGCTGTGAAGAAATTTCGGCATTATCTTCTAGCCAACAAGTTTGTGTTTTTTACGGATCACCAAGCCTTGCTCTACCTAGTGAATAAACCATGCAATACCGGGAGAATAGTGAGATGGTTCATTATCTTACTGGAATTCGACTTCACGGTAGTAGTAAAGAAAGGAAAAACACATCTTAGAGCTGATCATCTTTCGCGATTGACGAATGGAGAAGACCCTATAGGAGTAGATGACGACATGCCAGACGCGTACTTGTTCAACATAGAAATGATACCGAAGTGGTCTCAAAATGTCGTTAGCCTATTAACCTATGGAGGAGAGTTTGATAGAAGAGAATACAACCAAAAACATATTGCTATTCAGCAATCCAAGAATCTTCAATTGTTGCAGGAAGGTTGTATCAATTGGGAAATGATCATGTTTTACGACTATGCATCAATCCTGAGGAATATAATATATATCTGCGCGAAGCACATGTTCAGGAATGTGCATTTCATTGTTCAAAAAGGAACACATATAGGAATTTGTTACAATTGGGAGTCTATTGGCCAGGAATGAAAGAAAGCGTACATGAATATGTCACTGTATGTATTGTATGTTCATCAAAACCGCCAGCAGAGTATTCGACATTATATCAGATAATGATAGCTCCGGAATGGAGTCAGTATATTGTTGAATATCTCACAAATAGAACTTTCCCAGAAGGAACGTCAAAAGCTCGTCAGAAATCTGTAGAGACAGAAGCTAGAGATTACGCTTTAATAGGATATCAACTCTATAAGAGAGGTAGAGACAACCAGCTTAGGATTTGCGCATCAGAGTCTGAGTATGTGATAATCCTGGAGCAAGCTCATGGAGGAGTAGGTGGAGGCCATTTCTCAGGTGATAAGACAACAAAACTTGTCTTAGCCGCAGGAATATGGTGGCCAACATTACATATGGACGCTGAGGAATACGTTAAACGGTGTGATGACTGTCAGCGGACCAAAGTACCACTTAAAAGAGATGATATGCCGCTTAGACCAATGATGGGGGCAAGAGCTTTTGCAAAATGGGGGATTGATTATGTCGGACCCATTTCACCTCGTGCATATAAGACTCATGCACAATACATCGTTGTGGCTACAGACTATCTAACAAAGTGGGTCGAAGCAAAGGCAACTCAAAAAGCAGATACCAGGACCACGGCACAATTTCTATATGAATACGTCTTTTTACGATATGGATTGCCAATAGAAATTGTGAGTGATCGAGGCACACATTTTATAAATGAAGTGATAGAGATCCTTCTAGATGAATTCATGGTAATCCATAGGAAATCAGCCCCGTATCATCCACAAGCAAACGGACAAGCTGAAGCAACAAACAAAACCATATGCACGGTCCTTACGAAGATTGTATCTGAGTCGAGAACTGACTGGGACCAGAAGTTGCATTCAACATTATGGGCATATAGGGTAGCATATAAAACATCAATAGGAACGACCCCATATAACATGGTTTTTGGGCTAAATGCTATCTTACCAATAGAATTCTTGATTTCAACCTTAAGGGTGGCTAAGGATCTAGAGTGGACAGGGCACGAGCTTTCTGATAGAATAGATGACCTGGAAAAGCTAGACGAGCTTCGCCTAAAAGCAGTAGCTTCTATCTACGCTCAAAAAAGGCGACAAAAGGAATTTTTTGATAAGCATGTGAGGACTAAAGAGTTTAAGGTTGGGGACTATGTCCTAGTTTACACTCTGAAACAGCATGCTAAGAAGCTTAAAAAGCGAGGGATGGGACCTCTGGTGATTAAAGATCTATCACCAAGTGGAGCCGTCAAGCTTGCTACATTAGACGGAGAAGAAATGCCCAATTGGATTAGTGGATGCAGAGTGAAAAAGTATCTTTTGCCGCTAACCCAAGACATGCTTCTCAAAATACATCAAGAAAAGCTGCGTGTCCAGAAAAAGAAAAAGATTGTGGAGGAAGCGCAAGCCAAGGCATAGGAAAGAATGGAGAAAAGAAGACTACTACGTCAGGAACAGCGCAATGAAGGAGCAATACGAATAAACGCAGTCAGTATAACAGAAATGGATAATGACAAAGAAGAACCCATCATTGAATGCAAAGTAGGAACCAACCAAATCAAAGCCATAGCACTATTAGATTCAGGAGCTCAAACTAACCTACTTTCACTCAGTTTGTATAGACAATTGACAAATGACACTAAATTGCAAACTGCCAAGCAAGAGTTAAAGAGTTACTCTGAGAATTCAATCAAAACTGTCGGATGCACAGTTTTACATATATAGATTAACCAGTATGTGTATCCTCATATGTTTTACGTGGTTGAAGACCAAGCTACACAACATCCATTATTGCTAGGACAACCATGGCAGAAGCAATACAATGCAATGATTGACTGGAGTTCTAAATCAGTGCTTATCAAATACGAAGGTGAAAGTCAATCAGTTAAGTTCACCAAAGGAGAAGAGCCAACTCCAAAGGAGGAATCCAAGAACAAAGGTAAACAACAACCAGAGAAAAAGAAGAAGCAATGGCAACCAAAAGTTTCTATACAACCGGATTACTCTTCGACGAGGAATGCTCAACCTTGGGAAAAAACGGAGTCAAAGTTAGTATGGAGACCAAAAAAGGTTATGCCAGAGAACACAAAGGTGGAAAACAGAGTCTTCAATACCAGACAACAGAGTGATTCCAGAAAATCAAGGACAGTGAAACAGATCTGGATTCCAAAGAAGTTCATGACGGCACAAAGCTATAGCAAGCAAATTTGGATCCCAAAGATTTGTAAACAGGAACTCCCTTCAGTACAATCAACGGAAACTCCTAGGTATTTCAAGTCGAGGAAATCAACACAAAGAACAAAGCAGGTTTGGGTCGCAAAGAGTTTGTGGCAAGCACAAGCGAAGCGGAAGCAAATTTGGATTGTGAAAAAGAACAACAAGGTAAAGAAGAATCCATCTACTGATTCTACTACCGAAGTGCCAAAACCAACCCAAAACCCGACCACCAATCCTTCAATCAAACAAAGAGCAGCTTTATTGGAAAGACTGTTGTATCATCGCTCTACAATTGCATTGGGAACTTATGACCAAAACAACTACAATGCTTCGCCCACAGACACTTCATAGTCGTCCGGGAGGACTCAGACTAGGAGGGGGGGAGGTATACAGGTATACAGGAGCTACAAAGCAGCTACAAGCGACAAAAACAAAGAAAAACAAAAATTATATTCCAAGGGCAGTGTCTTACATGATTTTGCAATTTTTATGTTTGATTGCGGATATTGATAATATTTATGCCCTTATATACCTTGTTTTGCAACAAGAAGAGATCAAAAAATGAATTTGGGTCTCTAGACGTGTAAATATCATAAAATAAGAGTGTTTTTGGAGCTAAAAAGTGGAAATAGTGGTAATCCAAGTCTAGAAATCACAAATAAGTGTATATTCATATACACACGGTTACCAGCTATTTATCGTGTATGTTTGGAATTTTTTGGCTTCAATTTGCTATTTTTCTTTATTTTTTATAATTTTCTTAATAAAAGTTAAAGAAAAATAAAAAAGCAGGTGAAATGAGATCGGAAAAAAGAAAAGAATAGATGGTGGTGATCCTAATGACAAGGGCAACCCATGGTAAAAATTGAGTACAATTCGGGAAAAGTTGCGGAAAGTCCGAAATGACAGAATTTTGGCAAAGTGTACAGATTTCTCAGAAACAAGTCAAACGGAGTCCAAATTGAGAAATTTCAAATCCTAAAGTGCATTTCACGACAAGATAGGAGCACATGTCAAATTTGGTAACATGTGATCCAGGAAGTCCGAAGTTAAGTATTTTTCACATCACTTTCAAGCTCATTTCCACTATTACCTTCTTGGAGAAGAGCAGAGAGCCACAGGAGCACAGATCTTCTACGACCTTCTACGACTTCTACGAGAGCCCAGAGGACACCAGACATGAGAGGTAGACTCGTTGCCATAAGCTTTTGATGCTTATCGTTAACTTTTGTCGCGAAAACTTACCAAAACCAAGAAACAAGAGCAGACGGGGAATGGGGAAGAATGCTAGGTAGGGGCACAACCGCCTAACCAAACCTTGCAAGAACTTATAGGTGGGTTACCCTAGTATAGAATATGGGTTTCTAACACTCAAAGCTCGAGAAAGAACGACTGGAAAAACCCTAGGTCAACAGAGCCTGCAAAAGGCAAACAGAAAAAAGTTGTCGAAACGACACAAAACTTCTCAGGAAGCTTAACAACATCAAGGGCAATGCAACCATGGAGTATCTCCAGGTTTGGACCACCAAAAGTAGGTCGGAACAACCGATTCGGCTGCGGACACACAAAGCGTCATTTTGGCATAACGACTGAAATTGACGACCGAATGAAATGAAACTTCACAAGCAGCTTCAAATATACATGGATGACTTATGTTTGCAAGCAAAACCCAAAAGAAAGCTGATTCACTTACCGATGGTGAAAAAGACGCTTTCGGGCAACCAAATGGAGAAAGATGGAGAACGGGGAGCCAAAGTCAAGTTCAACCAAATAGATGGCTTCACAACATATCCAATGAGCTGGAAATGCAACTCTCGAGAAGAAAAGTTGAAGAAATTCAACTCCAAGGCAAAAAGACAACTTCGGAGACTGAAATGCCTATAAGGGGGCTTTTTAGCTAAACTGATGACTTTTTAAGTTGAAAACTAGTTAGCAGGGCTTAGGGCACTAGCACAAAGCATTCTTTGCACAAAAGGACCAACATTTCAAGAAAAGACATCATACGCGTATGATGTCTCACAGCATGAATTTCACATCCATTTCAACATTTGAGTGCATAGCCTCATTCAACTTGTTAATCACATCCTATGAACCAAGTATCATGAGAATTGGAGTTAGAAAACCCAAGGAAAACCAAAAAGACGCAAAGTAGGCCATAAAATTGATTTTTGGTCCTAATTTTGTCAAAATAACTCCAAACTCATTGAAACTTTGTAGGATTGTTGATTAACACATCTACAAGCTATCTGGAACCAAAAAGCACCATTTTGACACAAAAAACATCATACGCGTATGATGTCTATTTGCACTTACAGAGCCAAAATTGCTCATTTGTCATCATACATCCATTATATATACCTAATACATGCTACATATGAAATTTGGAACCATTTGGTCAAGAGGATCACCCCATTAGCCCAATTGAAGGAAAATCCTTCACATAAAGCCTATTTTTGGCCCAAATCCAACATACTCAAGTCCAAACCAAGATTTGAGTAGAAACAGTCCTTCACTAGTACATGGGGAGTCCACAGAACCAATCCCATGCAAAATTGATGAAAAAGACATCATACGCGTATGATGTCTCCAGAGCCATTTTTAGCCCAAAATCTATCCAAACTTCATAAATCCAGTGAATAAGCCTATCTAAAGCCAAATCCAAGCTTATAGAGAAATTTGGTCCAAAAATACACTAAAAGACATCATACGCGTATGATGTCTCACTATGTGATTTTGGCACCTCAGGGCTTCAACCACCAAACAGAAGTGATCTACATGCCATTTGAAAGTGAACCACCAAGTTTTATCCAATTTGGATCATAAAATCCAAATCCCTTTCAAAATTTTTCCAAGAGCCGGAACTGGACTAAACTGGCCAAAACTTGACCAAATGGGATCCAAACTCAAATCCAAGCATATGATACTCATGTATACACTATCAGCTACAAGCACAACCAATATGAAGTCATTTTGACACAAAAGACATCATACGCGTATGATGTCTCCAGCATGATTTTGAGCCCATTTTGCATATTTTTTCACCTACCTTGCATCCTTAGGCCCTGAATAGCTCATGTTTCAATTTTCAAGTCATTTGAATAGTTAAAAGCTTCATTTCGGCTTTCAGTACTAAAAAGACGCTAACTTCTGAAATTGGAGTTACAGGATCCATGGATTCCGCCAAGTCATCGGCAACGAAGAGAAAAAGACCGACAATCAAAGATGCTCTTGCAGAAGCGGAACCATTTGACATTCCTGCAGAAACCCTCAAGCCAACCAAAACTTGGGTGGAGGAAGCAGTATTGGAGAAAGAGGGAATAAAGATCTACCAGGGGACTTTCAGAGATCCTCAAGGGCAAGCGGTGGATGTACCGATGATCCCACAGGAATTGGTAGATTATAGCAGGTCAGGAGACATCAGCAGGTACCTGGAAAGGGCAGACTTGCACAGTTTCTTCACCTCGAGACCATCAGGTGTGGATACAAGAAGAGTGTACGAGTTGGCAACATCCATTCAGAAGGATGGAAAAGCCACATTGACAGCCATGGATGGAGAGAAAGTAGAAGTACAGATCACTCCACAGCTCATTGCAGACGCATTGAAGCTGCACAACAAAGGGAGCTCTGTCAGGGAAAGAAGGGAGGCCATAGAGGTCTATGGGCCCAAGAAACAGAATGCAACCTATGGAGATATGGCAGACCCAAGAGTGGCAACCCTTTGCCGACTGTACAACCAGTTTCTCCATGTTTGCAGTAAAAGACCGCAAAAGTATACGACACCACCCCATGCCATTGCGACCACCATCACATGGGCATTAAAGAGCAATATGCCAAAAGAGGTGAATTACGCTCAACACATCCACGAGCAAGTAATTGCCATGCGCAACGAGAAGCCAAAGTACATAGGAGGAGCGAAAATTCTGACAAGAATAGCTTATGAAGCTATTGGAGCTAGAGATCAGTGGCCAAAGGTTCCCTCCCAGAATGAGTGGCTTAGAGAAGCCGACGAGGAGGAAGAACAACCCGAAATATCCAAGAGGGCATCCACAAGAGCACGCCGGAAACTAGAAATAGTTTCAGAACCTGAAGAGGATGTGGACGAGCCGCTTAAGAAGAAAGTAAAGAAGAAGGTTGCTCCCAAGCAAACCAAAAGTCAGAAAGCGGCAAGAATGGAAAGACTAGTGGAGCAGTTTAGAGCGGAAAGAGCTCTAAAGGGTGACTTTGAAGAAAAGTGGGTGCCAGACCCCACTAAAGTCGGAACTAGCTCAGCCAGGCCACATATTGATCAATACGATCAATATATTAAAGCTTATGAAGAGTGAGAGGCTATTCTGGAGCAGCAACCTGTCAAGCCATACACTGAAGAGGAGGTACAGCAATTAAA
This sequence comes from Adiantum capillus-veneris, assembly GCF_014529385.1. Classification (NCBI taxonomy): domain Eukaryota; kingdom Viridiplantae; phylum Streptophyta; class Polypodiopsida; order Polypodiales; family Pteridaceae; genus Adiantum; species Adiantum capillus-veneris. Next base: position 156,895,090 of record NC_140940.1, on the reverse strand, counting down.
AGCTGAGATGAAAAAAGACGACAAGGGGAAAAGGAAAGTAGATGAGTCTACTAAGCCTCAAGAGATAGACGGGCAAGTTGACAAAGGGAAAGCCAAGGAAGCTGAGGACAGATATCCCTCTATGACTGATGTACCAAGCCCGAAGAAGACGGAAAAAATTGTGGAGGAGACCACAGTAGAGGTGGACACAGATGATTTGGAAAAGCCAGAGGCCGAGACCAAAGAAAAGAAGATAGATCCAGTTCAGCAAAATAGAAATGATTATGAGGATCTGGTAGCGATAGGATACACTGAAGATGAGGCCCTTGAGGCAGTTTATGGGATCACCCTACAAAAACAAGATGAACGGAGAGGGACGGAGGAAAAGACAAAGAGTAAAAAAGAAAGTGAAGAGAAACTGGACGAACCGAACGTACTAGAAGAGCCAAAGCCAGTGGAGGTGGGGGCAGAAAGAGCTTTAGAGTTGACAGATGAAGATGAAAAAGACATGCACATGGTGTATGAACTGCTCAGCAAGATAAAAGAAAGATCCAAGGCAAAGGAAGTAGAGATGGAGACAGCCAAACAAAGGGAAGCGGGGTTACAGAGGAAATTAGAGAATGCTATAACTGAATCTGAAAGTCATAAAGCATCACTCTATGACGCAGAAAATGAGAGAGATGGCTTGATACTCCAACTAGCCGAGGCTTCAAGAGAAGTAACAAGTGCACAGGAAGCAAGGGAGCGGATAGAGGATGACTTGGAGGCGGCTAAGGATGAGCTCATTGAGCTAAGGGAGAGAGTCGAGCTCCAAGAAAGAACAATCACTAGACTCAGGACTACCCCTAGAGCTAGCAGAGCAGGAACCGAACAAGAGGGAGCTATCATACTAGCTTTGGAAGACCAGGTCCGAAGCTTACAAAGAGAGCTGAGATTAGAGCAAGTGCAAAGGTTGCACATTGCGGAGGGATCATTGGCCGCAGAGGAGAGGCTCACATTAGAAAATCAAACACTAAGGACAGAGAATGAGGCCCTCCGCAAACAGCTCCAAGATCTACAAGAGCAACAAAGAAGAGAGACAGAGACACCACACGAAGAATCAGGTGGAGCAGCCATAGAGCTACCAGAAACTGGAGAGGCAACCACAATTGAAGATCCAGCCCCAGCTCAAGAGGTGGCCTCGACTTCAAGAATCACTGAAGAAGAAGAACAAAGGCTCCATGACCAAATAGAAAAGTCAGCAGAGGAGAGTGCCAAGGCGGAAATGGAATGGGAGAGGAGACTCCTAATCTCCATTAGACTTCAGGGACTTGACACAAAAGTGCTCCATGAACAGTGGATGCAACCCAGCCTGCCTTTCCCTTTGATGAAATTTGAAGTGCTAAAGACGAAAAAGAGAATAGAGGAGGAGCAGTATGTCGCTCTTTACGAAGGCGATATCACAAAGGAGGAACAATCAAAGAAGATAGTAGATTCACAACCTAGATGGCGGAAAGGTTGGCTGAACAAATACCCAGCCTACCTCATCTACTTGGTGGAGGCACCAAAGGAGATCCGGGAGGATGCAACCTTCTGCCCGGTGCCAAGAGTCAGAAACTAGAAAGAGCATGGCAGGATTGCAGAAAAGAAGCCAAATTGGCTTAATTATCCCAGGATGCCAGGACCAAAGGCAGGAGAGAGAATAAGTAAAGCCTACATGGTGAAAACCCTAACGGGCACCATCAAGCTCTTTACTGGCTCTCATGACCTTTCATGTCAGATGCTCAAGAAAATCTGCAGGACTCTCTTAGCTTGCATTGAAGTGTTCGCGCCAGATAAAGCCACGACCTCGAGTCTACTATCGATGGCCGACACAGTGACTGATATGATGTACGATCTTTCATTGCAGCCTTCTCCAAAAGTGTTACACCTCCTATACCAAAGGATTATGTTTTTGCCTAGCTTCCACATGCAAACATTCGAAGAAGCTTTCTACACCGGCTTTTTCACCAACGAAAGCAAAATATTCGGCCCAACCTTGACCATCGGCAACCTACGATACGAATCACATTTGCAGATGCTCAAGACGACAGGACTTTATTGACCAAGCATAAAGGTCATGTCAGGGACGACATGAACGCGGAGGGGGGGAGTGTTGAGCCAGCAGAGGATCACACCCACATTTTTGCTCACACTCATCATTTTGTAGCCATTGATTGTAATAAATGTCTTTCCGACATTAATTTTGATTTGAGCCATTCATTAAGTAACGGGACTCAATTGAGTTTCCAGCTTGTAATCCCGAAGTAATTTCACTTGCTGATGTAAGTAGTTAGAGATGTTCTCACCTCCAAGGCTGAGGTATATAAGCCAAAGTTTTTGTAACCTAAGGAGATTCAGATTATTAATCAAAGTGAGTTTTTGAGCGCCGTGACTGTGTCTGAGAGAGAGTGAGAGAGAGAGAGAGAGAGAGCGTCTTATCTACTTGCTACGCGAGCTACGGAGCCGCCATTGGAGAAGCGACACCGCCATTGTGTTAGCAACGGCGAGAGCTACGCACAGATACCAAGAGTGCGCGCTATCGGCTTCTATGTGTGGTAAGTTCCTTAGAGCTTCGGTGTGAGTTTTCTTCCAACTCGTGTGTCGGAATGGAGCGTGCAACATATCTATAGAACCACAACGAGTAGAGCTACAGATTGGTACCATCGGGGTCAAGTTTCGATCACCTGTATTTTTCGGCCTATCTTCATACGCGTTTACCGCACGAAGTGGTTATAGGTTGATTTTGCAGTTCAAGTCTTTAGGGTGTTGTTCTTACTTAGTGAATAGACTTCCCCTTGAGTTTGAGATCGATTCAATGATCCTAGATCCTGTTTAGTATAGCATTCGTTCGTAGTACGGATTTCAGTCACTTGCGTATTTTAGAACTTAGATTTGATTTCCTTAGTAGTGATTGTCGTTAGAAGGTCGAGTAGGTGATTTGACACCCACCTAGTTGTTTCCATGCGCCTGCGGGTCAAGCTCCGTCCTCGTCTGACAAATTCTGTTGTTGGTTGAGTTCTCGCTATTTAGCTTCCGCTAGCGGCGTAACCGCCTTAACAGCCATGAATCCATGGAAATCCTCTCTCTCACATCCATGACCCTCCATAACTTTATTTTTTATGCACTACCAGAAAAGAATTTGTGCTTCCATGTATTCCTCTTTCATCTCACAAGTTGCAATAGTGAGGAGATCCTGCATGCTACAACATAAGACAAGCACATCAATAAACACGTTGTTGGTTGTGTCTTAAGATATGCCAAACCTTTGGAATATATTCCTAAGATAATAAACCCTGGATCGTAAGCGTGGCATGCCATGGTCACCCAATCCATCACTCGGGGAGTGTGATCAAACTGCACCCAAGCATTCCAAAGATCTCTAGGTCCACTTTGTCGCATTCGATTAACCAAATCCAATCCAGATGCAGGACCAATTGTAGACATCTTGAACACAAAGCACCACTCTCTCCCCTTCCGCTCCTTGCTTGAGAAACCTGCTTTTTTGAAAAAAATCATATGTACAATCTCTTTTTAGCTGCAGCAAGGAGTCCACACCAAAGCTCTCCTTTGTTGGCTCATTTCCTAATTGCAGCCACGGACCTTTGAAACCTATATTTTAGAGTTAAATTACTTTGAAATATTATTTCCAAATAAGAGAAACATGTAAGCATCCTCACCAATTTTCCTCCAGGAACCATTGGCTCAGCAAAATTTAGAAATTCTTGCCCACCAAGTACATGGCTAGAGCCCCCCTCTTGCATCAAAGTTGTTGTCACAATTTCCTTTGCCACACACATTTGTATCTTTCTTGTGCCTACATGTCTATCCACACTGAGAACTCGTGAAACCATTTCTTTGGTTTTATTGGTGAGCCCTTTCGATGAACCATCACTCATGTCATGTTGGTGAGTTTCTTGATGTACCATTAATTTTCTCATGCTCTCATCCCTTGGCATGACATAATATATGAAGCAATCACATGTACGAAAACAAATGGGTGGTTGACCGCATTAGTGGTAAGTAAGCTTGCCACCAAGTCCATTGCAAAACTCGCCCATGCAAGGTAATTTTAGCATGCTGCCATTGAAATGCACTGTGTTTGACTTCTTAGAATTAACCAATTTGAGACAACTTTCATTGAGACATTTTAGATCACCTACACACTGACTTTTGCGACACACTCTAGGAAATGCGATATTTGAGATTTGCGGTTTGGTCCAATGGTGTGGATCATACTTATGCTCCATAGAATCCATTGGATGAATCTTTCCTAGGGTCGGTGGAAACTCAAACACAATGTTACCATTGTACACCTTTGGTATTTTGGACACTTTTTGCAATGTTGGCTCTCCAAAGCGTTGTTCCTTTCTTGGACTAGTAAGGTCTATGTACGGAACATCCACCAAGGGAGCAGTCATGCCACTTGAATTTGAGACTGTGTCATCTTCAACTAGCACCACAAACTTTGTAGAGAGAGATTCGTCCACAAAATAAAACTCCTCTCCCAAGTGATTTCTTATTCTCTCCATTGGAACTGTCAACTCTTCACTCCCAACTCTTCATGCCCTATCCCCCCTCCTCTCTCTCTCTCTCTCTCTCTCTCTCTCTCTCTCTCTCTCTCTCTCTCTCTCTCTCTCTCTCTCTCTCTCTCTCTCTCTCTCTCTCTCTCTCTCAGGGGACGCAAGGTGGGGTCAATGGAGCGCACAGGTGGGGCAGGGCCAAGGGGCAGGTGCAGGAGTAGGCCCAAGCCTAGGGGAGGGGTACAGACTTCGCAGGCGCAGGTGTAGTGGCGGGGGTCAAGGGAGGGGGTGGGGGTAGGGATGCAGGGGCTGAGGGAGCGCAGGGGCTGAACGTAGGGACATGGTCAGGGCAGAGGAAGAGTAGGGCACATGGACGAACGCAGGGCCAAGGGGTGGGCGTAGGCGCAAGGGTAGGGTTTAAGGGAGTGGCAAAGGTAGGGTGAGGCGCAAGAACGGATGCAAGCGTAGGGACGCAGGGCTCGAGACAGTCGTCCATGTGTGGCAGTCCATGTGGACTACGGTTGACCCACAGTCCACATAGATTGCCACATGGACTTCATGTGGACTCTCCCATGAGGATTGCGGGCCCCCTTGACCCCATTCTCGTCTCCCCCTTGACCCGTTGTCCACGTCGCCGTTCACCTTGACCCCCTGCCCACTCTGCTCCGCTCCCCCTTGGTCCCCCCACCCCTGTCCCTAACCCGTAGTCCACGTGGACTTCCATGTGGACTGCCACGGACCCCCTTGACCCCCTTCCCACATCTCCCCTTGACCCACTTCCGGCACCGTCGTTGACGTTGACCCCACGCCCACGCTGCTTCGCTCCCCCTCAACCCCACCTTCCTTGACTCCTGGCCCTGTGCCCTTATCGCTCCCTTGACCCCTGCCCCTGCGCACCGCCCCTTGGCCGAGGCCCACCCCTATTGCTCCCTTGACCCCTGCCCTTGCACTTGCACCCTTGCATCCTATGTCCGCCCATTTCCTTTCCCCCCGCACCAAACGCTCTATCCTTGCGTTTGCCCCTACCCCTGTGTGTGTTGCCCTACCTCTGCGCCCACCCACGCATCCTATGCCTCATCCCTGTGCTTGCTTCCCCCTTGACGTCTGCCACCATGCCACCCCCTCCCCTTTCTAACCATGCAACCTGACTCCTCATCCGCTTTCGTGTCCCCCAAGGTCCATGGACCAACCCCCCCCCCCCCCCCCCCACTTTTTTGCCTATAAAATCTTAGTTTTTTTTTTTTGACACTCATGCTCTTTCTTAAGCATTAGTGATCTCTATCTCTTTGAAACACAATTTTTTTTATTTCATTATCTTACACCTTTCCAAACCTTTGCCTCCCACTCTCTCTCAGTTTATTTCTCTTAAACCTTCTCCTCACACCTTCAAACCTATTCTCTTACTTTCACCTTTCATCATTTCTTTGGAAGCCATAACAAACAAAACGCCAATTCTAACAAGAAAACAAACCTATTCTCTTACTTTCACCTTTCATCATTTCTTTGGAAGCCATAACAAACAAAATGCCAATTCTAACAAGAAAACAGTCCAAAGACATAGACCGTCAAGAAGAAATGATGATTCAAATCACCCAAGAAGAAATTCCTCTGCACACTACTCAAGAGAGCGATTCTGTGGTTGAAGCGTCCGTTTTGACGACGATGCAAGTGCCTCCTTGGATGGGTGCAGTCATGTCGACGAACATCCTTGCGAAAAACACGGGTAATGATCCTCTTACCAATTTCTTTGGATCTATGGTTGATAGCCACATCTCATATTCGATAGGCGTGGTACTTACGGGAGAGAGTTAGTGATGTCGACCACATTTAAAAACCAAATTAGAAACATTTCCAAGCTCTCTCACATGGAGGAGAAAATGTTTATTGTGTGGAACGGCAACCCCCGGCCCCATGCGTGGAAAGATTGGGCAATTGCGGGAGCGGTTGGATGAATTCTCTACACCAATGATTGAGTGCAAGATTGTGAAGTGCGACCTTGCAAAGATGGCGGAATTTCTGTTGGTGTTCGGCATGATCAACAAGTAAGTTTCTTCACACTTTTATTGGTGCACTTGATATTATCAATTGTTAATATAATGTTTCATTAAAATATAGGGTGACAAGAGTCCATGTGCTTCACACCACTACACAGGACATATCTATGATGCAAAAGTTAGCAATTACATACCCACAATCCTTATTGGACAAATTCAATGAAGGAGATTAAGTATCTATTTTCTAAAGTTATTCCTTTAATTTTCTGTCAAGGCTAGGGACTTGCTACGCGCCGTGTGCGAGCCACAAAGGCTCCTAGCACACAGTCATACAACAGACAAGCTCACAAGGAAGAACGGTGTGTCACTCACCTTCCTGCGTAGTTGCGAATGAAGGATTCCCGCGCCGTGAAGAAGAGGGAGACGCCGCTACGCCGCGCTCAACCGCCTGGCCGCCGTCGTGCCGCCGCAACGCTCGATCGCACACACACTCTCACTCTCTCTCTCTCTCTCTCTCTCTCTCTCTCTCTCTCTCTCTCTCTCTCTCTCTCTCTCTCTCTCTCTCTCTCTCTCTCTCTCTCTCTCACGCACACACACAAGGAGATGGTGAAGGAGAAGGTGGAGATGGAGCAAGAGCAGCTTCTATTGCACAATGAGAGAATGACTCAATTTTAGGTTTAATTGGCTTTTATGTGAGCTCACCCCATTCACACTTGGGCGCCCATGCTTAGCCAACTAACCCTAGCATGTTCGTGTTAGAGTGCGCCTCTCATCGGCGATCACTCTACCTTTCCCTATTGGACCGACAAGCCCGGTGCCTGACTCTACTTAAATAAATAATACGGTTACGGTGTCCGTCGTAGGCGATAGGGTGTCCGTGAGCCACGAGGGTTAACATTGCCCCCCTTCCTGATGTAGATTCCGTCCTCGGAAGCTATTGAGTTGAAGCTTGGTATGTCCATGTTGTAGAGCTTCTAGATTTGAATCTGCAAGGCAAAGTCACTGTTTTAGCAAGCGGAATTATATTGCCATAAATCTTGAGGGGAATGTAAAGTACATGTGGAAATGAGTAAATGCAAGATTTATGAAATGTTAGATTGCCATTAAGGACAAATAAATTGCACTTTGAGTAAATTAATTAATCAAGAGTTTTGAGCTTATGGGTGAGTCTATCAATTAGTTAGCTATGACTAAGGTTAAAACAACTACTCTAGTACTAGCTAAGCTAAGAAGATTATCTAAATGCAAGATTCCCTAATTATGCTTTTCAGCTTTGATTAGCCAACTCTCTCTCACAACTGCAAACAAAAGCTTGAAATGTTAACTGTAAGCTCAATGGAAGTCTTTTAATTTTTCTTTAATTTTTTTTTATTTTTTTATTTTTAATACTTTTTTACTTTGGGTCACAATCATGTGACGTGTGTGCTTATTTTGTATGTCTAGGGTTTTTTGCTTCTCAAGGAAAAGCGCCCACACTGGGAACCTCTAGGGCTCTAGTACCATAGATAATACATGTGAGTGAAGTACCAATTCAAGCCAAGATTTCTCTTCCAGCGTAAGATTTTTCATTTGTGGCACTTATGTTGTTTTTTTTTTTTTTTTTTGCTTCCATTTCCTTGGTATTCGCACTAGTGTTTTTTGTTGTTTAAGTGAGCAAGCCTTTCTCTGCCTAAAACATTCCTAAGGTCTCAAATACTCGGATAATTTTATTAGCTAGGCCTAGTGGTCAAGTAAATGAGTTAACCTAAAGTCACGGTCTCCTAATCTCTAGGCTCATCCATAAGATTAAACTGGAGTTCAATCAACTTAAGCAAAGACAAATTTATACATCTATAATGGCAGATAACAATCATAACTATTGCGCTCAAACAAAGCATGAAAAATCATTATTAGCAATTACACATATCCACCAACATGAATCATGGAAAGTAGTACACCTGGAGGTATGGAGTGGCTCATTTCGTTGAAGCAGATGTCCTCAGCCATGTGGATGGAGATCCATATAAGTCCTACCTAACACATCCAAAAACAGGCACTATACCTCTAGGAGGCATGTCAGTGTGAAAAATTAAAACTCCTAAAAAACAAACTCAAAACACAATCTAGACCCCTAACCTACCTATCTGTCACCCCTTTTAGAATCAAGGAAAGAGGATATTATATAAACCGGGTGGCCACCCTAAGGCTAGGCCTCTATCCTCATCATCTAGATAAATAAAATCGTTGTCCATGAGGCCATAGTCTTCCTCGGTCTCTATTAGTTCCTCTTCATCATCCTCTTGTGCAAGCATGCTAATCAAGAACCTCGCGATGCGTGGATACTCATCTTGTGCAAAAGAATAAGCATGTGCCACTGGAGACACATTCGCTACTGGGTAGGGATCACTAGTTAGCCATAGACGTATCAGCCATTCTAACTCCTCAAAATTTCTCTCACATGCAAGGCTCTCTATCAAATCCCATTCGCAAGAAAGTATAGGGTAGCATACGTAGAACACTTGAGGAAAAGACAAAGGGTACCTTTCATAAAAAATAGAAGTGCATGCCTCTGGTGAAGTAGCCATTTCTGACAATACAGATAGATTTGGTTAGGCCTTTAAAACATAAGAGTTGTTTTTGTGTGTTGCTTGAATTGACACGGTGAATTTGGACTTATATGTAAGATCTGATAGGGTGCTCTCTTGTTGCTAGTCGCTCTTGCTCTTTACTATTTTTGTTTTTTGTGAGTATAAGGCTATATATATACATTCCCTAAGATTGGAATTGAGAGGTCAGGGAGGAAGGTTGAGAGGGGAGCGAGTGAATGATTGATGTTAGCAAACACTCCCCCCTTCCTTGGGTAGATCATACCTTTTGGAATGACGTCGTCACCTTTTGAAACCAATTGTTCCAAGTTGTTATGGGTGAAGGTTTTAACCAATAGTTTTCGACCGCCCTATGCGTTTCATCGAGTTGCAAGGGTGGTAAGGTACTCTCCCATGATTTTATTTGCAACATTGTTGTAGGTGGTGAACTTACCCCGCGAGGTGCAAACTCTTTCGTGCTTGTATGGATATGTACAGTGGTAGGTGGAGGTTGTGTCGAAGCTTCTATTTGCGTATAGGAACTACATGAAGAGCAAGAAGCTTCATTTGATTTCCCTGTTCCTGAGCTAGGTGGAACAAATCGTTCTTTCTTTGGTACCCAAACTAGCTCTAGAGCGGGTGTGTAACATTCCATGATTTTTTCCTTTCCGCGATTTTCAATTTGTTTTGGAGCCACAGGATTGGGTTTACATGGGCCAGGTGACAGGTAAGAGTACACTTTACATTTGGGCACCCAGATTTGATCATTTCCTTCATAGTATCCTTGGGCTTTCAATAGTCGTTTAGGAATCCAACGCAACGTTTCTTTACATTTCTTGGAGTGAGTGGGACGGTTCTTACGAGGTTTCCGTTTTTTTGCATCACCTATGCTCACTACAGAAGCTTTAGGGACCCACTTGTATGTTTTCTCTGTTATATTAGGATGGTTCTTGTGTGTCTCAAGCTTTCTTTCAACTACATCAGTTGAAGCTCTAGAGAGTTGGGCTATGGGGACGTATGGTTCAACCTCCTGGACATGCAATGTCTTGGGTTTTATTTCCTTAGGCAATATCTCAGGGACTATGGCTTGAGTGGTAGGGCTAAGAGTTGGTTTTTGTGTTGTAACACCCCCAGTCCCCCAATCAATAGTGCATTTGGTGGCTATCATCCACGTGCGTCCTAGGTTTATATTACCCTCCATAGTTCCAGTAGGCATGACCAAAAAGTCTTGAGCTACAATTCCATTGTCATAACTGACAGAAGTGTGCCAGATTCCAAAAACCGTAGTTTTTTTCTTGTTGACACCCTTGACTTGGATAATACTCTCAGATAGAGGTGGCTTCCCTAACTGACACCACACCCCATAGGATAGCAGATTATATTTAGACCCCATGTCCAATAAGGCGTTATATAGCACTTTTCCATAGGCACTATTTAACTCAATATGGTATCGTAGAGGTGTGTCAGAAGCCAACCAATCCTCTTCGATTTCCACGTGGAATGCATTTGTGACTCCAAGGTTAGCCTCTCGTTTTTGTCTTATACGTTGTTGTCGCTCCTTAGCCTCGGCTTGAGCTTGTATCTTCTTTAACTCGGTTTGTGCTTTGGCGGCCTTCTTTTGATGAATGGCCGGTAGTTCTTCTTGGCTTAAAGGATCATAATATCTTTTGAATTTACTCCCATTGAGGAATCCAATGGTTTCAACTCCATCAAGAGTTTCCACACGAAGGGTACCTTGTGGAGTAATTTCACATACTCTATATGGTCCTTTACCAGCATATTTCAACTTTTTCTTCTCTTTACGTACTCCATACATAAGGACTTTATCACCAACTTTGATGTCCTTGTCCTTCACATGGCGATCAAACCACTTCTTTCTCCTATCCTTTTCCACAAGAGCATTTTGCACAGCCAACTGTCTCTCTTCGTCTAGTTTTTCTAAGATATACAAACGCTCGGTTAAGGGGTTACCATTCCATCCTTCCTGTGAAGCTACCCTAAGACTAGGAATGACAAACTCCCAAGGCATAACCGCTTCTTGGCCATATACCATTTTGAATGGCGTACAATTGATAGCCATTTTATAAGCAGTACGATAAGCCCATAGAGCAAATGTCAACTTCAAATCCCAATCAGTGCGATGAGCTTCTACCGTCTTGGTTAAAATAGAGATTAGAGTCTTGTTGGTGCTCTCGGCTTGTCCATTAGCTTGCGGGTAATAAGGTGTAGACTTATGGTGGGATATCATAAAGGTCGTGGTAAGCTCTCTTATTACCTCATTTATAAAATGGGTACCATTATCACTAACAATTTCAAAAGGGCAACCAAATCTTGTGATAAGTTCTCAAAAAGAAACTTAGTTGTTGTCCTCGCGTCAGCTTTTTGTGAAGCCTTAGCTTCAGCCCACTTTGTTACATAGTCCGTAGCAACTAGAATATATCGAGATTGAGTGTTGCGAGCTGCGGGACTAATTGGACCTACAAAGTCTAAGCCCCATTTTTCAAATGGTTGGGTTACTTTAATAGGATGTAAGGGCATTTTGTCTTTGCTCTGTGTGGTCTTGTAACGTTGGCACTCATCACACCCTTTTGTAAAAAGTGATGCATCCTTAAATAAATTTGGCCACCAATAGCCTGATTGCAGCACCTTTCTAGCAGTTAGGTCTCCTGAAAAATGTCCTCCTGCTATGCCCATATGTGCTTCTTGCAAGATATACAAATATTCATCCTCGCGGGCACAACGCCTAAGAATATCGTCCTTGCCTAATCTATACAGAGTTCCGGCAATCAAACAATAGGGTTCACATTCTTTTACTAGCCTTCGAGCGATATCCTTACGAAGTTCCTTGGGTGGAAAACCATTAACTAAAAAGTTAACAATGTTCTCACTCCATTCAGGCATAGTCTCAACTATGAATAGGGAAGTATCGGATAATTCATCATCAACTCCTGTAGGGGCTTCACCATTGGGTATGCGAAACAAATGATCAGCCATGACGTGCCTTTTACCGGGTCTCACTACAATCGTGAAATCAAACTCCAGAAGAATTAACAACCATCGTGTGATTCTTCCTGTGGAGCATGGCTTGTTTACCAGATACAGCAACGCTTGATGATCCACATAAAATACAAACTTGTTTGCCAGAAGGTAGTAGCGAAATTTCATTACTGCATAAACCATTGCTAAACCTTCTCGCTCTGTAGTGGTGTAGTTCCTTTCAGCATCGTTCAATTGACGGTTTGCAAAGCTAATGGGATAGTCCAATTTATGTTCTCCTGGTTGAGTGAGAACACACCCAATAGCAAAGTTTGATGCATCAATATGCACATGGAAAATGACATCCCAGTTAGGTGTCCTTAAAATCGGAGCACTTGCTAGTGTTTTCTTCAATTGTTCATAGGCTTGGTCACACTCTTCAGTCCATTTAAATTCAATGAGAAGCTTGTACAAAGGACGTGCTATCTCAGCGAAAAATAAAATAAACCGTCGATAATAACCCACTTGTCCCATGAACCTTTGAACTCCCTTGTAATTGGTTGGTGGTGGTAACTCTAGAATCACTTTAATTTTGCTCTCATCGGTTGAGATACCATTCTTAGATACTATATGCCCTAAAATAACTCCATGCTTGACCCAAAATTGGCATTTGAACGGGTTCAATGAGATACGATATAACCTACACTTTTCAAACACCTTCCGCAAACATGATAGATGTTCTTTCCAAGAAGAGTAAACACAAAGGTCGTCTAAGAAAGCTTCACAAAACTCTCTCAAATATTCTTTAAAAGCAGTGTTTATTAATCGTTGGAATGTAGCAGGGGCATTTGTTAAGCCAAAAGCCATCACACGAAATGCAAACACGCCAAATTCTGTGATGAAGGCAGTTTTAGCTTGGTCCTCTAGCGCTATCGTGATTTGGTTGTAGCCTGAGTACCCATCTAGAAAGCTATAAGCTTCCTTGCCTGCAACTCTTTCGAGTACATGTTCGGAATATGGTAGGGGGTAATGGTCTCTTCTAGTAGCTACATTAACTTTTTTGAGGTCCACGCACACCATGAGTTTCCCATTCTTTTTTGGCACGATAACTATTGGAGACACCCATTCAGAGTGTTCAATAGGATATATGAACCCACATTTGATAAGCTTTTCTAGTTCTTCTTGAATGATCCTTGCGTACTTAGGATTCATCGGGTAGGGTCTTTGTTGTACGGGCTTCGTAGTGCTAATCATAGGGATTGTATGTTGGACCACAGAAGGTGGAACACCTTTCATATCATGGTATGTCCAAGCGAATACGTCCTTGAATTCCTTGAGAAGCTCTTTGAGGACCGCCTCTTCAACTTCTGTGAGGTCTTGGGCAATAAAAACAGGTTTTGATTCTTCACCGGGGTCAGCTAATTCTATTTCTTTAACTATTGCCGGACCATCATAGATTCCATTATTCCCATCGATAAGTATTCTTTGGGCTTTTGTGTACACAACCTTTGCTTCCCCCGTGGTGTAAGATTTGAAATGTTCTGGTGCAGGATGCAAGTCTGTGGATTCTGGTTGTGCTTTGGTCCGTGCTTCTATTTCTGCTTTCTTGTGTTGTCGAGCTAACTCTTGGTTTTGACGCCTCCTTGCAGTGCGGCTCAACTTTGGCTTGTCTATGATCTCTAATTGGGCTATGTCATGGGGTCGTGGTCTACACCACATAACATTTTGGAGATATTCACCCCAATCGTCTACCAATTTTCGATGAGCATCACATGCTCCTATATAACTGAGCCATTTTGTTGAGGATCTCTTCTTTTTTATCCTAGCACGTACATTGGCTCGATATCGACGCCTCTTAACATTTTTCTTTTTCTTATTTGAGACTTGCTTTTGATTTGCATTTAGATCTGGCTCACTAAAGGAGTCCTCGTTGGTGTCCTCTTCACTCTCGGAGGAGCTATCATGGGTTGATGTGCTCGGTCCTTCCGAATGTTTTGACTCTGAACTTGCTCCACTCTTTAATTCATGAGATTCAGAATCCGTTTCACTCTGGAAGTCAATGTCTGAGTCGTGTTGGTTAAAGTCTTCTATTGAGCTATCAGTGTCACTGTCAGATTGGTCCACAATTGCCTTGCCCTTAGAAGATGCATGTATGGCACTTATCATGTTCAGAGGTGCAATTTGTGGTACCTCTTCCCCCTCTGGTGTGACCCAAGTGGTTCCTCTATTCCCCCAGGTATCTATGGTTGCAGCTAGGTGTACCCACGTTGTCTGATTCCGTCATACCCGGTAACACATCCATGTAAGGAGAATCTTGGCCAATGTCTGTATCCTTCTTACAAGTGTAACAATATTGTAGTGGGGCCGAGTGAACTGTGGTGTCAGAGCGATGATCAATAATGGTTTTACTCCCTAAGGGGTGTACCTTACCAGTCACCAAATCCACTCTAAGGACAGAGTCTTGGAATTGCAAATAGACATGATTTTTAGACCAATCATGAACCATTTGTGCTTCCCTCATGAATGGTCGTCCTAAAATCATTTCATATGACATAAGGTGTTTAGAGAAATCCATTACAATGAAAGTATGTCGTACCTTGTGTCCTAGAACTTTGATCCTAAGATCCTTGAGCATCCCCATAGGTTTGGCTATGGTACCATTTGCCATCTTTACCACAATGTTAGTAACACTGAGGCGGGGTTTTCCCATGGATTCCCAACAATCTTTTGTAACGATGCTAACTCCTTCACCACCATCAAGAATTCCCTTTATAGTTAATCCCTTGGTAGTGATGGGTAGGGTCGCATTAGACTCGTTGCCTTCAAAATACTGCCCTAATTCGTTAATGGGTACCTCGATCACAGACTCGTGTCCATCTAAGTCAAGTGATTGCACATGATTTTCCTCATCAATCATAATCGAGTCAGTCCTATTTGGTTGCGCAAACTGCGGTAATCCCATTCGTAGCTCTCCGTTAAGGAATGCTCGAAGTGCAAGGAATAACTCAGGATCTCCATACAGCTTTGCTATGATCGTGGTTCGGACCTCAGAAGACATGAAGTCCACCAGTTTGGCAACATTCATTGGCATTTTGCAGGGTGTAGGTCCTTGACTAGGAACTGGTGAGGATGGAATCTCATATTCCTCAATGGGATCAGGTATTCCTTTGTTAAACATCCTTTCCAACAAGAAGGGTGTATGCTCACTTTCTGATGTCCCGTCCTCACTCCCTTCTTGGATGATACTAGATATGGCTAACGGTCTATGGTTCATGTGGGGTGGATGAACTTGCGTGGGAAACATTGTGTCATGAATTTTGACATGCATGGGTTCTAGTTCTAGTTTCCTTTGAGTCTCCTCCACTAAACCTCTTAGATGTTTCACCTGCTCAATCTCGTCTACTGGGTTTGGGTACGTCCCAATCTTCTTTTTACGATTCTTCCCTTTTTGCCCCTGCGGTTTATCTTGGGGGTCTTGGATTGGATTTGGAAACACTTGTGGTGTTTTCAGAGGCTCTTTATGGTTTTCTTTTATTCGGTTTTCATTTGGTTCCATGTTACGGTTTTCTTGGTCGGTCTTTCCCTTTGTGGTATTGGTTCTAGTCTCCATTGTCTCGATTGAATCTGAATCATCCTCGAGGTCATTCATATACACGTGGTCATCTCCTGTTCCTATGTTTGTTTTGGAACTTGGCTTTGAATTTCCCTTATTCTGCGACCTCTTCCTTCGTGTCTTCTTTTTCTTTGCTTGGATAACTGACGCGGTATCTCTCTCTTCGAGGATATGGCCTGGCCCTTGAAGCATGGACCGTGTAATCGCATAAGCGGGTGCGACGGGTGGTATTGGCGATGTCACACTAGCAATTTCGACCAAATTTAGGGGTGTGATTTTAGGCGCATTTGGGTTATAGGGGCATTGGGCAATCAAGTGATCTATGCCACAACGATTACATGTGAGTATTGGCATTGCAAACGTGCTCCCTTGATTCATTTGCATCTGTGCAGCATTCTTTTGCAGCCTAATAGGGCACTCCGCTGCCCGATGTGGTCCACCACACTCGTAGCATTGAAGAGGTGTCCTCCTAGCCTGGGTGTTGATATTTTGACCTCTGGATGCGAGAGCAGCAGCTTGATAAACCGGCTTGACTTGCCCCCAACAATCTTCCATGTAGTATATAGGACACTCTTCCAATATATCAAGTCCGTAAGCAATACTAGTGTCTATTTCCTCCTCACAGCCATCTGCATAAGCATTCGATGGCTCGCAACCCACTTGGTTCATAGGGGCAACTCTTGGATGCGGGGGCTGCGATCTTAGCACAGGAGGTGGTAGCGGTGTAGCTTGTACAACATTTTGAGATCTAGGAACCATGTGTTGCGGTAGTTGCTCAACAGGTGGAGCAGGCATCAATACAGGAGCTCGAGGTGCATCCGTCCAGGCTACAGGTGGTCTATTTGCCATCATACGTTTGATCATTAAACAATCCTTAGCTTGGTGACCATACCTACCACATGCGTTGCAAGTTCCATTAAATTTTACTCTAAACGTAGGGCACTCACTAGTGCTATGTGGACCTAAGCAAATGGAACACCATTGTTGCTCCCTTCTTGGATACATGTGACTATTTTGAGGGGGTCGATTATCCTTAAGAGACTCTTGGATTGCCTTGGTGAGTTCTGTCAAGAATGTCTCAAATATCTTTGGCTCATTGGCAATGGGCTTTGCAATCATGGGTTCATACTCAATGGCTTGTGAGCTAGTGGATCTCGTGTCAGTAGACACCCTCATGCCTGCTATCATCAAGTTGTCCTCTAATTGGATTGCATTGGCAGTGACATCTTCCCAGGTTGTGATACCTCTAATCACTAGTCCATTATAGATTCCTTCATTCCTCAACCCTGGGATGAATCAATCAAGCAGTTGGTTATTGTTGAAGCGCTCATTTATAGGGCAGCGAGAGTTTAAGTGCTTTAGACGACTAATGAAGTCCCTTACTGACTCTCCTTCCTTACGTTCGGCCTTCTGTAGCTGAGATGCTACACCCCAAAGCACACCTTCTCGTATGTACTCCTTTAGAAACAACCTTCGAAGGGTAGGGTAGATTGTTTTCTCGTCCACCCTTAGGGTTCTATACCAATCTCCAGCCTTCCCACTTAATGTCAAGCTTAAGGCATTGCACTTATGTAGTTCGTTGCGTTCCGCTAAGGAATCACATACTTGTTCAAACACTTCAATGTGTTTTCTAGCATCTTCGTCCCCATTGAATTTTTGCGTGAGTTTGGCAATTTGTACTGCCTTACTTCTAGGTTCTCTATCAGATGCATGACGCATATTTTCCGCGATAGATCGACCTATGGTTTGAGCAAACGCTGCCAAGTCACCTATGTGAGGAGGCAGGGCCGGTGGAGGTACTCTTGGAATCATATGTGGGAGAGGGACGGGTACCGGTCTTGGCATATGTGTGGATGATGCAAGATATGGAACATAACCGGGCATAGGTCCACTCAGATAAGGGCTAGGGAGCGGCACTCGAGGAGCATAAACAAGTGGTACAATTGGAGGTGTGGGGGCCATGTGTGCATAAGGGGCTAGAGGCACATACGGTCGAGGCCCCATATTAGGTACTACGACACTAGGTAGTGGCACTGCGCTAACCGTAGATGTCATCGGTACATTCTCTGTCAGGCCTATCCCTGGAGTGAGCACTGTGTTTTCCTTAATAGAGGGTTGAGCCAAGTTAGGGAAGCTAAATTTGTCGCTCGGAGGCTCAGATTGCATAGAGACCCCAGATGAAATGAAGTAAGATGGGTCCGTGGGGCTCATTAGAGGAGTCTCCATTTGTGATAGAGTAGGCTGTTGAGCCTTGCTCGTATCCAGAAATCTCATGGGGCCAGTTGAGAGTATATTTACCCCTCGGTTTTGCCTTTCTGATTGAATAATGCCATGGATAACATTACAGATCATTTTCTGTTGATCTTCGATGCTCGTGGCACTAGAGGTGGATTGTACAATCTCTATCCATCCTACATGGTAGGCGTGGCCAGAGTGTAGATCCATCAACACCTCAGTGTGGAGGTCGTATGTCCAATGATCATTAATGAACAATCCTTCTAGAGTCGACGTGTTAACGGTTTCTTGTGAGGTAGAAGCAATGTTGCTCCCCGTGGTTTTACTTGTCACCAACGGTACTCTAGAGGGAACTTCTGAAGGAGGCAGCTCAACAGGGCCTTCTTGGTAAGAAGTTGGCAGGATATCCACATGGACACTCTTTGGTGGTGTGGGGTCCACGTGCGATGTGAAAGGAGAGTCCACTTCCCCACCCCCTTCGTGTGCTTCATTTGCATCAGGTTCCGAGCGAGTAGCTCTACCTAATGTTTCCATGAAATGGCTAAACATACTAGTACTAGGCTGTGGAGCTTCGGGAGGTGCATGGCCTTCTCTCTCAGTGTTTTGGGTAGGGTATGCTTCCATGACTTCTGAGTCGGAGGAGGAATCACTAGCGGCTATTTTAGGGTCTTGGGTGGTGCTACCTTGTGTCCCCGCTGAGGGTCTAGAGCCTACCGTGGATGGGTAATGGGTGTCCGTATGAACAGAGGCACCCTCAATATGCTCGTGTTCTAGCACCCGCCCAGAGCGTAAGTGCATGTGCTTTTGATACCCTAAGGTGTCAAAAAGCTGCTCTAGGAGGCCTTGTGACTAGTTTTTTGCGTGTTTTTTGTTTGTTTTTTTGCTAGATTTTTTAGAGCGTATCGTGGAATGGGCCGTGTGATAGCTCGAAACGAGCGTATCGCTAGGAGGGACGCGCTGTGCTTTACAGCCCACCGTTTGGTTTTATTTTGCTCCAGAAAAGCCCGAAACGGTCTTTTTCTAGCCGGGGAACTAGGCTCCAAATAGCAAGTCTAAGGGTGCAAGTGGGAAGAGAAGGGAGGAGAGTGGAGGACTTGTCCCACATGCTCTCATTCCCTCTTGAGGGGGTAGGGTATATATATAAGAGTGAGTCTAGTATATATCATAAGACTGAGGACTGAGGCTTGGGCTTGGGCTTGGGCTTGGGCTTGGGCTTGGGGAAACGATCCCGATCTAGCTTTTATACAAACCAACCCGTCCGTTTTTATAATTCACGTTTTTTATTTTCGAAAATCTAACCTCCCCCCTCACTCACGTTTTTTTTTTTCGTTTTTTTTTTTTTTTGATATTATTTGGTACGCGTTTTGATGCGCGTTGACCTCACCTAACTATTTACTGTCCCACCTACCTACTGACCAGCTAATCAGTGGTTCACCTAATTACTAACCTGCTTAATTAACTAACTGTGCGCCTAACTGTGCACAAACCTGAAAACACAGAAAATGCAGAAATTGAAACTTGACAGAACTGTGCAGTGCAAACCAGAAAATGCAAAAAAACGCAGAAACGCAAGAAATGCTAACTGTTTAAGCTGAACTCGGAGCTTAATAGAACTAACAAAACAGAGCTTAACAGAACACAGAAAACTTGAATGCAGTCAACAACATTGTGTCTTTCTCTACTGTTTTTGCATAACAACAATAATCAAACTTAAACCGCGCCTTTCCTACATACAAAATAGCTTCAATACAATTTACAGGTCGCCATTGGAGCTTCACGCGCAGCAGCTCCCCGGCAGCGGCGCTAAAAATGTCAAGGCTAGGGACTTGCTACGCGCCGTGTGGGAGCCACAAAGGCTCCTAGCACACAGTCATACAATAGACAAGCTCACAAGGAAGAACGGTGTGTCACTCACCTTCCTGCGTAGTTGCGAATGAAGGATTCCCGCGCCGCGAAGAAGAGGGAGACGCCGCTACGCCGCGCTCAACCGCCTCGCCGCCGTCGTGCCGCCGCAACGCTCGATCGCACACACACTCTCACACTCTCTCTCTCTCTCTCTCTCTCTCACACGCACACACACAAGGAGATGGTGAAGGAGAAGGTGGAGATGGAGCAAGAGCAGCTTCTATTGCACAATGAGAGAATGACTCAATTTTAGGTTTAATTGGCTTTTATGTGAGCTCACCCCATTCACACTTGGGCGCCCATGCTTAGCCAACTAACCCTAGCATGTTCGTGTTAGAGTGCGCCTCTCATCGGCGATCACTCTACCTTTCCCTATTGGACCGACAAGCCCGGTGCCTGACTCTACTTAAATAAAAAATAATACGGTTACGGTGTCCGTCGTAGGCGATAGGGTGTCCGTGAGCCACGAGGTTAACATTTTCTCTCATTCACATATTTACCATGCTTAGGGGAAATCATGAACAACATGATCAGCATGTTCAACCCCCTCCCCGTATTGACCCCATCCCCGGGGAGGTCACCTAATAAAAATGTAACCTATCACGTGAGTTCAACAGAAGGGTATTTAAAGTTCTTGAATCTTACAGAAATATATATACCGAAGGGCATTATTTTTTCAAATTGAAAAAAACTTAGAGATTTTAAGAGAAAATGGTATATTATATTCCTTAACAAATTCACAGATAAGGGGTTTTACAAACATTTCTTGAACGCAAGTGATATGGTAGTTTTATGCATAGTGATGTGCAAGGAATAGTCAATGGAGCCAACAACAACTAGATCTCACCTTTCCTCGCTAGTGTTAGAGAAATAAGGCCTTGACACCATATTAACATATTGTATTTTTTTTTCTTCATTATATCTATCTTACTGTTGTAGTTGTTGTTTTAAATTGTGTACTTTAAACCCTTTTAATATTAGTATGTGGTTTTTTTATTGCAGTCTTTAAATGTTGTTCAAAATTGAATTTCATTCTTATGGAGTGTTAACCGTTGAAATTGATTTGTTGCGAACGCTTTTTGCATTTTTTGTGCATGTATCATTGTCCGATTGATGGCATGATGTTTCGAAAGAGTGTGTGTGCTCTTCTATGGGTATATTTTTCATGTTTTTTACAAATGTGTATGTGTACGAGTGCTCACAAGTGTGACAAAGTAGGACACTTATTACATTGGTGGTTAATCTTGTTGCCCAACATATATCACAAAATTTGAGAAGACACGTCGCATGTATGAGTGAGAGAATAGAGAGAGAGAGAGAGAGAGAGAGAGAGAGAGAGAGCCCGGGTAGGTCACCTAATAAAAAATGTAACCTATCACGTGAGTTCAACAGAAGGGTATTTAAAGTTCTTGAAACTTACAGAAATATATATACAAAAGGGAATTATTTTTTCAAATTTGAAAAAAAATCTACAGATTTTAAAAGAAAAGGGTATGTTATATTCTTAACAAAATTCACAGATAAGGGGTTTTACAAACATGTCTTGAACGCACGTGATATGGTAGTTTTACACATAGTGAACCCCGAGAGAGAGAGAGAGAGAGAGAGAGAGAGAGAGAGAGAGAGAGAGAGAGAGAGAGAGAGAGAGAGAGAGAGAGAAGCAGATGATGATGGAGAAGAAGAAGCTTGGGTGGTATAATGATAGAACCATTTACCACTTTTTTTTAAGCACACATACAACCATCGACAAAGGACACACACACCTGAGAGAGAGAGAGAGAGAGAGAGAGAGAGAGAGAGAGAGAGAGAGAGAGAGAGAGGGAGGGAGAGAGGGAAAGAGGCGGACGAAGGATCAAGAGAGAGAATAAAGTTGAGAAGGGAGAAAGAATATTCTTGGAATCTGATCGTTGGATTCCAAAAAAGCGCTCGTCGAAAAATGCTTGCCAAAAAATTACGTCCTTTGTGCCTCTAGCCTTTTGTATGTAGAAGTGTGAGAAAAAATGAAATTTAATAACCCCTTCCGCTGCACTCACGTGATAGTCACATAATTATTAATTGACCCCCCCCCCCCCCCCCCCCCCCCCCCCCCGAGATCTCAAGTGTTCGGGTAGAAGTTACTCTAGGCAAATTGCTCTTTGGATCCTCGAGTGTGACATCTACTCTAGGGGGTGACAGTCATGGTCTATAGGTACCTCATCTATCCTTGTCTCACATGGGGAATAGTACATGCATGCCCATGAGCATGTGTCTCAATGGTAGCATCTGTCTCTATAATCTATGTAGGTATCTCGGTCTCTAATTGCTTAGCCATAATGTCAGCACTCTCGTGGTCATGTGTGTCAGGAATCTCCTCAAGTATAGGCTTTGGTGGGACATCTACCTCTATGATAGGTGCACTAGAGTTATCAACAAGTGTAGCATCTATCACATTATCTATCTCTATTGACTCAATACTCCTCTCTGGCATAGGAACAATCTCACTAGGTTGTACATCCTCTAGAGAACAAGTAACAACCTCTACTACAATCACTCTAGGTGGCTCTATGGTAGTGCTCTCTAGTGCACTCATCTTGTAGTCAATCTAGACATGTGTCTCCTTCATCTCAATCACTCTAGACCTCAACTAATCAAATGTGCTCTGAGGGAAAATATGTCCATGCGATGGAGATTTGGGAGGTGACCTAACAGGGGAAGTCTATCCAGTAGGTTATTGTGGACTTTGTGTGGTCATCACTATAGGATCATGGCCAAGCTGTGGAGAATAGGGCAATCTAATTATCAAAGAATATATGGTACCATCTATGTCCTTGCAAATCATATCACTAGGATCTCCAACAAGATATACCTTAATGCTCATGGATGGCTCAAAACATTGTGTGATCTTCTGTCGTCAGTATCGACGTCCACAATCATCAATATCACAGCTGATGTATGCTCCAATCTATGAAACTACACTATCCTAGAATGTACTTGTGTGTCCAAACAATCATCGGGATGTGCTCTGTCCACAACATCATATGGGATGATCAGTAGGGGCATGTATATGCCCTTGAGCTCATCAATAAAGAACTCAATAAAACCAATGTGACATCGTTGAACTTTGCCTACCTGCCGTAGTGATGGGTCAATGTCATCTGAGAAGGTGCTCTGGTCTAAAAATGTCCATCAAGGTCAACAAACCAAGGCATGACTCCTCCATAGCATAAGAAATGTACAACAAGCTCACTATGGTGCTCTCTACTCGTCATAAGAAATGTAGCACAAGCTCAATATGTGGTACTTGCGTGGTGATCTATGTCGTGTCATCATATCTGATGCATGTGATCTAGCAAACTCAATGTACGATGTGCTCAAAGTGTGTGGTGTGGTCTATGGGGTGTTCTCTATAGCCTCTCTAGCATGTGTACTAGTAGCAATCAAAGAATGTGATGTGGTTGTCTCTGTGCATGGTAACTTTGGCAGTGCACTGGTAAGGCTCTATTCCCTAGATTTTGGATGATGTGAATTCTACAGTTGATCTAGGTCATGTCGGTTGTGTAGGTGGTACGGTCATTGGGTCTAATGTAGGTCCAATTGCTCTAGTCTAAGAAGGGAATTAGAGTCATCCACACAACATCATATCGACATCTTATCATAAATGCTCCTATAGGTACCTCGTAAGGAATTTGGTGGGATAGCACTAATTATATAGTAGGTAGGGTACTCTGTAAATATGACTCTCTTTCTCATGTATAGCCTCTAATCCAGTATAAATGGGTTCATTTTCCAACAATTACAAAGAGATAGCCTATCGTAATGGCTAAGGTGCTTAAGGGGTGGGGTGCTCCAAAAAGTAAACAACATCCTTACACAAGGGGGGGAGAGCCTACAAGTAGGGACATAAGAGAGAACACACACACACACTCAAGGCAAGCCAAGTCCAAAGAGGCAATAAGGACACATGTCAATCTCCTCCCCATGTTGCCTTCATAAGGTGCCTAAAGCCTATTGTTTGAACTCTAATGGGGTCCAATGAGAATTTAATTTATTTATATAATTATCTAAGCATTATCAAGCCCTCTCTCTCAAAGGGGTCTATTGTTTGAACTCTAAAGGGGTCCAATGAGAATTTAATTTATTTATATAATTATCTAGGCATTATCAAGCCCTCTCTCTCAAAGGGGTAAGGAGGACACTTGTCCAAATGCTACCCTTGCTGCTTGATATGCATTAAGCATGTGATTGGCTAGGCTTGCAGGGGTCCAATCGAATTCAAGGATGAGCTACAAGGAGGGTCGACCAAAGCAAGCTGGGGGTGTGCTTGGGGGTATACTCTCTCTCACACACACTCAGATGCTCTCATTCTCACTTGGTGAAAGTCAAAGAACTTCATCTCCTTCTCTAAGCTTGAGAAGTTGAGAGCCTATACCAACAACTCTTGGCTATGGAATGCAAATCCAACCAAGAGCCATGCTTCAATGCTATGTTAGCCATCTTCTTCATCTCCATCACTAAGCTACTATACTATGCTAAGGTCTATGAGTAATAGTATGAGAGGACACTACTTATTTCTTGTAAGTTACTTCTTCTTTCTCTTCCCTACCCTCATTCCTTGCTAGCTCTCTCCACCTTCAAAGGTGCTTGAGGTCTTGGGACTAAGACCAGGGACAAGTTAATGCTTTCATTTAGCTAAGTTATGGACATAATTGTGGTGCATGAAGCTCTCTCTCTTCATTACACCATCAAGGTCTCAAGGAACACAAAGCTTATATTGTACCAAGTCTCTCTTTATGGGAGAAGCTATAGTATAAAAGCCTTTTGGAGGGGGGATCGACTCCACATAAATCCGGTCCTCAATTGTTGTCTAATTTTATCTCTTGCAAAGTATTGTTCATGCTAGGTTAATCTAAACGAACATAATATGGCGGAAGGGTGTCCCTTTACACGTGGCACAAGCTGGGAGATGAAGGCTAAATTCCAAAAATAAGAGTGGCTCCTAGACATGCGGTAAAGAGGGAGAGAGAAAGAGAGAGAGGCCGTCGAAGGCAGCCGGTCGTACTAGTTAAGTATAATGGTTATGTTGCTATCTCTAATCAAGTTCTCTCTCTATATTCTCAAAGTACTCTCATAAAAATGCTCACTACGGTTCTTTAAATTCCGCTATTCTCAATGTCCATAGTTCAATTCCATTACACATGGGAAGTTGGAAGAAAGAACAAGAGAGTCAAATGCAACTTTTTTGGGGGTTTTTTTAAAGAAATTTAAAAAATAAAATAAACGCCAAAAAAATACTTTTTTAAAAGAAAAAAGAAAAATGGATAAATAAAACAAAAAATACAAAAAAGATAAAACAAAAAATCAAGAAAACAAATGTAATTTTTTTTGTTTTTATTGATGTTCTAAGATTTTTTGTTTTTTGATGAATTTTTCAATGTTTTTGTGAACTTTTTTGTTTTTATTGATGTTCTAAGTTTTTTTTATTAAAAAATAAATTTCCGAATGTTTTTGTGAACCTTTTTTGGAGTTTTTATTATTTTTTTTATTTTTCTTGATTTTTTGATTTTTTTCCTATTTTTCTCTATTTTGAGTGATTTCCTTTGTGAGCATGGTCACTACTTTCCCTTTTGCTTTAGTGAACACGGCTTCCACCTACTGCGTTTTGTTTTTTCTTACCTCCACTGCAAGGAGACAAGCTTCGATTGCAATGAGTCTCTCTTTCAATTCCTTCTTTTCCTTGAGATTTTGTAGGTGGGTAGTGCTGTCAAGCTTTGGGGTGTTGCCACAACCCCTACGAAAGTGATATTGCCTCGAGATGAGGCTCGAGTGGCCGTGGCCATGCCCAGCTATTATAGGTGACCAATCGAGTAGAACCAAGCTCGCGTAGAGTTCGACTTAGGGGTGGGTGGGCCGGCTATGTTTCTAACTTACGGCACCGCCCCTGCTTCAACACAGTGGAGCAAGGAGAGGTCACATCACAGGAAGCTAGGTCATGGGGGGGGGGGGGGGGGGGGGGGGGGGGGGGGGAGAGAGAGAGAGAGAGAGACATGGGTCACTCGGTGGAAAGAGAGAGTAAGAGCCTTTTAGGTATCTTCTCAATTACGATTTTCTTGCACACATACTCCTATATACTTACTGCAGGTTCTATTTATTTAGCAGAGTCTCCTTCAATTTTTTAAGAGATTACTTAGAATGCTTGTTCTCGCTTTTACTTCCCATTAGGTGAAAGTAGGAGGTTATCAGAATTTGAACCCATATATTATTGACTCTAGCACCGATCTAGTTGAAAAACAAGGTGAGGACTCATGATGGCCTGCATGCTTTCACAAAGATCGTGGAGAGCCCCTTGTGCTGCCTCTGGGTTCCCCTTATAATATTGGCCTCATTGGGTTCTTTCAACAATTTCTGACCATAAAATTGGGGTAATAAGCAATCCAATTCAAAGCTCGATCAAAATGAGTGCCATAACCATGAATTGCTAATCATCAGTGGCTTCAACGATGATACTAGTCTCCATGCTCTCCAAGTGTTGTAAACACCTAGTGAGACTGGGATGCTAGGAGAATGTGAAAGCTTGGTGTAGCTCACTTGCCAATCCACACCAGAGAACCCTAGCTAGGTCTGGGGGATCAGTGGGACTTTGGAAGGTCTCTCATGAAGAGAGCACCTTGAGGATGCAATTCCTCCCCTAGGGGCTGCATGCAAAAGACCTGCTCCATGAGAGATAACCACAGAGAGAACTTCAAGCACTGCGTGCAGAAGACCTGCCCCATGAGAGAGAATGAGAGAGAGAGTCTTGTCGAGCAGCACGCACGCACACACACACACACACAAAAACGTCACATCATACCTGCAGTTATATCGTGTGTTGCAGATGCGGATAGAGAGGGACAAAAAGACAACCTCGTGTGGCACATAGAGAGAGAGCCTATCTGCCCATCCCCCAAATTATCCCTTCGTGCATGCTACCACGGAGGCTCCCACATTTAGCACTGCGCGAGCTGGCGAGGGACCTAGCATATGCTTCTAGAAACCCAGGCACCAATCAATTTTTTTTGAAGTACCAACATCTCCAGGGCAATGGACACATGGAGAGAGAGAATCCATTGAGGCATCTCGATTTTCCTTTTCTTTAGCCTAATGGATATTGCTACTTGCTCAATTTTAATAAAAAATCAATATGTCAAAATATACCCTTCCCCCAAAACCCTGCATGAGCGCCTCTTCAATTCCCTCACTTTTTCTCTCCTCAGCCTGCCTACCTTTCCCTCCTTTGACTCCCCCCCCCCCCCTCTTGTTGTTGCCACTTTTGAGCTTCTGCAAATCTTTGCCGCACAGGCTTTGTAATGGAAATGGATATTCATTATTTTATTGTAGCTAACAGGTGGAAAAATCTAACCGAGCTATGGACTATGGCACAAGATATACATTTTATGTACATTTTACTATTCA
The DNA here is from genome assembly GCF_014529385.1 of Adiantum capillus-veneris. NCBI lineage: Eukaryota > Viridiplantae > Streptophyta > Polypodiopsida > Polypodiales > Pteridaceae > Adiantum > Adiantum capillus-veneris. Next base: position 156,867,855 of record NC_140940.1, on the reverse strand, counting down.
TTCACTCTTTTATGAGCTTTGGCCATTTATGTGTGGCCGGTCAGTTTGTACTCACTTTGAGCATTCCAAAAATTTATAAGTAAATACGTGCAATAAGAAAATGCTCACTCTTGCATGGGGGGAGATTGTGCCCAACATCTGTTTCTATTCTTCTCTCCCCTTCTCTCCTCTCTCCTCTTTCCCCGTGCCGATGTAGCACTCCGCTCTTGGAGGTGCGTCTGCACGTGCTCACTCGCTCTCTGCTCTGTATGTTCATGTACAACTTTGATTCCGTGCTTGTGGATGTGCCCGGTATGAATATTTATCACTTTATGATTTATAGTGCACTATTCTCGATATTTTGCAAGGCTCTCTACGCTCCCGTTTGTAGCAGTGGTATCAGAGCACAGACCATCGCTTTTGGAAAGATACGAATTGTAGGAAGGAAGAATATGACAAATTTGGAGCTAGGTAATTTTTATTTACTCGTTTTTATTAATAATGATCTTCATGCCACTTATAAGAAACTATTGCAATATGTACTTTACCTTGAGTGCTTCCACATGTGTTGGAAAAGGTAGGTGTTTGAGCAATAGAAATAGCTAAGAGCTGTACTCGGTTTGCATATAATTGCGAGATGTCAATAGAAGAGAGGGAAGCACAATATATTCAAATTGTAGGTAAGTATTAGATTAGGTATAGAAAATAGATAGAAAATTTCAATGTTCTATGATATCATCAATCATGAACACTTAATTTAGGAGCTTGATTAACATTAGAAGCATGGGAACAATACACCAAATAGTTGTGAAAAGTGAATTAAGGTGCTCAAAGGATTACGAGGGATCAAATTGACAGAAAACCCAAAAATGGCAATAAGTCGGTGGTGTCTATGTCAAAGGACAATAGTGGAGAGATTAGGAAAATTGTCCAACAGCAGGCTAGTGCCACATGATATTTCTGTTCACAAATTTGGGTGGAGCTTCACACATTGGTATAGGTGGTGAGGACGAGCTGTAGCGGGAATTAAAGAGCACCCTCTCCTATGAAATCCCCGTCTTTATCCATCTAGCTCATTGCACCTTTCAACCTAACTAGTCATGTGGCGCTCTCCCTTGCTGCCAGCTCCTGGAGGCACAATGGATTGCCCACTTCTAAGTGAAGCAACGTTAGCAATGGTGAAGACAACGAGTTGAAAGGCATACATGTCGAGGCTCTTGCCACTGATAATAGGGCATAGGGTGGACAAAGCCATGCCAACAGGAGGGGCAGACAAGAAGCTCCCTCTGATGGTACTATTGCATAGCTTTGGTAGAGGAGGATGACACACGCTTGTGGTGCATGAAGAGGAATATATTGCGTTAAAGTTGAGGATATCAATGGACATCATGACGAGCATCAAATCAGACAGTAGGATTGTACGATGATGGCTCACAGACCCACTCCCTTGTTGGCTCATTCAAGTCACTCTACTGTTCGTTGGCTACTCAAGTTGCTCGAACTGCATGCACTACCACCACCAGTACAAACGATGAACTTTTTTTTTTTTGCACGGTCATGCCTCCGTGGTCTACCGTAGCCAACTCTTCTCACCCACACACGTCTTGTATGCCACCTGCGCCCCACCATGATCTGCCCGCTCACTCCTTGCATGCAAAGGGGGTACTGCACATAATCTGCCGCGCTTTTATCAGAACATTAGACATTTTTATGACGATGATTTTAGTCTACTTTAGTACCCAAACATTGTATTAGATCCACAAGGATTGTCTCACTTTGTTTTCATAGGTAACTTTGGCATTTTAAAGATGGTTACTATAACATTTCATTTCTTTCTCTCCTTCACAACTCCCGACCACCCCCTTATTGTTAATGTATTTAGTGTATGATTAGATTGTTGTTGAATTTAACACGCAATCAGTTTTAATGCTTCATTTTGAAGAGAGAGTTTTGCATATAAAGCTAAATACAATGTTATCATATCAACCTCCAGGTACGAAATTTCTTAATGCATTCTGATAATACCCCTCTTGAAAAATCATTTCAATTATCTCTAATAAGTATGATCTATTTATGTATCTTTAGACCTAAATGTATCTAATTCACCACAAGTGCTTATTCCATCTCTTCTCTTATCTTGGCCCCTCCAACTTCCCCCACCCTTCACAACATCTCCTTATGTGAGATTCTCTAGTTTAATGACGGTTTAATAAATTAATGTTTATTATACTTAATTTCTTTCAAGTGAGTCTTTTTGCAAATATTCTCACCCCCCTAAAGATACCCAAGCAACTTTGAAGCATGCAAGAATTCTTCCAGATACTTTTAAGAAGACAGAACTTCCTTAATTACTTGTTTATATTATGTTGCAAAATCCATTGTTTCTAATGTCATGGCTTCTACTTTCATTGATTGGAATCTTTACTAAGATGACTTGTCATACCACTACTTACATGAGCTCAGCTGGTGTGCGATGTTCGCTAACATTTGGTACATGCTTCCACATTCCATTCTATTCCAATTTCCTATCAAACAGGTAATTTATTTTCCACTCTTTATGCCATGTTTGGTCCATTGGTCACATGCACACAGATTTGCCGATTTAGGTAGTGTGTCAATGCCCATCCTATTGTGGATTCGACGATTTAGACAACACAACAACAAACTACATATTCATGATTTTTAAACAATACCAAATGAAGATTCACCAATTTAGGCAGCATTAGTGTAGATTCGCCGATTTAGGCAGCACGTTTTATTGGTGTAGATTCGTTGATTTAGGCAACACGGATCACAGGATCATGCAACAATGCCTGGTCACCATTGTCCTTAATATGATTTTTTTTACTCGGGTACATGTTGGCAGATACTTGGATTTGGATTTGGAATGGGTATATGATGATTTTTTGTCGCGACAAAAATTGAATTTGAGATTGATCAGAACTCATTTACTATATGATGAGTGTGACCAATGATATCATGAAACATCACGCTATCACATATACTGCTTATTCTAGTGGTATGGGACACTAGAATATGCAGTATGTGGATGATGACAGGCATAAGTATTGTTATTTAGTTTCATTAAATTTTGTTTTACTATGTGACATTTTTGACACAGATTTCTAATCACTGTTTTTGACAAGTATGATTTGGAGATTCTTATCTTTGCAACTGAGGACATTTGCTTTCTAGCGGAGAGGTATATAATGGAAATAGATATTCATTATTTATTGCAGCTGACAGGTGGAAAAAGCTAATCGAGCTATGGACCATGGCACAAGATATACACTTTATGTACATTTTACTATTCAAGTGCTCTTTTATGAGCTTTGGCCATTTATGTCTGGCCTGCCAATTTGTACTCACTTTGAGCATTTAGAAATCTATAAGTACATACGTGCAAGAGGAAAATACTCACTCTTGCACGGGGGGAGGTTGCACCCAGCGTCTATGTCTATTCTTCTCTCCCCTCCTCTCCTCTCCTCTTTCGTGGTGCCGACGTAGCACTCCGCTCTAAGAGGTGCGTCTGCACGTGCTCACCCGCTCTATGTCTCTCTATGCTCGCGTAAAACTTCAATTCCGTGCTTGTGGATGTGTTGGGTATGCATATTTATTGTTTTATGATTTTTAGTGCACTATTCTTGGTATTTTGCAAGGCTCTCCGCGCTCCCATTTGTAGCAGGCTTAGCCTGGCTTACCGTTCCTATGAGAGAATGCCCATCTCACAAGCTTGGTGTGACAGAGAGCAGTGAAGAGAGAGAGAGAGAGAGAGAGAGAGAGAGAGAGAGAGAGAGAGAGAGAGAGAGAGAGAGAGAGAGAGAGAGAGAGAGAGAGAGAGAGCTGCTAGCCTTGCAACCTCATTCAGAGGAGAGATAGAACACTTAAATTTGAAAGAGAGGGGTATTGCCGAGTGCCTCTTGCTGGCATGTTTCCCTCTTCTCTCGTGCCTCAAACTCATTTTAGACACATCACATCTTAATAGACTTTATTGATTTTTTATTTTTGTAAAATTGTTCTGGCTTGCTTACACCCACCCATCTTCTTCATCTCCTCTCTGTCCAACTCTTTTGTCCATGCAGCGATCGAGGGCAAGGAGGCTTTGTAAACCCAGATGAAGAGCACTAGGGTCGAAAGCACGATAGCAAGAGGCAGACATGCGTGTGCCAAGCAAGATCACTCCCCCGTTGTATCTCCCGACTGCCTCCATTCTTGCCTCACGAAAATTGCAGCTCTAGAAACCTTCTAGTTCTTACGTCTTATGTGAATTTCCCTCTCGCATCTTCCGAAGATTCTTCATACAAGGAATTTACAAAATGGGTATCCCCTACTCATGTTCACCTACTCGCTGCTACTCGCTCTAGTTTAGAAAAACACTCCATTCCTTCAAAGATTCCAAAGTATAAAAAAATTACGTTATGCACCTCCCCCCACAATTTTCTAGCGGCATGTCCCTCTCCCCACAAGACACCCTTGTCAGCAGTCAGATTATGTCTCGACTTCTGATAAGAGGATGCAGAACCCCCCCCCTCCCCCTCCCCCAAGGCCTTCAACATGAATTCTCTCACCCATGTCATCGTTGTGCGCAAGGCAATTGTTCCTTCACTTATGGTGAAAGCAGCACAAAGCTTCTTCCCTTATCTGCAGATGGTGAAGGAAGCACAAAGCTCCAATAGCCCCTCGCTAGCAATCTCATCCTTGTGTATTCTCTGCATTCGCTCTAATCACGGCCCCTTTCTCCAACAGCCCCTCACTAGCAATCAGGTCCTCATGGATTCTCTCACCCATGTCAGCATCTTGCGCAAGGCCACACGCCTTCAAGGTGATTGCATACGAAGACATGCCTACCTTTTGATGACGCTTACATGATACTCATCATCCATGCATACTTGTGAACTGCCATGCATGAGAGAGAGAGAGAGAGAGAGAGAGAGAGAGAGGGAGAGAGATGTCAATTTTGCATGCCTTCCACGCAACTCACAACCATTTTCACTTGGAGTTGTGGACGTTTCCGTGAGTTGATGCCTCATTTTTTGACTTGTTCACAAACTGCAAGTGGAGAATTTGTGTTGATTCTCCTCTTCCTTTAAAAAAAAATTTGTAGTACCTACTCATGCATACTGGCATACTAAATTAATATAATTCACACACCTTGCACCCTCTCCTGCCTTTCCTCCACGCTCACTGCTGTCGTGCTCCTGTGTTCCTGCTGAGAGAGAGAGAGAGAGAGAGAGAGAGAGAGAGAGAGAGAGAGAGAGAGAGAGAGAGAGAGAGAGAGAAATTGAAAAGGCGACTTTTCTTGGGAACGGTGAAAAGAGCATAAAGGTGCACCCATAGGCCAGTTCACATGGGCGCATGGTCGCCAACATGTTCGTAACATGCAACCAACCCTGTTTACGTTCCCATGGCGATTTGATTTTTTTTGCACAACCATCTTTTACAACATTTTCTTCGCACGCAATACTATTTTTTATTGATTGTATTTCCCTTAGCAGTAAACGCCAAAGCATCGTGCCACGAATATGAATCTGGTGCTTGTCCTTTTCTACGATAGCATTCGTGCTGCACCCCCTTGGCATGGAGCAGGCTCGCAATCGCTGCTCAAGAAATTTGTGAAAACCTCACACGTGAACGTAAAGAATGTGCAACTGGTTGCGAACATTTCAAGTTTCAACAAGCTTAGGTTTTCCAAGTTTTAGGAAAACAACGTTTTTCCCGGGGGAAGGTAATTTCCTCACTGATGACGTCAGGGAAACACGTGAAAAGTAGAGACTTCGCTGACCGTATGGGCAGGTGTCTGGAATCTCGATTCCCGAGTCGAAGAAACTTTTAAAAAGAGTGATGACTCAGGACTCAGGACGGGTGGACCGTGGACGGTTGGAGACTTGGAGTGGGTGGTCCTAGCGCCGAGCGGGTTGGCAGTAGAATCCCGTCCACGTGATGCTTTGGTTGTAGCTTGTCTGGCTGTCGACAATCCGCCGCCCGAGACAGCGTGACAGGCTCAAGCCTCAAAGCCTCAGACCCAGAATGTTTTCATGATGAGACGACGGTAGGAACGCGCGCCTTCCAGGCTGGAAAAGAGCGTGTACGATTCCAGCCTGGTCTGGCACACAGCCATTGGCCCCTAATTCCAAGCTTTATCCCATTGAACTTTTGAAGGCCTTTCACCTTTTTTTAAAAGTTTTGATAAAAAAATTGTTGTAAGGTGCAGATTCGCACGGATCCCCGCCACTCATCAGCAAAATTGCCGTTTGCTCCTAGCTGCAACCAGCGTGAAATGCTCCATTCCTCAACAAGGCGGATGTAGCGAGCTGAGTTTTCCAACTCTGCTAATTTCGGCAGACTTGAGAATAGCGAGCATAGTTCGCTTACGTAGGCAGGCTGGGGTCAAACGACGCCTGTGCGAATCTGCCCTAAGTTTGAGCTTTCACATGAGTCGGAGTCACCATGCAAAGAGTTGAGTCACACCCATTGGGAGCGCAAAGGTCACGTTCGGAGAAGTTCATAAAGAGAAGATTTTTTGGAGTTGATTTCCCCCTTTTTTTACATTGCAAATGAGGAGAGCGCATAGTTTTCCAAAAATTGCTAAAGAGACATTTTGCACATAGCCCTTAGAGTGTTTTCGTTGACACAGGCTATATCGTCTACTTTCTACTGGCCCTTCACGTGAAAAAAAAAAGAGGGCGGGGCTAGATGGATTTCTGCCAAAATTGGCGAAGCTACACGGAATCACAAGGGGTGGATATTGTAAGATTTTTCCAAAATGGATAAAGAAATCAGTGGCGAATCTTCAAAAGAGAAGAGTATGGATTGGCAAGGAATTAATTTTGAAGTTGGTGAAATGCCTTTTTAGAAGACGCAAGGGCACATCTAACATTTCACTCATCAACACTTGGTGCTACTTGTATTTTCCTTTAGTATCTGAATATACCAGCTCCAGTTCTTGTGTCCAGTCTATGACTTTGTACTTGCACGTCTATACACCCCTTTGGCCAACCATGGCCTCCTGAAAACCCATGTCCTAGACTATGCATACACCATGTGCCCTACAAACCTATCAATGCATGCTGTCTATGCTCCTTGGTGCAAATCCTATTGATGATGTACAAACTTCTTCCATGCATCCTTGGGAAAAAAGGCATCATGTATATGCCCAATCCTAGTGTTCTCCACGCTAACAAACAACCAATGCATGGCATTCCATTCTTCTTGGTTCCAATCTTTGAACACTTTCACCTTGCACATCTTCTTGTTCACCTTCAATGTAGTCCCAATAACCTATATCCATCAAGAAATTGGTCATTTTGAACTTCCAAGCATGGAAGTCGTTCTTATCCAACTTCTCGCTGACAATACCATTGATTCCATCATTGTTAGACATATTTGCAAAAAATCATAAATCTGTACAGAACTAGCAGAAGAAACCAAAAATAGCCTACATATCTATCACAATTTGTGACTAAAATATGATTACATACGCCCAATACAACACCACAATACTATGTGGGACCTGTGAAAACCTACACCATCAATCGAGCTTCTTGCTAAACAAAAATGGAAGACTTGCAAAGACCCAAACCTTTGCGTTCTTGCACACTATTGAAAATTTGTAGCCTAGCCAAGAAGTTGAAAACCCTCTAGCTATGAGAGTTTGTGATGAAATTCATAAACACTTTTTGAAGAAGTTTTTATGTTGTTCATAAACCCTTTTCCTTAATGATGCTTCACATTTTGAGAGTGTTTGTGATAGGGAAATTGCAAATCCCTTGCTGTATTCACTTGTAATTGTGAGTGAATTCATGATGAGAAGATCACCAACTCATGAACCAAATTCACTTAAAATCTCCTTGAAAGTAAAACTAAAAACACTTTAATTTAGGAACGAAATCTTTTGTAACAAAATATGGCTAATAACATTGATTGTAGCGGAATTAAAGTGATAGTAGTGAGCATTTCCTTAAAAGAATTCTTAATGAGCATAGGGATAGTACTTGATTGAAGATAGAAAAATAAACATTATACCTAGTTTTCTTGACATGAACAATACTTGCAAAAGAGAGAGAAAATTAGAGGAATTGACAACAATTGAGGATCGCATCTATTTGGAGCCATTGGACTCCAAAAGGCTTTTGTATTATAGATTCTCCCATAAAAAGAGACTTGGTACAATACATTCTTTGTGTTCCTTGAGACCTTGTTGATGCTATGAAGATGGTAAGCTTCATGCACCAATATTATGCCCGTAATCATCTTGCAATAACATGAACTTGTCCCCGGCCTCAATCCCAAGACCTCAAACACCTTCAAAGGTGGAGAGAGCTAGCAGGGAGTGAGGGAAGGGAAGAGAAGAAGATGTATTTTTACAAGAAAGTAGTCTCCTCACATATCATCACTCTTAGAGCATAGCATAGCATAGTAATGGAGACGAAGAAGATGATAAGTATCGCTTTGAAGCTTGACTCTTGGTTGGAATTGCATTCCATAGCCAAGAGTGTTGGTGTAGGCTCTCTAATTCTCAAGCTTGGAGAAGGAGATAGAGTTCTTGCTCAACACATGAGAGAATGTGTGAGAGAGTATGCCCAAAAATAAGAGCTTCCGCTTGCCTTGGTTGACCCCTCTCCCTCGTAGCACTAGCTTGAACCCCATTGGTCCATGCTAGGGTCTAGCCAATCAAAGGCTTGGGTCATAACTAGCAATAGAGGTAGCATTTGGACAAGTGTCCTTCTGTCCCCCTTTGAGAGAGAGAGAGAGAGAGAGAGAGAGAGAGAGAGAGAGCTTACTCAATTATTTAATTGGATCTAAGTTCTCATTGGACCTCCCTAAAGCTTCATCCAATAGGATTTAGGCACACTATGAGGCAACATGGCTAGGGGCTTGACATGTTTCCTTTATGCCTCTTGTGTCTTGGGCATTCATTGAGTCTGTGTAAGTGTGTTCTCTCTCATCCCCTACCTTTAGGGATCGCCCCCCTCTTATGTAGGGCTCATGTTTGACTTGAACACCTCAAGCACCTCAAGTACCTTAAGCACCTCAATCATAAGCACCTTAGTCAGCTCAAGCACCTCAAGCACATGCCTATCTTTCCTAAGGTCTAAAGTACCTAAAGGTCCTAGGTCTAAGGACTTTTAGCACTAACCTTTGGAGGTATTTAATGAATCTAACCCTAAGGTCTTTCAAAATCCATTATCTGCTCATTTCTTTTTTGTAGACCATCTCCTTTTTGGACCCTCAATGAGATGCAACCTTCTCTCCCTTTGGTCCTGTGTTGAGATAGGTCTAAAAGCACATATCTATATTCTAACTCTTGTTCCCATTCATTTTACCACATTAAATGATCAGTTAAATATGAGAAAAACATTTGGAATAGGTGGAATTAGATTTTATGACATTACCTCTCTATTGAAACCATAGTCGTCCTTAGTCATTAGTCTATGTTTCTTAGCGGGTAGAGGATCCTTTTTTACCCTAGGACATCATTCAAAATGGATGAATAGTCATTTTGGTGCTTGAGAGACTCAGTCGCTACAAGCATGTCTGCTCTTTAGTCCATATCATACTCCCAGAGTAGAGTGGCAAATTCTATTTGGTGTTTGGTAGACGTCGTCATCACAAACATGATTCTAAGCATGCATACTACTTAAATTTGTGCACAATAAAAAGAGAGCTAGTCTTATTAGACAAAAACATTGTTTATTTAAAAGGAATTTACATTTTCTTACTTTAATGTAGCATTGTACTTGCATTGACAAGGTTCATATTATCCTTAGTGTTCCTTGCATCCATCTAGCATCTTCAAAAGGATAATTTTTGAACTTAATAAGATGTCATCAAATAATCTTACCATGTCAAGTAGTACCTTGTATTCATATCGAAGGATGGGTTTAAGTTAGAGCACCTCTTCTTGATCTTCGATCTCCGGCGGGTCCTCTATTATTAGTTCTCTTGGTGGCTCTCCTTTGTAAGGCTTAAGTAGGCTCACATGAAAAGCATTGTGTATGAGCCAATGAGTGGGAAAATTTAGTTGATAGGCTATCTCATTGATTGGTTTAGGATTTGAAAAGGACCATAGTATCTTTTTGCTAGCATAATACTTTTGGTGGCCCATAGGATTTTTGCCCGTAGTTTGCCTTAGATGAGCCTTGGGGAATTTTAGCAAGACCCAATCATTTTCTTTAAAGACTAAGTCTCTTCGGTGCTTGTCAGCAGTAGCCTTTTGTCTTTGCTGTGAGATGGATATAGCCTCTTTAATCTTTTGAAAATATTCTTGCAAATCTTGGCTATACTCATCAAAACATAGAGAAGATCTTCCCATGACCTTTAAGTAGCAAGGGACCTTTAGATCTTCCCTCTATGACCTCGAAAGGTGCCTTTCCGGTAGAAGTATGTACAGTGTTGTTGTACGCATACTCTACAAGGGGGAAATGTTTTAATACTTCTCCCATTGCGAGTGTTGATCTATTTCCATAAAATAGGTTCTTAGTAGATCTAGAATCGTAAGGTTTGCTATTTCACTTTGGCCATCCGTTTGTGGGTGATAGGCGGAGGAGAAATTCAACGTTGTACCTCACTTCTCAAAGAGACCCTTCTAGAAATTACTGGTCATTCTAGGATCTTTGTTGACACTATGGATGTTGGCAAGCCATGGTACTTGAAAATCTAAGATATGAAGAGGGTTTCCATTTGATGTGCCTTAATAGTCTTTTTGACATATATAAAATGTGCTTGTTTGATAAACCTGTCTACTATTGTCCATATTCATGTATTCCCATGGATAGACTTGGGCAATCCAAAGATAAAATCCATGGATATGCTCTCCCATGGTGAATTAGGGATTGTCAATGGTTGGTTGAAGCAATTCAGGACCCAAGTTGCTTCCCTTTATCATGCTTCGTCTTTTGACACACTACACATTTTGAAACATACTCTTGTATGTCTACTTTCATAGTGGGCCAATAGAAGTAGGTCTCTACTCCTTGAAGAGTAGGTTGAATCCCTGTATGCCCTGCATATGGAGGAGAATGGGATTCGTACATTACTTTGTCACAAAGTGAGTTAGTAACACATAGCCTATTGCCACAGAGAAGGTAACCATCCTACAAGGTGAATGGTTCCCCTTTCTTCCCTAAGGCAAGGGCTAAAATGACATCCTTAAAATTGGGGTCAATAGCATACTCATCTATCATGAAAGATAGATCATTGTGAGTTGCTATAGACACCGCATTTTCCCTTGGTGGTCGTGATAATGCATCAGCCACTTCATTGTGCTTGCTAGCAATGTGAGCAATATGAAAGTTAAACGTGAAAGAAAATTTGCCCACCTCATTTATTTGTTGGAAATCTTGGTTTACGTCATGAAGTACTTAAGAATGTGGTGATCCTTTCATAGGATGAATGGAGTTTCCAAAAGATAATGCTTCCATGTGTCAAGGGCATGTAGAACAGCTAGTAGCTCCTTTTCTTATATGCCCAATATGCCCAATACTCGCTCATTGGAATTGATCCTTTAACTCTCGTATGCTATGGCATGCCCTTCTTGAAGCAAAACTGCTCCAAGGCAATCTCCACAAGCATCACATTGGACCTCAAATGGTTTTGAGGGATGGGGTAGAGTAAGCACATGTTGAGAGGTGAGTTTCTCTTTGAGCTTCACAAAATCATTTTGCTCTTTTGCAGTCCATGTATACTTAACATTCTTTTTTGTTAAATCATGTGACGGTCTTGCTATTTGCGAGAATTTTCATATGAAACATCTATAGTATGCACACATACCAATAAAGCTTCATAGCTCATGTAGATTCCTTGGATTAGGCCATCCTTTTATTACCTCTGGCTTGGTTGGATCCATACAGATGCCATTCAAGAGATAATATGGCCTAGGTATTGAATCTCTTGCAAGAAAATTCACTCTTATTTTGATTAATGAAAAGTTTATTCTAATCAAAACTTGAAAGATTACTTGGAGATGTTACTTATGATCCTCGAGGGACTTGGAGTAGATGATGATATCATCAAAGAATACTCTAGTAAGCTTGCGATAGGGCCTAAAAAATTTCTCCATTAAACGGTTGAATGTGGCCGGAGCATTTGTCAAGCCAAAAGGCATGACAAGATATTCATAAAGACCAAATGCTGTGCGAAAAGCGATTTTTACAATATCTTCATTGACTATCCTTATTTGATGATAGCCACTTTTAATGTCAATCCTACTGAAGTAGATAAACCCTTGTAACTTATCAACAAATCTTCTATCCGTGGCGGCACGGGACATTTGTTTTTGATAGTGATCCTATTTAGTGCCCTATAGTCAAGACACATGCAATATGTACCGTCTTTCTTTTGTACTAGAAGGACTAATGAACAGAAAGGAGGGATCCCTTTCTCAACCAATTCATGTACTTGCCTCATGATCTCCTCTTGTTGGTCTTGTGAAACTCAATAGGGAGGCTTATTAGGCAGTGAGCTCCCAGGTAGAAGCTCTATTGTATGGTCATCATCCCCTCATTTTGGAGGTAACTCTCCAAGAATTTCATCAATAAAAACCATCTTGGAATCTATTTAAAAAATTAGAAAACTCTAATTCCTCTTGATTCCTACCACTTTGATTTAATAAAACATTAGGATCATTTATGGACTCTTTAACAAAAATCATGTACCCAAAAACTGAGCTTTTCATTGACTAATCAAAAGCAAGCGTATTTACAAGGGGTATAGTACGATCCAACTCATTAGCATATATGTACATGCTCTTTTACTTGTAGTTGAAATAAATTCTCCTTTCAGGGAACTTCATATTGGTAGCCATGAGGTTGAACCATGGTGCCCCTAAGATAACATTCTCATGTTGGAGAGGGAAGATGAAAAACTCGTCTTTGTCGATATAGATTTGTACATGAAGCCTCAATTTCCCAATCAAGGGAGTAATGGAGGCGTGTTGTCCCTTGAAAGCCCCATTGACAGTCACAGTGTCTCCCATCTCAAAAGCTTGTATGCCTAACTTAGTGGCCAACTCCATTAATATGAAGTTGTGAGTAGAGCCAGGGTCAAAAATGATAAAGGCATCACGGTCCCTTACCTTTCCCCAAGCATAGGCAAGGGATGATCCCTTGCAATGAGTATCCTCATTTAGAGTTTCAACCAAAGAAGCCCTAGGTGGCTCATTGCGCGCATTTCTTTTGGGGCAGGTGCGATAGCCATGTCCCTGCTCCCCGCACTTGAAACAATTGTTGTCTTTGCAAAAGCGCTCTAACTCTTCAAGAGAGAGTTTATTCTTACCTTTGTAGACTCCTTTCTCCTTGGTTTTGTTGTTGTAATTGTTGCTAGAGTTGCCTTGGGAAGAGTTTTGAGCATTGTTCTTCCCTCTAGGCTCATTTCAATCTCTAGTTTCCATGGGCTTAGAAGTCCCTAGCCCCTTGTTGGAAAATAATTTGTGAAGCAATCATAGTATGGTGGATGACTTCAGTGATCATCCTAGGACTTTGGCATCTTCCAAAGGGTTTGGAGATTCACTTCTTTCTCCTTTGTATGTTTCCTCCTCTTCTCTGACCGGAGAGAGTCTTCTTTTGGGAGTCTCAACAAGAGGCCTCCTAAGATCTCTCTCTTCTTTTGGGAGTCTCAACAAGAGGCCTCCTAATCTCTCTCTCTCTCTCTCTCTCTCTCTCTCTCTCTCTCTCTCTCTCTCTCATCTTGGGGAGTTTGGAGAATCCCATGGGTGCGAAGTTTTTGGGCAACTTCAATTTGTAAAGCGGGGTTACACATGGCTTGTTGCAACCTAGTGACAAGATAGTTCACAAATACGGGGACATCATTAGTAGCACCTTCATGTGCAAAATCAAAGTGATCAATATTCATTCTACTCTCTTTATTATTGTTAGTCATGCTAGCTAAATTTATGTATATACTACTTTGTTCTTTGGCAGCTTTAAAACTTTAGTTGCTACTCTTCTTAACTTTTGAAAATTAGCACTCAAGTAGCCACACCCATGGTTTAGAGACTGTTAATTGCAAGGAGTAGTGGAGAGGGTCTATCAGTGCTCGGTTGATATAGTTCCTATTGATATTTCTAGTAGCTCAATAATGGTTAATTCAAAGGTAATCCCCAAAATATTACATTATTAAGTCTATAGCTCCCAATGGTGTGCCTCAAACTTTGTTCATTCCAACCGGGATAATAAATCCCTGTCCCACTTACCCTCTTGGAATGAACAAATCCAACCTTTCATGGACAACTTAAGGAACTCTCTTATTAAGCAAGAAAAGAGAAACCAATAGCTCTGATACAAATGTAACAAAATATGGCTAATAACATTGGTTGTAGTGGAATTAAAGTGACAGTAATGAGGATTTCCTTAAGAGAATTCTTAATGAGCATAGGGAGACTACTTGATTGAAGATAGAAAAATAAAGATTATACCTAGTTAGCTTGTCATGAACAATACTTTCAAGAGAGAGAGAGAGAGAGAGAGAGAAAGAGAAAATTAAAGAAATTAATAACAATTGAGGATCGCATCTACTTGGAGCCGTTGGACTCCAAAAGGCTTTTGTATTATAGATTCTCCCATAAAGAGAGACTTGGTACAATAAATTCTTTGTGTTCCTTGAGACTTTGTTGATTCTATGAAGATGATAAGCTTCATGCACCAATATTATGCTCGTAATCATCTTGCAATAACATGGACTTGTCCCCAGCCTCGATCCCAAGACCTCAAACACCTTCAAAGGTGGAGAGAGCCAGTAGGGAGTGAGGGAAGGGAAGAGAAGAAGATGTATTTTTTCCAAGAAAGAAGTAGTTTCCTCACATATCATTACTCTTAGAGCATTGCATAGCATAGTAATGGAGATGAAGAAGATGATAAGCATTACTTTGAAGCTTGACTCTTGGTTGGATTTGCATTCCATAGCCAAGAGGTGTAAGCTTTTTAATTCTCAAGCTTGGAGAAGGAGATGGAGTTGTTGCTCAACACATGAAATAATGTGTGAGTGTGTGAGAGATCATGCCCAAAAAGGAAAGCTCCCTCTTGCCTTGGTCGACCCCTCTCCCTCCTAGCACTAGCTTGCACCCCATTGGTCCATGCCAGGGTCTAGCTAATCAAAGGCTTGGGTCATAACTAGCAATAGAGTTAGCATTTGGACAAGTGTCCTTCTTTCCCCCTTTTGTTGAGAGAGAGAGAGAGAGCTTAATTAATTATTTAATTGGATCTAAATTCTCATTGGACCTCCCTAAAGCCCATCCAATAGGATTCAGACACACTATGAGGGCAACATGGCTAGGGTCTTGACATGTGTCCTTTATGCCTCTTGTGTCTTGGGAGTGTTTGTAATGTGTTCTCTCTCATCCCCTACCTTTAGGGCTTGCCCCCTCCTATGCAGGGCTCATGTTTGACTTGGACACCTCAAGCACCTCGGTCATCAAGCACCTCAAGCACCTTAGTCATTAAGCACCTCAAGCACCTCAAGCACAAGCCTAGCTTGCCTAAAGTCTAAAGTACCTAAGGTCTAAGGACTTTTAGCACTAACCTTTGGAGGTCTTTAATGAAGTTAACCCTAAGGTATTTTAAGCTCGATTATCTGCTCATTGCTCTTTGGTAGATCATATCCTTTTTGGACCCTCAAATTTGCATTCCTTGCATCAAAACAACACCATGTGATAATCCACTCTCTTGCTCTCTCTCTTATTGCATTGATTATATTCAATATACTCTTGGGAGGGTCACTATGTATAAATTGTGTATATCACATGCGTTCAATGACTATTTATCAAAGTCCTTGTTTGAGAATTTTTGACAAATAAAATACACCCTTTTTCTATTCAATCTGTAAATTGATTTTCCAATTCCACTTTAGGGTACCCTTTTGTATGTAAAAATGTGAGAAAAAATGAAATCTAATAACCCCTTCTGTTGCACTCACATGATAGTCATTTAATTATTAACTGACGTCCCCGAGAATATACTCAAGCAATCTATTGGGTGTGAGCTTGGATCAAGCTCTTGGAGCAATTAAACTTATTTGATCGCATCTTTAGGTCACTTTTTTGCACTATATTGATTCCTTTTTCAATACTTCTTCATTCTAATGTTGTGAGATTTTAGAATACACATATTCAAACCCACGTACATACTTGGGGAAAGGAAACCCTAATTCACACCCTCACAAGCCCATCAACCAAAAGGAAGATAACACTACACTTTCATATAGAAATCATGAAGTGAATGCACAAAAGGGTAAGCATCGCAAGTTTTGCATCCATAAGAAAATTTCCCCCTTGCTTCCATGCACAAAAATTTTGTTTATGCATCAATGTGTATGCATATTCTCTCAAAATAGGTTATTTTTGGCCATTTAATTCCAGTTTTTGCCTACAAAAGGGCCAAACAACCTTCAAAAATCCCTAAATTTGTGAAAAACTTCCTTTGATCTCCAATTTCATCTCAAACATTAATTTTCCACTCGCCATGATCTCTCAACACATTTGTGACAGTTGCACATACTAGTTAATATTTTTGGCAGTTTTTTCCCACGTCAAACTTTGTAGGTGAGCTTATGTGCCACCATAATGCACTCGAGATATGTGCATTGTTAAACCACCTTAGGCATGTTCTAAAGTGAGAAAAAAGGAAACAATACCATGTCTAGGGCCATGAATCCTTGGTAAGTATGGACAACAATTGCAACAATTATCTTCATACGTATCACATCTAACATGTACATTGTAGCGTTTGCTTCCATACATCAAAAAACAAAAAAAGTGAGGTAGACTTTGCCATTTCACATTATGTACATGCCATGGCATGGCATCACCCCCTCTAAACCCGCACATCATGATGTGTGCCACCATAAACTTTGGGAAGCATCAATACTCAATGTCAGACATTCCATCTTCACTTTGCATCCAAAATATGTGAGAAAAACAACTATCTAGCTAGCAAGGTGCAAAACCTCTAGCCGTGGGAGTTTTTGAAGAAACTCTCAAACACTTTGTGAAAAAGATTCTATGTGTTTCAAAAACCTTTTTCCTAGAGATGCTTCAAATTCTAGAGTGTTCATGAGAGGGAAATCACAAACCCCCTTCGTAATTCACTTTAGTAATAGTGAGCGAGTATGTCATACGCATTCCAAAAACAATCTATTTGTAAGAATCTGTAGCAGATACTCTTTCTAATGACGAGCAAAAAGAAGTGACAGGCAACGTGCGCATTGTCCATTGGGGGGTGGACTCTGATCTCTGGACTTTGAATTGGTACGTCATCCCTTCCGTCCATGATCAACGTAGCCCTAACAGAAGGCAAGTGGTTGGCTAGGCTTAAGTGCTCAGGAGTCGGAATGAGAGAGAGAGAGAAAGAGAGGTGTAAGCTTACGAGAAGCTGAGTAGTCACAACATCAGTGCGTGCATGTCTAATTTGGAGGCTTTGTGGCTCGTGCATGCTGATTTACACCAGAAGCTTGCAGGTCAAAGGTCTGCATTCATCGACAACGAGACCAAGATGAGAGCTCGGGAGTTGGGAGGGGTTGCACATATATTTTTTAATATGTAGGGAACAAAGCTACACCATGAAAGGCTCTCGAACGAGGTGGTTAGCGCCATGGACCTCAATTTCGTGCGTCTGAGTTCAAACCGAGATCGCGGCTAAGGATTTTTGCTGCTTGCTGCGTCTCTGCAAGTAGATGCAAGATAGGATCTCGAAAGATTCTATCCAATAAAATATGATAGTCACCAGTATGTCAAGATTTAGTATGTCAAGATTTAGTTTGTGATGAGATCACAAACTCATGAACCAAATTCACTTAAAAGAACAATATAGAAGCATTTTTTAAAGGGTTGCCTAAAGCTCTGTCGCAGGGGGCGGGTGCAACTCAAGCGTTCTGGCATGGGTGGGGGTCCCTTTGGCGAGGCGTCTAGGAGGGCATGAGATTGAGGCTTGGTGTTGGTGGACAAGGGCGGCCCAGAGTACGGGGTGACCAACTGCCCAGGCTCTCATTCTCGCCCATTCTCCTTTTCAAGGCGGCCTTCTTCTTAATGTTGCAGGTTTGGGTGGCAACCCGGCTCCTCTTAAGAGAGCAAGTCTGCTTCCCCATGCCATACTGTGCCATGCAAGGGATGATGTTGTATACTCATGGGTTTCTTTGGAGTTTTTGTACTCTTTGGTTCTGTGGTTGGCATCCTGGTGGAACCGCCCGACGTATCCTGAGTGGTGGTTGGTCTCTTCGAAGGTGTTTGGCCCTCCTTACAGGCCTGATCTTTTTTGGCGGAAATGGTGGTGCTGGCTAGAAGCTCTGAAATGGAAAACTTGAAGCTACGCCCACATTCTGCTTTTGTAAATATTTTAGCATCCCCATATTCAAACCCGCATACAAATTTGAGTGAAGAAAACCACCCTCATAAACCCAAAAACAAAAAGGAAGACAGGGGGGGACTGCACTACCCTTTCAAAGAGAAACTATGAAGTGATGACACAAAAGGGAAAAAATTGAAATTTGTTTAACCATACGCAAGCACCTCCCTTGATTCCATACATGGAAATTTTATTGATGTGCCACTTCTGCATATCCCCTCAAAATAGGCTATTTTTTGCCACTTTAATGCCATTTTTGGCCCAAAAAGACCCCTTTCGAGCATGAGCAAGACAAATGACTTAGAAAAAATTCCCTTAGCTGGTGGAAAAATTCCCTTTAGCCCAAATTTTATATCAAACACAAGTTCTCACTTGTCATGATCTCTTGACGTATGTACGACGACCACGCATACTAGTTACCTTTTTTTGCTTGCATTGAACTTTGTTGGTGAGACTAGTGTCTCACCATGATGAGTTGGACATGTACGTTTGTGAGTCAAATTACGCATGTTATAAAGAAATAAAACACACAACAATGCCACATCAAAATCCAAGACTCCTTGGTAAGGTTTATACATAACAATAGCTTTCTATAAATGCCTTCTCACATATCCAGTATGTACATTGCAACATTTTCTCCCATACATCAAAAACCATAAAAGGTGAGGTAGAATTTGTCATATCACATTATGAAATGCCACAGAACAACATCCACCCCCTCTTAATAGTACATCCTCCTGTATGTGCCACCATAAACTTTGTGAAGCATCAATACTCAATGCAAGACCCTTCATCCTCACTTTACAAACACTGAGATCCATTTCTTTCTTGACTTGCTTGTGCATCAAATGGATCAACATTCCCTCTTATTTTAAAACACTTAGTATTTGTCTAACAATTGGAATCTTCAATCTTGTCCCATCCCAACTCACGTAAAGTGTAAGTTGCATTCCCATGTGCATGCTTAAGAAGATAAGGACCAAACCATCTCTTTGCAAGCTTCCTTATTATGGAATGTCGGTTATCAAAACTTCTATCCTACACCAACACCCAATCCTCTTCCTCAATAGATTTTGGTTTGAGCCTATGCCTCTTATCAAGTCTATCATTACTTTTTAAAACTGCACCCTTCAATCGAGATTTGAAATCTCAACATCTTCATGCCTTCTTTCCAACTTCATTTATGTACAATGCAAGGTGGTTTTTCCTAAATACATCCTCCCAAGGTAATACATTCCATGTAGGAATCACACCATCAATTGGAATTGCAAGTTTTTGGTCATAAACCAACTCTGAATAGTGGCTTGTATGCCCATGGAAGCCTAGGTCAATTTCTCATGGACACTTGGAAAATTGACATGTTTATGCTTGAAACCAATGAAGTATCTTTTATATACTATCCAAGAAATAAGAGAAAAAATTGGAACATAAATTACCCTTTCAATCAAAGAAGGACCATGTAGCATAGGTTGCAAATCACACAATCAAGATGGTGGCCTTTGATACGTGGTGAATTAGGAAGACTGTGTATAACATCGCCATGAGGTACAAATCTCCTTAACATATGCTTGCTCTCACAATTATTCACTAGTTATAGAACAAGCTTCATCATGATCATCAATTGAGCATCTTAACCCTGCAAAAAGCTTTAGCTTCCGATATAAACTTGTAAGAAAAATCCATGGTACCAATAAATTGTGGTTGTTACTAACAAGTGTGCTATACAAAACAAAACACTCTTTTCTCTCCTTGCAAATAGGTCTTCCAATTATTTCCTTGCCCACACACTTTTATCTGCATCCTAGATGAACATATGAACAAAGACATGGTCTTGGTAGTTCCCTAGATGAGGGCGTACAAAGAAATTTAGGATTAGAACACTAAGGTCTTGGAACTCTCCCTTAAGGGTGGACAACTAAAAGAGTTTGCTTACAATAAAGAGGAGTGGAAAGTAGAACTATGAGATTCTAAGTTAGCAAAACCATGTCAAAGCGCTACACCTATATCACACGGGCATCCACATCTCAATGCACGCACCATAGGATTTACCCTCATCAAACATGCATCCAAAGAGCCAGGCAATATTGGGTGCCAAAATCTCAACCAGCAATCAAGCCCTAAATAGAATTTGTTTGCCAAATAATTTTATTCCAATAGCAACTAAGCTACAAACAAGTCCCAAATTCCACACCATCTACTATGAAGGCCAAGTAGAGAGTGCAATCACTTGTGACCAGGGTGGTTTGGAAGCCAAAGACCATGCTGGCAAAGAGAGAACCAGCCAAATCATCCTATAAGTGGGTGTTGAAGCTTCAACAACTAAAGCTTTAGCAATCAAAGCAACATCTCCATTCTTAACCAATTGATCGACAAAACCACGATGGTTGTTCACAATTTACCATCAAAGAATATGCTCAATTGCTACAAAATATTCTATTCAAGCACCACAACATGCAAGAAACCTTGGCATCAAAAATCCTGAAGTAATCCACTCATGACTCTCCTCTTGCACACCATAATATTGTCAACTACATTGAACTCAAAAGCATGGTAGAGCCAATTTGGGCTATGTATGGACACAATTTTCTAACCCATTCATAATACTTTTTGAGCCACACATTATCATTTCAAAGGACTCCAACTGGGAGGGGGGGAGGCAATATGAATGAAAACTCAAATACGTGAAAACTGCTGTAATGTTTGAAGAGTCAATCAAGTGTTTATATGTTAATGTGTGATTTTTCTATAAAATTTTCTTAATATGCCCTTTTGAATGCATATATTTGGAAACATGCAATATAGTATTCAAAAACTTTGTAATTTTTGTTTGTTTTGTGTGCTTTTGGGCCAAAAAAGAAATCAAAATATAGCAATCCACAAAAATATGACCACGTGGGGTATTTAAGTGCGTTTTGTTAATTTTTTGCTTAAAATTCTAGATTTTAGTTTGGATCTTTTTTTTTCAATTTTCCTAATAAAAAAGTCAAAAATAATATGTAAATAACAAATATGCTCAAATTGAGGAACAGAAGGGATGATGGTGATCAAGAAGATTTTCAAAAGAAAAGTTTGATTTGCATCTTACTGGGACTAACTAGGAGGTATGCGAGAATTTTGTAAACAAGGATCTAGGTATTTATAGAGTAAGCAAGCAAAAAATAGTGTCATTCTCACTTATCACCTTTGGGGAGAGCTCTTGGAGACCTCTTTCTACGTGGATTTATGAGCTTCCACATTGCACATTCTCACACAAGACATGAGAGGTGAGTTTCAAACTTACTAATGAACTTGTTTTATCGTGGGATCGTCAAATCGACAGTCTAAAAAAACCCTAGATCAGCAGGACACCCTCAAGATAGAAAGACACAAAAATGACCATAGCAATTGATCCGGTACACAAAAACGAGCCAAACTTAAATGGGAGGAATCCCAATCCTCAAGAGAATACTTCCGAGCGGACAAGAAACCAAGCGAGCATAAGCAATGAAAAAGATTAGATCAAGATCTCAATAGTTACTCTATAAAGTATAGTGTAGCAAAGGAACGATGTTGCATCTCAAATAGTCTCAAACAAAAGAGCCATATTCTTCCTGTAATGTGTTCACACACACATTAAAATAGTCTCAAACAAAAGAGCCATACTCTTCCTTCAATGTGTTCACACACACATTGTCATATCCTTGCTTCTGAACCATCTTGCTGAGCATATTCCAAAACTCTATTTGTGCAAACTTATTCTCCATGGTAAATTCACATGTTGCAATTGTCATAAGTTCGTGCACAAATAGATTAAAAGATAGTAACTCAAAATGCCACATGTCCATCATAATGCATAGGTAGCTCTTGAACTTGAATGATATCCTTTGCTTGCTTGAGTGCCATGTGTAGGTTGCTTTGTGAAGGCATTGCATGTAGTATACCAACTACTCTGGAGGGACCATCGGACTATTGCTAGTGTGTCCTTCATTCCAATGCCTTGTGTGCTTTTGATAGCAATGCGAACCTTCTAGAATTGACATTGGCCATGATTGAGAAGGAAGATTTGTTCACCACTAGCAAGTTCAGTAGCCTTTCTTCACCTGCTCTCCCATTAGAGTCAATGGATGCAAATTGAATGCATTAGTTATTTCATAATGTTGTATCACAAAAGAGATAGAAAGTGCATAGATGCTATCATCAAACATAAGAACAATTTTGTGGCCACATTGTCGTCCATAAATGGTTATGTGCCTAGACATGGTTGATTGCAGGAGGAGGAATTTCAAAATCCAAGAACACCTTTCCAAGCAATTATAAAAACGAGAAAAACCCCACAAGATACATAGAACTTAAATCATAATAAAAACATTTAGCATCAAATTACATATTACAATCTATCCATCATCGTCTCTAAACGCCTAGAGAATTCCTTATGGAGACTTTAATCATCCACCCTTATATTAACTCCTTGATTATCCTGCCTCCTCTGAATCACGGCTTGTGGTCATCAATATTCAAGACTTGTTAGATGCTTGGACAAGTAAAAAAGTGTGTGTGTGTGTGTGTGTGTGTGTGTGTGTGTGTGCGTCTGTGCGTGCATGTGCAATGTTGTGGAGGGGGGAGGAGGGTTTCTCAATACATAATATTATGGCAAGTGCTTGTAGGGAAGTTATAGAAGAAGAAGATTTGTTAGATCGTATTGGTAGGTTGGAGCCAATATGAACAATGTGTATTTGCAATCTTTGGTGCTAGATTGTATCTTATTGAAATTGGAGATACATTTTTTTGGGTGAGTGACTCCATTTTGTCTAGCTTGCAAAAAAGATCTTCTAGTGTATAATCGTGACACTTGAGAAACGAAGAGGAAAATGAAAATATCCTTCACCTCACATACTTGAAAAGAATAATTTTCATGGACTACAGACTCTTTTAGAGTTTTCATGGTGAGTTGCAAAAGAGGAGGCCCCAATCACGAGGACTTTGTGGCCAAGGGTAGGAGAGGTGATGAAGATCATAAGGTACTGCCGACATGAACGATAATCACCATTTGCATGCAACAACTTGGCAATCACCTCTTATGTAATGCCTTTGCAATCACCTCAGCCCCAATCACGAGGACTTTGTGGACAAGGGTGGGAGAGGTGATGAAGATCATAAGGTACTGTCAACATGAACGATAATCACCACTTGAATGAAATAGCTTGGCAATCACCTCTTATGCAATGCCTTTGCAATCACCTCGGCCCCATCTTTTGGCATGAACAAAGATGAAGAGTTTGGGTGTGTGTATGTGTGTGTATGAGAAAGAGAGAGAGAGAGAGAGAGAGAGAGAGAGAGAGAGAGAGAGAGAGAGAGAGAGAGAGAGAGAGAGAGAGAGAGAGAGAGAGAGAGAGAGAGAGTTCAAGAGCTCATCTTGAGCTAACGCGAGCGAGCCATTCCTCTGTGCAATTCTATCACTTGCTAGGATAGAGCTTCCATGGAGTCTTGGCTAGCATGTCTTTCCAACTTCCTTCCTTGCATCACCCGCGTTGGATTCTTTGCACCGCAACAACAGCGGCAGTGGGGCTTTGCAGGTATCATATGTGGGTCCTCGTCCATGTCCGCCTCTACGCTTGCGTTTTGTGGCCATGGTGACCCCTACAGATATGAATGAAAAGCTTTCTCAAAGCACAAGGAGGCAAAAGAGGTATGTCTGGCAGATAACGAATTGGGTGAGTGCGCGGCTGCTTGGGATGAGGTGGAGGAGATATCTGTAGAGGTTGCTCACAAGTGCGTCAAGAAGTTTGAGACTAAGGATCCTCTTGAAGAGTTTTGCAAGGATGCTGATGAATGTAGGGTTTATGAAGATTAGGTTACCTGCAACCTGGGCAAGGTTCTCCATTCACCTTTACTTTACTAGAATGTAAGTAAAGTGTTGCCTGATTGTATATTGATGACACACTTAATTGGAGTAATTTTCCCTTATCCCATTAGACACATCATGGCTCTGTTGTTTTGGCTCACGGCTGCCGGATGCTGGCTGTCAATCTTCACTCAGATGTTAAACCAAATTTTTTGAGAAAATTTTTATTTTTTATTTTAAAGATAGAGAGAGTTCGGAGAGTGCGTGACAGAGAGAACTGCGAGTGAACAAGAGACACGACACTAAAAATCATTAAACACGGCCGCTAAGAGTGAGAGAGTCGGAGTGACTTAGAGGCGGTGTTGAGTCAGAGAGAGAGAGAGAGAGAGAGAGAGAGAGAGAGAGAGAGAGAGAGAGAGAGAGAGAGAGAGAGAGAGAGAGCGTAGTTGGCTAGATTGGTTGAGAGCATGCACACCCCTTCCATGCAGAGCTTGTTGCCTAGTGGCGGAGTCAGGCCCACTTTTGTGGAACTATAGAAGAAGGTAGAGGTAGGGATTGCTGAACAGGGGCATCGACGCATCAAAGTCATTTTTGACGCGCGACCAGAATGACTGGTTTTTGAGAAAAGATTCCTCGACTGTGATCGTGCAACTGTGGAAGATGAACCTCATTCTCTCTCTCTCTCTCTCTCTCGCAGATAGTGGAAGGGACGACAACGACCTTGGCTTGACGATTTTGGACAGTGAGCTTGACGATAACATGCAGGCACTTCCAGTCCTTGGTAGTCTCCTTGGTACTCTCCTTGGAGATGTCTTCTCCTACCTTCTTCGGCGACAGACCCAGAGGCCCGATCTTGGGCACCAATGAAGAGGCAGCTCTAGCCTCCCCTCTTGTTAAAGGAACAAAAACCACCTCCTCTTATTCTTGCTGTCCTTTCTTTATCAACATTGCATCTTCAACGTGGGCACAAAACATGCATCACTCAGCTTCATGCCTACCGTCCACCACTGGAGTTTACGCGTGGATCCCTCAATGGTGGCACTGAAGTGGAGGAGGACTAGAAGTAGGGGAGCAGCTAGCATCGCTGCCCTTGTGATCAAAGCCCTCAAGGATCCTGAGCAGGATAGGAAGAAGATGAATGCATTGCTGCAATTTTCGCTCCTTGTAGGACTAAAATAGTAGGTAAACACGCTATAATCCTTGCTCAAGAACGAGTAATGTTGTGGTGGGCGCCTGTGCTCTGGTGTGAACACGACCTCTGAAGATAGCTGGAGCTGCTCATGATTAGAAGGGCCTTGTTAATCTACTCTGAGTTTTGTGCAGCAATTATCTCCCTTCCTAATCTCAAAGAGGGCAAGCTCTGACAGTCAGATTCCTGCCCATTTAATGCATAATTAGTACCACAATGATGAAGCCCACTGACAGAAACAAAAGAGATGCCATCATTTGCATTTATGAAATTGTTATATTGAAGGTGCTCCTAATGATTGCTGCTGCTGCTCTCATAATTGCATTGTCAGAATTCCTCCTATTAATCTGACCATGTAAGCCGCTACAACACTCGATTTCCTTTTTCTTCTTCTTCTGCTTGCCCCTCAGTCCTAGCATTGGTGATAGGGTTTTGCTCCATGCTAGAGTGCCCCATGAGCTCTTAGATGGTTTTTGACCTGCAGATTCCTCTTCCTTCTCCTTATACATTTAAAAACATCAGCACATTGGCAATTTCTCTCCATGATGTGATCGAGATTTCCCGTGTGATGCGTCCCCGTTGAATGGCAAAGGAGCTTGCTGGCACAGTAAAGGAAATTCTCGGTACTGAGTTTTTGTGGGTTGCTCTGTGGATGGCAAGGATCCCAAGGATTTGCAAACAGAGATTGACGATGGGGATGTTGAGATTCTAGAGTATTAGCTTAATTAATCTCAGGTAGGTGCCTCTCTGGAATGTAGCGCTACTAGAGTAAGTTTTACTTTGTGGTACTGCTGCTGGGTTTTTCCCACAAATCATTTTTTGGACAAATGTCAGCTTGTTATACTTCTAATGAGTGTATGCTCAGCGTGTCACACACACACACAAAAAGAGAGAGAGAGAGAGAGAGAGAGAGAGAGAGAGAGAGAGAGAGAGAGAGAGAGAGAGAGAGAGAGAGAGAGAGAGAGAGAGAGAGAGAGAGAGAGAGAGAGAGAGCACCGGTTCACATGCTTTAGACAATGTTCAAGAAAAATTCAATTTTACAAACATCCATAGAGGAAATTTCTCAAAATAGTGGCATTTTTTGCAATTAAACTCTATTTTCTTGAATTTTCAAACCGGATTATCCTTTTTTCCCTCCCTTCAATTGGTTGTTTTTGAGTCTTCAATCGGCTGATCTTAGCACTATATTTTAGCGGGCTTGAAATGTAAAAATTGAAAGATACGTAGACTTTTTTAGAGAGTTTTTTTTTTGTGTGTGTGTGTGTGTGTGTGTGTGTGTGAGAGAGAGAGAGAGAGAGAGAGAGAGAGAGAGAGAGAGAGAGAGAGAGAGAGAGAGAGAGAGAGAGAGAGAGAGAGAGAGAGAGAGAGAGAGAAAAGATCCTACAAGGTAGTTTGGTTGTGCTCACACGCTGGCTTGGTTTTCATGAGGACTAAAACTTAAGTGGGAGAATGCACAAGGTGAAGTGAAAGGGAAGAAAGATAAGGCAAAGATCAAAGTAGATCTAGTCAGCTTTGGTCCCTGAAAGTGAAAATACTTTTTCTTGGAGATTCTCCAAGCTCAACATTTTGTTGAAATTTTTTTTGTATATGATGAAAATAGTCGGTGATAGTGATATTGTTTCTCTTTTTTTTTAAAAGAGAGAGAGAGAGAGAGAGAGAGAGAGAGAGAGAGAGAGAGAGAGAGAGAGAGAGAGAGAGAGAGAGAGAGAGAGAGAGAGAGAGAGAGAGAGAGAGAGAGAGAGAGAGAGAGAGATCTAAGCATATTCTTGCACTTGTTAGCGCTCTTCCTAGTGGACATATACATGGTAGCTTTTGATTTGGCAAGTCTCTATCACGTGCAAAAAATGCAATGTCAATACGATGCAACCCTTTCCCTCATCCAACTAGCAAGATTTCCTTACCACCTTGTCTTGAGCAGACACAAGCTCAAAAGAGATTGAAATTTGTTGCAAACAAATTATGGCCTTCTAGACATCTGGAAGAATTTTCCAAAAAATGATCCAAAATGGAAAGGAGTTGCATCTTCCATCTTTGAAGCTGTTCAATTGATCTATATTTAAGTTTCCAAAAAAACATGTTTTTGCTAGCAATGATGATGACTAGGTTTATATAATCATGATTGGGGAGCAATGGTGTTGGCATTTATTGTTTGGGTTTAGAGAAATCTCTCTCTCTCTCTCTCTCTCTCTCTCTCTCTCTCTCTCTCTCTCTCTCTCTCTCTCTCTCTCTCTCTCTTATATCTCTTTTTAGAAAAGAAGCTATACGTGAGAAACTTACTTAATAACTTTGCTCGATTTTGAGCTTGCTCGGATAAGTTCGCTCGATGTTTGGTAGAACTAAATGAATGGAACCATAGAATAGACTTATAAAACACTCCTTCCTCACGTTACCATTTGATCAGGGTCTAAGGGGGTATATAAATAATAATCTCAATTTTTGCAATGTGTCGCAATTGGATTTTGACTTCACTAGGGGCTTTTACATGGAGTATATGGATAATGTAGCATTTAATGCACTAGTAACTTGTGTGTAGCGAAAAATGATAACATCGTGAGCATTCCATTAAGAACAAGTTCCAAATGAGCATAGAGAGAGTACTTCCTTGGGGAAATCAACATAGCAATTTACACCTAGCTAGTTTGGCATAGACAATACTTGAAAAGAGAGAGAAATAAAACAATTGACAACAGTTGAGGAGCGGATTTACATAAAGCCGGTCCCCCCTCCAAAAAGGCTTTGTATTATAGCTTCTCCCATCAAAGAAGACTTCCTTGAAAAAACTTGTTGGTGCAATGAAGACGGAAGCTTCATGCACCAAATTATGCTTGGAAAACACACCTAGTGGGCCTAGCCTCAGTCCCAAGACCTCACACACCTTCAAAGATGGTGAGAGCTAGCAGGGAATGAGGAAAGATTGAGAGGAAGAAGATGTATCTTACGAGAAAGAAGTATTCTTCTCACATAATCACTCTAATAGCATAGCTTATCTTATTCATTAGCATGGTAGAGGAGATGAGCATGCCATTGAAGCTTGGCTCTTGGTTGGATTTGCATTCCATAGCCAAAAGTTGTTGGTGTAGGCCTCTACTTCTCAATGCTTGGAGAAGAAGATGGAGTTCTTGCTCAACACATGAGTAGTGTATGTGTGTAGCAAAATTTGGTTAGTGAAAAATGCCAACCTCTCTCTCTTCTTGGTCGACCCCTCTTCCCAAATGCTCTTGCTGGCTTCTCATTGGCTCCTGCAGAGCTTATCCAATAACAATTAAGAAGCATAGTTGATAGCCTTGTGACAAGTGTCCCCCTTTCCGCTTTTTTGTGAGATCTTTAGGTGATTGAAATAATTTATTTAAACTCTCATTGAACCTTTTAGTCTCTAGCCAATAGGAATCAAGCAAGCCATTGGGATGTTGGATGATCATTGGACCCCTTGGTTGACTTTCCAATAGTCTTCTAGGGAGCTTAATTTCTATTGGTTCTTTTTATCAAGCATTTTTTAATTGATTAGACTAATTTTACTCTAGCCTAATTCTCATTGGTCCACCTCCATGGCCATCCAATAGGATTTGGGGGGAGATTGGGGGCATCTGGGCTAGGAGCCTACCATGTGTCCATTATTCCCTTTGTGGACTTAGATCTTTGAGCGAGCTTAATGGAGCGAGCTTTTTTTTTTTTTTTTGCTGCACTCCTTAGCTCTCCTTCCTCCTCTTGCCGCCCATGTGCCTCCTCCCCTCCACTTGCTTCTCCTCCTCAGCCTCCTCCTCCAACATCCTCCCTCCCCTCCACCTTCTTCCTCCATCACCTTCTCTAGTCGCCATCCTCTTACTCCTTACTCATCCCTCTCTTCTACCTCATTCCTCCCTCTCTCTTTTCTCTCTCTCTCTCTCTCTCTCTCTCTCTCTCTCTCCCTCTCTCTCTGTCTCTCTCTTTCCTCTTTCCTCTCTCTCTCTCTCTCTCTCTCTCTCTCTCTCTCTCTCTCTCTCTCTCTCTCTCTCTCTCTCTCTCTCTCTCTCTCTCTCTCTCTCTCTCTCTCTCTCTCTCTCTCTCTCTCTCTCTCTCTCTCTCTCTCCTCCTCAGACCTTCACTCTTCTCCTTTTCCGCACTATTCCGCATACCTCCCCCACATTGCAATATGTTTTTTATCTAATTGAACCAAAAAGAAAACAATTACTCTGACTTCGGTGCATGTTCACGCTATCGCATGCTAAAATCATTTAGGGTACAATATTCGCATTCTGTGTGTGTGTGTGTGTGTGTGTGTGCTCCTCCTCAGACCTTCTCTCTTCTCTTTTTCCACACTATTCCGTATACGGCCCCCTACATTGCAATATGTTTTTCTAACCCCTATACCCCCCTCTCTCTGTCCATCTCTCCATCTGCTACTACCCTCTCTATTCTCCTCTACCCCACCAATCCCTACCCCTCCCCCCACATTGCCATGTGGTTTTTTATCCAATTTAACAAAAAAGAAAACAATTACTCTGACCTGGGTGCATGTTCACGCTATTGCATGCTAAAATAATTTAGGCTACAATATTTGCAGTCTCTCTCTTTCTCTCTCTACCGCCTCTCTCTACCGTCCTTTCCTCCCATGTCTCTCTCTCTCTCTCTCTCTCTCTCTCTCTCTCTCTCTCTCTCTCTCTCTCTCTCTCTCTCTCTCTCTCTCTCTCTCTCTCTCTCTCTCTCTCTCTTCTGTACGTATCTAAAACCAAATAGATTAAAACAAAGATAGAGAGTGGATAGTAATAAGTGACCCAAATAACTGTATTTATTTGATAACGTTAACAGCTAAACAATGCTGTGTACACAATTATCTTGGTCCCTCATCACATGTACATATCTAAATCCAAATAGATTAAAACAAAGACAAAAAGAGGAGACTAAAAAATGACCCAAATATTTTTATTTATTTAATGACATTCAGTTACAATATAGCAGCTAAACATTGATGTGTACACAATGTTCTTGGTTTCCTCATCACATTTTAGGATGTGCCATGACCGCATCTCCTCCAAGACCGCATGTCGCATCCATTGTGTGCTCAACTTCCCCACCATGCGCTACAGAAACTACAATCAAATTTTTGTTAGGGACAATGCTCTTAGCAAAAACTACATTAATACTAAAAGTTTACTAAGAAGTCGTAGAAGACAGTATTTGAAACCAATCACCTATTAAATGAATCCTATGACACACATTGCGTACCCTGTTTGAAAGGCGTGTGCTTGATATAATCCATTGCTAACCCAAGATATGCATGAAGACCTTCTAGATATGGGAGTAAATTCATGAGGAGCACATTGTCGTTGCTCGCTCCATCGTAACTCCTTACTGTGACAAGCGTATGTGGTGGGTTTTCAATTGCCTTCTCACGATTGTCATCTACTAGAATGGTGTCCAGAGGGTCCTTGATGTATGAGGCTACCAATTCAGATCTAAAGTTCTTCACAAACACCAATTTGAATTTTGGATGCTTGCCTTCGCAGTGCCTCTCTTCACAGTGTCCTTGATGCAGACAAAACTTGAAAAATGTCTCACCATACCCAGCCTCTTTGTATTTACTCTTAATTAAATCGATAATGGGGGTCAGATTTTTCTCTTGCATGGAGCTCCAAAGCCCTACATCGAATAGCTCAAACACCACTCTCAACAATAGCAATATCCTTGGTCGCAATGACACACCCATTCGCCCTACATTTAGAATATTTGCAGCGTGGGAAGGAGCACTTTCCCACCGCCACCGTTTCAATAGGACACCGTTAACATCGAACACTACGAGTTACCTTTTCGCATGGCAAGAAGGAAGTGTGCCTATGCCTTCACGATGATCAATTACCAAATGGATCTTACTTAGCATCATATTAGGAGGGATACATAATTCAGTCTTTCACACTACTCGAGGAAGAAAGACACTTAGCATTACATAGATGTTGCAATTCTTCCATTGACTCTTGTCGATCTAGCAATAGTACATGTCGACCCATTCGCAGCCCCGGACATGCCAGAAGACCGCATCCAGCATACATTTGTAATACTACATTACCCTCCTCTGTATAGAAAGAGAGTAGCTTCTCGTGTAAAGTTGGACTTCTCTCTATGCCCCCTGAAGAGATATCATCATTCTAATGTATGTCTGGAAATTTAGATAAGCAAATACAATGGAGGTGAACTTTTTGAAAACTCACGGCATACCTCGCCAAGGACAGCCATCCGTTTTGAGTTTCCAATGACTGGCGTTGTAGTAATCAAAGATAACGTCTAAATCAGGCTTTTGATTCAATCTGTAGGCACCAATTTTGCGTAATACAACGATTTCCAAGCATCGCATCTGTGGGACTTAAGACTCATAATAAGGACACAATCTATCACACACTAATTTTCCAAAGCAAGCAAGTAGTTTTACCTACCATAACACCACCATGGATGCTAAATGGAGTAGCACACACGATGATAGTTGTATGGTCAAGATAGTACCCATTTCGATTTTCTAGGCTCGATAATGCCCATGCATGTTCTTGACGACATATCAACACTAGATTTCCCTTCTCATCAAGATACTCCCTGGCAATACCAAAAACCTTTTGGATTTGATTGATTTTGAAATGGTTCCATTTGGGGATATTGGGTAATGTTATCCCAATGACGCTTGTGTTGGTTGGTAGATGAAAAACTATTGCATTGGAACCTGCATTTGTTGTCCCGCCTCGCACCCAAATGCTTTGCCTAGCTACTATAACAATTTTTGTGAGTAGGGCACCTACATCTCCCTTGCCCGTCTCGTCAGCTGCTCCCATAGGATCAATAGCTAAAATCGCAGAATCAGTTTTTAAAGAAATGAATATCTAGTTAGTAAGGTGAGACAATAATACCAGGAGTACCTCAGGTTGTTAGTATACCAGATCTATGTGCCATTGAATTTTGCGCTTCATCGTGAGGTGGAGTGTTGCATTGCACCATGGCATCTGGATATAACAAACAGGTAAGTGACTATATTTTAAATACTTAAAGATATCTTCTCTTTGTTGCTACACACTTGCTCACCTCCAACAAGAAGAGCAGGCTCTCCGCGGTGACTAGTCTCTGCTACAGTAGACAATCCTATTGAAACTTCGGTTAGTGTGCCATTCGCATCATCTGCATCCACCCACTATAATAAATACATTGCTTACTGCACAACACATACCACAATCAATCATTCCATACTTATGAGGTAGACCGAAATTGTTGTCATTTCCTTAGAGCGTATGGAATCCTGCAATCCTTCACTTTCAGTGGTCGCCTGTTCAGGCTCTAGGAAATGACTATGAGCTTTTGATGGCAATGGTTCTTGTTGTTTCTAGGGAGGTATTGATGAGTATTTGGATGGTTCACATTCTGGATGTGTTGTGAAAATATTAGGAGCTTCAATGATCCCATGTATACCCATAGATTCCATGGGTACATGGGTTTGAAGATGAGGTGACTTGATTAATGTGCCTTGGTTCTTTAGGCTTCTCGGTGTTAATAGGTTCTCTCCCATTGATTGTGTGTCTCCCTCTTGACCTGCTTTCGGACTTGATGTACTAACCTTGTTTAGAGGCATTGGAGTATCTCTATCCATTACCTGACCTTTACCCTTCTTCGCGCTGCTCCCCTATGGAGAGCATATAAATTACACGAGTACTATTAGTTAAACCTTTCCATTCATGCAACAACAAGGGTGTGAGAAAACTTGCCTGGGTAGTTTGTGGGGATCTTGTAGGTTTAGCAGTTGGAGAAGGCGGCACATCACTTTCGCATTCATCATCCTCAAACTCCGAAGGACATTCACCATCGCTGCACCTTGGTTCACGATCCTCCGCCACCTCTTCTTCGTTATCTGTCTCCTCAGTCACAGCATCTTGTCCTTTTAGGGAACGTAGGTTCTTACCCTGGCAAAATTAATTTCACGTGTTGCAGTTAAATTCTCACATGAATTGAAAATAGTTTAACTATGGTTTTGTATGCTTTAATCTCTTCTTGCTTTCTTTTAACTCTGCCGGTCTCTGCCTCCTTGAACTGCTCCCGCTCGTTGGGGGGAAATGTGTCCTTTGCAAAGTCAATGAAAAGAGGACACTCAACATAAACTTTTTTGGGCCACAATGCTGCACGTTGTTCTTCCGTATACATGCATGCAATGTGCTTCACATTGAGCCACTCTTTTGTAACTGGAACTTTATCAGTCCAACCCATGTTCCACACCCATCTGGTATATGTTTGCCAAAATATACTTATTGTCATCCACTCAAATTTTTTAAGATTTAGAAATCAATTAGGACAAGATTACATACCTGTAAAATGCCCGTTTGGCAGCCATGTTAGTATCCTCCTTCTATTTCTGCTTATTTGCTTTGAGTCCACCTTTCAATCTCTCGCACTCCACTTCATACAATGTGCCACTGTACCTCGATTGCCACTCCCTTATAGTTGTCACTAGGGTGTCGTTTTTAGGGAGGCGGCACGATTTCTTCAGCAACGCATACTGCTTGGTAGCCTCGTTCACAAGTCGATTCCACCATGTCTCTCGACGTAACCAAGTGCGAAATACGGAGTGGTCGTCTACGTTATTACACAACTACGTTATTTAATACTATATTCTCTTTTTTTTTTAAAAATTTATCACAAAATGAACTTAGTTAGCGCTGATTTTAGGCTTGGATATAATGTGGTTGGATCATCGCTAACCAAGGCCCTTAGCACATTGCTACGATGATCGATTGGTAGATCGGCGCATGCAAGACTGTATATTCGATCATCTGTCAACCGATTTGGTCTCCTACTCCAATCTATGTCCATAAGCAATCTAGAAACAAATGTTAAAATTTTTTAAGCAACACGTGAATGTAAACTTAACTCCCTTTAAAAGAAACCCCTATTAATCTTACCTCCACCACTCTTCTCCTAAGTTATGATCCGCAATTGCGGATGCCCGTTGCGTATTTTTTTGGGCTTTCTTGTCAGCCATATAGAATGCGTTACGGTAATGGGTAGTGAACTCCTCCGTTGAGAGCTCATTTCGCTTATTACTCACAGATTGCAAAGCCTTTGTATACTTTGCCTGAATCGTGACATTAGTTCATTCTTTGTTTGATCCAGTCCATTGTCATGGTGAGAATAACCTAAAGGACAATGAAACTTACCGGATATAGAAGTTGGGATAGCACGATAAGAGGAACCTTGTATTAGCGTCTTTGCAATCCCCCATGCTTATTCATTTCAGCATCTAATTCTCGTTGCAACCATCCTGGAACATCTTCCTCCAAACCCTTAAGCAATGTATCCATGTTGGCTGTGCCCATTGCTCTTACCATGCATAGCATATCTATGAAGGAAGTTTTTACGTAGCCTTTGTCATTAATGCTGTGGCAACAAAACTTACACCATTAAAAGACTAGGAATCGATAATCATGCTATAGCTAAGCTTATCGAATTGACTAGGAACCAATACTCATGCTATGGATAAGCTTATCGATTCGACTAGGATGCGTTAATTATGTTATAGCTAAGCTTACCGATTCAAGCGTGCCACCACAGTGAGAACTTCTCCCACGTTCTCTTTAGTGACCTTAACCATGCAAGCTTCC
Organism: Adiantum capillus-veneris; assembly: GCF_014529385.1. Classification (NCBI taxonomy): domain Eukaryota; kingdom Viridiplantae; phylum Streptophyta; class Polypodiopsida; order Polypodiales; family Pteridaceae; genus Adiantum; species Adiantum capillus-veneris. The sequence goes on along the minus strand of NC_140940.1, from coordinate 156,832,938 downwards.
ACACAGCAATGGTACTTAGGCTCCTCTTTGTGAATTGCAGAGCAAAATTATCTTGCATAGTTTCACAAAATTCATCTCATCTTGATATTGAGTCAGAAACAAAAGTTTATAAAGTAATCTACCTGTATCAATTTGTGCATTCCATGCCCAAAAACGGTGATTCCCATCCCATGTGTACAACATTTTTCCTTTCACGTCCCCCCACCCGAAATTATGCAATTGTTTCTCAAAATCCTCATTAAGTTGCATCCAGATTGGATCCCAGGTTTTTCGAATAGCATCACTAAGTTCTACTGAATCTAGATCTGGAGTCCCTATTGAAAGCATGAACCTAGCACGATGTGGAACATATCCATTTCTAGAGAACTCCAACGCTAGATTGTGCACATGATTTGCACTGGCCGTACCGCTGGATGTGGTAACAAGTGGCACAATGGAACTGGTGGTAGTGGTACTTTGCGAGTAGCCTCTATAACTGCACTTGAATAGCTTTCAATCTTGTAGTTTGAAATAGGAAATGTTAGATGAGCACACCATTCAAGCAAGCAATACAAGGATTTGCTTTGCATGTTCTCTCTTTCTTACCAGAGGCCATACACATGGAAGGTTTATCACACACATTGATACATAATCACAAACACATACACAAAATGTAGTAGCAATGAGAGCATTGACACTAGATCCAAGAACCTCTTAATGAACTAGCTCCAAAAACTTGTGCTCGACAATAACGACAAAATACCTTACAATGAAAAACTATTATAATAACCTGAGACACTTAAAGTACTATTATACAATTGGCCAGGCTCCACCCAAGCTTGAAAGAGCTCCACCTTAGTCAAGGGAACCTGGTGCATGACCTCATGGGCCTGAGAGTCCATAAGCTTGCAAGGCACATCTGTTAGACTCTTGAACTCTCTCTTTTGGAAGGTACATCATGGAAAATTAGACAATGTCACAGAGTATGTAACTCCCTTTGCCCTTGATCCATCTATGCCAACATAGAAACCATGTGTCTCATTGCACATAATAATAACGTCTTTCATTTATTCTATTGTAATGCAGCTACCCAAATCAAATCTATCTAAAGTTTTTTTGTTAGCTTTGATCACCCCTTAACAATCCATCTCTATATTTTGGCCAAAAGGCACTAGGAACTCTATTTACTGCTCTAATGCCCCCATTCAAATTTTCACCTCTAGTTCCATATTGATGAAACACAAACCCATTAGCTTCAAGCTATTCTGCCTTAGATTATGTTAGGTTTTTCCCCTCAACAACCCCCCAAAACATCTGGTGCAAGTTTGGGTGGTTCCACCACCATATCATGAGTCTTATAGTGTGCATGTTGCTTGTATCAAAAAACCAAACATAATCCTCCATGACCTACCGATGACCCGACCCTGATGCGGGACATTTTTAGTGACCCAAAAAACAAGGTGCAACAACCGCATGCTTAATATCATCTAAGGAATCATTAATTAATCATCCACATTTTTTTGTTTCATTTTGTAGAGTCCCAAAACATGTCATTTTATGCCATGGTTCACTTCTTCTAATTGCCCATACTATCTTTGCAACCATTATCTTGGGCCAATATTCTGTTTATCCCTATGTGTAGATGCATACGCTCCCTCTCCCACCAATAGGTTCAGTGACCATACCAAACTTAGGCGTATGGCTATCATCCTCTAGTACCATGCTTGCATCCACAAAGATTAGCCTCTTCTTCTTCACACTTTTCTCCCTTATATTTGACCTATCCGTTTCTTAACTTTGCAAACTCATTTCTCCCATCAAGAAAGGAGTGAGATACACCAAATTTCTAGCAGGTGAGGTAGTAGATGATTGATATAATATCCAGGCAAGGTCTTGCATATAGGGACCATTGCTCATCTTTATACCTTTAAGGTAGGTATTGTGCTTAACACTCTTGAAGCACATCCATTGCCCCAACAGCTTCATATAGACAAGCTTGTGGCAATGCTATGGTCCATAAAATGCTATGTGCCTAATCATTGTTGACTATAGGCTCACTCAAGATGGGTTAATGGATCTCTAAATCGTCTGAAACGCTAAAATGCTTTATTAAGCCTAAATTTTGACACTAAGATATCTAATTTTGAAGACGCTAAAATATTTGAAAATATTAAACAATTTTTAAATTGTGGCTGATTTGTCTTCAACACAAATTTGATTCAAATCACTTTGATTCGGGCAAATGTGCCAAATGTGAATTTCGTTTCATTTTTGTGGAGCACTTGGCCTGAGTGAAAGCGAAAAAGTACTTTGAGAGTGGGCAAGGTCTTTGAGAGGGCTTCATTTTGCGCAAGACATAAGATCCTTCATTTTTTGTCGCTGCTCAAAAAAACTTAGGTTTATTGTAATCCCACTGACAAATTTTAAGATTTACCTCTAAATTCAAAATTTGAGGGTGAGAAAACGTACAAATTCTGGAGAAATCTAATCTAATTTAATGTAAAAACCTTCAAATTTAGTCAATTTACCTCTAGTATGTGTCTATGATTTTTAAAAATCCTACATTATATCGAATATGGAAAGATGCTCTGCTTGACAATTGATTTTTTTAGCTCTTTCAAATGTCAAAATAGACTTCAAATTCCATACCTTGTGTGTGCCACATACAACCAAGAGGAATATTGTCGAGATGCTATCATAGAAAGCATGGTACAATGTGCACCTTCTCTTCTGTCACAACTGGCTCATACTCGAAGCTCTCCTGCCAGGTGCCATGCAACAGAATGAGGAGCTGCAAGAGGTTGCAAGGTTTTATTTTATTTTAAAATCAAAAGTGTTGGATGCTAACACCAAAATCAAAAGGGAGAGACAGTTAGTGCAAGGATCACGAGGCAGGCCTACCTAAGAAGTTGCTATCATTTTCTTGTTGTGCACCAGGCACCTCCCCCACAAAACATAGCCAAGGAATTGGGGAAGATGTCGCACAACAAAATAGTATGTATGAGTGAATATGTATGTCCGAATTTGAAAAATTCACAAAAATAGAGAATCAAACGGAGGTGCAGTTATGTGAATCTTGAGAAGAGAAGAAAGGAATTATTTAATGTAAGGGACGTCAAAAATTTTGTCAAACCATATGAACTTAGAGGACTATACAAACTCGAATTCATTTCTCATAAGTAAGCTTGTCAAGGTTTTGTAAAAAGGTGCTTTTTTAAAGCACTGTTTACAGCGGACTCTTACGCACGTTGGCGTGTGGTCCTTGATGCAAGAAGTGTCTTGACGCCGTCCTTGTTGCACGCAAGGCAAGTTTCAGGGTTCAGAGTTTCACACGTAAGATGCCTACCCTTGCTGAAGGTTGTCTGCACACCGCTGTGAAACTCTGACCCTTGGGTTATTACCTGCAGCAAGCACTGCACACCTCTGTTTTGCGGACAGACCCCCTATCCTACTGGGAGCTTTATAGTAATATATTTCAATTTGAATACTTAGAAGATGCCTATTAATATTGCAATTGCACGCAGATGCAAGTCAATTTCCCTGAAACACTCTCGCAATCAACCATGAGTGGTCACACTTGTTCATGGCTGACGAAGACAAAGCGATAGCACTGCCCTCTCAATTTCGCTCAGCGCAGCAGAGAGAGACCACTGCTTAAACAACGGAGAGAGAGAGAGAGAGAGAGAGAGAGAGAGAGAGAGAGAGAGAGAGAGAGAGAGAGAGAGAGAGAGAGAGAGAGAGAGAGAGAGAGAGAGAGAGGCCTACCCTACCTCGACATTAGTGGTTTAATTAGAACATTTTTGCACATTGGCTAGATACTCACAATCAAATCAACATTTAAAATTTTTCATTTACAGAGTAATTCACTCATTCAAATCAATTTTAAAGTGTGTCTGCAAGGCTTGATGTCAATTCTTAACAAGGTATCAAACTTTATAGTGGAGGCTCCATCCTTGGAAGTGCAAGACTTGGAAGGATGGATGATAGAAGAGGTGGAGAAATTTTCAAAGTCATAGGGACAATTGTGTGTGTGCGCGCGCGCACGCGTGGACTGAATGTAAAAGTGAATACACTCTTCTTTTTTAAAGCTCTTTGATGTGTTGTTTTTTTTTAGTCTCCCTCAAAAGGTCTACGTGTGCACGTCGACACAAATCCTTCAAAGAAGATTTATTTTTTTAAACTACAAAAGAAGGTCTACATTCGCACGTCGACACACACCCTTTGAAGAAGATTCTTTTTTTACTAAAGAAGAAGAAGAAGAGAGAGAGAGAGAGAGAGAGAGAGAGAGAGAGAGAGAGAGAGAGAGAGAGAGAGAGAGAGAGAGAGAGAGAGAGAGAGTTAGGACTAGAAGAATACATTTTTCCTACCCGGTGTAAATAAGGACAAACTTGAATTTCTATCAATTTTTAGGTTAAAATTTGAAGCTTTTTCCATTAATTACACTAAACCTTGTGTAGATTTTCTTGGTTTTAATGAAGGCAAGCTCCTCCCCATTTTTTCTTTGGAAGAAATTGCCTACACCGCACCACATAGGACAAGATAAGCCCATGCCGTATAAATATTCGTTCGGATTTTGGTTCTCTCAAATTTTGTCGCTCAGTGTATAGTAAGACTCTCCATTATCTAGTAAGTTATAGATACCTTTGAATCCAATAAAGGAACAATCATCATCAATGGAAAAAATCTTTTGATCACTTCTCTAATGATTTCACATGTATCGAGACTACCTTTGTGTGAGGGCCATTCCAGGGACCATCAGCTGTACCATCTCCAAATGGATAAACCGTGATCTCCAACATCCCTCCCGCTTGAGACCGGCAACAAGATACGACTCCTCCTTCTCTTCGATGCCAACTCAAGGGGGTGATAACATTCACTTTTGGTCCACACACTACTTTCCAATCGAAGTCATCAGACTAAATTCAAAACTTAACCTTCCATGATCAACTAGTGGAAGTTCTCTAGTTCACCCTTGGTTCAAGGTCACTAGCGCTTTTTTCTCGATTATGGCTAAGCACAACCATTAGAGTGCTCCCCTAAGATGAATGAATTTAATAGCTACGCAAATCCCTCTTTCCTAAGTTTGATTTTTGCTCCGTAGATCGGAATCCCTTATCCCATTTTTGACTTAACTTAATGGAGAACATAAAATTGGGTTCAACTTTCCGACCAACAAATTTACCCTCCGATATCCACCCACCCACCAAACCATTTGATAAATGTACCTTCCCAAGGTAATACTATGGTACTAAAAAACAGTATTTCAATAATGTCAAACCAAGAATATATTTCAAACATTATAAAAGCAGCTTGTAAATTGTGCATATCCTTGCAAGTATGCATTTATTAGGTAGTTTCCACCTTTTTCCTTTGTAGAATATTTTTACCTCCTTTTTCCTTCAGTATTAGTAAAATTATGTAGTTATCTTTTAAGCAATCACATATACTCCTCCAAGAATATCCCTATCCTCGTCCCAAGACTTGGGTATCATGTCTCCTTCGCCACGTGTGGAAGCAATACCATGACACAATTTCCAATTCTTATGTTTCTTTATCTTGTGTGAAAAAGGCTTACAAAAATAATATACTCTAGGTTCTTTTTAAATCAATAATCTGAGAATTAGAGCAAAGGTCCGGCTGTTGAGGAGAATTGCGGAATAGCTCACTTAGGTTCCTAGCCTTTCCAAGGTTCCTTTATACCAAACAATTAGAAGAGTTCCTTAATTAAATTAAATCTTCCTACCTTAGCTTGATACCTTCATGGATCCATTTTCCTTCCTCCTTTTTTCCGTTGGCATCAGGCCTACCTTGACTAGACCATTTTTCAGATGCCTCCCTGGGTCCCTATCACCCGACCGGGACTCACTCCCATTCAATCCCATTTCTAGGGCAGTGAATGAACCTAAACTCAAAACATAAACCAACAATTATCAATCCTAGCCAAAAAGGACCATCCTCTATTTTATCCCACATGTAAACACCTACGCAGGCCTTTTCCAAACATGTAAGACAAAGTTTACACTTAAATTTCCTATGTTATGCTAGGGCTATCCACATCAAATGTTCTCGGTAAAGTTTTTTTGTCCTAGTTTAAATTTAAATTAAGCTCTTTGAGTTATAATCTCTTTGTTACCAGTTCATTTTAATCTTTAATCAAACAATACCTTCAAAAATACAACGAGTCTTTTGGGAGTTTAAGGTTTTGTCTCAACGTAAGTTTGAAGTCAATCCCAATCCCATTTTGGTCCCTTTGTAGCATTTTCCATTCATGGGACATCTCCATGAGAGCAATGGGAGTTTTATGTTCAAGCAACACGGTCACGACATCCATGAAGCTATCCCCTTACTCTCCTCTTCGAATTTGCAAATCAACCTTGAAAGTAGACAAACTTAAAATGAACCATGCGTATGCTTTCTACCATGAGTTTTGCTTTGGTGCAATGATCTATGGGTGGTAAATACAAAAATGTGGAATGCACCAACTTACAACCTTGAGACAAAAATCAAGAAACTTCCTTTGAGTGCTTATGCAAGAGTGAAACTCTTTCATGCATGGTAGTGTAAGCGTAAAAAAACAAAGTTCCTAAGAGTGGACATGCGAGTGTAGTGAAAAATGCTCATGCAATAGTGTATGCATGATTAGAAAATTCTTCTTTAAGAGGGGATTTAAGCATACCTTTGCTACTGTGGAGAGGATTAATTATGTAGCTAGAAGAGGCTTATGGTTTTGGGACTTTCCAATTGAGGGGGGGGGGGGGGGGGGGCTAACCTTAATTGAAAGGAAATTTCCACTTCCAAAGAAAAAATCCTTTGATTAACGTAGGGCTACCCTTCAAAACTTAACTCTCCTTGAGAGAATTAGTAGTGACTTTATTAGTATCACTAAACAAATCTTACACACATGCTCTTGTTCTCTTTGAAAGAAGAAAAATCCTATTTCTTAAATTTAAAGAAAAACTTGTGAACATTTCATAAGAGCATTCTTTTTTTAGAGTAAATTATAATTCCACTTTGAATAGAATAGTTAATTTAAAAATTCCCAATACTTAATTACCTGTGATTATGTGGCAATTATCTCGTGCATCTTAAAAATTAGAAAAAGATATTTCTGGAGGGGTAGGGTATACATATATATTAATCATTATCCAACATGCATGCTATTTTAGTATGATCTCCAATCACCTATGGTTAAAGAGAGTTCTTTCTACTCTCTCTATGTCATATTAGTCTGGTAATCTAGAGAACGGAACTTGAAATATAAGTATGATCTCCAATCACCTATGGTTAAAGAGAGTGCTTTCTCTCTCTCCATGGTATATTAGTCTGGTAATATAGAGAACAAGACTTGAAATATAAGAATGATCTCTAGTCACCTATGGTTAAAGAGAGTGCTTTCTACTCTTTCTATGCCATATTAGTATGGTAATATAGAGAACTTGAAACAACAAAACTTGAAATAACATTGGGGTTAGTTGTTAGCAACATGGTTAGTTATGATTAGTAATGAACCATAATTAGATGGAAACAACAAAACTAAGTAGTTATTTCTTCTTCCCAAGCGAAAGGCTTGCTTATGAAAAAATGAGAGCTTGAGCACAAATTTATGTAAACATGAAAGTAAATCACTTTCAAGCAAGTGCAATATAATAAAAAGAACAAGAAAACATTACCTTAGTGTGTGTATGGTCTAGTCGTCTCCTTGCTTTGGATGTAGTCGGCTCTTGACTTTGCTTGAAGACCACCAATTTGGCTACTTATGAGAGAATGAGAGGGAGAGGGTAGTGTGAAGAAGAATCATGTTTTTGACAAACTGGATTAGGGTTTTGGCCATGGCTTCTCTTGGAGGAGAGATGTGTGTGTATGTATGTGTGTGTGTTTGTGTAGGAGGTGAGTGTGTGAAGAGGTTTGGCTATGGATTTATCAAGCTTATTCAAGTTTGGACCTTGAGAAAATGAAGGAGAGAAGTGAAAAATGAGAAGAGAAGCCCTCTTTTTATACACATTTTTTATAAGTGCTTTCACTTATCTTGATAGCTTATCTTCCTTATCTTGATAACTTATCTTGAAAACTTATTTTACTTATCAAAAATTTCTCAACAAATTACTTACTCACCTTATCCTTATCTTCTCCTTTTCTCCTTTATCTTTTCCTTTTTCCTTTTCTCTTATATATTCTTTTCCTTTATGCTAATTTTTCTCAAAATGAAAAGCTAATTTCCTATGCATTGGTTATGTCCATTTTGGTTCTCAAAATGAAAAGCTAATTTCCTATGCATTGGTTCCCTTTTCCTTTTCTCTTATCTTATCTTTTCCTTTATGCTAATTTTTCTCAAAATGAAAAGCTAATTTCCTATGCATTGGTTATGTCCATGTTCCAATGGCATAAGCCGGAAGTGTCTCGAGTATACTTTGGTGTTCAAATTGAACCCGAATTTTTCTTGAACATTTTTTTTCTTTCTCTTATTTTCTTTTTCTTTTTCATTCTTTTGAGTTAGTGGCTTAGATGTGTTGGCCTTGCATAAGGGCTAGGAGAAGGCCCTTACAAACTCCCCAACAAAAATAAAGAGTTGTCCTCAGCTCATAACAATAAACAAAGGTGGTAAATTATCAACCGCAAGTTACACCTTTAACTTCTAGGTAATGCTAATTTGTTCTTCTCTAGTTGCTTCATCTATATAAGGAATAATCTATCTTCATCTCTTACGGTATTCTTACCTTTCTTTTCTCTTTTCTTCCTATCTCTTTGTCAAGAACTTCTTAGGATTGTCTCTTTTAACCCTTTTTGCTCTCTCTTTGGTCATTACCTTACTTTATGTATCAGTGGCAAGAACTGATTTTATCCGTGGCCATTCCTCATTTGCAACAAACAAGTGAATCAGCCAGGAGGGATTTTTCGAAGTGGTATGAGCGCCTTCTTTTTCCTCACTTGGGAACTTCATTAGCTCAAACCAAATGGTGGACGTTCCGAGACAACAATGGTGACACTTTGGGGTCGGGATCACTTTCATTCTAGAGCCTTTCTGACCTAAGAAAGTTTCCTTAAGCACATATTTCCCCTACATTTTGACTACCCAAGACCTTGATACCTGCTCAAACCCTTTGCCATACACTTGTGCACACCTCTAGCATTGCTTAGCACTCCATCTAGCCTTGAACAACGTTGTCTGTACCACCGTCATTGATCTCAGAGAATTGCATAAGGTTACATCACCATGTGGCATATTGTCATGGCATAAATCTCCTAGTCCATGGGTTTTTGTTCTATCTAAGTTTGGTAAGCATAATGAAAGGGAACCAATCGCAGCATTGAGATATGAAGACCATAGACCATCAAGGGAGAAATGACCATACATCCCATGACCATGTCCATGAGTTATCATACATGTTAATGATAATTGCAATTGATATGCATTCGTATAGTCTTTTGAGATCATATGCAATTATGTAGAATGCATAAATTCTTATCTTTTTGTAATTGTGAGAACTTACACCATGTGTACTATACATACCTACAACTTCATTGTTGCGTCATATAGATTCTACGTTCATCCTTCAAACACACAATCATTTCATCATCCTTTGTTGACTCTAGTTGAGACTTCATCCTACTACATAAAACACTTTTGGAGAGTTATCACTTGTTTTTTAAATGCACAATGCATCATTTCATCATCCTTTGTTGACTCTAGTAACTAGAGACTTTATCCTTCTACATAAAAATACATTTGCAGAGTTTTCACTTGTTTTTTAAATGCACAATTTATCGTTCAAATGCATCATTTCATCATCCTTTGTTGAATCTAGTTGAAACTTTATCCTACTACATACAACACATTTGGAGAGCTCACATGTTTTTGACAAGGTCACATTAGCAAAATTTGTATTCCAAATCTATTGATCATAGTGCTAGACATTGGCTCGAGACTCATACTCGAGTGTTTTATTGACATCATGTATTTATTGTCTATTTGCTTGTATGTGTTTGGTATTGGTATTGCAAGCAAGGTTTCCCTAGTTCCATCTTCCATAGTTCTATGCTTATGTGGCATTCTCCCTAAGTTTTCCTCTACAAAAGAGCGCATCAATGCCCTACCCATTTTTGTATGGTCTCTTCCTTTTCTTATGACACCCACATTACTATGCATTGAGCGTCAAAACCCATTTTCAAATTATTCACGATAACGATAAAATGATGTTTTTGGAATTCCATGAATTTTGTACCAAGCTCTACTACAAGCCTCATTGAAATTTTAGAAAAATACATAGCAAGTATTCTTAGTTCCTATAATCTCACACCAAGTATTTAACATTGTATCATACACATAGTTAGTTCTATTATGCAAACTTTATTCCCAAAATTCATTGTGCATAGCCATGACTTTATCTCGATTGGCACACAAATAACATCTATGTTGAAATAAGTTTGACAAATGATAGGAGTTCTTGATTGGATTTCTTAGAAGGTTTCCTAAACATTTTTGGCTTCTTATTTAGAAAGAAATACTTTCATTTTCTTGAAATAGTCTCTACCAAACAAGGTGATTCAGTGCATGTGTCTTGTAATGCATCTGTAGCATGTAAATCCTCTTACCATAACAAACAAGATTGATCTTGTATAAATCAAAATCTGCAAGAATAATAGCCTCACCAAAATAGGATGTTTCAATACCAATACCGATTTTATCTTCATCTAGCTTGCCAAAGTATAGAGAGTCAAATGGACACACATAAATGACAACCCTTTGGCTAATACATGTTTTTTTCTTTCATCCCATAGTTGAACCCTCTTATCCTTCTAAGCCTCCTTGTAGCTCATTCCATCATATTATGCCTCCAATGCTCCATTACTTTTTCATCCTTAGGCATAGAAAGCCCTTTGTGTTGCATCTCATTCATATGTTGTAGCAACCCGATACTCCATTTGACAATAATGTGGAAAGAAGATCTCATTGTCAATGCATCCATTTTCGGAAATGGAATGAGTGCTCTCTTTTTAGAACACAAATCAAGTGATACCAATACATTGCCTTCCCCAATAAGCACACCAAAATAATATGCATTTGGGTCTACTTCACATACACTCCCAACAATGACTACCTTTTGTGTAGCTACAAACATGCATACTCTATCACCATTACCATACCTGCAAGAGGGTTCCAAAAGACATTTATTAAACAATCCATCACATTGTATTTGTACAAGTACATGGAAAGTGTCTCAATACACAGTTTTGTACTTGTACATTGACCATATTATGGACATAGGGTGCTTTGTTGTGGGTTTCACTGGACAAGAAACATTTAAAAATGACATACTATGACAGTAGGGCCATCTGCTCTACAAATGTGTCTTTGGGAAATGTGTTTTTATGAGTCTTAGCCACTCACAATTCAATTTTTAGTCAAAATCTTTGATGAGATACACGGATTAAGATCCATGTTCTACCTCATTTTAATAAGAAACTTTGTCGACTTGTAGGCTCTGCTGTGAGGAAGCTAATTTGTTTTGAATTTGGATCACAAAAAGTTGAGATCACCCAAATTTTGGTGAGATAAACCAGCTTGAATTGATTTTTGCAATTTCCTTGATTTGAGTGTGTTTCTAATTTCAATGGCCAGAGAATTATAGTGAGCATTTTTATGAGACTACTTTGAGAACATAGAGGGTAAACTTAATTAGCGGTAGCAACACAACCATTATACTTAATTAACTTGGCATGAACAATACTTTAGCAAGAGAGTGTCATAAAATCTAATATCTAGCTAACCCAAATGATTTTCTCGGATTAAACTGATCATTTAATGTGAAAGAATAAACGAGAACAAGAGCTAGAATAAAGACATGTGCTTCTAGACTTACTCAACAGGGGACCAAAATGAGAGATGGTTACATCTCAATAGGGGTCCAAAAGGAGATGGTCTACCAAATAGCAATATGTCATAAGTGCTTCTAGACCTATCTCAATAGGGGACCAAAAGGAGAAATGGTTGCATCTCAATAGGGATCCAAAAGGAGACGGTCTACCAAAGAGCAATGTGCAATAAGTGCTTCTAAACTTATCTCAACAGGGGACCAAGAGGAGAGATTATTACATATCAATAGGAGTCCAAAAGGAGGGAGTCTATCAAAGAGCAACATGCATGTAGTGGAGCTTAAAATACCTTAGGGTTAGCTTCATTAAAAACTTTCAATGGTTAGTGTTAAAAGTCCTTTGACCTTAGGGCTGAGCTTGAGGTGGGAACCGGACCAAAGCTTGAGGTGCTTGTCCTGCTTATTGACTAAGGTGCTTGAGGTGCTTTCCATGCTTGATGAATAAGGTGATTGAGCTGCTTGTCATGCTTGATGACTAAGGTGCTTGTCATGCTTGATGACTAAGGTGCTTGTCATGCTTTATGACTAAGGTGCTTGAGGTGCTTGTCATGCTTGATGACTAAGGTGCTTGAATTGCTTGTAATGCTTGATGAGGAGGCTGCTTGAGAAGCTTCTCATGCATGGGGGATAAGGTGCTTGAGTCAAAAAGAGACCCTACAAAGGAGGGAGAAAGACCCAAAGTTAGGGGAATCTTTGACTTAACCTTCCACTCACCCAAAGGGCAGGGCACCCCCTTTTCTCGAGGGGCACATGGACACATGTCAGACCCTCCCTATGCTTAGCCACATGGTGTGCTTGAATGCTATTGGCTGGGCTCAAGAGGGTTCTAGTGAGCTTCTAGTTCCATTCAACAAATATCTAGATATTTTCAAGCTCTCTATCTCAAAGGGATAAGGAGGAGACTTGTCCAAAGACTACCCATGTGCTTGAAATGCATGTTGCATGTGATTGGATAGGGGGAGAGGGGTCCAATGAGCTTGAGGCATAAGGAAAAAGGAGAACTTGCCCAAAGCAAGCAAGGGGTCTGTTGGGGGGTATACACCTCTCACACAGTCATTTTTCAAGGATTCTCACTTGGTGAAAGTAGAGGAACTCCACCTCCTTCTCCAAGCTTGTTGAGAAGTTGAGTGCCTACACCAACACTCTTGGATATGGAATGCAAATCCAACCAAGAGCCATGCTTCAATGCTTAAGCTTTACATCTTCTCCATATTTGTTACTATGCTATTATGTATGCTAGTAAGAAGAGTGATGATAAGTGAGGAACTATTTCTTTCTCCTATGGAATGTTTCTTCTTCCTCTTCCCTACCCTCATTCCCCGCTAGCTCTCTCCACCTTCGAAGGTGTTTGAGGCCTTGGGAATGATGCTTGGGATATTTAATGCTTTCTACAAAGTTTATGTTATGCTTGTGATGCATGAAGCTTTCCATATTCATTGCATCACCTAGGTCACAAGAAACACAAAGATTGTATTGTACCAAGTCTCTCTTGATGGGAGAAACTATAATACAAATGCCTATTGGAGGAGGGACCAGATCGGTATGAATCCGATCCTCAATTGTTGTCATATTCTCTAAACTCTCTCTCTTGAAAAAGTATTGTTCATGCCAAGTTAACTAAGTACCATGTTTAGGTTGCTACCATCAATTAAGTTCACCCTTTAACACCATTTTAGATAATTTGGGAAAATCCCGTTTCCCAAATGCTAATTGGGATGTCAAGAGTGTGTTATTTAACTCTTTTAAGGCTCAATTTTTCGTTAGTCTAGATGTGATGTCAACATTCTACCTATTATTTTTATTTTCCTACTTAATAATCTATAATAAAACCACTAATGTAAGTTACAGCAAAAGGATTTGCAATCAATAAATGCTGTTAAAAATTTAATCAAGGCTTTTAGAGATGGCATCTTAAAAGAAGAGGTATCCAACAACACCCAATAAGATGGCTACTAAGCTATATAGGTTTATTGCACCAATATCAAATGTTCTTATAATATCAATGACCTTAATTTGCTTGTATAGCAAAGTACTAAGTCTTTACTTTGCATCACTATCAAATACCAATTACACCATAACTAACATTTAGCAATTGGAAAAGCTTAACAATACTATAGAGTACCCTATGGCCCTAAGACCATAAGATGCCACATATGGCACTTATAGTGCCATTTGATATATTTTGTGTCCTATAATGTAACATGAGACACTTATAGAAATAAAATGTCTTAACTTTGCAACACTATCAAGTTTTAATTACATTTTAATATTGTATAATAGAACCATAACTAATATTTAGCAATTAGAAAACCTAAATAGTAATATTAAAGTATCCTATGGTCCTAAGATCATAACATCCTACTTATGGCACTATATCTCTTTTGTGACCGTAAGTTGTTATATGAGACACTTACATAAATATAACTTTATAATTTTAAGTACAATTTTTTCTTTACATAGAAATACAATATAAAAACTTTCCATATAATTTTGTGTTCATGAGATTAAGATTCTATACAAATATGCTATATCTACCCCTTAATACATGTTTTAAGACTTTAATGGAAGATCTTAGAGTTGTTGTCTCTAGGAAAAGACATGTTTAAAAACACCATTTGTTGTGACTACCATAAAATTTTGTACATCGATTATGCCAAATCATATGAATTGTAGACACAAAGATTACCAACAGGTGCTGGTCTCATGTAAAACAAAGCACTAAGTACAAAGAGTATGGTGTCTTCAAGATAGAGGGTGTTAAACAACCTTTTTGTAGTACTCCACTCTTTTCATAAAATTGATGATCTTGATCTTATATCAAACAAAGTACTAAGTACAAAGAGTATGGTATCTCCAAGTCTGAGGGTGTTAAAAAAATGGTGTTAAACAAACACCATTTTTGTAGCAATAACATTTATAAACAATAATTGGTAGTTTATATCACTCCCAAAAAAAACATTACTAAGAAAGAAACCATAGCAATATGCCATAAATATTAAACCATTAACTTACAATGCTATTTAAATAAGAAAAGTATCCTCATAATAAGATGCACCTCACAAATTCAAATCTTTGTTACTTTTCAAGCTATAACATGCATGTTCTCATTAAATAAAAAGATTGAAAATATATACAACACCAAAAGTTTTGGTGGATGATATTTATGATGCATGATGAGTACAACAAAGATCAAGTTATGCTTAAACTCTTTTTCTTCAGATTTGGAATCCTTCAAAAAATATAATATCATTTTAACATGTATGATCATAGAATCAATAATCAAATTGTGATTATAAAACAATGAGCACATTCTACACATGGCACCCAATATGTTACATGACAACTTTTGTGGTACATTTTAGAAAAAGCACCTTGTTTGTCTTATAGCCTCAAGGTCATAGGGGTTTAATAGCATATGATGCAAATCCCTTGGATTCTTTTGACATTAAAATTGTAGAGTGGTAATTTAAAATGATAAACACTTCAGAAGATTCTCAAAAAGGTTTTCTTTTCCCTAAAAAAAATAGGCCTTCTTTTTTAGCTATCATTAAATTAAGCCTAAGTGTGAACAAATAGGATTATGCTTTTCTTTGCAGTTCTCAATATAGAGGCTTTTGCTTTTTACTTTGTGACTTGGAAGTAACATCCTTGAACTTAGGATCATAGGGTGCTAAATCCAAGCCACACACAGTAAGTGATTTGTGGCATCAATTATACCATCTTGTGGCCTTATGTTCATAGGGTGCAAATGTCATGGAGTGAAAATCATGTGGCTTCTTATAGTTACAATTGGTAAAGGTCTTGTAGAAGATAGAGGTGGTGCCCTATTGCATTGAGACCATAGGGTGCTTTACATAAAAACAAATAGCAAGGTTCTTACAATTTGGCTTCATGTAGCTACATTTAGTAAACGTATAAAAAAATATCAAATGGTAAAAAAGACTTTAAATTTTTTAAATCCTCTTGTATCTTGAAACCACAAGCACTCTCACAAGAGATTCCAAAGATCATTTGTAGATGCCAAAATATTACAAAAGCTTGTTCCATACATCTTGTTGCACGCTTAAGTTGACAAGGAACCCTATGGCCCTAAGACCATAGGGTGGTCAAGTTTCCTTAGGTAAGGACCATATGCTCATCTTTTGGCACCTTCATGTTAATAAAGAACCCTATGGCCTTAGGCTCATAGAGTGGTTAGGCTGCCTTATCTAATACATACATAAGCATTATGTACTATAACCCTTTAGTCCTAGGGTCATAGGATGCTCTTTGGAATCTCTTGTGAGAGTGCTTATGGTTTCAAGATACAAGAAGATTTAAAACATTACAAAAGCTTGTTCCATACATCTTGTTGCATGCTTAAGTTGACAAGGAACCCTATGGCCCTAAGACCATAGGGTGGTCAAGTTTCCTTAGGTAAGGACAATATGCTCATCTTTTGGCACCTTCATGTTAATAGAGAACTCTATGGCCTTAGGGTCATAGAGTGATTAGGCTGCCTTATCTAATACATACATAAGCATTATGTGCTAATGGCTATGTACTATAACCCTTTAGTCCTAGGGTAATAGGATACTCTCTAATATTGTGGTCTTATAAGCCTTTTGCCCTAGGTTAAAAGAATGATTTCTATGTAAGTGGAAAACCCTATGGCCCTAGGGTCATAGGATGCTCTGTATTATTGAGGGCTTGAACCCTATGGTGGTCACAAATTTCCTTATGTAATTGCATACAAGATCCTTATGTACTACATACATAGATGACCTAATGGCTCTCTATTGGAATTTTGTGGCCACAAGGTCATAATATTATTTTGTTGAACCCTTAAGCTAATAGACAACCATATGGCCTTAAGTCCATAGGTTGGTCAAGTAGCCTTAAGCAAGGACCATAGGCTCATCTTTTTGTACCTTTATGTTAATAATGAACTCTATGGCCTTAGGGCCATATGATGGTTAGGTTGCTTTAGGTAAAATTACATACAAAAGCATTATGCACTAATGACTTTGTACTAGAACCTTGTGGTCCTAAGGTCAAAAGATGCTCTCTATGTTAGTAAAAGATCCTATGGCCAAGTTCATATGATGTCCTCTCTTACTGAGGGCTTATAAACTTAAAGTGTATGTGCTCAATTTTGTATCTAAGGACAATATGCTCATCTTTTTACACCTTTATGTCAACAAGGAGCCATATGGCACTAAGGCCATAGGGTGGTCTAGTTGCCTTGTGTACTAGATACAGGATTTGTATGTGCTACACACAAAGATGACCGAATGGCTCTCTATTGGCATCTTGTGGCCCCATGGTCATAATCTCACATTTGTGAATCCTTACAATAAAAGGGAACGCTATGGCCCTAAGGCCATATGGATTTAGTATAGAGCCATTAGTACATAGTGCAAAAAAATACAAAACTTTGTTTCATCATCTTTTTATGTGTAAATCTATTTAAAAACATAAGCTTTCTCACAAAGTACATAATGACAGTGCATTACAAAACCTTGTTCCATCCTCTCTTCAAGTGTAAATCTATTTGACCCAGCCTATGGCCTTAGGGTCATAGGGTGTTAATACAATAAAGTGCAAATTTTCCTATGGTTACAAATCAACTTTTGGCCTTATGACCATGTACATTGTTCTTAATAGCTCAATGACCTCAAATTACAAAATAAAAGACTATAAAATCTTTCTAAATAAAAAAACTAAACATTTGGCACATCAAGCTCATGTGCTACTCATAACTCTAATAGAAAAATTTAGAACACTTTCACATCTTCATGTATGTTGAAAACATAAGCACTCTTACAAAGGTTTTTCTATACACAAAGATCATTTGTAAATGCCATAACATTACAAAATTTTGTTCCATCATCTCTACAAATGTGAACCTATTTAATACAATATTGACTTTTGAGTTGTTTGATATAATTCTTGGCTTCATGTGCTTTGATCACAGGCTCTTTGTACCCCAATTTCTAAGCAAGCATAATTAACTCAACTCCTTTCAAGGTTGATATAGATTTGATATTCTTCAATATCCTCATTTTTTCTTGATCAAGTGTCAGTATTTTCTTATCTTGACTTCTAGTGGACATTCTAGTATTGCTAGATGATGCACCATTCTCATCATCAAGAACGCGAGGAGCTTCTGGTAGCCTGCTTGTAGAGTAGGTTTTTTGTAGACAAACCAAATTGCGCTCCTCCCACTCTGAAACAACCTTTTGTACATGATTGTAAAGCTCGTGACCTTGCACTATGGGAGCTTGTCCATACAAAGAAGATCTTGTAATTGTACGAATGTCGTTGACATGATGAAGAGCTTTGGTATATGGTAGCAGCTCTCCAAGGAGAATATTATCCTCCTCATCAATGTTAAATGATGGTGGAAATATACAATTTAATGCAGGATTAATGCATCCTTTCAATGGTGCATCATCTATAAGAAGCAATCTTTTTAAATCAATCCCAAACTTTGCTGATGCAATAGCTAAAGGTTTGAAAAATGCCTCTACTCTAGGATTGTCGGGGCGAGTGATTCTTGACTCTACACATTGTTGACATTGGCTTTGCCCCCAAATCATAAAGAATGGAAATTGTTCTCCAGATTCCTTCTCTAAAATCTTGATGATTTGCATAACCTGTGATCATTAGCTGTTGACCATATGCCAACATTGGAGATGCTTAGGAGACTCTTTAAAAACTCAATGCATCCTGGTCGCAAAACAATATACTCATGTTTAAACTTCAAGCTCTTCATTTTTTTGGACTTTTGCCAACAATGCCTCAAAAGCAATCCACACAAGCTCAGTGTTATGGTCAGCGTTGGTCCATCATTGGATGAAAGATTTGGATCACCATGCACTCTAATGCTCAAATCTTGAGCTACTAAAATGTTATTGACAGAGTCTTCTTTTGTCCAACAACTGTGATGGTTGACCTTCAAAAACTTGTATCTCTTTGTCATCTTCTTTACAAGCTTGTTGGTTCAAATGAGGATTGATATATTCTTCTTCAATAGGCTCAATAGCTGGAGCATCCTTTGTATCAATGACCGCACAAGAGACACTGTTAACTGTAAAGTCTTGTTGAAGAGCTGCAAGTTTAAACAACACCCACTTTTAGCTTTGAAAATACCTACAATCTTGATGGCTTTAAAAAACATTAAGTATCCAAACTACATATTAAATATCTCATAATTATATTGCAATGTTGTATATACTACATGATATGTTTATTTAATGGCTCTATACTAGCACCCTATTGCCCTAGGACCGTAGGGTGCCTTCTATATGAAAATTTTATAGCTATATGGACATAAGGTGTTGAGTTATACATAATGACTATAGGCTCATCTTTTTGCACCTCTACAATGACATCCTCTATCCCTATGGCCATGCAGTCCTCTCTATATTTGTGTGGAGCCATATGTTAGTGAGGAACCTTATGGCCATTTGTCCATATTTTGAGTCATTCGAACCATTGGAACATTATATTGCACATCTATATTGGCACCCTATGGCCCTAGGGCCACAAGGTGCTTTCTTTGCTAACTAAGAAACCTATGATCACTAATGTGGCCAATGAGAGCATTACCTATATAGTACACATAATGAAATTTATGGGACTAGGTGTACATAAGATACTTATGTAGAGCTTCAATGACCATAAGGTGCTCTCTTTTGAAGCTAAGGAAAATAGATTCATCTTCTTTTTACCTATGTACTAGCACATTAGGGATATGGGATCATCTTTGCATTACAAGGTAGCCTATGGCCCTAAGGCTATAGGGTGCTATTTATGATAACAAGGAACCCTATGGTCCTAAGGCCATAGAGTGGTCATGTTGCTTCACTACTACATATACAAGAGCGGAGGGATTTTTACCTTGGTTTTTATGGTGTATGAACCTTTTGATCCTAAGACCGTAATTTGTTATATGCTCTTTCACAAGCTACTACTTACAAAGTGTGGCCTACAATTAGAACCTTTGACCATGAGGTCACTAGTCATAGATTTTTTTAAATATTTTAGAGGATGCATACAATTGCCACCCTATGGCCTTAGGGCCATAAGGTTGCATGTCTACAAAGAATGATATGATGTTACAACCATGAAATTTGTCTTCAACAATGAAAAACCTCTGACCCTAAGATCATAGGATGCTTTGACAAGACCCCTAGCCTTAAGTGGTACAATGTCATATGTGTGACAATAAACCTCATAGCATCACATAGCTTAAAAGCATTACATAATATATCAATAACCACATAGCTTTAAAGTTTTACATCATACATCATTTGATCACAAAGCTAAAGGATGACCTTTGTAACCTATAAATTTTCCACTTAAATTAAATTCATTTATTTTGAAAATACTCAAGCTCACAAGTATACACTCTTATGGTCACATAGATAATGGGTGCTCTTTGCCACCATATGTTCATGACATGATATTTACACACTTAAATTTAATTCATCTTATTTGAAAACATTAAAACTCACAAGCGTGCAAAATAGTTTTTAAAACAAAACAATATTGGTGGTCAAACATTGGGAGTATAGACTTATATTTTTTGCACCTCTATGGAGGTATCTTTAGTCCTTGTGCTATACCAACCTCTCTTTGTTAGTGAAGAATTCTATGGATCTACACGAGTATTTTGTACTACATACACGTACCTCACGTCTATCAGGTGTTCTATTTTGGGTCATTGGGACCATATGATCATTACATTACACATTTGTATTGGCACCTATGACCCTAGTGCCACATGGTGATTTCTATGCTCAATACAATTCCTATGGCCACCAAATTGACATAAAAGTGCATTATGTACTACCTACATGGTCACCTAACGGTTCTTAAGCCATTAGATGTAAATAAGGTAGCCTATGTACTATGTATAGCTTCTTTGTGCAAACATCATAGGTCCATGGATGATCTTCATGTTGAAAATGAGCCTTATGGTTCTAAGGCCATATGGTGCTATTTATGTCTACAAGGAACCCTATGGCCCCAAGGCCATAGGGTGGTCATGTTGCTTTATGTACTGCAAACAAGACCTTAGGGATTTCCACTTGGTTTTTGTGGTGTATGACCCCTGTGATCATGAGGCCATAATTTGTCTACAAGGAACCCTATTGCCCCAAGGCCATAGGGTGGTCATGTTGCTTTATGTATTGCAAACAAGAGCTTAGGGATTTACACTTGGTTTTTGTGGTGTATGACCCCTGTGATCATGAGGACATAATTTTTCTACAAGGAATCCTATGGCCCCACGGCCATAGGGTGGTCATGTTGCTTTATGTACTGCAAACAAGAGCTTAGGGATTTCCACTTGGTTTTTGTGGTGTATGACCCTGTGATCATGATGCCATAATTTTCTATATGTTCTTCTACAAGCTACTTACAAAGTGTGGTCCACAATTATCACCTTATAATCAAAATCTCACTAGCAATACACTTTGGATCCCTTTTTTAACGATTCAAAAAAACTCTAAGCAATACGATGATCAAATTTATGAGGATACGGTGCTCAAATTTATACCAAAAACTATTGAATCACCTCTAAAAAGCCACCCTTAGGTCCTAGGGCCATACGGTCCTCTCTTTGTTAGTGAAGATCTCTATGGCCCTACAAAAGTACTATGTACTACATACATGTACCTCATGTCCAAAAGGTGTCCTATTTTTAGACATTGAACCATAGGATCATTATATTGCATATTTGTATTAACAGCCTAAGGTCACCAAAGTGGCCTACAAGAGCATTATGTACTACCTTCAAAGTACACTTAATGGATCTTAGGCCATTAGGTGTACATAAGGTTGCTTAGGTGTTATGTAGAAATTCTATGACCATAAGGTGCTATATTTTGAAGCTAAAGACCATAGACTCGTCTCCTTTTTGCCTATGTACTAGCACCATAGGGCCATATTTGATCTTAATGTTAACAAGGATCCCTATGGCCATAGGGCCATAGGGTGCTGTTTATGATTACAAGAAACCCTATGGACCTTAAGGCCATAGAGTGGTCATATTGCTTTATGTACTACAAACAAGAGCCAGAGATTTTCACCTTAATTTTTGTGGTGTATGATCCCTATGATCTTAAGGCCATAATTTGTTTTTTGTTTTTCTACAAGCTACTTACAAAATGTGGTCTACATTTATTACCCTTAAGATCACTAGCAAGACACTTTGGATCTCTTTTTTGACAACTTTGGAAAAAGTCTAAGCCTCTTAGTTAAGCTATAACATAAAATATTTGACACTCCTATTTAGGATATTTTATTGTTTCATAGAGTCATAACCCTATGGTCTTGAGGCCATAGGGTGTCATGGGAACCATATACTTTGCACCCAATGGTCACACTACCCTATGACCCTAAACTTTAGATTCATGGGTTTCTCTAAATTCTATAAATGCTACATACAATTTCCATAAACCTAAATTGATACAATTTTATCAAGGGCTTATAAACCTAAATTGTAAGTGCTCTATTTTGCATCTAATAACAATATGCTCATCAATTTTGCACTTATACGTCAATAAGGAACCCTATGTCCCTAAGGCCATAAGGTGGTCTAGTTGTGCTACGTACTAGATACAAGATCTGTGTGTGCTACATACAAAGATGACATAATGGCTCTCTACTTGTATTTTTTGTCCCCATGGTCATAATCTCATCCTTTCGCATCCTTACATTAAAAAGGAGCCCTATGGCCCTAAGGCCGTAGGGTTCTAGTATGGATCCATTAGTACATAATGCCAAAACAATACAAACCCTTGTTCCATGATCTTTTCAAGTGTCAATCTATTTGAAAACATAAGATTTATCACAAAGTACATAATGATAGAACATTAAAAAATATTGCTCCATCATCTGTTCAAGTATAAATATATTTGATCCAGCCTATGGCTTACGGTCATAGGGTGTTGATACCATAAAGTGAAAATTTTCTTGTGTTTATAAATCAACTTTTGGCCTTATGACAATGTACATCGTCCTTAACATCGAAAATAAACTCAAGTTACAAAATAAAAAGAAATCTTTAAATATGAAAACTAAACATTTGGCACATCAAACTCACATGCTACTCAAAACTTTGATAGAAAGATTTAGAAAACCTTCACATCTTCATATTTTGTGGTTATATTTGATTCATCTATTTTGAAGATACTTTAATTACCAAGCATACATATCTTATGGGCACATGGTTAAAAGGTGCTCTTTGCTCTTTGGCACCATTTGTTCGTGAAATATTTGCACACTTCAATTCAAATCATCTCATTAGAAAATACTCTAAATCATAAGCATACATAATTGTTTTGTGAAATAAAATCAGACCAATGTTTAAGATTTCAAAATCAACGTTCAAGATTACAAAGTCAAAGAAAAACACCAAACCAAATGCCAATGTTCTAAAGATCATGAAAGAATTGAAATTTTGGCTAGCTTAACCTGTTTCCTGTAGAAGCTCTAGAATGGCATCAGCCTCAACATCTAATGGCTCATCGATTTCTTCATTCTCTGAGTCCTTGCCATTATCATTTTGTGGAGTAGAGACCAAACCTGCCCACCTTTTAAGCTCGTCATCTTCATCTATTGTAGAATGGCAAAGAGCTTCTAGCTCAGTCATTTTCTCATTGGTACAAGCAACTGAGATCACCTTTCGTTGTTGTAGAAGTGCCTCTTTGGTCCCGCAACCAAGTGAAAATATGTCCACTACCTTATCATCCTCTTTGAGACAAATACACTTGATGGCGCGCCGAACAAAAAAAGCTATGGCGGTAGTCATAGCATCAAACTCTTCATTGTCGTCAATGGCTAGAGTAGACATTGGTTGAAAGAGAGACTCCTTGAGACTAGAGTGATTGGGAAATTTCTCTTCTTGACTAAAGAAAGCCCAAACTCCAAAAATTACTTCACGAAGAGCAGTGGGTTGGACGGTCCTTGATGCTATTAAAGAGCCAAGAGGCAAAGTATACAACTCATACCATTTTTCTTTTTCAGAGATTGCCTTCTCAAGAGAAGTAGCATGTTGGTACTTGACTAGACCAACAATAACAAATTCTGATGGTTGATGTGCTATCCTACAAACTCCATCAATAACCTTTCCAAATTGAGCAACACTCCAACCACTAGATATAGTGCCCTTGTGTGTTGTGTCTATGATACATACACCAACACGCACTGTAGAATTATTCTCACCTTGGAGAAACTCAATGCCTTCTAGATTCTTCCCCACGCACTTTATGGTCCATGGCAAGGTGAATTGTAATCTAGATGAACCATTCTTTTGTGCAATGATCCATTGCACATATCCCTTGGTAACTTCTGGAATTGATGGGGTCTCCTTTGTTTTTTGAAGCCTAAGATGTAGCCACTGGGTGCAACTAATAAAGAGAGATTTGTAGATCTCATCTGTAATGTTATAATGAGATCTACATTCCTCCCATGAAGTAATGGCTTCTACTGGATCAAGCTCTTTGAATAACTTGAACATCTCAGCCAAAAACACCTTTGTTTGTTTTATGTTTGTTGCATGTGCAGAGAGGTCAATCATGTCCGGTTGATGTGGTTGCTTCACCAAGAAAATCTTTTCTTCTTTGAGCTCCTGTTGTAATAGCTTAACATCGTTATCTTCTAAGCCTCGTAAGCATCTAAAAGTAGTTATACTTGGTTGGCGTCCACGTGCAAATGAGGCTTGATGGTTCTCTAGGATGTTTATCCACTCCTCATAGATGTCTTCTAGATACATGACCATGTGGGCTTCTCTATTCGCAAATGAGCTATGGTTAAATATGATGTTTGCCACAATCACAAAGGCCTACAAGAAACAAAAAGTAATAAGGTTTTATCTACAACTGCAGACCTTGTGGCCCTAGTGCCATAGGATCCCCATAAGGAACATAGAGAACCCTATGGCCTTTGAGATTGTACAGTGCCACCCTATGGCCCTTGGGCGATAATCTCTCTAGATTGGACAGAAGGCACCGTGTGATCCTATGGCACTAGGGCCATAAGATCTCCAAAAGGAACATAGGGAACAATATGGCCCTTGAGATTTTACCTTTCCCCCCTATGTAGGACATAAGGCACCCTTTGATCCTATGGCCATAGGTTCCTTATGTTCCTGCCCTAGGGCCATAGGATCCCCATAAGGAAGATAGAGAACCATATGGCCTTTGAGATTGTACATTCCCACCCTATGGCCCTTGGGCCACAAGGTCTCTAGATGGGACATAGGGCATTCTTTGATCCTATGGACCTAGGGCGATTGGATCTCCAAAAGGAACATAGGAAACCATATGGCCCTTGAGATTGTATATTTCTCCCTTATGGCCCTTCGGCCACAAGGTCTCTACATGGGACATAAGGCACCCTTTGATCCTATGGCCATAGGTTCCTTATGTTTGTCTTGGAGATCCTATGGCCCTAGGGCCATTGGATCTCCAAAAGGAACATAGGGAACCATATGGCCCTTGAGATTGTACAGTTCCACCCTATGGCCCTTGGGCCACAAGGTCTGTACATGGGACATAGGGCATTCTTTGATCCTGTGGACCTAGGTTCCTTATGTTCCTTTTGGAGATCCTATGTCCCTAGGGCCATACGATCCCCATAAGGAACATAGAGAACCATATGGCCCTGGAAATTATACAGTGTCACCCTATGGCCCTTGGGCCATAAGCTTTCTAGATGGGACACAAGGCACCCTGTGATCCTATGGCCCTAGGGCCATAAGATCTCAAAAAGAAACATAGGGAACAATATGGCCCTTGAGATTTTACCTTTCCCTCCTATGGCCCTTGGGCCACAAGGTCTCTAGATGGGACATAAGGCACCCTTAGATCCTCTGGCCATAGATTCCTTATGTTTGTTTTGGAGATCCTATGGCACTAGGGCCATTGGATCTCCAAAAGAAACATAGGGAACCATATAGCCCTTGAGATTGTACATTCCCACCCTATGGACCTTGGGCCACAAGGTCTCTAGATGGGACATAGGGCATTCGTTGATCCTATGGCCATAGGTTCCTTATGTTCCTTTTGGGGATCCTATGGCCCTAGGGCGATGGGATCTCCAAAAGGAACATAGAGAACCATATGGCCCTTGAGATTGGACATTCCCACCCTATGGCCCTTGGGCCACAAGGTCTGTAGATGGGACATAGGGCATTCTTTGATCCTATGGCCCTATGTTCCTTATGCTCCTTTTGGATATCCTATTGCCCTGGTTCCATAGGATCCCCATAAGGAACATAGAAAACCCTATGTCCTTTGAGATTTTACAGTGCCACCCTATGGCCCTTGAGCCATAAGCTCTCTAGATGGGACACAAAGCACCCTGTGATCCTATGGCGTTAGGGCCATAAGATCTCGAAAGGAACATAGGAAACAATATGGCCCTTGAGATTGTACCCTTCCCCCCTATGGCCCTTGGGCCACAAGGTCTCTAGATGGGACATAAGGCACCCTTTGATCCTCTAGCCATAGGTTCCTTATGTTTGTTTTGGAGATCCTATGGTCCTAGGGCCATTGGATCTCCAGAAGGAACATAGGGAACCATATGGCCCTTGAGATTGTACATTCCCACCCTATGGCCCTTGGGCCACAAGGTCTGTACATGGGACATAGGGCATTCTTTCATCCTATGGCTCTAGGTTTCTTATGTTCCTTTTGGAGATCCTATGTCCCTAGTGCCATAGGATCCCCATAAGGAACCTATAGAACCCTACGGCCTTTGAGATTGTACAATGCCACCCTATGGCCCTTGAGCCATAAGCTCTCTAGATGGGACACAAGGCACCCTGTGATCCTATGGCGTTAGGGTCATAAGATCTCGAAAGGAACATAGGGAACAATATGTCCCTTGAGATTGTACCCTTCCCCCCTATGGCCCTTGGGCCACAAGGTCTCTAGATGGGACATAAGGCACCCTTTGATCCTCTGGCCATAGGTTCCTTATGTTTGTTTTGGGGATCCTATGGTCCTAGGGCCATTGGATCTCCAAAAGGAACATAGGGAACCATATGGCCCTTGCGATTGTACATTCCCACCCTATGGCCCTTGGGCCACAAGGTCTGTACATGGGACATAGGGCATTCTTTCATCCTATGGCTCTAGGTTTCTTATGTTCCTTTTGGAGATCCTATGTCCCTAGTGCCATAGGATCCCCATAAGGAACCTATAGAACCCTACGGCCTTTGAGATTGTACAGTGCCACCCTATGGCCCTTGGGCCATCAGCTCTCTAGATGGGACACAAGAGCCCTGCGATCCTATGGCACTAGGGCCAAAAGATCTTGAAAAGGAACATAGGGAACAATATGGCCCTTGAGATTGTACATTTCTCCCTTATGGCCCTTCGGCCACAAGGTCTCTACATGGGACATAAGGCACCCTTTGATCCTATGGCCATAGGTTCTATATGTTTGTCTTGGAGATCCTATGGCCCTAGGGCCATTGGATCTCCAAAAGGAACATAGGGAACCATATGGCCCTTGAGATTGTACATTTCCACCCTACGGACCTTGGGCCACAAGGTCTGTACATGGGACATAGGGCATTCTTTGATCCTGTGGACCTAGGTTCCTTATGTTCCTTTTGGAGATCCTCTGTCCCTAGGGCCATACGATCCCCATAAGGAACATAGAGAACCATATGGCCCTTGAAATTGTACAGTGTCACCCTATGGCCCTTGGGCCATAAGCTCTCTAGATGGGCACAAGGCACCCTATGACCCTATGGCCTAGGTCCATATGTTCCTTTTGGAGATCCTATGAGCCTAGGGCCATAGGATCTTCAAAAGAAACATATGGAACCCTATGGCCCTTAAGATTGTACATTCCTAACCTATGGCCCTTGGGCCACAAGGTCTGTAGATGGGACATATGGAACCCTTTGATCCTATGGCCCTAGGTTCCTTATGTTCCTTTTGGAGATCCTATGGATCTAATGCCATAGGATCTCCAAAAGGAACAGAGGGAATGCTATGGCCCTTGAGATTGTATATTCCTACCCTATCACCTTTGGGCCACAAGGTCTCTAGATGGAACATAGGGCACCCTTTGACCCTATGGCACTTAGGCCACAAAGGTCTCCAGATGGGAGATAGGACACCTTGTGATCCTATGGCCCTAGGGCCATAGGATCTCCAAATGGAA
This sequence comes from Adiantum capillus-veneris, assembly GCF_014529385.1. NCBI lineage: Eukaryota > Viridiplantae > Streptophyta > Polypodiopsida > Polypodiales > Pteridaceae > Adiantum > Adiantum capillus-veneris. Next base: position 156,804,916 of record NC_140940.1, on the reverse strand, counting down.
CTTATGGAATCCTATGGCCCTTGAGATTGTACGTTGGCACCCTATGGACACAAGGAATTAAGATGAGATATAGGGCATCCTTTGATCATATGGCCCTAGGGCCATATGTTCCTTTTGGGGATCATATGGCCCTAGTGCCATAGAATCTCTAAATGGACCCTAGGGAAGCCTATGGATCTTGAGATTGTACATCGCCACCCTATGGACCTTGGGCCACAGGGTTTTCAAAAGGAACATAGGGCACCCTGTGACCCTAAGTCCATAGGGTCTCACATCATACTAGAGGGCATCCTAGGGCCCAAGGGTGGCCATAATGAGCATAGGGAATCCCATGGTGCATATTAACGGGAAACATGGCAGCCCCATGCCCCTAGGGCCCTAGGGCCATAAGAGCTCCAAAAGGAACATAGGGAACACTATGGCCCTTGAGATTTCACATTTCCACCCTATGACCCTCGGGCCACAAGATCTCCAGATGGGACATAGGGCAACTTGTGGTCCTATGGCCCTAGGAAACCATATTGTTCCTTTTAGAGATCTTGTGGCCCTATTGTTCCTTTTGGACATAGAGCACCATGTGATCCTATGGCCCTAGGGCCATAGGATCTTCAATATGAACATAGGGAACCCTATGACCCTTGAGATTGTACATTGACACCCTATGGCCAGATGGAACATTGGTCACCCTATAGTACGATCTGAGACCACCACCCTATGGCCTTATGGTCATAGGGTGACTTAGGGCCATATGTTACTCTTTAGTATGAGGTGAAACCCTATGGCCTTATGGCCCTAGGGTGCCCTAGGGCCATAGGTTACCCTCTAGTATGAGATGAGATCCTATGGCCTCTAGTATGAAGTGACACCCTATGGCCTTATGTCCATATTGTGCCCTGGGGCCATATGATTCCCTCTATTTTGATGTGAGACCCTATGGCCTTATGGACATAGGGTGTCCTTTGTAGCCACACCCTGTCTGCCCTTCTAAAGATTCTATGTGTAGTTTTATTTTAGTGACCCAGGGCCATAGGGTTCTCTCTATGCCATCGAGGGCTGAAGGCCGTAGGGTCCCCTCTATGCTAGTAAGATCCTATGGCCCCAAGGCCACAAGGTGCCCTCATTCTTTCAAAAAAACCCTCTATGCTCTATGCTCTATATTAGGAACCTATGGCCTTCAGGCCATAGGGTCCCATGTATGCCATAGGGAGCTATATTTGTCAATAAAAAACACTATTTTCTCTATATTGGCACCATGTGGCTTGAAGGCCATAGGGTCCCCTCTATTCTAGTAAGAGTCTCTCCTTGCTCTATATTGGCACCCTTTTGCATAAAGTCCATAGGGTCCACTCTATGCTAGTAAGAACGGATCTATGCTCTATATGGAACCCTGTATGCTAGAAACCACTATGAGGGTTTTTTGGCAACCTATGGCCATACGATGCTCTCTTTATGGCCATCGGGTTTGTTGCATACTAAGGAAAACTCTCCATGGTCTATATCTAGGCATCTAATGGCGGTTGTGCCATTTGCTAATAAGAAACCACCATTTCTCTAGGTTTTTCTTCTATTGTTTTACGACAACAAGGTGCCATGCTCCATGGCAATAATTAAAAAAACCTAAATGCTCTACATTGACACCCTATGGCGCAGGGCCCAGGTGTGATCTATGCTACCCTAAACCCCTCTATGCTCTACGTTGACACCCTACGGCCCCAGGGCCACAAGGTGCTCTCTCTCTCTCTCTCTCTCTCTCTCGGATTTAAATTGTTAATTTGGCCTTATTATCAGTCCTCCCTCTCTCTCAGCTTCCTCTCCTCTGTTTGTCTCTCTTACTCTCCTTTCTCTCTCACTCCAAACAACTATTTATCTCCCTCTTCTCATCTCTCCCCATTCATAAAGGGCTTCAATATCTACCGGTGGCATCGTCATTCACGCACCGCCTACCACATCTCTTCTTTCTAGGACCTATCTCACACCAACAGAAAGGTTAGTTCTTTTCTATTTTACTGTTTTAATGTTTTACAGTTTTACTATTTTACTATTTTACAATTTTACTATTTTACAATTTTACTATTTTACAGTTTTAATGTTTTACAGTTTTACTATTTTACAGTTTTACTATTTTACAGTTTTACTGTTTTACAATTTTACTATTTTTTTTATAGAGAGCGGTAAATAAATTTTAAAAAAAAAGATTGAGCTTACCTGTGAGGCACTGCGTAGAGAGGGAGAGAGAACGCGAAAGAGGCGTCACCACAGGGCGGCAACGGGCGTATTCGATGTCGTGAGAGGGCGGCACCACAGGGTGGCAATGGGCGGCTATTGGATGTCGTGAGAAGGCGGCACCACAGGCACAGCAAGGGCGACAGAGGGGCGCAAAAGAGGCGTTTGGGAGAGGCGTAGGGAGGGCGCACGGAGGGCGTTTAGGAGAGGAGCAAGGAGCGCGCACAGAGGGCGTTTAGGAGAGAAGCAAGGAGCGTGCAGAGCTGTGCTCGAGAGAGAAGACTAGGGTTTCGAAAATTTTTAAAAGAAAGAGAGAGAGAGAGAGAGAGAGAGAGAGAGAGAGAGAGAGAGAGAGAGAGAGAGAGAAAGAGAGAGATAGAGATTAGGTTAAAATTTCAAAATTCAAAATTTGACTTTCAAGTTTTAAACCTAAACTTCCTGCTCTCTTTTATTTTGAATTTTGAAGAGTTTATAATCGTTTTCTTAAGGAGGAGAGTCATACCAAAGGAGTCATAGCAAAAAAAAAAAGAGTATAGAATTTTTTTGAAAAATTTACGTGAGACTTTGTCAATGCTCGTGTCGTCTCGCTACGAGTGGAACGACATCTCCGGCCCGGGACCAAAATCACATACTAAAAAATACACTTAAAAACATTCAAAATTAGAGAATTTTCCCTCGAAAAAAGTGCGGTATTTTTTCGTGCAGTATTGATCGGGAGACTTGAAAACACATTTTAGAAAAATTTGGGATAAGCAAAAAAAAAAAGGCTTTTTTCGCCACATGCAATTGCGCACTAATTGCACATGTTTTGAAAGTGTAAGTATACATGCAACATACATGTATATATTTATACAAATAGTATTTAAACGAGGAGATCATATACTAGAATGGGTTGCAAAGGTGCTGGTGCATATTTGTGAAGAGGCTTGTAAAGGTGCAATTTGATCACACATTTGATCATGCGATACGTGCACACCATTGTTTTTTATGTCCCTTCAAAGATGTAAACATGTCATATGGATGTACATCCACGGGACTACTTGAGACACGGTCTCTAGATATAATCAATGGTTGTGGCATATTATCAATGAATGTGGATGCACCACGTGGCATATCGTGTGGCTCATACGTACCCCCTTATGTCCCGACAGGCTCTAGCTTTCTGAAATCACTATATATAGCACCCTATGGCCCAAAGTCCATAGGATGCATATATAGCTCACCACAAAACACGAATTGAGGAGACCTTGTGGTCATAAATCCATAAGATCTATATATATTTATCTAGAAACATCAACTATAGAATCCTATGGCCTTTTGTCCGTAGGATGCTCATATAGTCATCATGAAACACCTACATATAGGGCCCTATGGACCTAAGGCCATAGGATGTATATATATAATCACTCCCTAGGCTATGGACCTTGTGGTCATAAATCCATAAGATCTATATATATTTATCTAGAAACATCAACTATAGCATCCTATGGCCTTTTGTCCGTAGGATGTTCATATAGTCATCATGAAACACCTACATATAGGGCCCTATGGACCTAAGGCCATAGGATGTATATATATAATCATATCAAAACACCTACATATAGCATCCCATGGACCTAAGTCCAAAGGATGTATACAAACTCATTGTGTCCCTAAGGCCACATGATGCTATATACCCATCAAGAGACAACTACATATAGCGCCCTATCGCCCTCAATACAAAACGCCTTGATAAAACATCATATAGATTAAAGTCCATATCATTTATATATAGTCAACACAAAACACCTACATATAGTGCCCTATGGTCCTAAGGCCATAGAATGTTATAGACCCATCACGAGACAACTACATATAGTGCCCTATGCCCCTTAGACCATAGGATGTGTATGTATGCATTGCGAAACACCTGCATATATCATCCAATGGCCCTAAGGCCATAGGATATTATATACCCATCATGAGACAACTATGTATAGTGTCCTATGGCCCTTAGGCCATAGGATGTGTACAGTTGCATCGCAAAACACCTACATATAGATCTATATTGGCCCTAAGGCCATAGAATGTTATATACCCATCGTGACATAACTACATATAGTTCCCTATGGCCCTCAGTCCATAGGATGTGTATAGTTGCATCACGAAACACCTACATATAGCATCCTATGGCTCTAATGCCAAAGGATGTTAAATACCCATCGTGAGACAACTACAAATAGTGCCCTATGGCCCTCAGGCCATAGGATGTGTATAGTTGCATCGCGAAACACCTACATATAGCATCCTATGGCCCTAAGGCCACAGGATGTTATATACCCATCATGAGACAACTACATATAGTGTCCTATGGCCCTAAAGCCACAGGATGTTATATACCCATCATGAGACAACTACATATAGTGTCCTATGGCCCTTAGGCCATAGGATGTGTACAGTTGCATCGCAAAACACCTACATATAGCTCTATATTATCCATAAGGCCATAGAATGTTATATACCCATCATGAGATAACTACATATAGTTCCCAATGGCCCTCCGTCCATAGGATGTGTATAGTTGCATCACGAAACACCTACAAATAGCATCATATGGCTCTAATGCCACAGGATGTTAAATACCCATCGTGAGACAACTACAAATAATGCCCTATGGCCCTCATGCCATAGGATGTGTACAGTTTCATCGCGAAACACCTACATATAGCATCCTATGGCCCTAAGGCCACAGGATGTTATATACCCATCATGAGACAACTACATATAGTGTCCTATGGCCCTTAGGCCATAGGATGTGTACAGTTGCATTGCAAAACACCTACATATAGCTCTATATTGGCCATAAGGCCATAGAATGTTATATACCCATCGTGAGATAACTACATATAGTGCTCTATGGCCCTCCGTCCATAGGATTTGTATAGTTGCATCACGAAACACCTACATATAGCATCCTATGGCTCTAATGCCACAGGATGTTAAATACCCATCGTGAGACAACTACAAATAGTGCCCTATGGCCTGAGGGCCATAGGATGTGTACAGTTGCATCATGAAACACCTACATATAGCATCCTATGGCCCTAAGGCCACAGGATGTTATATACCCATCATGAGACAACTACATATAGTGTCCTATGGCCCTTAGGCCATAGGATGTGTACAGTTGCATCACAAAACACCTACATATAGATCTATATTAGCCATAAGACCATAGAATGTTATATACCCATCGTGAGATAACTACATATAGTGCCCTATGGCCCTCAATCCATAGGATGTGTATAGTTGCATCACGAAACACCTACATATAGCATCCTATGTCCCTAAGGCCACAGGATGTTAAATACCCATCGTGAGACAACTACAAATAATTCCCTATGGCCCTAAGGCCACAGGATGTATATTTACTCAACACAAAACACCTGCATAAAACATAATATGGACTAAAGGCCATATGATTTATACATACTCAATATGAAAAACCTACATATAGCATCATATGGCCCCAAGTCCATAGGATTCTGCATACCCATCATGAAACAACCACATATAGTGCCCTCTGTGTATATAATCATAATGAAACACCTACATATATACTCACAATAAAATGATTTTGTGATGGTTTTCTTAACAAATATTTATTGAAACCTTCTTGCAGGTATGGATTTTAATCAAGGTGATAGAGTATGCATGTTTGTAGCCACACAAAAGGTCGCCCTTGGGAGTGTCTGTGAGACAAACCCAAATGTATATTGCTCAGGAATGCTTATTGGTGAAGGAAATGTATCGGTGTCAGTTGATTTGTGTTTTCAAAAGAAATCACTTATTCCATTTCCAACAGTGGATGCATTGACAGTGGGAGATGCTTTTCACAGTATTGTGAAATGGAGTACTGGGTTGCTACAACATATGGATGAGATACACTACGAAGGGGTTTCTATGTCTGAGACTCACAAAGGAATGGGAGCATTCGAGGCACAGTCTGATGGAATGAGCTATAGGGAGGTTTGGAAGGATAAGAGGTTTCAACTTTGGGATGAAAGCAAAACACATGTAGTAACCGAAGGGGTTGTCATGTATGTGTGTCCATTTGATTCCGTGAACTTTTGTGTGCTAGGTGAAGATAACATCGGTATTGGTATTGAAACATCCTATGCTTGTGAGGCTACTATTTCTGCACAATCTGATGTATGCAGCATCAATCTGGTTTGTTGGCCTATCAAGAGAGTGACAACTATGGATGGAAAAGCATTGTTACAATATGAGGATTTACATGCTAGTGACGCATTACAAGATACATGCATTGAATCAGCTCATTTGGTAGAGCCTATTTCAAAAAAATGAAAATATTGCTTTATGAATAGGAAGCCAAAAATGTCTATGAAACCTTCTAAGAGATCCAATCAAGCATCCCTATCATTTGTCCAACTTGTTTCAACCATAGATTGTTGCTCTATGAGGTGTTGTCAATATGGCAATAGAGATAAGGTCATGGCTATGCGCAATGAATTTTGGGGACAAAGTTTGCAAAATAGAACCAACTATGTGTATGATACAATGTTGACTGCTTGGCATGAGAACAAGGCAACTTCAAAGACTTGCTATGTATTTTCTTTTAATGGAAATGAGGTCTGTACTAGAGCTTGGTACGAAATTCATGGCATTCCAAAAACTTCATTTTATCGTTACTGTGAACAGTTTGAAAATGGGGTTCGACGCTCAGTGCATGGTAATGATGGTGTCATAAGAAAAGGAAGAGACCATACAGAAATGGGAAGGGCATTGATGCGCTCTTTTGTAGATGATAACTCAGAGAAAATGCCACATAAGAGTAGAACTATGGAAGATGGTACCAGAGAAACCTTGCTTGCAATACCAAACACGTACAAGCAAATAGACATCTTACATGATGTCAATAAAACACTCGAGAGTATGTGTCTCAAGCCAATGTCTAGAACTACATTCAATAGGGTTTGGAATACAGTGTTTGCTAATGTGACCTTGTCAAAAACAAGCGAGTTCTCAAAATGTGTTGTGTGTAGTCAGATAAAGTCTCAACTAGAGTCAACAAAGGATGATGAGCTGATTTCACGTTTGAAGGATGAACGTAAAATTCACATGATGCAACAACAAAGCTGTAGAAATGTGTACTACACCTGGCGTAAGTTCTCGCAAATGCAAAAGGATAAGTACTTATGTATTATACATGATAAAATGGACCAAAAAAAGACAGCAATACCTAGATTGCGAGTGAACTCAAAAGACTATGCCAATGCATATCAGTTGCAAGTATCATTAACAGGTATGATAACACATGGGCATGGGATGTATGGTCATTTCTCGTTGAATGGTCTATGGCCTTCATATCCGAATGCTACAATTGGTTCCCTTGCATTATGCTTACAGAATTTGGAAAGAACAAAAAACCATGGGCTAGGAGATTTATGTCATGATGGTATGCCACGCAGCAATGTAACATTGTTCAATGCATTGAATTCAAGGACAGCTTTAGACCACCAAAACAGAATGATGAAAGAGCGTGAGAAGAATGCATCAACAGCAATAACACCACCGTTCGCTATTGAAGGATGTAATGGAGAGATTTATAACTTGCAATCAGCCTCCTCTCAATGTGTTGTGGATACCATGTCCACTCCCGTGTTTCAAAAATTTCCTGAGAATCTTCTGCTACAGCTAGATAATTGTGCAGAAGAGAATAAGAATCGATATTTATTTGCATACTTATCCTTGCTAGTAGCAAAAGGTGTTTTCAAAACTGTTCATTTGGGATTCTTAATGGTGGGTCATACACATGAGGACATAGATGCAATGTTTAGCAGGTTCTCAGAGAGATTACGAACAGGAATGACCTACACTTTTCCACATTTGATGGAACATTTTCAAAAATGTGAAAGTTCAGCTCCAGCACCATTTTTGATGACGCAAGTTCTTGACTTTAAATCCTTTGTTAAAGGGTACATGTGTGATGGACAAGATGCTCTTGTTGGACACTCTAAGCCACTTCAATTTCGTTTCTTTATGCAAGGTTAAATCCCAGTAATGCAGTACAAAATTCACCCCAAATCACCTGATTGGATGCCGAGGGAGTCAGGAATTGAGTTGTGGAAAAAAGATGATCAAGGGAAACCAAAATTGCCAGTAGGTTGTCTAGATGTGGTTCCTATAGCAGACTATGTGAGGGATAGTCCGCTTGTTATTCAAGGGATTAAGATATATCTTGAATTTTGGAAAAGATGGACTCTACTAAGGGAAAGGAGCACGATTCTACAAAATACATGGAGCCAGTTATTATTTATTGGCAAAAAATAATTAGTGAGCTTGAACAACCAACCAATAAACAACTTGGTGAATATACATCATTTTGGCCAAAGACTACAGGGAGTCATAGAATGCAACAGATAGAGGAAGACACAGATGAGTTTCAAGGATATGAAGAATTGAATGATCACTATGTTGGTCCTCAAAGTGCAAGGCCACAGGAAGCTTTTAGGCCTCAAATTGATGTACGGAAAGGGGATTTTGTTCTTGTGAGACCCACAGATCCAGAATATCCGATATGGCTAGGAGTTGCAGAGTCAGATGTTGATGTAGACAGCTCATCTCCTAACAACAAGAAAGTTTTCATTCAATATTGGGCACCAAAACATCGGAAAACAAATCCCACAATCCAAGAACAATATGAGGATTGTTGGAAAAAGAATTGGTGCTGCAATCTTGCTGACCCAAAGCGTTGAAAGTGTGTTGATTCAATTGTGTGGTCATGGACTCCAAGGGGTGGAAGACTTGCAGAAGCAATTAAAATCCCATCCAATGTTGTGGAGAAAGCACAAAATAGCTTAATAGGAGAAATTGACTAGCATTTCATTTTCATATATTGTTTTTCTTGCTATCCGTGTCTATGTATGTTTTATAAAGTATCAATTAACACCAACATGATAAAAAAAGGTGTTTCTCAACACCACCATTTTCTTGAGAATCTATCTCTTTGTCTAATGTAAGACAAGTCCTCAAGACAAGTCCCAAAATAATTGAAATTTTCCCAAATCAAATGGGAAATAGGAATCCTTAGGCATTGAAATCAGTCCCAAAGATGTGGAGTTTTCTCATTTTATCTAAAAGAGTGTTCTTTGTCCTCACAAGTTATCTCACAAAAGTGCTATATCTAATTCCCTAATTCTGCTACTCTCAAAGTTCATAGGCCATTTCCATTACATTGGTATTAGAGTATTTGGTTTCTCTTTTCTTGCTTAAGAAGAGAGGTCCTTAAGTAGCCTATTAATGGTTGATTTTGTTAATTATATTAGGATAAGTGACATTGTGATCTATTATCGGTTTTGTTGAGCCCACTATGTGGGATATGTGGCACACCTCAAGATCTTTGGTCTTAATAATGGAGTCTTTTTAGACTTGCCTACGACTTTACCATTATTGAGCCATAAGAAGTCCAAAAGGAGCTATCCCTTAGCCACTATGCTATTTTAGACCCACTCCACTACTCTCTATAATTAACCAATTCGAGCCGTGGGTGTAGATACTTAAGTGCCTATTTTCAAAGCCTAAGAGGAGTAGTAGCTAAGGTTTTGAATTGCCAAAGCATACACTAAGTAAAAACATAAGTTTAATTAACATGGCTGAAAATAACCAAGAGAGTAGAATGAACATTGATAACTTTGATTTTGCACACGAAGGTGCTAATGATGATGCCCCAATGTTTGTTAATTATCTTGGTACTAGCTTGCAAAAATCTATGGGCAACCTTGCTTTGCAAGCCAAAGTTACTCAAAAAAATTGTGCTTATGGAAATTCCTTTCCTCTCCAAGAGGAGAGAGAGATTAGGAGGCCTCTTGATGAGACCCCCAAAACAAGACTCTCTCCCATACAAGAGGAGGAATCCAAAGAACGCAAAAGTAATGAGTCCCTAAGTTCCTCCAAAGATGTGGCTCCACAAAGACGGCGGACTAAACGATTGCCAACTCCTCCCAAGAGGAAATGGTTAACCCATAGTCCTTCTCCTCATCACTCCAAAAGGGAAGAGAGGAAACAAAGGAAGAAAAGGACAAGAAAGAGGTCACCCTCTTCTCCTTCTTCTTCACCTTCCTCCTCTTTCGATGAAAGCTATTGCTATTCTCCTAGAGAATACAAGAGGAGAGGACATCGCAAATCTTACCCTGCATGGCAAAGGTCCCAAAAGCTCAAGAAGTTCAAAGAGGGAGGAAAGAGTATCTCTTTTCTCACCTATGATGGCATCTTTGGTGCTACCAACAAAGTATTGACCTTCATCCAACAATTCTCACTACAAGAGGTACTTCACATTAGCAACGCTCACAGTGCGACGCTGAAAAGTGAAAACCCACGGCGTCACTATGGTTGTCGCTATGGGCATCGCTATGAGCATCGCTAGTTTACTTGTAACTTAGCGACGCTCATAGCGAAGCCCATAGCTATGGCCATAGGGACGCAGATAGGGGTAAAAAAATAAATGAGAGCTTTCGAAAACTCAGATCTCAGATCTGAGTTTTCGGCGCTCAAGCAAGCAAAGGTAACCCGCGCTCTTCCTCTCTCTCTTTCTTCTCCACATACACACACACACATACACAAGGAGAGGAAGGAGAGCCAATTATGCTCCTTCCCTCTCCTCTCTCTCATGTTCCCTTGCCCTCTTTCTCTCTCTCTCTCCCCCTCTCTCTCTCAGACACACACACACACACACCCACATTGTGTTTTTGAGAGAGAGAGAGAGAGAGAGAGAGAGAGAGAGAGAGAGAGAGAGAGAGAGAGAGAGAGAGAAAGACATAAAACAAAGAGAGAGAGAGAGAGAGAAGAAGAAGAAGAAGAAGAAGAAGAAGAAGAGAGTTTTAACGTTGTATGAATCCCAAGAGACCTTAAAGATCTAGTCGGAGCAGGAGTTGAACTCAAGACCTATTATTCAAGAGGGAAATGGCATAACCAATCTACCACACTTGGGTGATAGAAAGGTTATACCATTTTCCTCTTTTTATTGGCGTACACACACACCCACACACACACACACCCGAGAAGAAGAGAGTTTTAACATCGTAGGAAACTATCCCAAGAGACCTTAAAGATCTAGCCCCGACGAGGAGTTGAACTCAAGAGCTGTTATTCAAGAGGGAAATGGCATAACCAATCTACCACACTTGGGTGATAGAAAGGTTATACAATTTTACTCCTTTTATTGGCGCGCACACACACACACACACCCGAGAAGAAGAAAGTTTTAACGTTGTAGGAAACTATCCCAAGAGACCTTAAAGATCTAGCCGACGAGGAGTTGAACTCAAGACCTGTTATTCAAGAGGGAAATGGCACAACCAATCTACCACACTTGGGTGATAGAAAGGTTATACCATTTTCCTCTTTTTATCGTTTAAGATTAGGTTAGATTTAGATTTACGTTAGATTAGATTTCGGTTTATTTTGAGTTAGATTTACGTTAGATTATTTTAGGATTATTTACACGTGTTAGATTTAGATTTTATGTTAGAATAGATTAAATTTAGGTTTATTTTGAGTTTAAGATTAAATTAGATCTACATTTATGTTCGATCAACCATGTGGACCAACAATTCCATGACAGTCTTGTGGACCAACAATTCCACGACAGTCTAGCGGTGGTGGTTGTTGTGGCAAGGAGCATGTTGTTTCTAGAGCTCATGTGTTGCAGAGTCCCTAGGACACACCGAGGAGTGTCCTTGCTTGTGAGACTGCTCAGAATACACCGAAGGATTATACTGCCTACGCGTTTGAGAGTGGTGTCCCACCCACTACATCGGAGATGCTGAGGAGTGACCCGAACACTGCATCGTGGTCGCCTAGAGTCCTTAACGATGAGCATTCACCGGATAGGGTTGCTATAGTTCACGGGAGGGACATGCAAAAGGAATACACCTACCTCATCAATCGTATGTCCGATGAGGTCATTATGACCCCTGAGGGGAAGCAGGTGATGGGCCACATACAACAGTTGTGTAGACAGGTCTTCTAACACACTGCAGTCTGTCATGGTCTCTTGGAGGGCTCAGGATAAAGCCTCCAAGGATTATCTTATTGCTACGCTGCATCTGGAGTTTCCAGTTCCCTCTCTGGAGAATACATTTGATGATTCTTCGATGAGGAGACGCATGCACGACTACATGAAGCATCAGAGGTCAGATGCACAAATGCACATATATGTGAAGCCCATTCACATCTAAGCAGCTAGTAGCCCCATTGGTATGTCTTTTACCCTTCAATGGAGCAAATCACCACATGTTCAATTAGGTTAGATTTAAGATTAGATTTTGGATTTAGTTTTTATATTAGAGTCTATCTTCAAGATTATGGTAAAAATATTAGAGTTAGACGAATGGTGAAAAGATCTACTGTGAAAAGATGTTAAGATGCTGTGAAATGCTACAGCTAGATAAGAGGCAAAGGGGTTTTGTCCACTACATGCAGTATCATGTAGACGTGGGTGTGTAGATTTCTTGTACCCACAAATATAGGCATTGACCAATAAAGACGAGATTATAACCCAGTGGTTTTGATCTCCCGTTTTGATCTCCCTACACCTCTAGACCGAGGTGTGCGGGGATTGGACATGACTAGAGAATGTGAGGTAGTTTACAGTGTGAACACACACACACAGAGAGAGAGAGAGAGAGAGAGAGAGAGAGAGAGAGAGAGAGAGAGAGAGAGAGAGAGAGAGAGAGAGAGAGAGAGAGAGAGAGAGAGAGAGAGAGAGAGAGAGAGAGAGAGAGAGAGAAAAGAAAACGAATGCCAATAGAAGATTAAATTTGTTGTCCAGGTTATAAGATTTTTACCTCATTATGAGTAGTGACGAGGATGTGGGGCTGTCCAACCGAAACACCTATCTCTCAATGAGGATCTTATGTCCTTGTAATCAATGCAAGCATGCTGTGCAACGGACAAGACATGTTTCTTTGCAGCACGTTCGCAAATTTGGCGAGCTTGATCCATCTATTATAGATCAAGTTGTTGCCAATTATAACTCGTCGGACTCTGACGGCCAGCAATCTTGCAACCCATAGACGTGTTTGCAGGCGCTTTGGTCAAGTAGCATATGTGAGGCCACAAGATGTAGCCTCTGACATCTCGGGGGATGATCATGCAGACCACATTCCCAATGAGGCAATGTTTGAGCCCGAGATCGATGAAATGATTGAGACCATCATGGATTCCGAAAGGCTTATCTATGATGATATGAAAAATGAAGCCGATACGCCATTGTATGATGGAGCACGTGTGTCTAGATTGAAGACGCTCCTGGTTCTTCTCAACATGTAGACAAAGTTTGGATGGAGTGACACTAGCGTCACAATGCTTTTCAGGTGATCTATTACAATGTGTTTACTTTAATAAAAAACTCTAGATGTATAATGATCGAATAGATTTTTACACAATTGTACCGTATTTTTTCCGTTGTGTAGATTGCTCAAAGAGCACATACTGCCAGCTCATAATGTGATGCCAGATTCCAGAGAGGAAGCAAGAAATATTTTGCAAAACTTGGGGATGGATTACAATTCAATCCACGCTTGTCGTAACGTGACTGCATTTTTTTCAGAGGGGAATACATAGACATGGAGAAGTGTCCGAAATGTGATTCCGAGAGATATCAAGTAGATCTTCACGGAACAAAAATTCCACAAAAGGTTTTGTGACATTTTCCTCTACTTCCTCGCATCAAGCATTTCTTCGAATGTAAGTCCATGGCCGTCCTAGCATCATGGCATGAGGAGAATAAATTTTCGGATGGTGTGCTACGGATTCCTGCAGATTGCGCAGCCTGGAAACATATAGATGAAACATGGTCGGATTTTTCCAGGGAAGCTTGAAATTTGCACCTAGGCCTGGCTATGGATGGCATAAATCCATTTGGTCAAAGATCAACATCTTTTGTACGGCCCGTTGTCATCGTCAACTACAACATTCCCTCGTGGTTGACAACGAAGAAGTGGCACCTATGGCGAAGCTTGATTGTGCCGTGGTGGTATAAAGTGAAGAATATGGATGTGTATCTTTGTCCACTATTGGAAGAGCTGGATATTGGCATAGAAGTGGTGGATATTAGCTGACACACAAGTCAACGGAATGCTTTGATCAGAGGCATTCTAATGTGGACCATGCATGACTATCCCGGACTAACAGAATGCTCAGGTGATCTACACTTAAACTCAAACACTGTAAATCTTGTTTTTTCTCAAGATTATCTATTATCATGTGTATACATGATAATAGATACATGCAGGGCTTTCTCTCAAGATTATCTATTATCATGTGTATACATGCAGGGCTTCAAACAAGCGGATACAGAGCATGTGTCACATGTGGACCTAGACTGAATGCACATCGGGCACCCTCATTGAAGAAGCAAATCTACAAAGGTCATCAAGCGTATCTTCCAGAGAATCATGTGCTACACGACAGCTTTTTGGAAAGAGAGCCACCGAGGATGTCTGCACAAGCATGGTTAGAGCAGAAGGAGATGTGTGATGACGGTTTGCCCCCAGGGATGAAGAGACTCTCTCTATGGTACGCATTACCATATTGGCCCTGACTCATGGTCAATCACTTGCTCGATCCAATGCACATATTCAAGAATGTGGGTAATCTACTATGGGACCATCTGACTGGCAAGAAAGATACTTTGGGAGGCAGGGTTGATCTTAGAAATGTGGATCATATGGAGAAATATTGGTTGCAGATAGCATCCGATGGATTGATAAAACTCCCTAAAGCACCATGGATTTTCACAGGAGCCCAAGAACGCAAAGTAAAAGAGACCATTCAATATTTGCGGACCCCCACTGGTGTAATGCACTCGCTCTGAACGTGTTTTACTAAAGAAGGAAAGCTTACCGGTTTGAAGTCACACGACTGGCATAAAATGTGTCAGGTATGTTCATAGTGGAATATATCATAGTGGGAATTGTGTAACAAATTCGTGTGTGGACTTTAATATCATTGCTACACGTGTTTTGCAATTTATTTTACCGATGTCCATTGAGGGATATTTGTCTCTTCACGTCCGTAACACAATCTAAAAACTTGCGAAGTTGGTGCAATGGATCTCACAAAAGGAGATCAACATAGACTCCATACCATTCGCCAAACTAAATGCTGCGGAGGTTCTGTGCATGTTTGAGAAACACTTTCTTACTACCATGCTAACCATTCAGGTGCATCTTCTTGTTCACATAATTGATGAGGTGGAAATAGTTGGCACAGTACATTCCAGATGGATGTTCTTTTTAGAACGTTTCATGAAAACGCTCAAGGGATATGTGCGTCAAAAGGCATGTGCGGAGGGTAGCATGACAGAAGGTTGGCTGGCATCAGAGTCCCTAGTGTACATTGGAGAGTGGCTAGACGGATTTGATAAAGCCCAGGACATGGTATGGCAAACCATAGATGATGAGCGCATATCTTGGATTGTCATGTGCAATCTCGGTGTTGAGAAGAAGATGATGGAAGATCTAGAGGCTAAAATCAACCGATTTTGCATGCTTCACAATCCAGTGATGCAAAAGTGGATTTCACAATATGAGGATGCAAAGCAAGAGCGACAAAGGGCACAAATTGAGTGGAGACGGGGAAGACGACCACCGATGCACTATCCAACGGGTCTGGAGAGCCTACCAACATTCATGAGCTTAAGATGGCTGCACAACCAATTGAAAAGTGTACAACAGTGTGGTGAAGAATTGACTGAGGAGGAGTGGGAGTACTCTCGGGGTTGTGCGACCAAGGTAAGTTTGCAATGTACGACTAGTTACTTTCTAGATGTTTGAACGGCCACTCATAATCTTTGTTGGTTGTAGTATAAGTCATACACAGTAGCATGGTGTAAAGGTCGACATTTTAGGGTGGAACGGATCAACAAAAAGCATTTTACTCAAGATTGTGGAATCATGGAAAAATTTGAACAGTCTAGTCGACTACAGTCCTCTGATGCAGATCCTAAGGTGGTGGAACTCACTTACTTCGGCACGCTACAAGAGATTTTGAGGATCAATTATAGAGTATTTTTTGTCGACTTGTTCAACGTGCAATGGTTCAAGATAATCATGGAGGGTCGCAATGATACTGTGCGTAGAGGAGAGTTTGGTTTTCTTGAGGTGGATTCAACTAAGAAATGGACTGACCTAACAGACACTTTTGTACTATCCGAGCATTGTGAACAAGTAAGTATGTAAATATTTAACATCCAATTTTATAAGTTATGTGCTTGGAAGCTCTCATGTAAGTTATGTGCACGTGGCTCTGGCAGGTGATATTCATCCTACAAAGTCTGCATCAAACTGGTGGTACGTCATAGAGGTAGCCCCTCATAGTGCACAGATGTATGATGGCTACCATGTGCCAATCACAGCGGCATCAATGGAGGAGATCGGAGAAGATGCTCAGTCAGAAACCGCTGAGGTGGTTCCAGACGAGCATCAAGCTGCTACTCTCTATGGGGTGCATGCAGAGGATCTACAAAATGAAACATAGGACATCTGTTTAAATGGAGAGCTCTATATAGATATAGGAAGTTATGCTGAGCTTTGCGAGGATGAGAGAGAGACATCTTAAAGCCATAAATATTGTATTTGAACAATCTAGCTCCATTTTATTATATATATTATATTCACGTGGCTTTTTGTCCATTTCTATCTATATGCGTCATTGCGTCATTGTATTTAATGGTCTTTGCATCCACTCCAGGTACATATGCTCTAGGTATGTTCTCACAAGCAGGGACGACGAGCACTGCGCTCCAAGTGGGATGGAGACTGAAGCTACAATCGCGAAGCTGGTTTGCTCAATATAGATGATGCTCGTCCCACCACTAGATCTACCTGATCTGGTGAAAGAGACACTAAGAAGAACTACTACTGCTTCTCAGCATCTCTTTCACCCGATCAATTAGATTTAGTGGTGGGGCAAGCAGCTTCTATGAGCAGACCTTCGTGATGCACCTTCAGTCTCCATCGCACTCGGAGATTGGATGGCCAAAGAAGATTGGAAGAATGTGAAGAAAGCAGTGCACGAGAATCCCGACAAGTGGAAGCAACAAAAAGAGGCAGCCAGAGCCGAGTAGAGGTAGGGAGCTCACACCACTTGGGGAGCGGCGGGTGGGCATCATTTGAGGCCGATTTTGTAAGTGTTTTTGCATTGATCTTTAGTTTTGATAGTTTAGGGTTTAGGGATTTTTAAATCTAACATAATGGATTCTTTGTATGTTTTGACAGTGGTCGATGACAGGACGTGACCCCACACCGTACGACCATGAGTACGCAGGCAGGAAGGGCTTAAACACCCTGATGGATATTCTAAGTTCTCGCAGCGGCATGGTTAGTATTAGGGTTTACTCTTTTGTATTTGTTGTATTGTTTTATAAACGTCGCTATATGTTTATACTTACAGAAAGTTGTCTTATTGTTTAATTTTACAGAATCTGATAGATACGCCGCTTGGATGCGATGAGACGTCTGATTAGACGATGTCAATCTAGCCATCGCTAGATAGCATTAGTTTCCTTTTGCCATAGCATATGTATCATGAGATGACGTTTATACATCTTTTTGAAAACCATGTATATTTTTTCAATAATGACAATGGTGTTGTAACTGTTACATTTGCAAAGTTTAACAATCAAGTGATTTTGCCTATGATGTGTACAATTGTCATTGATTTACTTTCATCAATTTACTTTTGTCAGTTTTGTATCTTTATTCCTTTATTCTGCAAACAATACTATGGATGATGGAGTTAGTGGTTATATTGTCTTGTGGGTGATTACTTTGGGTCTATGTATAAGCTTGCACTTTCTTTCAAAGGTGAATCAATTAATGAAACATTCAATATGGTTGATGGTTGAATGCCTTGCCACCAAAAAAAAATTCTCTCAGGCGTGGCTATGATCGTCGCTATATAAGGCTCTACAGCGTCACTATAAACGTCGCTATAGGTGACCTGCAAACGTCGCTATTATCATCTTTATAGACATTGCTATATAGTGACGCCTATAGCAATGCATATAGTGATGGTTATAGCGATGCTCATAGCGATGTTCCCGTATTGAAGCTCTTAGCGAAGGCCTTAGTGACGTCGGGGAGTTTAAAAACCCAATGTATTTTCTTCGCTAACAGCGTCACAAGTGCACACAACCTCTTGTAGTGTTGATGCAGCCTTTGGAGAGATAAGGGCTTCACAGAGTCCTCCAAGCTACGCCATGTAGCTATGCACTTCCAAAATTTGGCTCATTAATGGTGGGCTAGCCTTCGCGGCAATGGTAAAGCCCCAAAGACATAGAAAACTCTATGAGTTTTCATCATGAAGCAATTACTTGCAAGCAATGCAAAGGACAAGCTGCTCACTAAATGGTGGAGTTTGAGGCTTCTCTCTCATGAGTCTAACCACAAATATGTGGACAACTTTTGGGATTTACATCTCAAGGCTATTGTCATTCAAAAGATAGACTTAGCCAAGAAAAAGCAACAATTCTGGCAAGATTACCCAAAGAGATGGCCGAGTATGTCAACTCTCAATGACCTAGTTCTATTACCGAAGTAATCCACCACACCATGGTTGCTTCGCGCATCAATTTCCAACAAGGGGCTATACGGAATGTCAAGCCCATGGAAAATAAAAACAAAAGTGATGCAAAGGGGAAAACCAATGCCCATATTTCTTCCCAAGGCCATTACAACAACAACAACAAAAATTGGTCCAAGGAAAAAGGATTTTACAAAGGTAAAAATAAACTCTCTCCTGAAGAGCTTGAAACTTTTCGCAAGGACCACAAATATTTTAAGTGTGGGGAGCAAGGACATGGTTATTGTTCTTGCCCCAAAAGAAATGCTCGCAATGAGACTCGTAGAGCTTCCACTATCGAAGCTCAAAAAGAGGGTGCTCATTGCAAAGGATCACCTCTCTTCTACACTTGGAAAAAGGTAAGGGATCATGATGCATTCATCTTGTTTGACCCTGGCTCTACTCACAACTTCATATCAACGGAGTTAGCCACCAAGTTGGGCATTCAAGCTTTGGAGATGGGATATGTTGTAACTATCGATGCCGCTTTCAAGGGATAACAAGCTTGTTACTCCCTTGATTGGGAATTTGAGGCTTCATGTCCAAAGCTATCTTGATAAAGAAGACTTCTGTATCTCTTGTCTCCAACATGAGGATGCTATCCTAGGGGCTCCATGTTTCAACCACATGGCTACCAACATGAAGTTCCCTGAAAGGAGAATCTATTTATCCTACAAAGAAAAGAGCATGTACATACATGCTAATGGGTCGAGGAACGCTATATCCCTGGTAATACACTTGCTTTTGATAAGTCCATGAAAAGCTCTACTTTTGCATACATGATTTTTGTTGGAGAATCTGCAAATAACTCCAATGGTTTTACAAGTAGCAATAAAAGGAATCAAGAGGGATTGAAGTTGTCTAATTTTCTAAATGAATTCCAAGATGTTTTCATTGATGGCATCCCTAGTGAGCTACCTCCAAAATGAGGGATGATGACCATGAAATAGAGCTTTCACCAGGAAGCTCACCGCCTAACAAGCCTCCTTATTGAGTTTCCCAAGCTCAACAAGAGGAGATCATGAGGCAAGTACACGATTTGGTGAAAAAAGAGTTGGTGAGACCTAGCTCCTCTCCATTCTGTTCACCAGTACTTTTAGTGCAAAAGAAAGACAACACATATGACATGTGTGTCGACTACAGAGCACTAAATAAGATCACTATTGAAAATAGATTTCATGTGCCACGGGCCACTCAAATTTTCTTGAGGAGTACAAGCGACACCTCTAGGTAATCTTTCAAGCTGTGAGAAAGAATAATCTTTTTATTAATCAAAAGAAAAGTGAATTTTTCCTACAAGAGATTCAGTATTCAGGTCACATTATCCCTAAAGATGGCACTCGTATGGATCCAACAAAGTTAGAGTTAATAAAAGGATGGCCTAATCCAAGGAATCCATAGGAGGTACGAAGCTTTATAGGTATGTGTGCATACTATATATGCTTCATAGAAAAATTCTTGCTAATAGTAGGCCCATTACATGACCTAATGAAAAAGAACGTTAAGTATTCATGGACTGTAAAAGTGAAAGAAGCTTTGGAGAAGCTTAAGGAGAAGCTTATCTCTCAATGTATGCTCACACTAATAGATCTCTTAAAGCCATTTGAGGTCCAATGTGATGCTTCTAAGCTCTTCAACAAACAAATGAGGTGGGCAAATTTTCTTTCGCAATTTAAATTTCATATTGCTCACATTACTGGCAAGCACAATCAAGTGGTCGATGCACTTTCACGATGGCCAAGGCTAAATGTGGTGTCTATAGAAATTCGCAATGATCTGTCTTTTATGATAGATGAGTATGCTATTGGCCGAGACTTTAAGTATGTAATTACAGCCTTTGCATTAGGGAATAAAAACTAACCGTTCACCTTGGAGGATGGTTATCTTCCAAAAGGCAACAGTCTATGTGTTACTCACCCATACAATAAGAAAGTCATGTATGAATCCCATGCTTCTCATTATGCAAGGCAAAGAAGGATTCCATAATCTACTCTTCTAGGAGTAGAAATGTATTTATGTTGGCCTACCATGAAAAGTAAACATACCATGAAGAGTATATGTTTCAAAATGTGTGGTATGCCAAAAGTCAAAATTTGGTTGAGGGAAGCAACTTGGATTGTTTCAATCAAAAGGCTTAGCAAGAAAACACACTCTATGCCTGTTATAAAGACTATTAAGGAACATCAAACGGAAACCCTCTTCAGATCTCAAATTTTCAAGTATCATGGATTTCCAACATCCATAGTGTCGAACAAAGATCCTAGAATGACTAGTAATTTCTAGAAGGGTCTCTTTGAGAATCTAGGAAGTAGATTAAATTTCTCTTTCAGCCTATCATCCACAAACGGATGACCAAAGTGAAATAACTAATCTAATAATTCTTGAATCTTGTTAGCTGGTTGACGTGACGGACGTCTGTAGCATAGCAATCTGGCACTAACATAATGTCAATACTCAGGGAAGTGACTCAGATGGGGCACGAAGACTCTTTGAGATCGTCAATCTCAAGAAGCGAACTTAGCAAGAAAACACAACATCTCTACAAGAAAACCAACACTCAATGATTAGGGAATCTACCTATGTCCTTTCTCACAGCTCTAGATCATCATGCCATTTTTGCACTTGAATGGACTCGAAATGCAACGAAACTTTAAGAGGAGGTCTAGGACACCTAGAGACACTATCCTACCAAGTCTAGTTGCAATACAACAAGGTACCAAAATCACGATCCATCATGAAAAAGGTCCTGAAAACTGAAATAGAACTATCCAAAAAGGTCCTCCTATCATCTAGGAACACTCTCCTATGGTCAAAATAACTAAAAATAGTGATTGAAGCACTCAAATCTGCAATTAAGACTCACAGACACATAGTCGTGAACCACAACAAAACTGACAATACTTACACTTAAATGAAAGAGCAAAGAGAGAGGAACACAATGCAAGTTTTTGAATTGAAAACGGATTACCCAATCGTTAGAAAAGTTGATACAAGTTGGAGCAGCTTCGTAGGTTGAGGGTACGTACAGTAGAGCTCTTTCTTCTCTAAAGATAAGCCTCCTTTTACATTAAAGTTATTGACCTTTATACCTAGGGAATTCTAAATGGCAAGTGGCCAATTCACATAGACCTTTACAATTGTCATGACAAAATTACAACTCAAGGAATGGACTTGCTACTCTAGAATCAGGATTTACATAGAGTATCACTACACTAGCTCCGCAAACTAATGGAGTACAAATGTGGTGTCCGGCTACTTATCAAGCCAGGTGGGTGCCCGTTCAGTCTGTC
This sequence comes from Adiantum capillus-veneris, assembly GCF_014529385.1. Taxonomy (NCBI): domain Eukaryota; kingdom Viridiplantae; phylum Streptophyta; class Polypodiopsida; order Polypodiales; family Pteridaceae; genus Adiantum; species Adiantum capillus-veneris. The sequence continues at coordinate 156,782,777 of NC_140940.1, read as the reverse complement.
TCTTGACATTACCCCCTTCCCAATTTGTGTCCTCTCTTGATACAACCTTGTGCAGTCTTGCCATAGGGTTGTCTTCAGCTTTATCTTCAAAGTTGGTCATTAGTGTGGGAAGTGCTTTGGAATTGATGACACTCCCCCTTCCTTGAGTGATTCATATATGCTATGTTGTTGATACGTGACTTGATCTTTGATTATTGAGATAAATTTTCCTCTCATTGTGCAGTCTTCTCTTTGTTGCCAGTCATGGCCATTGTAAAGATGGATGTTGATGTGTTTGAGCTTGTAGAACTAATCCTCTTTGTGGCCTAGACTTTATGATGGGTATGCTTTCCATGTCCACTGTAATTTGAGTTGTCTGCAATATGTCACCAATGTTGAAGCACTATGTGAGCTACATATGGTTGTTGTGGATAGCTCGCTTGCTGAATTTTTCATTGCTTGTTGTTGTAGGCCAGTTTTTAACTTGCTATTTTTTTAATGAGGCTTTGTTGCTCGGGATAAGCATGTTGTGATTTACAACTTTATCTCTAAGTTGTTGATGATTGATTGGGTATCCATTTTCTTATTGTTGATGTAGAACGAATATATACAAGAAGTTGATGAGGGTTACTAGATTAGGATCTTAAAACCTGGATGACCAAAGGGAAAACCCCTAGTGGAAAAAAAGTGCCTTCACTATACGCTCTTATTGGAGTTGAACAATTCCACTTGAAGTACCTGTCATGCAAGGTGAGTGCTTGGGAGAAACAAAGGAAAAGTTCCTAATACAAGTGCCAATTATGGGACATTCTGTATGCATACGAGAAATTTATTAAACAAAAGCATGCAGTACGAAAGAGGGATTTGATGGGTGCTTCAAGGAAAAAATGTAGCACATGTTACATCAAAGGATGTCACAATACCTTCCATGTTTCTAAGAAGGATTTTTGATGTAGAAGTTTCTCCACTCATATTTCACTATGCTGAGTGCGTGAGTGTCCTTGGACTTCCTCCTTCACTTACCACTATATTAAAATGACTTTGACTCTTATGCTCACCTATACCAGCATGAGCGACACACTTAATTATGCTCAACTCTTCCAGCTTGAGTAGTACCTAGAATAACTAAGACGCTTAGACCACGAAGAATATCACATGAAGGTTTGGGATTAACGCCTCGCTCATTCAGTGGCTTAGCTGCGTGACTCTGACTTTTATGCCATGTATTTTTAATGGAAACTTGGACTTACCTGTTTAAGGCCAAAAACCCAGTTCCATAAGCTTTTGAAATTTAGACCTCTTTCATTGTGTTCGTCTTTGGATGCCACCATTTTGTTGAGTAGGCTGGCATATTTTGGCTCCTCTTGACTTGCTTGTTGTATGTTCCCACTGCTTTGTGAAACAAGTCCTTCAGCTTTGGTAGGGTTTGATGTAGCCTTTGTCCCGCCTTTGTGTTAATTTCCCTGAGAAGCAATTGTTGAGATGTGTGGGTTTTTTGTAATTGAGTTCCCACTAGAAATTTTGGAACCACCTTGTCTTTAGTGGTTGTGTGGTTAGTTTTGACATTTTTTCTTCTTCTACAATCTGATGGACACCAGGCTTTGGTATCCAAACCTGATGTTTTCCATTGTAAAAGCCTTGCTTTTGTAGCTGAAGATGAGGTATCCATCTAGAGTTCTTAGCACTATCAGTGGTGAATAGCCGTTGGCTCTTCTTGTTGATTGTGTGCCTTTGGGTGGAGCCTTGTGCTTCTTGATTGATCTTTGTTGTTCCAAGTTGAGCTACAATTTTTGGTAACCATATTTGTGTGTCACCTTCATAAAATCCTTGTGCTTCTAATAGCTTGACTCGAATCATCCGCTAGTACATTTGCTTGTGTTGGGTAGCTTCTTTGAAGTCTGACTTTGGTACCCATACTTGTTGTATATTTTGCTTCTTTGATATTTTCTTTTGATGCCTTCTACTGTTGTTCTTTCTCCTGCTTGAGCTGTTTGCCTTGTGTTGATAGTGCGTCTTGTTCTTTGTAGAACTCGCTGGTTGAGGTGGGTAGGTCCAGGCTATTACTTTAGGCTTGTTGGCACAAACATTAGCATCTCCTTGGAAGTAGCCCTAAGAAGTGATTGACTCATTTGATGCTACCCACCCAATGACCTTTGATTGTTGATGTTGAACTTGAGCTTCATGTATCCAAACTGGGTCTTTGACTTTAATTTTCTCTTTGGATACCAATACTTGGTTGACATTCTTCGGCTTCTTCAGGATGCTTTTTTGTGATGGAAACTTTGGTTGATAGACTTTTTGTTTCGGTTTCCATTGCATTATCAATGGTTTGTCTCTTGATGTAGAAGCTTCGTTGGAAGTTTTATGTAGGCTCGTTGAAGGTAAAGTCATCTTGCGAGGCTGATATACTGCAATGTTTACCTTTGTTTTACCTTTTTCTGCTATGCTTGGTTGCTCCTTTGTTTCATTGACTTAAGGTGCTTTTGGGGTTACTGATGGTGTTTTTGTTGAAGATTTTCCTTGTGGTTGAAAGAAGATGTTCCTCTAGATTTCTGTCAAGATCAAACTCTCTTTGATATGATGGGAGTAAATTATGTGGAAAGTATCTTTATACTCCCCGTTACTCAACCTGCATATGGCTTCTGCCATGCCAAAGCTAAGAATTGGCATTTTTGAACTTGTGTACAAGATCTCCTCTAGCTCGGTGATTAGCAGCTTTCCCATCATTATCCACATATCATAAGACATTAGAATCTTAATTGCTTTTGAATCTATCATAGCCGAACATGTGATTTTGAGTCTTGTTTCTCCACATATGCTGAATTTGATCGTCGTAGGAGACAATTGATCTTCTTTCTTGTCCCTATTCTTCTTTTGATCTTGCGTTTGCTAAACATTTGACGTTGAACTTGGAAACTTTGCTCCTTCATCTGCTTTCATTTGCACTTTATCTTGAGTCGGCTTCTTTGAAACAGCTTTTTTGATTCTTCGGGTATGGCAAAGATGACATGTTCTTGTGGTTCCTCTACTTCCTTCGCGGCACTTTGGCATTGTGCTCCATGACATAGCTATCTGTTTCATCTTTTTTTGCTTTCACACTCACAAAAAAACCTTGTTAGCTTCCTTCAATACCTTCATCATAAATAAGGGAGTTATATCATAGCCATCTTTATCGCAAAATTTGGTGTTGGTCACCTCATTTATGCAGACATCAAGAGTTGCCAGTATTTGATCCCATCCAAAGGGTTCAAACAAATCCTCTAGAAATGGTTCCTTAATGTAAGCTTCATCTTCCACTTAACGCTCTAGGATGCAATCTTCCTTTCTAAGACTCCCACAACCCAATGCTTTGCACATCCAAATATGCGCTTTGCTTTGCAACCAAGCAGGTACCTCGTTTTCCTCTTCATTTGTGGAGTGTATTTCTTCCCCCGGGGTTTGCTCTACATCTCTCTAACTATGATCTTTGACACTGGTTTTTGTAATGACCTCTTTGTGTCTCAAGTAGATATAGTCATAGCCCCAGTCTTGTACCGTTTTGAGCTAGCACATGAATGGTTTGCCCAATATGATATCAAAGTTGCTACTCTTGTCAAAATTCATTATGGCAAAGTTGTGCTCATACTCTATGCCACACAAGGATACAATGATATGTTCTAGTATTCCAATCGGTTTCTCCACGTATCTATCTTTTAATTGCAATTTCAATCAAGTTTTTGTAAGAGTAGGCTTTTTCCTTTTTTTCATATTTCTTTGGTTGCAATGGAAATTCTTGCCCCACTATCTAATATAGCAATCATCTTTACTTCTTTGCACTCAAGTGGTAAGGTGGTGTTTCCTTCTTCTTCTTCACAGTAGTCACCCACCTTATTTATTGGTATTGTCTTTGTCTGTGGTTTCTTAGGCGAGGTGTCATCCATGTTTTTGTCCGCAAGTTGGTCATGTGAAGAGATTTTCAACCGCATGTTTTCCAGGTTTTTGTCCATTTGGCCCCAAAGATGCGGTCTAATTTTTAGTAGCATTGAGAGATAAAATGTGTATTGTATAGGAGGAGACATCAATTCATGCAAGCTCTTGGTATCCTTCATTTTTGGTGTGGCTTTCCACTGAGAAGGTCCCATTTTAACCTCCGATTTTGTTTCAAATTCTCCTATGAGAGATGGCAAAGTCTTTAGAGAGTGTGGTTTACTCTCTTCAAATACGATAGACCCGACATTCCCACATAAAGATCTTGTATTCCCTGGGGAAAATTTATGATCCATGGTTATCTCAGGGATAGGTGCTGATTTGTAAAGTAGCACTACCATCTTTTTGTTTTCTGATCGATTCCCATAAGGATTGTGGCCACGGTTCTTCTACCTCCGGAATAGGCATCACTACTTGTGAGCCCACCCCATCTGTGGTACTGGCTACTTCCCTTGTATCTAAAGGTGCCTCAATTCATGGCTCTTCCTCTCTGTTTACAATACCATGACTTTCCAATTCTTGGATTTTTTGGGGATTAGCACCTCCATTTTTGGAGCATCTAGAACATGTGTTTCCATAAGAGCTTGGGTCGTCGGGATGAGATTCTTGCACATTTGCCGAGTTAGTCTTTGACTCTTTAGGTCCCTTTGCATTTTTCTTGCTTTCTTGATCTCGTCTAAGCTGTTCTCTTGTTTGATTTAGTTTAGTTTCTAAAGTTTTTTTCTCCTTTATCCTCTTTGCTTTCATTTTTTTCATTTGGCTTTCCATGATTTTCTTCCTGTTCTCACTGGCCGGATAAGTTTTGATTTCTGTTTGAACAGGCAATGTGGCTTTCTCCTCAACGATTGTGTTTTTAGCAGATTCTTGAGCTTGAGCTCAAGTCATCATGTTTAACAGAACATACCTGAGAGGTTTCCCTAGGGTCTAGTAACTTTCTCCTATGGTCAAAATTTAAAAAAATAGTCATTAACACACTCAAAATAGCAAATTTAGCCTACTAATGTGTAGTCACAAATCACAAAAGAATTTACAAAGAATATACTTGGATGAAAGAGCAATGGACAAGGAACACAATGCAAGTTTTGGAATCAAAATGTGATTACTAGAGCTCAAGATATGAGGATTGCAATTTGCAAGAGAGTAGCCACTCTCAGTCATACGCTTCAAAACTCAAAACTTGATAATGATGAGGGTGTCCTTTTTCCACCTTACAAAATAGACTTTATACCTAGGGCTCTCTTGGCCACTGGTCATCTTTACAAGACTCAGACTACATTACAGACTTTACAAATCAGTTTATTAGAGATTTCCCGTGTATTAAAGATTCTCAAATAATCACAAGGCTTCTCAAAAAAATAATGATTCTCAAATAATCACAAGGCTTCTCAAAAAAATAATGAAACACATTGAAATTTTGGGGCTCATGGGAGAAGGGGTCAACTCCAAGGGCGCTTGTATAGCTTGATTGTCAACACCACCTAGTCGGAGACACTACCCCAAGCCAAATTTCTGATATGTTGTATCTTAATTTTTTAGAAAACCATGTAAATGAGCCATGTATTTGATCCAAAAGATGCAAAACTTTGAGATGTAATATTTGATCGTGTACTCAAAACCCAAAGTAGCCAGCTGTTGGCCATTTTGAAAGCCATAGGTGTAAATGCCAAAGCCTTGATTTGAAAAATATTATTATTGACTTATCTTTTGGAAGTTAGAGCTTTTGTTGTAGGACTGCCAGGCATCTATTCTGCTCAAACTTGTAATCCATTTTTCTTATGATTGGATCCAAAATTGATTCCAAGAATTGCATTGTGTTCCTTGTCTCTTGCTCTTTCATTTAAGTGTAAGCATTTCAAGTTTTGTTGTGGTTGGGACTACACATCTGTGAATCTTTTCAATTTTGAGTGATTAAATCACTAGTTAGTACATTTTGACCATAGGAGGCTGTTATTAGACCTTATGGCGACCTATTTATGTAGCTCTATTGCAATTCTAGTGACCTAGTATATGATGGATTGTGATTTTAGTACCTTGTCAAATGGCCACAAAATTTTTTAGACTTGTTGCCTTAGATCTAATATAGCTTCCCTTAAAATTTCATCACGATCCAAGTTTGTTTAATCATCAAAAATGGTGTAATGACCTTGAGTGATGAGATAGAACATAGGCATATTTTCCGATCTGGGCGTGGTGATTAGCTTGTTGAGTTGATGTGTTTGCTTGTTAAGTTCACTTCTTGAGGACTGACAACCTCAAAAAGTCTTTGCGTCCCATCCAAGTCACTTTCCTGATTGAGTATTGACATTAGTATGTTAGTGCTAGATAGATATGCTACAGACGTCGTCACAGTGACCCGCTAACAAAAGGGCACCATATATGCATCAGATGATTTATAGGGTGTGTGCTATATGTAGGTGTTTTATGAGGAGTATATATACTTCTTGCAATGCATGAAAAAAATCCTCTCAAGGTCTTTATATAGGCATCCACATTCAAATATTTGATCCCAGTTCTCTCTCTCTCTCTCTCTCTCTCTCTCTCTCTCTCTCTCTCTCTATTTCCAGAGAGACAGAGAAAGAGAAAGAGGGGGAGAGGGGGGGGGAGGGGGGGAGGATAAGGGTGGGATGAATCTCTCTCTCTCTCTCTCTCTCTCTCTCTCTCTCTCTCTCTCTCTCTCTCTCTCTCTCTCTCTCTCTCTCTCTCTCTCTCTCTCTCTCTCCATCCTCTCCCAGCCACAGTGCGGGCTCTCCATTGTGACTCTCATCACCACAATTTTGGAGCATAAAGAGTCAGTCATCCTCCATACACATAATACATCACATGTAACTTTGATCCCATAGGTCATATTTGACCTCTGAGGACGATAATAAAATCTATTTATCTCTCTTTGGAAGTGAGTGCTTAGCACCCACTCTCCATGTTTAAAAAGAGAGAGAGAGAGAGAGAGAGAGAGAGGGGGGGGGGGGGGGGGGGGGGGGAGAGAAGGGTGGTAGGAGAGAGGGACAGAGAGATTGAGAGAGAGAGAGAGGAGAGAGAGAGAGAGAGAGAGAGAGAGAGAGGTATTACCTTTGATGCTTTTTGCTATAGCCAAAAACTCAACAAACAGTATTTTTAGCAATCTCTCCCTCCCTGCCTCCCTCCCTACTCTCTCTCTCTCTCTCTCTCTCTCTCTCTCTCTCTCTCTCTCTCTCTCTCTAGCTGTCAAGTGGATGCTAGCATCTACTTGAGGCCCCAGGGCGTCCACTAGGAAATATGTAAGATAGCAAGTGCGAGAAAAACAAGGGATTTATAATTAGGTACATTTGAAGAAAAATATACTTACGTAAAGGGTTTTTAAATTGAGAATGTGAGATTTTCATACATAAAGGCTAGTTTGTTTACAAAAATACATACATAAGGGGTACATATAGAACTTGAAAATTTTTGTATGTGTTATATGAAATTTTTACATAGTGGACTCCCTGGGCTTGACACTGGGGGGGGGGGGGGAGAGAGAGAGAGAGAGAGAGAGAGAGAGAGAGAGAGAGAGAGAGAGAGAGAGAGAGAGAGAGAGAGAGAGAGAGAGTAGGGAGGGAGGGAGGGAGGGAGGGAGTGAGAGAGATAGATCCAAGGGGGGATAAAGAGAGAGAAAAAGAGCGCGAAGAATTACCTTTGATGCTAATTTTAAAAGCAAAAAACGTGACCAAAAATTCCTTTAAGTAATTAATTTCACTGCCTCCCTCTCTCCTTACAAGAGAGAGAGAGAGAGAGAGAGAGAGAGAGAGAGAGAGAGAGAGAGAGAGAGAGAGAGAGAGAGAGAGAGAGAGAGAGAGAGAGAGAGAGAGATTTTATCATCATCCTCGGAGGTCAAATTTGACCTATGAGACCAATGTTACATGTGATGTAGTATGTGTGTGGTTGATGAGTGACTCTCGATGCTCCAAAATTGTAGTGATAAGAGTTGCAATGGAGAGCCGATGTTGTGGTTGGGAGAGAAAAGTGTGTAGGTCTAAGTCATGGCTAAAAATGTGAGGGAAGCAAGTTCGGATGTGACCAAGAGCTAAGCACTCTAGTAATGTGTGGTACTCTGACTCTCGAACTTGCAGTGAGCATAATGTGCACAATCAATTTGACTCTTCTCCATTGCCTCAATGCCCTGTCTCACATTGAAGGGAGTGGGAGCTAAGCCAAATGGTTGTGATAGTGTGTATTGTTGATGACAAGGGGATAGGCTCAAGCATGTAAGTGTGAGTACGGTTTCCCCTTTTAGCGAAGAGCATGGTTTTGTAGTTGGGGGCAATATGGGTGGTGTAATGTATGAACCATGACCCACTGGATTTCTCCCAAGTTGTAATACATTGGCGTTGTATAAAAGCTTCATTCACTTGCGAGTCAATTGAGGCATCATGTAGCAAGTGTAATGCATCCCATATCCCAAACCACTTCTTTATGTCTTGCATCCATCCCGTGCTCAAAATATTGCTTTGATGTATCTTTTGAACTTTTTTGCTTGCTTCCCATGCAATTGTAGGAAGTCAATGTGAGGGGTTGTGACGCATCTTTATCATGTACTCCACAACCATTTCCATGCCCATAACCTCAATTGGAAGAGATTTGAACTCAAGAAGTAGGAGCATATATGGTGTTTGTGTCTTAACTTGGAGAAAGTTTGTAAGAAAACTTGTTTTGGACATTCTCAAACTATTTCCAAGTAGACTTTGAGATGCTCCCACCCCACACTACAACTCACTTGATGTTTCCCGCATTACACATGTTTTGAAATGCATAGTATCCTCTCTTTCCTACTTCCAAACGATGCATAACACATTCATGCCACTTGTGATTGGCTGGAACCTCAAGGCCAAGGTACTTAAATCTCTCAACAACTTCAAGTGTTTCATTGTTGTACACAATGCATGGATTCTCCTTATGGTTGGTTTTCACGAGCATAACCTTTGTTTTGGATTCATTCACAATCAGCCCACTATGCAATCAAAAGTTCTCAAGGACAACCATAAGCTTTTGTGCATCTTCTAAATTGTGTGCTAGAAGCATTATATCATCCGCATACAACAAAAGCATGATTATTGCATTGCAAATAGTGACCTCTTCAATGCCTTCCTCATGCATAAAGTCAAGTACCATTTGTTCTAGTTGATCGATGCATAGACTAAAGAGACTTGGTGACAACGAGCATCCTTGTTTAACCCCAATAAAGCTTACAAAAATTTCTGAAATTCTTCTTCCCATGTGCAATCAACACATCACTTTCTCATAGACGTGACAAACTGCAAGGATAAACTCATCCTTCTCCACAAATTGCTACGTGAAATCATATCAAAGGCTTTCTTAAAGCCCACAAAACAACAATACAATTGCTTGTCTTTCAGCGAGCTTTCTTCCATGAGAACACAAAGAGGGACAAGATGATCAATGTTACTATGTCATCAACAAAAACCCGCTTGTCCTTTTGCATGCTTTTCATTTTCTTCTGCCCAATCACTCTATTTCATGTCCATTATGCACCAAAAAACTTTGCCATAAGAGACCCAATCCTTATAGTCCGGTAGTTGTTTACATTCTTTACATCCCCTCCTTTATGCAAAGGGTTGACCTAATTAGTACTCCAATCATAAGGCATACTATGTTGAAGTGCAAGGTTGAACATATCACACATTCACTCATGTGTAAAATATCCCATCCATTTGATCATCTCCGGCTTAATACCTTGAAGATCTCCTGCTTTGCGAGTGGCCAACTTTTCAAGCCCACCGGATACATCCTCAATAGTAAAAAAAGAGGGCATACATGGGAGTGAACCATAAAATGAAAAACTTTCAGCATTTGGTTGCTCATATAGTTGCTTATAATGTGTGTCTGTATCCACAAGAATCAAGTTACCAAAATTCTCAGCTCGCTTGCCCCTCAAGTTTCTTCAAAATCTTCCACATGCACGTGCCTTTTCTTGGACTTGAAAAAAGTTATACTTTACTTCCCATGTTCTTCTCTTCTTTTGAATCAATGCCTTGTATGTATTCAAATGACTTTGATAGTTTTCTTTGTCCATAGTTGCATCAAGCTTTATCATGGACTTTCGAGCATCTTGATATTATTTATCAAACCACCTTTGTGTGATCTATTTTTGTTGATAGCATGGACATGCTTTATGGCTAAGCATTCTTCGGCACAAGAACAAATAACTTTCTTGAAAGCTTCCCATTTAGTTTCCAATGGTGCATCATAATGAAGCTTGGTCATCCATAGCTTTTGCTAAACCATTTCAATGTACATTAGTGCTCGTTTGAAATCCATACATAGTGATAACTTCTCTTTAGTTTGGCTGAGGTTATCATGCTTAGTTGCTTCTCCACATGCAAGGTCAATACATAAGGTCCAATGGTCTGATTACGGGGTCCATTGGCCAAACAAAAAACTCTTTATGCGATACATGATGGCTTTGGAGAGTAGCACATAGTCAATCACACTATCCCCATTATGTTTTCTACATGTAAATCCATTGGTTCCACTCCATAAAGATACACCATTGGCAATGAGCATACCCATGATATTACACATGTGTAAAAGTAACTTTCCATAGTGATTTGGATCTTTCTCATCCATTGAATACAATTATACAATTGAACTTCATTCAACTCCCTTGAAATGTATGGCATTTCAAATTATTGAGTATCATGTTGCAATGTTTTTGTGCGAGTATTCATAACCCCAAAGACAATAACATCACCTTCACCTTTGAAATATGAAATTTACTCTTCTAAATCAAAAAATGAATGATCTCTATCCATGCCAGCATAAAAGGGGGGATCATGATGCGGAATGTAGCAATCGTCTACAAAAATGGGTGCTTTTTTTGGTGTTTGTTCTTGTCATCTTTCACAATTGATACAAAATATTCCTATTCTTTCTTAACCATACATGCTACCCCTCCTTGCCCTCTATGTTGCTTGAGATTATTTGACCACATCAATGAATGTACATTGTAATCCTCCAAGATGTTAATCCTTTGTGAATCATGCTCCCAAGTTTCAACAAGAATTACAACATTGTCTTTGCTTGTTAGTTCATCAATGCCAACCTTGGCCTCATAGGTTGCACATTCCTATTTTCCTAAGGGACTTACCTCCTTCTTGGGCACATTTTCTTCATGAGAGATCTCCTTCTTTTTCTTATTCCTTCCCTCATATTCCTTGCGATGCATATTTTGTTTCTTAATAGTGCGATATTTACATACAGACAATTTTGTATCCCTCAAATAGATCCAACTATTATCAATGACAATCTTTCGTTTGGTCTCATCTGGCATGTTGCAAACAATTGGTCGTTCTCTCAAGGGAGGAGCTCCTTGCTTACCCACTCTATGTGCTCCATAGACCATAACTCTAGACATGCCAAAGTGGGTTTTGAAGAAATCTTTGATAACAATAGAGAAGGAGGTGTCTCTAACTTCTCTTTGGGAATTTCACGAATAACAATGTTCTTGGAACATCGCTCCCATTCCTTCAACTCCTTCACATCCACATTCTCAACATTCCTTGTTTTAGCCATAGCTTGCATGAGGGAGGAATTGGGAACCACATTGCAACCACATACATTAGCCCAAGATTTGTTTGTGCATACATCTTTGATGTTACATACATTCTGGCTCATGGTGTCAAATCTCTCCTCTTTCAATACATGGTCATGCTCTTCTTTGCTCATGCACTCCTTCAAAGCATTCAAGTCCACAAGAGAGCGTTTACATTCCTAAGCTACATCAAATGTGTTGTTTGCATCTCAAGTGTCCTCTTGAGATTCTTATTCTCAACCACAAGAACCCTTAATGTGCCATTCTCCATTGCAAGTTCCCGTAAGTTTTCACCTATTTGTTTAGGGTCTCTTGCAATGATATCAAGTATGCCATGATCATGGTTTTCAATGTCGTTGGTTGAATGGTTGTGTTGCTATCTCCACACTTAGGAGCTTTTGGATCATTTTCTACAATGTTTGTGGACCTCGTTAAAGAAGAAGAACCCTTGCAAGAGTGTCGGAAGACATTGTATGTAAAATAGAATATGAGAATCAACTTTTCAGAACCTGGTCACTTCAAACATGCTGCTACAGAAATGCCTTCATAACTCTGAGAATTTTTATCTTTACATCAATGCGTAGAGGGCATCATGCTCTTTGTTGAGGCTATGTGTGTATGGAGAGAGGGAGGGTTTAATAGAGAGAGAGAGAGAGAGAGAGAGAGAGAGAGAGAGAGAGAGAGAGAGAGAGAGAGAGAGAGAGAGCTACCTCATTAGTGATATGAATCCCATGAGATTCTTATATAGAGCTACTTCAAAAGCAAACAAGATTTTCTTTAATTAATGCTTTAAAACTTATTAAAAAACTTGCTTTTGAAAATGTCTCTTGCTTTTAAAATACTCTCTCTCCCTCTCTCCCCATCCTTCACTCCCCCTCCTCTCTCTCCTGCTCTCTCCCTCTATTGCGATCATGACAGCTGGGCATACCCACTTCACACATGCAGATGGTAATGGGAGTATTTTTTTGAGAAAACAAGGAACCACTCCATAGCAATGAGCTTCTTTGTATACTAGAAGAGATGAGTACATTAATCCATACACAAAGGTGTTTATTTCATCTTGTCTACTACTAGCATGTTTCGTGTTCTTTTGGCTGACATCCCTATATCTGCCATTTTATTACCAGGTTTAAACACTTGATGAGAGAAGAAATTTCCAAAAGGATTAGAGTTGGCACTAAGTCTCAATTTCTTTGGCTGAAGAGCAGTTGTGGGTATAAGTTTTTTCATATCATGCTCTTTCAAGGAAAATCCATAGATCTAGCTAAAAGATGTCATGTTTTCAAAATGTCGATCAATGGACCCGGGTCTAGTGTCTGGCTAATAAATAAAATGCAACAAGATTGGAATAGAGACTTGCAAAGGAGTTGGGTTTGCTTTGATCATGTGCAAAGAGTGGTGGGGTGAACAACAATGGAAACACATGTCTACGATCTTGAGTAAGTAATGTGCAAACATCTTATGAATCACTCTTCATTCGTTAGGGACACACATGCACAAATCATGTTTTGGGAAATGATGAATGCGGTGTTGTTGGATAAGAGACACCATCCAATTGATTTTAGAGGATTCATTGCAGATGAGGCTAGAGAAAATTGGAAAGCTATTTGAACTACACTCAATGGAGGTCCTAACAATGTTATGGAAGGAAGAAAGTGCTCATTCTTGTTTCATTGGGATCAAAGTTTGCACATTAACACCATGCAATATGTGCATTACAATTTCAAGGACGAGCACAAATGTGAAAATTATGGCACTACACAAGGAGCGAGGAAGAGGCAACCATCTTGTACAGAAATATACGAGCTTGGTGGGCTTCTGGAAAAGTGTTTGATTGTTATTTGTTGCAAATGGATTGTTGGCTAAGTTGGTGGCATGTACAATACCCTCACTGGAGAAAACACTTCATTGGGGTAAACATTACCAAACAATATTTGTGGTTGCATTTTATTTTGGGATTAGTCTACTATCTTTGAAAACAAATGTGTTGCAAGAAGTGCATCAATGATCTATAATACATTCGTACTACAAACCTGGCCGAAACAAAGCACGCGAGTTGGCTTGCTAGCATGGGAAACAAAGAAAGGTGAAGCTTGAATGATGCATGTGTGTCCGATCTGTCAAATGATTTGCTACAAAATGTGTCCAATTTGTCAAATGCTTTGCTACAAAGAGTGAAGATGCTTGCCTTTGGAAGGTAGATATCATGGGGCCGGACCTTCTACAAAGAAACTTGCTTCCCACTCTATCAACAACCAACAATGGACGACGATAATATTACAATAGCTATAAGAAAAAACAAGCTAGGCGTGTGAGTTATGAGGAGAATAATGCTTCACATCAACCTAATTACCTCACAAAAAATATTCCACAAAATCATGGAGGTCTCCAAGCAACTTCCAAGGTGGCGGGTCATGTAGGCAATGAATACAAGGTTGGGCTAGTCATTGAGGAGACAAAAATTCATAAGAATGTGGAAAATTCACAGTATACCAAAGGGAAGTAGGGTTCTATGCCAGGGGTGTTTGGGATCTACAGTCGGTAAAATGCAAAAAGAATATAAAGAAAATTGGTGCAGGTGCTGATGTACCATCCTTTTGGGGTGTTCAAACTTGGGAAAGAGGGGTTGATATTGCTCATGGTGGAAATTCAAAGGCACAATTCATGTGGTTCTACAATGATAGTTTGGATCACACATGGCAGATTTCTAGTCCAATCACTCAATTCCCAGCTAGAGTACCCATCATAAGGCTCGCATATGACCAGTGGAAAAGGGAATAAACATGACTGCTTTTGAGTTGCAAGAATTGGACTCAGGAGGCTTCAAAGTAAATAATATTGCAGTTAAGGAAACCAACAATGTTTGTTAACCGCCACAAGTATCAATTCAAGCCTCCAAGAGAATTGAATCAGTAGTGACCATGGAAGCTCGGATTGTGCAGCACACTGTCGTTAAGATGAACATGCATGAGAAATTCATGGTGGAAACATCTATTTCACAAGTTTGGAGAGAGAGGTATGAACTTAATATCACATATAGCCCAATGTGTACATGTGGAGACTTTGCAGAGTGAGTGGCACAAGGCAACTGCATATGGCTTGCAAACATATTTACTTCATCTTCCTTCACTACTTTGGCTTGGATTTGAACCACAATATGTTTATACATCAAAGAAAGCTACCAAATGAGGATATGCTTCATGTTTTCAACAATTGTCATCATACAACTTGAGCAAGGAGTAAATTTTAGTTGTTATATCTGTCTACTCACTTGGTCCTATCATGTTATTGTATTCCACAATTCTCTCCTTTTCTAAAATTGCATCCCACCATTCTCTTCTTTTTTGAAATAGTATATAAAGGTAAATTGTGTTTTATTGTTTTCTTGCTACCTCAAATATAGGGTATTATGTTGGATCCTTGATGGAAAAAAAAATTGGTAGGTTTTTGGATATGTTTATAGTAGTTTGAATTTATTTTCAATTTCAAAATAGCAAAACAAGCTCCCTTCAGAAATCTCTCTCCAACTAAGGCTTGGGGTAGCATTTTGATTGTATTTAGCACTTTTGTGAAAGTCTTAAAAAAATTCGTCAAGAAGCTTGCTCCATTCCCATTCCCCTCTTTGAACCTTTTGAATGGAATAAAATACTCACAAAATTGGAAGTTTGTTTAAAAAAAAGTAGGCCCTACTAGGGTTTATGAAAAAAATGGATACGACATTGTTTCCCTCCAAATAACTGAATAATTTGAAAGAACCCAAATGACAATGAAGAGAGGCATGTAGAAAATGAAATACCATGTAGGAAAGTGAGGGATAGATGAGATTTCTCTGAGCAAAAGTTATACAAAACAAAGAAAGCTACAACATAGTTCCCTATTTTATGCTAAGAGTTTTAAAAAGATCTACTAAGAACATTGTGTGTGAGAGTATAAAATTTGGGACACTCATCTATGTCCTATATCATGCTGCATGTCATAAAAATTAAACTATAACCTTTTAAAGTATTTTCCATCTTAAACTAGCCACTTAAGTCTAGGGAAAATAAAAGAGAGCAAGAGAAATTTATTAAAGTGCTCATAGACTTAGCTAGGTCAAAGGATTGGGACCAAAGGAAAGAAGTTTATTAAAGACCAAGGATAATTGTTTAGTGATTACGATCAGAGGTATAGGCCAAGGGAGGATAAATGTATCTCAATTAGCCTTGATCAAAGGTACATAACAAAGGATATGAGTTATAGGAGTCTAAAAATAGAAACCAGTTGCATAAATTTTAAGTAATTAGATTTAACATTAGACTTCAAATATGAAGTTTGGGAAGCCTTAGGGTAAAATTTTAACTTGCCAAAGAGAATCTATAGCAAATTTAAAATTAGAAAGTTTGGAAACCAACTTCATAGAACCTCACAAGGATTGTGCTAAGGTTTTGTACATGATATGAAGATTAAAAGCCCAAGGATAAGTTTAATTTTACTAGAGTCTGTCCTAATTTAGCATGTCTTAAGTTGGGAAGGTGTGTATGTGTGTGTGTGTGTGTGTGTGTGGTCTATACACTTGCCAAGACAAGTCAAAAGGGAAGAAGGGTCTAATTTTGCAAGGTGCACGTGTTAGCATATTCACTTAGTTGCATTTTAAAGCCTTCACTCCTCATTGGTTCTTGTAGTGAGCATTCCATATGAAGCTCTTTGACAAGTGTATAAGAGAACAAAAGAGGAGGCTTGTAAGGAATTTTGACATGCTCTATCCTCTCTCATTTTTGAAGTTCTCATGGTGTCAAATCAAGAGATCTCTCCCTCTCCTTCTCACATGGGAGCTCAAGTGTTATCTCCTTTGCTCAAGAAACTTGGATGCAAATTTGAGCAAGTGAATGCATGAAAGATCTTCTTCTTCTTCTCTATTATTATAGATTTTCTTAAATCTTGCTCATGGAGTAAGCTTACTAGAAATTATTTCTTCTTTGCATAAGAAATACTTCTTTTGACCCTCATCTACTCCACAATCCTTTCTCCCTTCTAGGATGTTTAGGGATTGGGAAGGAGGGTTAAACCATGGAATCATGAAGTTCATCATTGTCTTGGTTCAAGGAAAGCTCAGCAAGAGCACAAGCTTGTATTGTAGTCAAAGATCTCATTGAGAGAATTATGATACAAAGGCCTTTTGGAGGAGGGAACAGTTCCAAGAAAATTGAGTCCTCAATAAGTTGTCAATATTACTTGCGGCATTCTCTTCAATTTATGTGAATGATTTAATATTCTAATGTGTGTTAAATGGTCCAATGAAATTATCTCGGCACAATCTATGGTTCTCCTTTAAAGAATTTTTGTAAAGGAAAACTCTCCTTTCATAATTTAGTTCCATGGTGATTGAAAGAAAATACTAGATTCTGTGACATTGGTATCAGAGCTAAGGTTTCTTGCCTAAGAAGATATTCCCTTGAGTAATCTATGAAAGGTTGAAGTTTTTCATTGCACTGATAGGGTAAATGGGACTAGGATTTAATATCTTGGCTAGCATGCCTGCTTGCAGGAGGGTAAGGGGGATACCATTGGAAATTATGGTCTTAATAATAGAGTCTCTCTAGACTTTCCTATGGCTTAACCATGATTGATCTATTAGACACTCAATAGGAACTGGCACTAGTGTGTAACTTTAAACCCACTTCACTATACTCTTTGCAACTAACAATATTCTAAACCACAGATGTGGTTACTTGACTGTTGCTGATTTTCAAAGGTTAAAAGGAGTAGTAGCCAAGGTTTTGGAGTTACCAAGAAAAGAGGTATCATACACATAAAAGAAACTCTAATCACAGCACAACATAATCAAGAGAATATGATCAATATTGACAACCTAGATTTAGCACATGGTGTAACCATGGATGACGGTCGAAGAGTTGTCAATGATATTGTTGGAAAGCTTCAAGAAGCTATGGAAAACCGTACTTTGCAAGCAAAGAATCAAAGCCAAATACATTCTCTTCAAGTTTTCGCATTGATATGAGCTGGGATGTAGGTTTCCTAGTACAACAGTTGCCACGCATACTAGGCTTTAAAGAGATTTTGAGACTTTACCTTAGTAGTCTATTGCATTAGGATATTGTGCACAAATGTACTCAAAATGATGTCAGCCTTAGGGTTCTTGATTCGAGCCAATAGCATACTGAATAATCTCTCAGACACATAAGTGGGGTTATTATTCAAATTGATGGCTTTTGCTATGAACTTGTATGCTAGATTACATTCTAGTGCTTTTCCAAGCAATCAAAATGTATGTCCACTATAAACCAATAAAAACTAATTCTTGATCCAATCCAACCACATCACAAGGGTGAGTGCCCCACCCAACTCAGGGTGATGCACATCCAATCTTGCAAAACCACCTTACCACATAACATGGCTACAAAATTTTTGGCAACATAACCATATCCCAAAAGAAAGATTGAAGAGCCACAACGACTTCCACAATCACAATCTATGAGGGATCTCAACCCTTGACCATAAACCATATCCCATAATGAACCAATTCCCACACTTGGAGTTTGACATGTCCATTGCAATCAAATTGACTCCACATACATGGCCCTTAAAAGGTGAACTTTTGATGCATAAACTAAGTCCGACTAGCAACTAAACATGATATCAAAATACAATTTTGAAAATATCTAATCATGCATAAGTGATGCACTATGACTACACCTCACCCCCTAGCACATAGAGCTATCTTTGACCTAAAAGCAATATACACATGTACATGAGGAATCCACATCTATCCATGGGGTTCCGTACATCATATGACATCATTTCATCAACATAAACATGATGCAGAACAGCCTTGTCACTTTGATCAACCATAAACCATAACATTACATATATGTGAAAAAAACTTGTTTCCATTTTTGGGTGCATGCATAACATGAAAATGAAAGTATTTGACCTTAAAGCAATGCATCAAGATCAAATTCATAATATATACTAACACCTCATCACATCACTTTGCCCATATGAGACTCATGCAACAAACAATATCACAAAAAGAAAGACACTTTATTCATATCTACATGTACGATTCGGGTTGACTAACGATATACTCTCATATAAGTCTATGGACATCTAACACTTGAAATCAACTCACCAAAACAAACCATAAATCATATATGAACAGCTTGTCCAACTCATGATGCCATATGGTACCCCCCCCCCCAATGGTAGCATCCATATATGCGTAGGTAAACCCACACATGAAATAGTTAATAACACGCACTCATGAAGTGATTTCAAATATCTAAATATATTTATCATCAAGTTTAATCAAGCTTTATATTTGGTCCAAGTGGGTTTGCTCATCCGATGAGTCTAAATAGTGGTTTTTTTTACCATAACTCTTAGCTTGTGCAGAATTTTCATGTGACACCCAAGAGAGAAAATGTTCTAAATGATATGTTTTTTTGGTTTAAAGGGTTTGGCCTGATTCATAGAGATTTGTGAGATATGACCAAAACAATGTTCCTACCGCCTACATAATGTGAAAAACGTTTTTTATGCACACACATAACCATAAACACATTGTGTGCATAAATCAATGTGCTAAACACGATGAAACAAACATGGAGAAACTTCATATACACCCGAAAATTCCATACATACCCTCATATACAAAAAATCAACCACCAACAAGGTAGCTACTCAAAAAACAACATAGATAGAGAAAGAGACGATGGCTATGGAGTTTAGAGCTACTTACCGCACTTTAGAATTGATTAAGGGCTATCAAAAGGCTTCTTGCTTTGGCAAAAGAGAGCAGTGATGAGAGCTATGTAGAGGTTTTCACGACAAATCCATTGGAGAATGCGCACACCGTGAAAAGAGAAGAAAATATAGTAAGCAAGTAGAGAGAGAATGTTGTTCTTCTTCTTCTTCCTGCGAACGAGAGAGAAGATCTTATGGAGAAGGTGATAGAGAGCTTGCACCACTCCATATAATAGATACATATTGCCGTGTGATAGTAGATGTAAGTGTCGGCACTTGAAAACTGAGCAACATGCCAAGTTATAAGAACTCTGCCAAAGTCAAAGTGCTACCCAAGCAAGCAGGTAGCATCCCCTCTTTTGCTAGAAATAGCTACAATCTTTTAGGAACCTTTCTAAAAACATGGTTTTGCTTTTGGTGGTCAACTCTCCCACTTACCATTCAATTGTTGTAGTAAAAATTGACTGATTGGACAGTATCCCAGCAACTATAGATTATGCTGCAACATGATGTCCCGCCATAATTATGAGTTTCTTGTACTACCTCGGCGTATTTACGATGTTTCTTTTTATAACAAAATTCTTGTAAAAATTTTGTTTAACGCATTTTTCTCTAGGTAGTCGTTTCTAAATTCGACGGTGACTAAAAATAATATTTTTATATTTAGGTCATTCTAAAAAGCACTCTGCTTTTTCAAAAATGCCAAAAAAACACGAAAAGCTAAAAATAGCATAAAAAGCAAAATTTTGTAAAAAGAATCACGGGTTTCCCTTGTCCATCAAAACAAAAAGCGGATTCGTTTTTTAGTAAAAAGCGCTAAAAATCATGAAAATCTAAAAATAACATGAAAAGAAGATTTTTACAAACTTGAATCATAGCTTCTTCGATACTTGTAGATTAAGGATCCAACTCTTCTTTTTGCAAAAAAGCACCAAAAAAGAACAAAAGCACGAAAAAGCTAACAAAAAGTTTTTTTTTTCAAAATTGAACCATGAACCTATCGAAACATGGAAATGACCTTGTTTTTCACTTTAGAATCTAACAACACTACCAAACAAGCATTCTAAACCAAAATTTGACGAATCGGATATTGATAACTATTTTTTTATTTGTAAAAGAGACCTAAAATTTGGGGATCTTATAATACTCCTTAACTTGAAAAGTGAATTTTTATTCTGGTGAAACACATATTGTCCTATCTTACGATGTGACACTAAAAATTATTCTTCTATTGGACTAAGTGGTGCCTGTACCTCTATAGTTTTCTCATCCATAACAACTTGCATATTTGTGACATTGACAACTTTTGTTTTCCCATTTTTGAATCCTATGAATATTCTTGAGTAGAGAAAGAAAACTCGATGGATGATGTCAGTGAGTCGAAGCACAAACACCTAGGGGTTTCTTGTTGACCAATCAAGACAATAGAAGAAGAAAGCATCAACAATGAAAAAGCTTGTTGTGCAGATGGCAATGATGCAAGCTTTGGCTGAGGAATCTCTACAGGCAAGGGAACTAGGCATGTAAGTCTCTCGGGGTAAAATGTTGGATTGTGCACTCTGCACATAGTTAAACATATATGATGGCCACTAGTTGTGACATGGGGTTCATGCATTGGTTGGTCTTTGTAATGATTATCATCAAGATTTTGTCAATGATGTCATGCCAGCGACCGTTATGTATTTCAGACTCATGTGATGGTTTTCCATAGTTGGAAGTTTCGGATTTCCTAGGACAGGGCTACAGTCAGAAACGATTATGATCAACCCATTGTTGGCACAAATCCAATGGGTTTTCAAGAGTAAATTGGCAAACGGGTGCATGCAAACAATATTGGGCAACTTAGCTACGCCTTGTTTGTACAATTATTGTAACTATATTTATGCTTTCAATATGGTATCCTACTTGACAAGGTCGATAATCGGCAAGGTTAATTTTCATTTTAGTTTTATCTAGTTTGTAATGCCATAAAATCAACCACGGTACACCAGTCATGTTTTAACTATGGAGCACGGCTACGTACATGCCTACTCAGGCCTAGGGTATGACTGGCTAGCTAGGAAAAGTAAAGCTATCAGCGGAATTCAACATAGACTACCACAACATGGGGTGATTCAAGCAAGTCATCAACTTCAAGCCAAAGTTGCTTTGCTCAAGCAAGGTTTTGTAGTCAGATGCAATTTGAGATTTAAGTTTCTTAAAAAGGGTGACCAAGTTAGCAAATTTCAAGTTTTTCTCTATTTTTAATTTATAAATTGGACAAGATCTTTAGCTTTGCAAAGCAAGTTTCTTTAAATGGTCATCATGAGAAGCAAGGCTTTTTTCCCCATGCTGAGGTGTTGCTCATTGCCTTGGGATCAAGAACAAAGGTAGATAGGTTTGGGGCATTAGCAATAAGAGGATATAAGGTTAGATTTTATGTTTGACAATAATGAACTATGATGTATCCGTGCCAGTGAAAATTATGCAAGGCACGTATGGTATCGACTGAAATTGTTGAGACTACCATTGAATCCAAGGGCTTATCACTCAATTTTTCTGATATACATGCATGGCATGCTTGTACGGTCAGATTCATTCCACTAAATCACTGTTTACGCTTCTGCTATAACATCAGCTACTTTGTTCAGGAACAATTGAGGTTAGTAGGCTTGCTTGTGATTGTTGTATATGTCTATCACGATGGGAAATTTCCATCATTGGCACTATGCACAAGGTGCAACCAACACAAATAATTCTTTCTAAAGATAGCAAGTAGGCATGGCCTTGCTATCAAGGAACTAATTCATGGGACGATATGAATAGATTAAGAGAGCATCCAAGTAGGTAACCTGTAACATTTAATGGCCTAAAATCTTATTTGT
Source organism: Adiantum capillus-veneris (assembly GCF_014529385.1). NCBI lineage: Eukaryota > Viridiplantae > Streptophyta > Polypodiopsida > Polypodiales > Pteridaceae > Adiantum > Adiantum capillus-veneris. Next base: position 156,760,661 of record NC_140940.1, on the reverse strand, counting down.
AGTGGAAATTAGCATGAACATAGTGGGCATTTCATTAGAATAGATTCCTAATGAGAATTACAAGAGTGCTTGGGTGGAGAGAGCAACAAAAAGCATAACACCTAGTTAGATAGCATCGACAATACTTTCAAAAGAGAGAGCAATTAAGCTATTGACAACAGTTGAGGACCGGATTTTCATGGAGCCGGTCCCCCCTCCAAAAGGCTTTGTATTATGGTTTCTCCCATCAAGAGAGACATTGTACAATACAATTCTTTGTGTTCCTTCAAGACTAGCTAGTGCAATGAAGATGGAAGCTTCATACACCAAGCAAAACACTTAATCAAACACAACTTGAATTATCCCCGTTCTCAGACCCAAGACCTCACACACCTTCGAAGATGGTGAGAGCTAGCAGGGTATGAGAGTAGATTGAGAGGAAAAAGAAGTATCTTACGAGAAAGAAGTACATCTCCTCACATAATCACTCATATTAGCATAGCTTAGCTTAGTAATTAGCTTGGTAGAGAAGATGAGCATGCATTGAAGCTTGGCTCTTGGTTGGATTTGCATCCACATGCCAAGAGAGTGTTGATGTAGGCTTCTATCTCACAAGCTTGGAGTAGGTGATGAGCTCTCCATTAAAGCTTGGGAGGAGATAGAGTATTTTCCCTTCACACATGGTCAAGTGTGAGAGTGTGTGTGTTCATGCCAAGCAAAAATCAGCCCCCCCCCTCTCTTGGGCGAGCCCTAGCTGCTAAATTAGTCTGGCTTTTGCCTCATTAGACCTCCCCAGGTCAAGCCAATAGGGATTAAGCAGCATAAGTGATAGCCTTCTGACATGTGTCCCCCTTTCCCCTTTTGTGAGAGCTTTAGATAATTAAATAATTAAACTAAACTCTCATTGGACCCCTTTGCCTCCTGGCCAATAGGAATCAGGCAAGACATGGGGCTCCTGAATGCTCATTGGACCCCTTGGGAGACTGCCCAATAGTCTTCTAGGACACTTAATTCTTATTGGTTTCTTTTATTAAATGTTTTTAAATTAATTAAACTAGATTTACTCTAGCCTAATTCTCAATTGGTCCACTTCAAGGGTCTTCCAATAGGAATTGGGCACACCTTGTGGGCATCTGGCCTAGGGAGCTGACATGTGTCCCTCATTCCCTTTGTGTAAAGGGAGCCTGTGTGTGTGTGTGTGGCTTTCTCTCTCATCCCCTAGCTTTGGGGCTCGCCCCCTCCCATGTAGGGATGTAGAAAGACTTTTTGGGCACACACTAAGCATCCAATTTTCCCTAAGGTTGACCTTTGGACACAACCTTTGAATTTTGGAACCTTAGCATTTTGGAAGTCTTAATGGGCTGAACCTTAGGGTCTTTTTAGCCCATTGTTTCACATGGCTCTTTTGCAGATGGCCCCCCCTTTGGATCCCTATTTTCCCTCCTTTGGATCCCTACTGTGGCCGGTCTGCTAACTTAACCAATATTCTAACTTTTTCTCCCTTGGCACTTCCCCACATTAAATGATCAGTTTAATATGAGAAAATCATTTAGGAGAATTAGATATTGATTATTATGACATTACCTCTCTCTTGAAATCATAGTCGTCCTCGACTATGGTGTAGAGAAGATAAAGCATATGTATGAGTCCTTTTCTTAGCGGGTAGAGGATCCCTATGTTACCCTACGACATCATTCCATAATGGATGACTAGTCCATTTGGCGCTTGAGAGCCTGAGGCTGCCGCAAGCATGTCTGCACATTAGTCCTATCAGTCTTCCATAGTAGAGTGACAAGCTCTACTTGGTGTTCGGGAGACGTCGTCTCCGCAAACTTGATCTAAGCATGCATACTACTTCATTTTTGTGCACAAATAAAGAAAAAGAGAGTCTTATAAGACAAAAAAAAAATTGTTCATTTTTAACATTTTGTACATTTGCTTACTCTTGGGAAGCATTGTAAGCATTGACAAGGTTTAGGTTATCCTTTAATTGTATGCCTTGCATCCATCTAGCATCTTCAAAAGGATAATTCTTAAACTTAATAAGATATCGTCGGATAGTCTTACCGCCTCTTAATACCTTGTCTTCATGTCGGAGAATGGACTCGGGCTGCAGCACCTCCTCGTGGTCCTCGATCTCCGGTGGGTCTTCAATAGTTGGTTCTTGAGGTGGCTCTCCTTTGTAAGGCTTCAAGAGGCTCACATGAAAAGCATTGTGTATGAGCCAATGATTGGGCAACTTAAGTTGATAGGCCATCTCATTGATTGGCCTAAGAATCTGGAAGGGACCATAGTACCTTTTTGCTAGTTTAGCATAGTACTTTTGGTGGCCCGTAGGATTCTTGCCCGTCGTGTGCCTTAATCGAGCCTTGGGAAACTTTAACAAGACCCAATCGTTTTCTTTAAAGGCTTGGGCTCTTCTGTGCTTGTCAGCAGCAGCCTTTTGCCTTTGCTGTGAGATAGAGATAGCATCCTTAATCTTTTGGAAAGATTCTTGTAGGTCTCGGCTATACTCATCTGCAGCGAAGATCTTCCCATGTACCTTAAGTAGCAAGGGACTTTTTGATCTTCCCTCAATTACCTCGAAAGGTGCTTTTCCTGTAGAAGTATGTACAGTGTTATTGTAAGCATACTCTACTAAGGGTAAGTACTTCTCCCATTGGGATCTTTGATCTACTTCCGTTACATAGGCTTTTAGTAGATCGAGAATAGTTAGGTTAGCTATTTCACTTTGGCCATCAGTTTGTGGATGATAGGCCGAAGAGAAGTTTAGCCTTGTTCCTAAATTCTCAAAGAGACCCTTCCAGAAATTACTGGTCATTCTAGGATCTCTATCCGACACTATGGACATTGGCAAGCCATGGTACTTGAAAATTTGTGAAATGAAGAGGGTTGCCATTTGATGGGCTTTGATAGTCTTTTTGACAGGTATAAAATGAGCTTGTTTACTAAACCTGTCTACTATCGTCCATATTCCCGTATTCCCATGGATAGACTTAGGCAATCCAAAGATAAAATCCATGGATATGCTCTCCCACGGTGAATTAGGGATTGGCAAGGGTTGAAGCAATCCAAGTTGCTTCCCTCTATCAAATTTTGTCTTTTGACATACCACACATTTGGAAACATACTCATGTATGTTCACTTTCATGGTAGGCCAATAGAAATATGTTTCAATTCCCTTTAGGGTAGACTGAATCCCTCTATGCCCCGCATATGGGGGAGCATGAGATTCATACATTACTTTCTCACGTAGTGAGTTAGTAACGCATAGTCTATTGCCATAGAGAAGATAACCATCTTGTAAAGTAAATGGTTCTTCTTTCTTCCCTAATGCAAGGGCTGAAATCACATCTCTAAAATCGGGATCAATAGCATACTCATCTATCATTGAAGATAGATCATTGTGAGTTGCTATGGAAACCGCATTCACTCTCGGTCGTCTTGAGAGTGCATCGGCTACTTGATTATGCTTGCCAGCAATGTGAGCAATATGAAAATGAAATTGCGAAAGGAAATTTGCCCACCTCATTTGTTTGTCGGAGAGCTTGGTCTGCGTCATGAAGTACTTAAGACTTTGGTGATCCGTTCGCAGAATGAAAGGAGTCCCCAATAAATAGTGCTTCCATGAGTCTAAGGCATGTAGAACTGCAAGGAGTTCTTTTTCGTATATGCCTAGAGCTTGCTCAACAGGGTCGAGCCTTCGACTCTCATAGCCTATGGCGTGCCCTTCTTGGAGCAAAACAGCCCCAAGGCAATCACCACAAGCATCACATTGGACCTCAAATGGTTTTGAGAGATCCGGTAGTGTAAGCACAGGTTGAGAGATAAGCTTTTCTTTAAGCTTTTCGAAAGCATTGTTCTCCTTAGCAGACCACGTATACCTAACATTTTTCTTTGTTAGGTCATGTAATGGTCCCGCAATTTGTGAGAACTTTTCTATGAAGCGTCTATAGTATGCACACATACCTATAAAGCTTCTTAGTTCATGAAGATTCCTTGGTTTAGGCCATCCTTTTATTACCTCTAACTTGGATGGATCCATTTGGATTCCATCTTGAGAGATAATGTGACCTAAATATTGAATCTCTTGCAAGAAAAATTCACTTTTCTTTCGATTAACATAAAGTTTATTCTCTCTTAAAACTTGAAATATTACCTGGAGGTGTTGCTTGTGTTCCTCTAATGAATTAGAGTAGATGATAATATCATCAAAGAACACTCCAGTGAAGGTTCGATGAGGTCTGAACAGCTTCTCCATCAAGCGGTTAAATGTGGCTGGTGCATTAGTCAAGCCAAAAGGCATGACAATGTATTCGTAAAGACCAAATGTAGTACAAAATGCGGTCTTTACAATGTCTTGATCAACTATCCTTATTTGATGATAGCCACTTTTTAGGTCAATCCTACTGAAGTAGGTCGATCCTTGTAGCTTATCAAATAGGTCTTCTACCCGTGGAACGGGAAACCTATTCTTGATAGTGATCCTATTTAGTGCTCTATAGTCGACACACATACGATATGTGCCGTCTTTCTTTTGCACTAATAGCACAGGTGAGCAAAATGGAGATGAGCTAGGCCTAACCATGCCCTTCTCAATTAACTCATGCACTTGCCGCATAATCTCCTCTTGTTGAGCTTGAGAAACTCTATAAGGAGGTTTGTTAGGCGGTGAACTTCCTGGAAGAAGTTCAATTGCATGGTCGTCATTACCTCGTTTAGGAGGTAGCTCACAAGGGATGTCGTCAATAAAGACATCTTGAAACCCCTTGAGAAAATTGGATAACTCTAATTCCTTTTGGTTGCTTTTATTTTCTTTTGCTAAAGCATTAGGTTCATTTTGAGAATCTTTAACAAAAATCATGTACACAGAAATAGAGCTCTTTATTGACTTGTTGAAAGCTGGTGTATGTACAATGGGAATGGTGTTACCCATCTCCCTAGCATCTATATACATGTCCTTTTCCCTGAACTTAAAGGAGATTCTCCTTTCAGGAAATTTAACATGGGCAGCCAGACGGTCAAACCATGGTGCCCCTAGGATTACATCCTCATGCTTGAGAGGAGAGATAAAGAAGTCCTCTTTGTCCACATAGCCTTGAACATGAAGCCTCAATTTCCCGATTAAGGGAGTGACTGAAGCTTCTTGCCCCTTGAAGGCACTGTCTGCGGGTAGGATATCTCCCATCTCGTAGGATTGTATGCCTAGCTTGGTGGCTAACTCCATAGATATGAAATTGTGAGTAGAACCAGGGTCAAAGAGAATAAAAGCATCATGTTCTCTTACCTTTCCCCAAGCATGGCATAGAGGAGATCCTTTGTGGTGAGTTTGATGAATCTCCTCCTCTTGGATTTCAACCAAAGAAGCTCTAGGAGGATCTTGGCGGTTGTTCTTTTGGGGACAAGCGCGGTACGCATGCCCTTGTTCGCCGCACTTGAAACACCGGTTATCTTTACGATAACGCTCAAGCTCTTCAGGAGAGAGTTTATTCTTTCCTTTGTAAACTCCCTTCTCTTTAGCTTTGTTGGAATTGCCCTTAGGAGACTTTTGGACATTGTCCTTCCCCTTAGGCTCATTGGAACCTTTGTTTTCCGGGGGTTTATTATTTCTTTTACCCCCCGTTTGGAAATTGATTCGCGAGGCCACCATAGTATGGTGTATTACCGCCGATATGGTACGTGGCCTTTGGGAGTTGACATACTCCGCCATTTCTTCGGTTAAGCCCGCACAAAATTGTTGCTTTTGCTCTCCAAAATCCAACTTTTTGAAGACAGTGGCTTTGAGTTGTAGGTCCCAAAACTTGTCTACATATTTGTGGATGGATTCATTGGGAGAGAGCTTTAAGCTTCGCCATTCGGTGAGTACTTTGTCTTTGGCATCGGTGGCCAAAAACTGCTTCATAATGGAAGCTCTTAAAGCCTTCCATGTTCGTGGAGCTTCACCGTTGGCTCGTAGGCTAGACCACCATTGTCTGGCGGACTTTTGAAAGTGCATAGCTACATGGCGTAGCTTAGAGGACTCCGTGAAGCCCTCATCTCCAAACGCCGCATCGAATTGTTGGATAAAGGCCAAAACTTTGTCTGTAGCACCGAAGGTGCCATCATAGGTAAGGAAAGAGATGCTCTTCCCTCCCTCTTTGAATTTCTTCAGCTTGGACGACCTCTTCCATGCGGCATAGGATTTCCTATGGCCTCTTCTTTTTGATGGTTCAAAAGTTGCACCATCACTTTCTTCAGAAGATGAAGAATTTGAAGAAGGTGGAGAAGAGGGTGACCTCTTTCTCGCCTTTTTCTTGTCTTGATCTTTGTCGTCTTCACCATAGCTTTCATAAGAGGAAGAGGATGGAGAAGAGGGTGTCCTCTTTCTCGCCTTTTTCTTCTCTTGCTTTTTATCATCCCTCTTTGAATTATGGCATGGAGAAGAGTGTGATGGTCTTCTCCGCTTTGGTGGTGATGGAGAGCGTTTAGCCCGCCGTCTTCGTGGAGCCATCTCCGCCGAGGTGGCGGGAGACTCGCTTCTTTCTCGTTCCTTCGGTGGAGGCTCTTGAGTTCTCCTTTGGGAAGGAGATGCATCATCAAGAAGTAAGTTCTTGAGCCCTTCATATGGATTCTCTTCTTCTTCCCGAATCGGAGAGAGACCTCTTTTGGTAGTCTCACAAGGAGGCTTCCTAGGTATTCTCTCGTCATGGTGATGAGCTTGGAGAATCCCGTGAGCACGGAGCTGCCGTTGCACTTCACTTTGGAGAGATGGATTGCCCATGGCTTGTTGAAGCCTAGAAACAAGATAATTAACAAGCATTGAAGCATCATTAGTAGCTTGCTCATGAGCAAAATCAAAGTTATCAACATTAATTTCACTCTCTTTAATATTGTCAGCCATTCTAACAACTTTTAGGTGTAAACTTTTTAGGTGTACTTTGGCACTTCAAGCCCTAGTTGCTACTCCTCTTTACCCCTTTAGAAAAAGCACTCAAGCTACTGTACCCGCGGCTCGAATACCATTAATTGCAAGGAATAGAAGAGAGGGTCTTTCGACACCAAAACAGCACCGGCTCCTGTCAAGCTTCTAATAGCTCAATAGTGGTTAAGCCGTAGGCAAGCCCCGTAGGACTCCACTATTAAGACCATAGCTCTCGACGGTGATGCCCCGTTAACTGCACAAAGGCAGGCGCACTGCAAGGCTGAAAAATCCCTATTCTACTTACTCACAGGCAATTAATAATACCAACCATTTGTAGCTAGCTTGAGGACCTCCCTTCTTGAGCAAGAAAAGAGAAACCTTGAGCTCTGATACCAATGTAACATTTAATGGCCTAAAATCTTATTTGTAGCGGAAATTAGCATGAACATAGTGGGCATTTCATTAGAATAGATTCCTAATGAGAATTACAAGAGTGCTTGGGTGGAGAGAGCAACAAAAAGCATAACACCTAGTTAGATAGCATCGACAATACTTTCAAAAGAGAGAGCAATTAAGCTATTGACAACAGTTGAGGACCGGATTTTCATGGAGCCGGTCCCCCCTCCAAAAGGCTTTGTATTATGGTTTCTCCCATCAAGAGAGACATTGTACAATACAATTCTTTGTGTTCCTTCAAGACTAGCTAGTGCAATGAAGATGGAAGCTTCATACACCAAGCAAAACACTTAATCAAACACAACTTGAATTATCCCCGTTCTCAGACCCAAGACCTCACACACCTTCGAAGATGGTGAGAGCTAGCAGGGTATGAGAGTAGATTGAGAGGAAAAAGAAGTATCTTACGAGAAAGAAGTACATCTCCTCACATAATCACTCATATTAGCATAGCTTAGCTTAGTAATTAGCTTGGTAGAGAAGATGAGCATGCATTGAAGCTTGGCTCTTGGTTGGATTTGCATCCACATGCCAAGAGAGTGTTGATGTAGGCTTCTATCTCACAAGCTTGGAGTAGGTGATGAGCTCTCCATTAAAGCTTGGGAGGAGATAGAGTATTTTCCCTTCACACATGGTCAAGTGTGAGAGTGTGTGTGTTCATGCCAAGCAAAAATCAGCCCCCCCCCCTCTCTTGGGCGAGCCCTAGCTGCTAAATTAGTCTGGCTTTTGCCTCATTGGACCTCCCCAGGTCAAGCCAATAGGGATTAAGCAGCATAAGTGATAGCCTTCTGACATGTGTCCCCCTTTCCCCTTTTGTGAGAGCTTTAGATAATTAAATAATTAAACTAAACTCTCATTGGACCCCTTTGCCTCCTGGCCAATAGGAATCAGGCAAGACATGGGGCTCCTGAATGCTCATTGGACCCCTTGGGAGACTGCCCAATAGTCTTCTAGGACACTTAATTCTTATTGGTTTCTTTTATTAAATGTTTTTAAATTAATTAAACTAGATTTACTCTAGCCTAATTCTCAATTGGTCCACTTCAAGGGTCTTCCAATAGGAATTGGGCACACCTTGTGGGCATCTGGCCTAGGGAGCTGACATGTGTCCCTCATTCCCTTTGTGTAAAGGGAGCCTGTGTGTGTGTGTGTGGCTTTCTCTCTCATCCCCTAGCTTTGGGGCTCGCCCCCTCCCATGTAGGGATGTAGAAAGAATTTTTGGGCACACACTAAGCATCCAATTTTCCCTAAGGTTGACCTTTGGACACAACCTTTGAATTTTGGAACCTTAGCATTTTGGAAGTCTTAATGGGCTGAACCTTAGGGTCTTTTTAGCCCATTGTTTCACATGGCTCTTTTGCAGATGGCCCCCCCTTTGGATCCCTATTTTCCCTCCTTTGGATCCCTACTGTGGCCGGTCTGCTAACTTAACCAATATTCTAACTTTTTCTCCCTTGGCACTTCCCCACATTAAATGATCAGTTTAATATGAGAAAATCATTTAGGAGAATTAGATATTGATTATTATGACATAACCTCTTGTTCATACACTAAAGAAAACTCTTATGTCTACATTCTTTTGGGTGTTGAGAGTCTTTCTCTTCTTTTTATAGGGAGACAAGATTATTTCAAGATCCATTTGTGAATAATATTCCAACTTGAGAAAATTTGTTGCTTAGTTACAACATTGGTTGTGTCCCTAAGAGTGGTATTTTCATAGGTATGTGTGAGATACCCAACACGTCAATACCAAAATTGGGATGGGGTCCTTGACAGGTCTCTAGGCCTAGTAAAAATCAGAGTCTCTAAACAAGAAAAATCCAAGGAATAGACATTTACCATTGACAATGGCTTGGGTTTATAGCCCTAGAAGAAGACCTAGTCCTGTCTCGCAGCGAAAATGGAACAACATATTAAAAGCCCAAAACTATTTCGGCCCTATAACTTCCACAAGTTGGGTTAAGGGATTCTCAACCAATGATTTTTCCCCTCTAATAGATGTGAGGGCACAACCACTAGTGAATTCCTCTTCTAATTGGAGAAGTTTACTAAATACTTTTAGTGTGCGGGAATGGATAGTTACCTGATTAATCAGGTCCACCCATCCATGATTGACAATGTTAGTCACTTCCCACTTACCACCCCACACTCACACATGATTCTTTTGTTTTCTAATTGCTATCACATTGCTTTAACATTTAAAATAATGGTTTATTTTAACTTTGTGTCACAATGATTCCTTCAATCAAGTATTAAAGACAATATTGAAAAGCATTCTATTAGAAAACAGACATCTTTAAACTTAAGACAAGGTACTGTTAAACAAAAATATTGACCATAATAACCATGACCAGTACTCTTCTTGTCTCAAGACCACCTAAGGGTGGAAAACGGTACCCATTCCTTGTTCACAATCCGGGGTGGATAAACCCCCCACCCAAGGTTCGGGGTTCCCATACACCAAACCAGTTGCGCATACAACCGGGCGGATCTCCTAGGATAAAAAATAGTATCCTAACTTATGTAGAAACATCAAGACATGACACGGAGTAGAAACTCATTGTTCATGGAGGTAATCGAGTTATCCGTGGTTGGAAAGCCATCATTATTCATCAAAATATACCAAGAAGTCGGAGGTGTCTTGAGACAAATTGTCTTAAGGAGGATGATCAATCATATCTTTTCTAATTCAACCAGCCTTTATCCAAACAATTCTTTCCTACTTTCTAAACAAATGCACGTTGATTTCTTGGAAGATGTCTTTCATTTTTAAGCCAGTTTCACCTTTCCTAATTTCTTACTCCTCTTTTTTGTATACAATGTTAATACTTAAGATAAACTTGAATTATTTAAAATTAATTATAATGAAGACCCACCAGGGACTGATTAGGAATTTGTTGTAGAGCCGAGGTTTGAACGCTCTCGTCAGTGGGCCTACTACAAGCCCGGCTTCGTCGTCGTGGGACGCTCTAGCTCATTTTGGAGCTCCGTACTCATCATCAGATGTAGGATTTGCACGGGTCCTTTTGGGTGCCATAACTTCTTATCTTTATTAAAAAGGACATCTAATCATTAGGTAAATTATCTGTAACCCAATCAAGGTTAAATTTGTAGTCTTAATTGGTAAGTTCTTGACCTAGTAATTTCTTATTTGCCTATATAGATATGATAACTTTTGTCCAAGCTTCCTTAAGGGTTTTTTAAGCTCTCCTAATTTTCTAATTTTCTAATTTTCCCATTGAATTTTAAGTTTGGAATCTGCTTATTTGAGCTAAATATTTATTCTATTTACTTTCTCTTAAAAATTTCATTTCCTTAAATTTATATCATTGGTTTACACTTATTGTAATTTTCGTAGAAACTTTTGATCGTAAAGTCTATTTATTTTATTTAATCTTTTGCTAAAAATAAGACTTTTGGTCAATTATAATTTTTAAATTGACTAATTAACTATGGTATAATTATCACAAGTAGAAAAAAATATTTATGACCTCTGGTAATTATCTTTTAATTTTTCAACTTAATTATCTAATTTCCATCTTTAATTTTTAGCTAGAATTAGTCTAATTTGACTTAGATAAATAGAAATGTCAATTTACTAACCTTGAGATAATTATCATAGTCTCTTTATCGTGTAAAATAACTTTGATAAATAGCATCTAATTATCTAGCATGATTTACTAATTTTCCTCTTTAATTTTCAGCTAGAAGTAGTATAAGTTGACTTAGATAAATATCTATATTAATTTTTTAATCTTAAGATAATTCTCACGGCTTCTTTATAATGTAATCTAATTATCTAACTTGACTTACTAATGTTCTTCTTTAATTTTTAGCTAGAATTAGAATAATTTGACTTAGATAAATATCTATATTGATTTTAAAACCTTAAGATAACTATCATGGCTTCTTTATCATGTAATCTAACTTTTTTAAATAGCATGTAGTTATCTAACATGATTTACTAATTTGCCCCTTTAATTTTTGTTAGAATTAGTATGATTTGACTTAGATAAATATCTATATTATTTTTCTAGCTTTAATATAATTATTATTACTTATTTATCATGTAATCTAACTTTGATAAATAGCATGTGATTATCTAACATAATTTGCTAACCTTAAGGTAATTATCACAACTTCTTTATGCTGTTTTTCATCTTTGGTAATTACTATCTAATTATATAAGCTAATAGCTAGTTTCCCTTCTCAATTTATAGTCAAAATCAAGAAATATTAGCTAAGGTAATTTGCCAAAATAATTATCTGTTCTTAAGATAATTATCTCAACTTTATAATGTTGTTTTCCATCTCTAGTAATTAGTATGTAATTATATAAAATAATTTGCTAATTTCCCTTCTCAATTTATAGTCAAAATCAGATAATATTAGCTAAGGTAATTAGCTAAACTAATTATTTGTACTTAAGATAATTATCCCAACTTTCTAATGCTATTTTTCATCTCTAGTAATTACTATATATTTATATAAATTATTTAGTTAATTTCCCTTCTCAATTTATAGTCAAAATCAGATAATATTAGCTAAGGTAATTAGTAAAACTGATTATGTGTTCATGGACTAATTATCTTGGCTTTCTAACAATGATTTCTAGCTATGATAATTATTGTATAATTATCTAAGTGATTTAACTAATTTTCCCCTTTCATTTATACCTAAAATTTGATAATTTTAGCCTAATTGATTAGCTAAACTAATTTTCAATGTATGACCTAATTATCTCAACTTTTTAACAAGGTTTTCTAGCTCTGATAATTACGATGTAATTATCTAAGTGTGTTAACTAATTTTTCCTTTATTTTATGTTTAAAAACAATTAACTTTTGTCTAATTAATCATAGAAACTAATCAAAAAATTTAGAAAATTTTCCTAGCTTCTTGAAAGTCTAATCCAGCTCTGATAGTTATCTTATACTAATCGAAGTTTAATTAGTATAATTACCCTTAATTTAAGACCAAAAAGATTAATTTCAACCCTAATATGGATTAATAATTAATTAGATAATATCCCTAATTAATCTAAATAATCAACAAAATATTAAGAAGTAAGAGAGTAACTTGGATTGTAAATGAGTTTAATCTTCTTAATTAAATTACATTAATTAAGAAAATATAGGTAAATTAGCATAATTTTGCTAATTAAAATGAGATCAGGCTAATTATCGTGGATAATCAGCTAGAGTTTTTGCTCTCTAGTGATTTTTTAGCAGAGTTCTCTCTATGTGACAGAGAAATTATCGAGACTCCGAGTCTGCCTTCAATTGTGGAGAGGGAGGCTTATTTATAGCTTTTTAGGGCTCATAGGTTGTGTTTGGCAGTTCCTTGCACTTCAAGGTAGCCCCTAGCACCACCTGCTGCTTAATCTGGCCTGGACAAGCTCATTACTGCTCCACACAGTCCCCCAAATTGACCCTGCTATTTTTCTGACCCATTACATGCTTTATTTTGAAAATATCTGTAAATGTCTGTAAATATCTAGAGGGTTTTATGATAAAAGTCTTTTACGATAATGATTACCAAGACCTTACAATTTATTAAATTAATTTAATCAACAGTATAAACTTCCAGTGGCCATAACTATGTCAATTTTTATCGAAATTCAGTTCTAATTTTTTTTAATCCATAGTAAAGTCATGATTACGGTTCCAAAAAAACCAATATTTGCCATGGTCAGACAGTTCTACATTGCTTTTTCAATAATCATATCAGTTTGATTAAGCTTTATACAATCTTTAAGTTTTCAAAAACTGGAAACCTTACAATCACCCCAACTTAAGGAATTGAGATGTCCTCATCTCAACTGAAATTGTGAAAGTCTTTTTAAAAAGAGAGGTTTCATCTTCCCGAGTGGCATCCTTGGTGGGATAATCTTTCCACTTTACAAAGTGTTACTGATTACTCTAAGAGTTATTTTTAGTTTCAAGGATAAAATCTAGCTGGAGTTTCTACAATTTCTTAGTAATTACTTGCTGCTCAATTTTTTCCTAAAAGCTCTCAGTGTTGAGACCATCTTAAAAGCCTTTACAAACCAATTGTATCATCTCAAAAACTAGGTTAAATCCATTGTCCTAAAAAAATCCATATATTCACCTTGTCAACATGAACGCGCTCGGTCTAACTGACCATTCAGAGCAATCAGCATTTGACAAGTACTGTGTATTGCCAATCTGAACGCACTCGACGTGTTCTTGACATTCTGAGCAATCTGCATTCCGCAGAAGTTTCCACCATTGCACCAGAGGTACCCCCTCTATGCTCTAACTTGGTTGACCAGTAATATGTAAAGGGTTTTAAGAGGTATCATACCAGAAGTTCTTTTAGTCTCTAGGTCATTTTTCAAGGAAGGCTATCGTGTGCACAAAGAATGTGAGTTGGTTTCTTCATAACTATCTCATTCTCAAGATTCAAATTCTTTTCTTACTATCAAGAACCTCTTTCTCATTTGCTAGATCAACCCTCAATTTCTTGATTGAATGCTAATTTAACTTTAGATTCCTTAAGTAATTTTGGGAAAGAAATTAATGTATACCATTATAACTATTAAGTAACTCAAAGTTTTGCATTATCGATTTATAGTGGTTTACAAAACTATCTATTGTTGTTGATCTCTAGGATTGCTAATTGTGGCCAAGCAAGTGGCTCTTTTATCTTCCTCATTCATTATGGTTGGTTCTCTCATGATTGCATAAGCTCTCGATCCTCTTGCTCTTCCTCTACTTCATCCTCCATTTCTACCTCCTCTTAGATTATCTCCTTGATTTTGAGGAATGGCTCTAGCAGTAGCTCGAGGGTTTTTCTCTTCAGGACAGTTATTTCTATAGTGCCCCATTTGATTGCATCCGTAGCACCTAATGTTTGGGAAGGTCTCCTCCAAGTTTGCTACTGTAGCTACTCCACGTTGTTGATATCCTTGGTTGAAAGTCCCCCTAGCTCTTCCCCTAAAGTTATTAATTCCATTATAGTTCCTTGTAAAGTTGGTTCCTTCAACTGCAAGAGGCTTGGCCCTCAGAAGCGCATCCTGAATTGATGTAGGCCTCATGGCTTTGAGACGTGTACTCAAGGGTTTGTTGAGGCCTTGACAGAAACGAGAAATTTGTTGCTCCATAGTCATCTGGGAAGCATAGCATTGTAAAGACACAAAATTTGTGTAGTACTCCTCCAGAGAAAGCCCTAATTGGTGTAGACCAAAGAATTCATTCATCTTGATAGCCTGATGTGCAGGAGGGAGATAGCATTCTTTGATTTCCTGCTTCATTTTCTCCCAAGGACTACTCATGGGATTATCTTTGCAGTGTTGCTTCCACCAAAGATTGACATCTCCGTTGAGACAGAACATACCCAACATTGTTTTTTTTTCCTAAGCAGTTCCTACAGTTTTGAAATAGTTATCTATAGCATCTAACCATGCTTCGGTATCTTGCTCTAAATTCGGTCCCTCTCCCTTGAAGGTAGGGAGTTGGACTCGATTTAGTAGTAATTTTTCTCTTGAGTAATAGTGTAAAGGCTATTTACTTGAGTATTACCCTGGGATTGAATTAGTGGAATTTAGTACTCGATGAAAATCTCTCTTACTTATGCTTTTAACTTATCTCACACTCAAAACTTTTGCACATAGGATGAAGACAATTGTCAAACCATAAATAAAACTGCTTATAGCATACCTATGAGAACCATAGTATGTACAAGAGCTAATACAATCCATGAAGATCCTACTATGTACAAAGGTGACGACATTCCTATACTAAAATCTTACATTTTGGGTGGATCAAATATAGGATCAAAGTATACAACATCTTTTTGTCCACTAAAACTAGGACCTACAGTTATGGGTCTAATTCTACCTGGGTAGATTACTTTAGACACCTGATCAAACATGCACTGATTTTATGATACTTGGACATCATCTACCACAAGGGTTTCCTCTGGATTCTCCATCCCAATAAAAAAGTATACCACTAATTAGCTAATTTCCCTTCTCAATTTATAATCAAAATCAAACAATATTAGCTAAGGTAATTAGCTAAAATGATTATCTATACTTAAGATAATTATCCCAACTTTCTAATGTTGTTTTCCATCTCTCATAATTACTATGTAATTATATAAACTAATTTTCTAGTTTCCCTTTTCAATTTAAAGTCAAAATCAAACAATATTAGCTAAGATAATTAGCTAAATTGATTATATATATTTAAGATAATTATCCCGACTTCCTAATGCTATTTTCTATCTCTAGTAACTACTATGTAATTATATAAACTAATTAGCTAATTTTCCTTCTCAATCTATAGTCAAAATCAGACAATATTAGCTAAGATAATGAGCTAAACTAATTATCTGTTAATGGACTAATTTATCTTGGCTTCTTAGCAATGATTTCTAGCTATGATAATTATTGTATAATTATCTAAGTGATTTATCCAATTTTCCGCTTTAGTTTATTCTTAAAAACATATTATTTTAGACTAATTAATTAGCTAAACTAATTTTCTATACATGACCTAATTATCACAACTTTCTAACCAAGTCTCCTAGCTTTAAAAATTACATTGTAATTATCTAAGTGTGTTAACTAATTTTCCATTTATTTATGTTTAAAAATAGTTAGTTTTTGCCTAATTAATTACAAAAACTAATTGAAAAATTAAGAGATAATTTTTCTAGCTTCTTGACAATCTAATCCAGCTCTAATAATTATCTTATACTAATATAAGTTTAATTAGTATAATTATCCTTAATTTAAAACCAAAAAGATTAATTTTAGCCCTAATATGGATTAATAATTAATTAGATAAATCCTATCTTAATCTAAGTAATCAGCAAAATACTAAGAATAAAGAGAGTATTTTATATTGTAAATAAGTTAAATCTTCTTAATTAATTAAATTAATTAAGAAAATAGAGATAAATGAGCATAATTTTGCTAATTAAAAAGGGATTAGGCTAATTATCGTGGATAATCAGCTAGAGTTTTTTCTCTCTAGTGATTTTTTAGTAGAGTTCTCTCTATCTGAGAGAGAAATGACCAGGATTCCGAGTCTACCTTCAATTGTGGAGAAGGGGGGCCTTATTTATAGCTTTTTAGGCTCATAGGCTGTGTTTGGCAGTTTCATGCACTTCAACGTAACCCCCAGCCTCCTCCTAGCGCCACCTGCTACCTAATTGAGCCTGGACAGGCTCATTACTGCTCCACACAGCCCCCAGATCGACCTTGCTATTTTTTTCACCCATCACATGCTTAGTTTTGAAAATATCCATAAATATCTCGAAATATCTAGAGGGTTTTATGATAAAAGTCTTTTACAGCAATGATTACCAAGAACTTACAATTTATTTAATTAAGTCAATCAATAGTATAAACTTCCAGTGGCAATTCTACATTGATTTTTTAATAATCATATCAGTTTGATTAAGCTTTATACAATCTTTAAGGTTTCAAAAATTGGAAAACTTACAGTATGACCCAACTAATATACAATCACTTCATAGGTGTTGAGGGTCACGGTTTGATCTCTTCATAGTTGTACTTTCAAGGAAAGAAGTCCTCTATCTGCCAAGGAAAGAAGATCACTTCATAGGTGTTGAGGGTCACGGTTTGATCTCTTCATAGTTGTACTTTCAAGGAAAGAAGTCCTCTATCTGCCAAGGGGTAGTGGACAAGTTTAACTTCCCAAGTTGATTCAAATCACTATTGGACATGGTAGACTATGTTGGTCACCTTATAGATTGAGTAGTTTTCATGAAGATTCTGACCAAAGGGTTTGACACTACAGATTCTAACCAAGGGGTTTGGATTGCCATGAAAACACCCACGGTTATCAGTTCAATACTTCTTTTCACTAATTTTTCAGTTAGTGTTTAATAGATCAAAGACATACTAGCTCTTTTGAGGCTAGCTTTTTTATAAGGTATCTTTTATGTTGTATCTTTTAGGATTGCAAAGTGCACTCGACTCCGGTAAGTGAACGCTATTTTTAACCTCCAAGTATGCCTAGGATTTGGTTTCATTCATATGATTTAGTTGAATTTTCCAAGTTGGATGTATATGCTAGAATAATTTCATCCATTTTGTTCTTCATACACATGAGAAGGTCATTTAGGAGCAAAGAATTTTGGGACAGTAGTGTATCGGATACATTTTTGTACCCTGTAATTGTCGACCTACATGGTAGGGTTTCGTTTGTCACATGTTGTCACAAGGGGAACAACATGGTCTAGGAACATTAACTAGTGTGGATTACGAGTTATGAGGGTTTCTCTCACTCATATTGTTGAGTGTTTGCAATGGCCTCCACACACAAGTACATCTTGCACTTGCTAGATGTTATTTTTCTTGACCTCATTATATGAGACATATTCCACATGTGGAGAATATGAGTCTTTGGGACAAACATTGGTGCTTGTTTACTTAATTATGTGTTGTGATAGAGTCCCTAGGTGCTGGTCAAATCTGTTTTGTAGACACTTTGATCAAGTAGTATCATGAGCAATTTCAGTAACCAAAAATTTTTGCGTACTTAGAAAGAGCTGTTAAGGTTATCAAGTGCTATTGGAAACATTAACGGATGGTTGTTCATGCATATAGCAAGGCTAGGTATTGTTAATGAAAATGTTTCATTTTTGTGCCTAGAGATAATTTTTGTTTCACATTCTATTATGGTTCAAACATTTTAACAAGGTTTGCAAACAATTGCAGAAGGAAGTATTTTGTTCTTTATAGAACTATTTACCCCCCTATTTCGTGTGTGCTATGAGAATCGTATCCTCTTGGAAATTCTAGTCATGAATTTGCAGGTTCGGATTTGTTTTTACTAAGTGCATATAAACTAGGTGTTGTGGACCCTAGTTTTTAGCAAAGGCTAGTTTAGAGCAGCATGCAAATTCATGAAAGTGGTAGCTTATGAAACATTTTGCACTTTGTGTGCAGTATTTCGATGATATTAATTGTGGGTCACCAAATCACCATCAAAGGTCATGGCTCGGTGTTGGTGATTGTCGATTACCTGATTAAATTTTGTATAATTTATCATGTTCCCTTTTCAATCTCTATAGTTAACCAAGTTGGTTGTTCATAATATTGTTAATTACTCATCAATGTTGCAAGTATTTGTGTCTCAAGTTTACCAGTCATTTTTGGAATACTGTTTGTAAACAATTGGGAAACACAGCTTAGTACTGCTAATCATTCAGAGGCGGATATGCAGTTTACAAGTGTTAATCTTGTGCTAAAGAATATGCCAAGCACATATGTTAGCATAAAGAAATCTAATTAGAAAGGTTATGTCCAGTGTATTTTTTTTGGACACCGACCTTAAAATATTACTCAGGTTTTTGGCAAGAAAATGAATCTAAATTTATGAATTTGGTGAGCAAAATATTTTAAAATTAAACTTATCATTTTTTCAACAAAAATTTTATTTTAGACCTTAATTGGTCATTTTTTTCATTATCACGTGTAAGGATAAAAGGAACATCTCTTACAAAAAATTTATATAATAGAAAGAAGTGATTTAAGTAGTGCCACCTAGACTTTTCAAATAAGTATCAATGTCACAACACACCTTATATGTACTAGGGTTTTGCTAGAAGACAACATCTTGTTGAGTAGGGTAAGGTCTTTGAAATCTAGATGAAAACTAAATGAGGAAGTGTGAAGATCTCATACCTCCTACATAAAGTCTAGTTAATTATGCATAGGTCAATCATCGAAAAGCTAGGAGAATGAAAAGAAAATTAATTATGATGATAGGAGCCCATTAAAATTCCATGTACCAAAATCTTATAAGCACATGTAGGCTTTAATATTTTGGGTCCCATGTCATAATGTGATGTGTTTCATCAAACCTACTTGGCCCTCAATCTCCCCTACCATCAAGTTCTTCAGCGGGCATATCTTTGGTGACTAGCTACCCCAAAATACAAAACCTTATAGCAAAGTCTGGCGAAAAACATCTTAAGGTCTACACCAATGAGAGCCAAAAAAAACAGCTCAAAAAATTCAAGATTAGCCAAATTGGCGATTTTTAGCCATACACTGGTTATGTCTCTAGTTGGAGTTTGCTTACCATGAGGAAAACTATGTTCTACTAAGTTTAGTCCCTTCATGTTTAGGGCAGATTTTTAACCTTGACCACCAGTTGGTGGGGCTGTTCTACTAAGTTTAGTCCCTTCATGTTTAGGGCAGATTTTTAACCTTGACCACCAGTTGGTGGGGCTGTTTACTGATGAAAAATGATAACAAATCAAGGAATTTATCTTGGCGAATAAGTTATGTCAGCCTCTTACTTTCATGAAAAGTGGGAAGAGGTATTCTTTAAGACACCTCTTAGCTATGAAGACTCATTTAAGTGAGTTCTAGATGGAGTCTAAACGCTATGTTGGGTATGGTCTGGTTACACAAGATGATTGCAAAGGGACAACAATGTGGAAAATCAAGATGTTCTTCTTGATTTTATTCAACATCTTGCTCAACCGTGTTTTGGTCAAATGGATAGTTTGAATCGTGAAGGATGCCACTATGAAAAAAGTTAGTGTTCTTACAAAGTTATCACCACTTTTGTTTTTGAGGATGAAAATGCTTGTCCAAGGGGGGAGTAATGACAGGCCTAAGGTAGGACTAGGTAGTAGGCCAAGGGTTGGGACGCTCATGCAGTTTAGGTAGCTATATTTAGTAGGCCAGGGACCTATATATAGCATGGATGGGTCGAGAGTTGCATACATAAATTCCCAATCTCTTTAAAAAAATAGCCTTAAAAAGGTGCACCAAGATTAGACAGGATCCACATCTATATCGCTACTTGTAAGAAGGTAGTGCATACAAACACACTATGTGCCAATACATGCAAAGAAAAACACCAAGCTTTCTTGAAGTGCATTTTAATTTATACTCATGTAACCTTACTTTATGTACGTTAGCATCTAGCAATATTCTTATCAATCAAGTATCTTATCTATAAGAAATGCCAGTAGGTGTATGACCCTATAATCTTAAACTTGCTATCTATTAGAGGGTATCCGGAGAGATATCCTCTTGCAAATGAAAGGAAAGCGTCCGGGCAAAGAGAAAAGGTAGCCAACTATGTGGAAAGTGTAGCTGGAAGACAACAATCCAAGGCAAGGCAGCTAGGTGATGGGCAATGATTCAAAGGAATGGCAACCAGCTACCACTTAAGCACAAGGGCGAAGAAGAGAGTATTTTTTTAATAGGGTGACACTAGAGTTTATGACAACGTCTTGGATTTAGCCAACTGGCTTAGGCTAAAGACTCATCATGAACTCAAATGTGACAAGATAGAGAACGGGGACTTGCTCGCTCTCTCTCTCTCTCTCTCTCTCTCTCTCTCTCTCTCTCTCTCTCTCTCTCTCTCTCACACACACACACACACACACACACACCCTTTTTCCTTTTCCGTAGACCTTATAAGGAAAGGCTAAAAGATTGCATAATTTAGAGGCACCATCCATACCTTAAACATTTTGACAAATGAATGTATGAAATTGACCATACAATGGTACTAGAGGCAGTTAATGGAATAGTATATTGTAAACTAAGGGTAGAGAAATGCCTCTTATGAATTTTATTTTATTTTTTTCTTCAACATTTAGGCTTGTGGGTCAATAAAGGAACAAATGGAATGAGGAACACTTAACCATGGTGAAAATATCTCTCTCTTACAAAATTTGCTAGATCACTTAAATTAAAATAAAGTTCAACTTCATTAAACGCAAGCCTTTGGCATGATTTTCATCTCTACATTTACAACATTTGTAGTAGATTTCAAGCTGGTTTTAAGCATTTGAATGATCTAGATTGTTGTGACCGCTATTCTAGAGTTAGAGTACTAAATGAGTTAGACTCTCAGATGATTAGATGAGGACTTCAAACTTCAGGCGACTTGAGATCACACTAGATGAAAAAAAAGAATTGAATTGAACTAAAAGACTTCAAATTATAGACATGGAAATATATGTTTAGATTCAAAATCAATTTCATATATAAGGGTTCTAGAAAGAGTGATATGAAAGTACAATTGTTACAAATTAGGCTCAATAAAGAATGCTCCTTAGCTTACAAGATACAAGAGGGTGGCATCAAGAGTCTCAAAATTGAAGAGCCTCAAGTCAAAAGTCTAGAGTCTAGAGAGCCTAGAGTGTTGAGTCCCCAAAATGGGATTGGTCGGTCCTATTTATAGGTGTCCGTAGTGTAGTCTAATTGGTAACACTGTCACACAAAAGTCTAGAGTCTAGAGCCTAGAGTGTTGAGTCCCCAAAATGGGATTGGTCGGTCCTATTTATAGGTGTCCGTAGTGGAGTCTAATTGGTCACACTATCACACAAAATTGGGTAACTGAGGGTAACTTCACAAGGTAACTTGTCCACATAAACCCCCATGCAAGGTATCTCTAAGACCTGATTCCCACCTTCTACATCCTCCTCCCCTTTCTTGAACTTTCCATATACAAAATTTCACATTTTGATCTGGCTTCACCTCTTTTGCTTAGTCTTCCGATTATTTGGAGCCTTCTTCACTCCAAGCCTTTGGACCTGTTGAACTGGTCGTTGTGTAGGCATGGCCACCAGTTGCTACTACGAAGGTATCTTTACCTTCCTTGTATGTGAAAACATATAAGCATTTCTTCTCGGTTAAGTCCCCAACGTTGGGCTCATCACACTTATAGTAGAGCATTTGCACTCCACTGTCATACTAGTACATATAGAACATGTAATGAGGTGAAGTAATGAGAGCATAATCCACTTTCTTATCAAAATTCTCATCAATTTCCGCCCCATATTGATCCCCTTTCCATCCACATTGGTTGCAATTGAACACTACTTGAACATACACTTTGGAAAAATTTAAATGCATTAATACTGATTTTAATTGAAACCTTTCTTGGCCCAACCAATTTAATAACCATTGCAAAATCAATTGCTCATATCCTATAGCCCTAATCATCCAAAACCAATGGGATTTTCTATTTTTGTCTATAAGGATATGTACACTTGATTATGACATCTTGCAAGCACACAAATTAATAAAATTATTACCATATCCAAGCATTTTGGCATGTACAAACCCACATGTTGTATTGCTAATGTTGATTTGAGTTGCCACATCTACTCGCCTAAGCTTCGCATTAGAAATATCCAACTTTGGCGGTTTTTCTTTAGGTTTGACATCAATCTTATCTTTGTTGCCTATTAATCCCCACTTGTCCACAATATATTATTGGCTACCTTGCTTTTGGATGTTTTGTTTGTACAAGTGTTTACTACAAGTCTGTATAATCTTTGTCCAAACAATCAGAAAACGTACATGGATCGCGATCCGTGTTCCATCAAATCTCGACCCCAAATTTAACTTGATGATTACTTGCAGTGTATGTAGTCTACTCCAACACTTATTTTTAAATTTGGAAAATATTTTTTTAATCAAAAGTAAATTTTTATGTCTGCCATGCAATTTTTGACTAGCTATTAGTTTTTTGATGATTTGGTCTACCTTTTTGCAATTTTTGTTATGGTACCCTTTGCAAAAGTTTTTCCAATTGTTGTCAGCTATCTATTGCTCAAATCTCAACCTCAGATAGTCAAAATATACATGGATTGTGATCCATTTTGGCATGAAATTTGGTCAGCAGGATGCTCAAACCTTGTAGAGGCCAATTCTCACCCCTTTTTGGATTTGGATCTTTAAAAGTTAGAAAGGCCCAAATTTTGGTCAAATTTCAAGGTTTTTGTGTCTTTTACCCAATTTCTTGATTTTGAGTGTGTTTCAGTTTCAATTTTTCTCCAAAATTGTGTGTTCACTGACTAGGGACCACCCTGGACCCAATGGTATTAGTTTCTGTTCAAAAAATCACAAAGATACATGGATCGTGATCCATGTTCCTCCACCAAACTGGATGAAACTTTCCAGATTACTTCCCTTAGGTTTGGTTATCCCTTTTTCCGACAAATTTTTGGGTTTTGATCAACTTTTAAGCTTTGACCAGTGCTTAGACCACTACTCTCATCAATGCAATCCTCTTGAGTGTTTGAAAGTACTAGTAGGATGGACACCTCCTCCTTCATCTTTCCACCTTTTATCAAGGCACCATCCCATGACAAGACCCTATCCAACATCCCTATATCAGGTTTCATCTTGACAATGACAAGTTTGTTTTCTATGGGAGATTCTTGTGATATTTTCATGTCTACTCTGAGTCTTTCCATCTCTACTATAATTGGAGCACATGCCAAGTAGATCATCGATCAACCACAAATCCTTCTTCTTTGTTGTTAACCATTGAACACGAGAAAAGCCCAAATTTGTATGATTTATCCCACCAAAACTCAATGTAATTTTTTTTTGGGACTCGATTGAGTTTCCAAATTGTAATATACTAAGTATGCGGATTAGCCGAACCCATGGTAGAAAGTAAGAGATGATTCTAATAATTTAGAACCTCCAAGGCTGAGGTAAAAAGGCCAATTTTTGTAATTCTAAGGGCAACTTTTGAATTAATCAACTTTTGAGCTCAACTAAGTGTGTCATGAGTTTTGTGTGAGAGAGTGAGTGATCTTCTTCTACTCTCTATGCGTGCTACATAAGCTACATTGCAAAGATGTCTTCACCCTTGTGTTAGCAACGGCAAGAGCTACGCGTCGATGCCAAGCTTGCAGAGTTTTGGTCTCTTCACGAAGAGCTCCCCCACAAGATTCAAGGTGATTTTTCTCTATAACCGTGCATCCGATTAGAGATTTCTATATGTCATTGCGTTCATGGGGAGTAGAACTACACATTAGACTTTAACACATTGAGAATCCATGACCTGTAATTTTTGGTATGTCTTCATACGCGATCGTTGCACCAAGTGTTTACAAGTAGTGAGTTGGGTTAGAGACTTTAGAGTAGTGTTCTTTAGGTGTGTAGAGGTCATCCCTTGATTTTCGTGATGATTCGACAACGTTAGGTCTTGTTTCGGAGATTGTAGCCATTGTAGGTAAGATAGATTTTGTGTATACATAGTGGGCTTTGAATTTGTTTTCCTTGTTGTTAGTGATTTTTCATAGAAGGTCAAGTAGATGATTGACACCCATCTATTTGTTTCCATGCACCTACGGGTCAAGCTCCATCCTTGGTTGACATCTTGTATGTTGGCCTAGTTCCTACTTTGCTAGCAACTGCCAGTAGCGAATATGTCCGGCAATATTGGCACCGCTGCCAAGGACAAGAGCCCTAGGTAGGTGACCTTAGACTAATCCTATGAGGTGAGAGTTCCTCTGGTCTACAGGAATCTTGTTATTTTACTCTAGGTAGGATCCGAAAGTATGAATTTTGAGATTTTAGAGAGGTTCTAGGGAGCATGTTTCTTGCCTGGGTCTTTCGCGGTAGATAGTTTTAGTTATTTTGGTATAGTTGTGATTGTTGGTATTTGAGTGGTTGTGGTGTTGTGAAAGTGTTTACTTGTCCGTATGTGGCAGTAAAGTGTGTTTCTACCCATGATTGCAAAACCCCACATGATGAGTAGGAGAAGTTGTAGATATGACATGTAATTGTGATCTAGAGCTATTCATCATTGACATTATTTTCTTGTATGCTTGCTTGCATATGTAATCTTTGAAAATTTGATTTTTAGAGATAAGTTGCAATAAACAAGCTTCAGTAGACATTTATGCATGGTTGAGTGATGATGGGCATAAAAGAACACATATGCAAGAGATCTTGATGAAAAATCTGCAATTTGTAGACATCATACACATATGATGTCTTAGGGCCTAGCAAGAGACATAATTTGATAAAACAAAATTCACTAGAGTGTTCCAAAGGGGTGTTTTAACCTAAATACACCTTGGGACTAAGGTTTTGACCAACATTTTGCCCCCAAAAGACAAAAATCGAGTGTGGAAACGGAAAAAATAGGAAGCTTGTGATTCAATGCATATTTTTGCATTGAAAATTTGTAACAGTGCTTTGGAAGAAGTGTTGAAGAGTTGGGGATACCTGTGCTTGAGTTTTGAACCAAATCTCCCCCGCAGACATCATACGCATATGATGTCTCAAGAGTAGATTTGGCAATCAAACTAGGCATTTGACTTGACACCCATAGTCTTCATATTATATAGAGCACATACACCAAGTTTCATCTCATTTGGACATATGAACTGGGTATTCAGAAAGTTTTACTCTTTTCTGGAAGTTTGGTGGAAAAAAGTGGTGATAAGGTGCAATTTTGATGTCCAAACTTTGTTGTAAGCACTTGTGCATACTGTACACATCAAGGGGCACCTAGGAAAGAAACATAAATTGATTCTAAAAAATTAGACATTATAAGTGTATGATGTCTGGGAGGCCAAATTTTGGGCTAAAAGGCACCTTTGTGTGAACCATTGTGTTTAAGACCATCTAAGGAGTAAATAGGCCAAGTCCCATTGACTTTGAAGCAATCTAAGGCTAATAGAGACCCAGAGATGGATTTAAGAAAAATGAATGCTTGATTTGACCATATCTAGCACAATAGATGTTGAAATTACATTCTGCAAGTGGCAGTGAGTTTCTTGTATGGTGGAGATTCTCTGGAATGAAATTCACTCCATTTTGACCAGATAGACATCATACATGTATGATGTCTTAGGGGTATATTTAGTGACCAAAATTGCCGAAAAATCTTACTAGGGTGTTAAACATCTCAAGGAAATCTTAAGGACCAATTTCACCCAATTTGGATCAATTTTATCCTAGTTAACCTCTTGGAGAAGCTGGTAGCGACCAAGGCCTACATAGGAAAAATTAACCTACCTACTACAAGTGTTAGAACTTCAAAGTGAGACTATGTTTGGATTAAAAACATCAAGGAGAGTGCATGGTTTAAGTTTGAGTCAATTATGAGGGATTAGACATCATACGTGTATGATATATACAAACCAATTTTAGTGCTCAAAATGAGAATTTGCTGCTCTAGAAGCCTTTGCTGATATCCTAGCACTCCATTTGTCTTATCAGATCAAGGTTTGGAGCTCATACAAGGATCTTGTCTTTATATACAGTAAGTGAGGATTACTAATTTGACAAAGAATTGCAGAGTCAAATTTTTGTACAGATAGCCAGAACCAAGGACCTTGCAAGTTGGTAACAGTTGAAATTGCAAAGTACTCTACTAGTTTGAAAAGCGACTTGGAAGAAAACGAGGACAAAGGAACAACTGCAAGAAGACTTCTAAAGTAAGAGGTTTTGGTTGATAGTTGTTTGTATAAACAATGAGGAGGGAAACCACTATCTTATTATCAAAGACCTTGAAAATTACAATCAATATGGAGACAACGTAGCAAAAGGGAAGATGGTCAAGAGACTCAAGAGATACCTCCTAAAGTCACACTTATCAAAGCCTACTACATTCATGACAAGAGAGTGGAGAGAATGGCGATGATTCATGAAAATATTGGGATTTACAAGCACGAAGAAGGAAGAGTCACCTCTTACTACCGATGCATGGAGCCCCATGTGAACGAGTTAAGCATGGAAAAAGTCTTATACTTGTTTTCATATGAGTCGATAACGGGAAACCATATTATTTTTGTCGATAAGTATGGATGAGCATACGAGCCAACTCATCCAGACGATGTAGGCAGAGTGATAAGCCGAAACTGATGGCACAAGCTTTGGTAGAGAATCAAAATCCCATAGAAACCCCAAGCAAGTGTAAAAATACCTTCTCGGATGATTAGGAAACCATAACACAATTGATTAAACAACCACTACCTAACCCTCAGAACTCACAAGCATCACCACTATCATTTCAAGTGTGGCTCAAGTAGTTTGCAGGACCACATGCGAACACAAAAGGGGGTCAATATGAGGCTGTGGGTGGTAGGGCTAGAAGCACCACCAAAACCACCACTCCATCAGCAATACCAAGGTGAAAGTAGGACGAGAATGCTAAATCCTATCAGGACGGAAGCACCACAATAAGAACAAGAAGAAAGAAGTCGATCAATAGATGAACACTTGCTAGACCAGTTAGGAACTATGGATTAGGAGAACCCCTAGGAGAGAAACATGTACCATATCCCAAGCCAAAAAGGGCTTATAGAGGAGGAATAGAGGATCATATGTTTAGGATGATAGATCACCGGAGGATCATACCTTCTCAAGTCCAAAATTGGGCTAACAAGAAATATTCAAGAAATAGGGATCCAAGGGACCATGTAGCAGCCTTTGTGCGTGTCATCAAGGCTGAGTAGGTAGTAGTGGACTTTTCCACATAGCTCATAGGATTTGGGTTAACCCTAGAGGAGGATGCCGCCACCTGGTTCAACTATGTTGAGCGTAGAGATTTTGAATCAATGTAGAAGGTATTTGACTAGTAATTCTATCAAAGAGAGATAGCTCATAATACATTCTCACAAATCCATAAGTTCAAATAGAAAGAGGAAGAATCCATTAGGAAGGCAATCTTAAGGTTGAAATGCTACATAAAATTATGCCCTGAGGAAGAATAACCAACTGAGTCTTGACTCATGATGATATTTATCCAAGGACTAAGAAATGCAGATCTTCAAAAAGGTTTATATATGAACTAGATCTCAACTCTAAACTAGTTGACCAAGGAGGCTCTATACCTAATAGACAATTGTGCTCTCTACAAGGAAGGGGACTACAAAGACTTAGATGATGACTCATCATCACAAAAAATTAGAGCTAAGTCTACAAAGTCGGCACAAAAGAGCGAGGTAATGATGAATCAAGAGAAATGTGTTGAGGAAGTCCTCAAAAGGATAAGCTCGTTTTCTAAGACACAAGCTAAGCAACCTAAGTGGTATGCCATTGAGCAAAAATGGATGAATCATGCTACAAAAGAGTGTTACTACAACAAGGGGTATGAGAGAGAGTGATAGTATACCCCACTTGTCCAAGTAGCACCTCCTCAAGTACCACCAATTCCTAGGTATGGACCAGTAGGGATTGAACAAACACATCCAGTTTTGGGGCAACAACCACCTCTAATAGGAACGCGACCAGTGGGAATTAGTTATACACCCACTATAGAGGAATAGGAGGAACAAGCTTTAGTGTCTGTGCCTGTGTATTACAAAGATCCAAGTGAATATAGGACTAGTTCAACATACTATCCACCCAAAGAGACAAAAGCACCCAAACCTTGGAGCATGATTGGGGATGTTGGACCACC
Organism: Adiantum capillus-veneris; assembly: GCF_014529385.1. Taxonomy (NCBI): domain Eukaryota; kingdom Viridiplantae; phylum Streptophyta; class Polypodiopsida; order Polypodiales; family Pteridaceae; genus Adiantum; species Adiantum capillus-veneris. Next base: position 156,732,134 of record NC_140940.1, on the reverse strand, counting down.
AATATCTGCTCATGCTGCAGGAGTAGGTAGATACACTTTGGATGAACGCACATTGTTATTCACAGCCAATGGGGGGTTAACAAGACCAAGACCTGTCTATCAATGGAGAGTGGCTCCACGAGCATCTCGTGCCAACCCTTAGGACCGTGCTACAAGTGTGGTGGTGAACACCTTCTGAAATATTGTCCTCACACAGAGATCATGAGAGTGAATTTTTATTGTCCAAATTGCGGCATTACTCATTTGATTAGTGACTGTCCAAAAAAACCCAAATAACAGTGAAAAGTACATTAGACATAGTGGGGGAGATCCCATCAAGTAGAGGTTTAGAAAATGAAATGGTGATACCTATACATGTTGTCACAAGAGTGCAAGCTCAAAAAGAAAGAAAAGAACCGATAATTGAGGAACCTAAAATAGAAACGCCTAGTTATGAACGAAAAAGTCAACGAAACACATAGAAAGCTAGGAAGACGTGTATGAAATCTAGGAAGGGACGTTTTCCTGCCATGGCACGTACATAATGTGAAATAAAAACATTACCCTCACTTTTGACACTTCTTAATGCATCGGAATAAAAACAATAATGTACATATTGTGATATATGCTGAAGCGTCTACTATAATAGATGTCATGTACATACCTATTTGGGAAATTGTGGCCCTGCATGTGGTACCTTTGCGTGCTTTCCCACTTGATAAGATGATTATTTTGATTTTATGATGTACATATTCCAAGTATTTCATGGTGGCACACTCATCTCGCATATAAAGACTGATGCAGCCAAAAACTGCCGAAAATAGCAGCTAACAGGCACTGTTGTAGGATTGCATGAAAAGGAATCCAAAATGGTATATTGATGAAAAATGATGAATATCTATGTTTTTTATGCTTATGCAAGTGATCCCACAAATTTAGGGATTTTTTTGACTCCGTTTGGGATAATTCGCATAAAAAATGGTCTTTTTGGGGTCAAAAATGAGCTGAAAATGAGCTGAGAATGCCATGGGGGAAGATAGGGGAGGGATTATTTTTGTTGAATAAGCCTACAATTTTCTTATATTGTGCAATAGCTTCCATGTTTGACCAATCTATGTGTGTTGCAGTCCCGCCTCTTCATAATCTTGTATCTGAGCTTGTGAGGGAGTGAATTAGGGTTTCCCCTTACCAAAATGGTGTGTGGGCTTCAGCTCAGAAGCTCTTAAATATCTTCAAAATAAAAAAATCATCACCGCGAAGGTGGAAGCTCGAGCATTTCTTTTGATTGTTTGATGTTACGACTATGTAATTGGGGGCGAGGCTACATGATACCATGAAAGAGGTTTGGATTTTGATTGAGATTTGTGCTTGTATGAGCATTGAGGTTTCATGGTTGAAACTTTAGTGTTTTTAAATGATCTTTTTAAGTGAGCTTGAATTTGATTTGGTGATCCTCTCATGATAATCTCAACTACGAAAACAAGCAAATTCCAAGCACGATAGGAAAGAGGGTTTGTGACTTTGCTGTCATGAACGCTCTTAAATTTTAAGTCACCCTTAGAAAGAGGGTTGGTGATTTTACATAAAATATTTTCTTAAAGTGTTTGTGACTCTCATCACAAACTCTCACAGCCAGAGGTCTTGCACCTTCCCAGCTAGACCGCCCTCATTCCAACATTTCTGGTGAACCCGACGCGAAGCAGCTTGGGTGGGTATTTGCGATGATATAAATTTGGATGTGCATGATGTGATTTTAGCAAGGGATAGAAAATATAGAGTCAAAAAAAATTCAGCTTACCAAAGTGATGTAGATGGAAGAAGCGGTGGGGATTGCATTGGGTGTAGTGTACGAGAAATGTAATGTCTTTGAGGGTTATGACCCACGAGGCTTTCTTGAGTGCTATGCAATGGAGATGAGGGTTCAAGGGGTTCCTAAAAGATTGATGATTATGTCCTTTCAACAATTGGTGGCTCTAGATTTCTATCAGTAAGTACAAGAGATTGCAAAGGAATGTAAAGACAACTGGGATGCTTTTACAAATGCTTTTACACAAGAAACCTTGGGCTTTATGGAATGGGAAATGGAGCGCATTGCTTCTACAAAAGTAGATATTGTGCAGAATATTGAAAGTAACAAATTGATACAAGTACCATGCTATACAATTGATCGCAATCAAATTCATGCTATACAATTTGATCGCAATCAAATTCATGAAAAACTGGAACCTATAATAGATGAGTGCCTTCTACAGGATAAAACATTGTTACTTGCAAAAAATGATATACTCAAATCTGTTTATGCAAAACTTGTTGTTTCAATTTTGGCACATGAGCATTGTGATTCCTTGTGTGATGCTATGGAGTTTGCACATAGATCTATGGTTGAAGATATTATGGATGGCACTCAATCTATAAAAGATTCTTATGTGATCTCAATTTCTATTGGGGCTCCAAGTTGATATGCAACCACCCACTCCTACTAATGAGTGGAAGGGTCACGATGATGAAATGGAGAAAGAATAAACTTCTATCTTTGTGAAGCATGCTGATATTTGTGAGATTGAAGTACAAAGGTACTTGAAACAAGGTGTGATGGTAGAGAAAAAGTGTGAAGGAAATATGGTCTATATGCATACCACATGTAATGAGGATCCATTACATCATGGGATATGCTCTCAAGAGGGTCCCATTGGAGGGGATCTTATGTATCTTCTAGATGAAGGTTTGGATGGTTTCCATGCCACATACAACAAGGGTTTTGAAAGATATCAATCATGTCATGAATTGGGACAAGAATAATAGGAGGACATGGAGCTTATGGATCTTTTAGATGATGCTATGGAGGAATTACAAGCTCCTTATGATAGGGTTTCCAAAAGTAAAATGAGATATGTGATCTAAAAAAAGAAGAAGATGAGCATGATTTAGATCTTATGATATTCTTGGATGATGTTTTACATGATTTCTTGCATATAAGAGAAGTTATGCATGTAGCTTATGAGGCACCAAATGAGGTAATGGAAAACATGGAGCTTGATGATTCAGGGATGCATGCTGAAATTTTGGATACTAGAGGGGGTGATGCAAATTCACTAGAAATTCATGCTATGTGGCATATGTGGAAATTTTTGATGTTACCATACGACCCAAGAGGACATTATGATGCTTATGGACTTTTTTTGAGTATTTATACTCCCTTCGATAGAGGGAAATGCTTTGATGTTCTTGATGGATATCCCTCTAATCTTATGCCTATCAATTTAGGGAAGGCATTGCTTATCATATGGTTGTTTTATTATGACAAAAAAATTGTATGCTTTCCATATGACCCAAGTGGGAACTATGTTCTTGTTGTGTCTCTCATTATATGTTTACAACCGAGGTGTATGCAAACAAAGAAGCAATCAAGATGGTCAATATCGAAGGATGTGCAAGTTCAGAGGGGGTGGATGTCATGCCACGGCACGTACATAATATGAAATAAAACATTCCCCTCACTTTTGACACTTCTCAATGCATGGGAATAAAAACAATAATATACATATTATGATATATGTTGAAGAGTCTTTTGTACTAGATGTCATGTACATACCTATTTGGGAAATTGTGGCCCTGCATGTGGCACCTTTTCATGCTTTCCCACTTGATAAGATGCCTATTTTGATTTTATGATGTACATATTCCAAGTGTTTCATGGTGGCACTCTCATCTCGCCTATAAAGACTGATGCAACCAAAAACTGTCGAAAATATTAGCTAACAGGCGCTGTTGCAGAATTGCATGAAAAGTGATCCAAAATGATATATTGATGAAAAATGATGAATATCTATGTTTTTAATGCTTATGCAAGTGATCCCACAAATGTAGGGATTTTTTAAACTCTGTTTGGGATATTTCGCATAAAAAATGGTCTTTTTTGGATAAAAATGAGCTGAAAATGGCATAGTTTTGGTCCAAAGTGGGAAAATGGCCTAAAAAAGTTGACACATCAGCTGAAAATGCCATGGAAGAAGATAGGGGAGGGAAACTTTTTATTGAAAAAGCCTGCAATTTTCTTATGCTGTGCAATAGCTTCCATGGTTACCCAATCTATGTGTGCTGTAGTCCCGCCTCTTCATAATCTTGTATCTGAGCTTTTTGTTTAGTGCATTGTGTCCCTTATCTCTTGATCTTTAATCTAAGTGTAACCATTCTCAGTTTTACTGTGGTTTGCGACATCCTGTTTATGAGCTAAATGCGTGGATCTGAGTGCTAAAATGGTTATATTTTGATGTTTTGACCTTGGAAGAGTGTTTCCATACTATAGAGCTACCTTTTTGAATAGTTCTGTTGCAATTTTTTGCACATTTTTTGGGATGGATCGGGATTTTGTTACCTTCCCATATGACCACAATACTTGGTAGGATTGTGTCTTTAGGTGTTGTGATACTCCTCCTTAAGTTTTGTTGCTATCCTAAACTGATTGGATACCAAAAAGGCATGATGACCTAGAGCAATGAGGTTGGACACAGACTGATTTATGGACTAGAGAGTGATAGATTTTTTAAAAGTAGTTCATTGTGTAGTTCCGTAGGTTCACTTCTTGAGACTGATAATCTCAAAGAGTCTCTGTGCCCCATCCCGGATCGCTTCCATGAGTATTGACATATGTTAGTTGTAAGGTCCCTCCCTAAACCCTAGAGCCATTCGGAACTTTTTTCAGCCTAGAAATAATTTAGAAAAAGCAAAACCGACAAAGAAGTCATGCGGACAACGAGGCTTTACTCTAGAATGAAAAGACAAGGATATTTTGGATAAGAAATTACATCATCCCTATATTTTTCCAAAAAGATTATGGTTATTTTTATACTTCTTCGTCAAAATCCGCGTGCGAACTGATCTAGATCGGGAACTGGGAGAAAAAGAGACTAACTTAATTGAAAGATAAAGTTAAGAGATAAGAACTAAGAAGAAAATTGGGGTCCAATAGGAATTAAGAAGAGAATTGGGGTCCAATAGCATTTGAGAAGAGAAATAGGGTCCAATAGCATTTGAGAAGAGAATTTGGGATCCAATAGAAATTGAGAAGAGAATTGGGGTCCAATAGGAATTGAGAAGAGAATTCCACCCACCATTTCCTATATAAACACCCCCTCTCCTTTGTATTTTTACACACACATATTGCTAAGCTACTTGCATACTTGCCATGCTCAAGACTATGCTTAAGTAACTCAAGGTTTCCATTAAACCTTGCTCTTGCTCTCTCTCTCTCTCTCTCTCTCTCTCTCTCTCTCTCTCTCTCTCTTAGGCCAAACCCTCAACTCTCTTCCTCTCTTGAAGGCCAACCCTTGAGGGTTTTGTGAAGAAGCTCCTCTCTCCTTCCTCTTCACCATAAATCCCTTTCCTTCCTCCTTGAGCCTCACATCTCTTCAAGAAGGACTCAACCCCACTTCCCTCTTGCTTAGAGGAGGTAATCTTCATTTCTAGTAGGATTAATTAATCCATGTGTTTTAATACTAGGAAGGTTTACGTACATCATTTTAGGTTTAAGCTTTAATGGTAACCTTGGAATTAGGGTTAAGTATTAATGGTAGTTATGTATCATTAAATTATGCTTCAAAGGTAGATTTGCACTCGTCAGCTAAGCTTTAATGGTAACTTTGCACTTAGATGTAAGTTTTAGTGATTACCTTGCATTTTTAGGTTTTAAGATTTAATGGAAACCTTTCGATTAGGGTTAAGTGATAAGAGTATCTATGCATCATAAAAGTTAAGCTTCAAAGGTAGATTTGCACTAGTAAGCTAAGCTTTAATGGTAACTTTGCACTTAGATGTAAGTTTTAGTGATTACCTTGCATTTTTAGGTTTTAGCTTTAATGGAAACCTTTCGATTAAGGTTAAGTGATAAGAGTATCTACGCATCATAAAGTTAAACTTCAAAGGTAGATTTGCACTAGTAAGCTAAGCTTTAATGGTAACTTTGCACTTAGATGTAAGTTTTAGTGATTACCTTGCATTTTTAGGTTTAAAGCTTCAATGGAAACCTTGCAATTAGGGTTAAGTGATAAGAGTATCTACGCATCAAAAAGTTAAGCTTCAAAGGTAGATTTGCACCCGTAAGCTAAGCTTTACTGGTAACTTTGCACTTAGATGTAAGCTTTAGTGATTACCTTGCATTTTTAGGTTTTAAGCTTTAATGAAAACCTTTCGATTAGGGTTAAGTAATAAGAGTATCTACATATCATAAAGTTAAGCTTCAAAGGTAGATTTGCACTAGTAAGCTAAGCTTTAATGGTAACTTTGCACTTAGATGTGATTTTTAGTGATTAACTTATATTTTTAGGTTTTAAGCTTTAATGGAAACCTTTCGATTAGGGTTAAGTGATAAGAGTATCTACGTATCATAAAGTTAAGCTTCAAAGGTAGATTTGCACTCTTAAGCTAAGCATTAATGGTAACTTTGCACTTAGGTGTAAGCTTTAGTGACTACCTTGTATTTTAGGTTTAAGCTTTGATGGAAAGCTCGAAAACTCATAAATTATAGGATGACCTTCTAGCTTTCTAAAATGGAAAGCTAGGCACCATAATAAGAGAATAGTTGTCTAAACTCGATAGAAGTAGTTCAATTTTTGGTATTGAAGAGTATTTCTAATTTTTTTTAATTTCAAGTTTGTTTGCAAATACGAGATGGGGCAGATAGGGGATAACTTGGTGGAATTGATCTCCGTGTTGTTTGAACCGAAAACTCTACAAGCTTCCATGGAGATGCCCCATGGATGGCAAAGGATTGCAAAAACCTCGGAATCCACAAAACGGTAATTGAACTTAAAAAGTTGGCTTTTCCGAAGAGACATTAACCATCAAACTGCCTATGGCAAAAAAAAACTCGCTTGTATTTTCTAAATAAACTTGGCTGGTAGATAATTAATGAAAGTAAGAATTAAGGTTTATAAATGAATGAACCTGGGAATTACCAACTAGGAGTTAAAAAGGAATCTCAAGAGGTGATAGGGATAGCCCATTGCAAAGCATAGATTTAACTAGGAGTTTTGAAGATTGTTTGGAAATGACCGGAAACCAAGATGGATCTTCTTGGGGTCAATTTGATTGAAAGGCCGGCCCATTGAGAGGATTCTCTTGGGGAACTTGTCGGAGATTGGCCCTTTTCGGCTAGGGCAGCGTAACCGACAAGTTGTTATACCTAGGTCATTCATGCCTGAGGGATAAGGGATGAATGGGTTTGTTTTATTTTTGCCCGGCCGAGTGAAGTACCCACGGTATCTTATTGGAAATCGGCCATAATCCGGGTATGTCCTTATGCCAATAGTTGGATGAGAAGGTTATACTCAAGCAGGATGATGTGAATTTAATTAAGGAAATTTGTTCGACTTGGTTGCTTAAAAAGGAACTAGAAAGGCTAGGAATATAAGGGCTATCATGTGCATCTATCACCAGATGGTGCTATACCTCTCGAAATAAAATGCTTAGGAAGGAATGATTAAATTACTTGATGAGCCTTTCCCAAACACTTAATTCTGGGAAATATTTGAAGGTGCTGCCATTTTGATGGCTTGTAACCGATTATCTTGGCTTGAATGGGGAGGTAAGATGAATTGGTTGAAACTAAATGTGTTGCATGATTAGTTAGGAAACTAGTTACAAGCTAATTATAGCAGATAAAGGAAAGAAAATGAATTAAAAGTTTCTAAATAAAGATCTGGTGGGAACAACCAGATGAATTTTCCTGAACGAGGATATGCAATAGATTGCTTGTTGTTTGATGATGTCTAATAGACTACTGTCTTCCTAATTTTGTAGTAGTTAAGTACTACCTCGGGAAGGGATTTTCATGAAATGGTTCGGTGGGTGGGCGGATCCGGAGGGTCAGATGGCCGGATTTTGATTTAAATTTTTTATGTTAAACGCTAGGACTACATGGGATAAAAATGGGTAATCGGGGACGAGCGAGACCAGGTAGGATTGCAAGATTCCTCTTCTTAGGGGAAAGTGATACCTGCCGTGCCTGCTTGTCAGGAAAAAGGGGTTATCGCCATGAACCAAGGGAGAAGAAAAAAGCAAGAGAAGATCCTCAAGTTAAAGATCAAGAGAATCAAGACTAAGGACCACGATTTTGGGTGCGAAAAGCTATCAAAGACAGATTGATTATGAGAAGCGGATAGAATCATTGAATGAAGGGATGTACCCCCTTGGGTTGGCATTCAACATAGGTTGGAGTCCTGTCTGAGTGTCGGTCCCAAGTGGGAGGGATACCTACAGATAGATCTACGTCATTCCCTAGAACGGTCTAGAGGACTGAGGGAGGTGAGTAGGGTCGAGTCTAGGTATGGCCCTCACATTAGTGCTAGATAGTTATGATGTAGACGTCCGTCCATAGTGACCCGCTAACAGTGGCGGTGCTGCGAGGGAACACGATCCTTAGGTAGTGAGTGACCCAGTCGTACAAAAAGTTTCCTTTCTAGATATTTTGACAACCATTCCATTTACACTTAAGGAGTAAAGGAGCTAGACGAGGGTTTGGTGCTTGGTAGAGACTGGAGTCGAGGACTGACCAGTTCTACTCTTTAGGAGCAAGGAGATCTGTGAGTGACATATAAAAGGTATTTCATTCTATGTTTTTCTCTACGCTTGGTAAGGGCTGCTTATCCATCTATTACGTTGTTATTATTGCACTATTTTATTTATTTATGTTCCTAGATTCGTTTTAGTTCATAGGAGTAGGTTAAATAACAACTACAACCATCAAATGGGACAGAAAGCATCAAGGTAAAAACTGTTTGGAACCATATTTGGGTACAAAAGACCATAACTCTGAAAAAGTGAAAATTTGAGGTCAGAGCATTAAACTTGAATCAAACCCAAAGAGACCTTGAAAAAAGGGATAACTAGGCTTGCAGTAAACTATCTGAGTATTTTTTTCTCAATTTTGTTGAGGAACATGGATCGTGATCCATGTACCTCTATGACCGATTGACTAAAAATTGTCACCATTTGTTTGAGCTTGATTCCAAATACCAAAATCCTAAGTTTGACACAAATAGACTGCTAAAGTACATCTAAAATCAGGAAATTGGATCAATTTGCAAAAAACCTTGGAAATCTATTAAACACCTAGGAAATTGAACTTTTAGAGTTCCAAACTCAAAAAGGGGTGAGATTTGGCTTGTACAGGCAAGAAGGAACTTGCAGAACCAAAATTTATCCCAAGGTGCTTCACAACATGGATTGCGATCCATGTACCTGGTAGACATTCTGGGATAATATTTGACCACCACATCCCTGATAACTAGTAGATCAATTTTTCCAAAAGAGACCACAACAAAAAAGTGCAAAAAGCTTATCAAAACACAAAAAAACATTTGAACCACAAAGCAGACACAAAATCTGGCTTTTGGCTAGGCAAAAGTGGTTCAAATCCAAAAAGATTTGGGGAAGAGTATCACCATGCCCAAGACTATAAGCTGACCAGATTTTATGTCAAAATGAGGTCCAACCTGGATCGTGATCCATGTACCTCATTTGGATTTTGAGCTAAAATTTGACAGGTGTATAACTGGTAAGATTTGAAGAACATTTCCCAAGAGAACTATTGTCGAAAAAGTTCAAAAAGTGGGTCAAAAGTGCAAAAAATAGTTCAACGTGAAAACCCTAAAATAGTCCTAAGGATTTACTTTTGGTTGACCTAAAAAGGTCTAAATCCAAAAAAAAACCATATAGCAGACATCAGTGGACCAAGGGGAAGTTGTGTGCCATGTTTCAGTTCAATATGACACATAGGTACATGGATCGCGATCCATGTTCCTCAGTAAGAGACTGATACCAAACTTGTACCATAGCTAGAGCCCATCACAAGGAGTCAAGTGGTTTTTTCAAAGGTGAATTTGAATATCAAAAACCAAATGAAAATACCAGTATTGTCAAGCATTCAAAGCAAATACCAAAACTGACCTAATTTCCAATCCAAAGGTCCATCCTCAAACAATGTAGTACCAAAGGACCAACTAATCATGTTGATTCTATTGCTACCAAGAAAAGTCAGTTTGGCCTCCTACATGGATTGCGATCCATGTTCCTCTGAAACATAATGAGATCAAAATTTCACCACACATAGAGATAGTCTCCAGGACCCTGGTGGTCTTTTCAAAATTGAAATCGGACTTGAATTGTGGATGTTGCAAGCAAAATTGTGAAGTTATTGAAGGTGTCAGATAGAATTTTGTCGATTGTAAGCTTGGACTAACAAGAGCGGCTATAAACTCATAGCCATTAAGCATTTTCCAATAGGTTACAAGTGCTAGAGAGTATGGCCCAACAAGTAAGACAAATTGGCGAATACAAGTTAGCCAATGAGGTAACAAGGTTTGGGTTTTGTAAGATCAGTTCTTCATGTATTTGCGATTAGGAAGATTGTACCAGAATAGGAATCCCAGTGTAAGAGACCAAGTGAGCAATCACTCAATTGAAGGCAGTGTGAATCGAAATCCACTACATCCGCTAGAAGCCATTTTAGAGGAAAATTTCTTTGTTACTTCATCAGAAAGATCATACACCATAATGGATGAGGGATTCAATAGGGTAAACTTTAAGGAAGGAACTTCCATGGGGGCACGTCCTTCTCAACCCGCAACTAAAGTCAAACTATTGTATCTAAAATTTCAATTTGAGAACGAGCTTAAAGCCAAAATCTATACGGATGGAATGGACCGCTACTATGTTAAGTTGGAAAACAATCCAAGTGAGTTCAAGGACCTTGTAGATGTAGACTATAACGGAGACATATACTTTGATCAAGAATGAATGATGTATCTAGTTTTACACAACCCCTTTATTGTGGACAAATGGGGATTGATTGGCACCAAGGACAAAGTAGATGAGGAGTTAGTGGATGATCCACCCAAGTTGGATAAGCAAGACAATGTGATCAGGCACACTAATGATACTGAGTGGCTTAATATAGAAAACACTTATGTGGGGCTATATAAGTTTAGTAATGGAGAAAAAACACTCTAGTATAGATGTGATGAACCCCGCATCGAGGAGTTGACCGCCCACAAGAGACTATATGTTTTTACATACACATAGGGGAGAAGTATCCAAGTGGTCATGATGGATAAGCATGGCCTTAAATACTCTCCTATAGACCGTAAGGAGCTAGAGCAATATACATACTTTGGTGGACCACTCCATCAATCTTATGTAAACTCCGAGCAAGTTAGACCCACGATGACTCAAACGAGACCAAAAACTGGATACGTAAGTGTAGTAAGAACGAGAGTGGAAGATTCATTTGGGCACCAATGATTCTCAATGCTAGACCCATGGGATCAATGGGGTCTAGAGTTTCCTTGAACACACACAGGGGCAGTGAAGCACCTGATTTGACTTATGCAACTAGAACCCCTCCGACTGTTACACGAGATCGAACAGAACAATCGGATTAAAGAATGGCGGAGAGGATAGTGATTGTAGTGCCAGGAGAGAATATAAAACTAGAAAGATCATATCAAGAAGACCGGGGATGGTTAGGATGGTTGCAAAGACTAGACGCATGCGACCATCTCAAGTGACCAAGTGTGTACCCAAAAAAGTATAGTGGATCAAGGGATCCGTATGCTCATGTTTCAATCTTCAAACAAGTGTTTATGGTTGATCAGGTAATAGATTTCCATACTCAGTATGAAGGATTTGGATTGAACCTAGAAGGAACATCCTTGACCTAGTTTCAACCAGTAAACAGTCAGGATTTCCCCAGCATAGAACAACTTCTATGAGAATTTGCAGAGGAATTCTCAAAGAGAGGGATTAAGCATAATACAATCCACAAAATCTATGCATTTAGCCAAAAGGAGAAAGAAAAGGTGAAGGAATCCTCGCTTTGATTCAAGCAGGACATAGAAAAATGTCATGCTAGAGAGCTACCTCAAGATGAGAGGCTATCAGTCCTTTTCATAGAAGGATTGCGAAATGATACTCTAAAAAAAAATCTCCACTTGAAGGCATGTGTTACATTTGTGTAAGTCACTAAAGAGGCACTCTATTTGGTAGACAATTGTAAAGCATATGGGGAGGTGACCGAGGACACAGACCAAGGGATGAGTAGCACCTCTTCAACCACTAGTGAATACAAAATGAAACTGGGTGGGCAAAACCAAGCTGTGCCAGAAGTTGATCAAATGATCGAGGAAGTGATCAGAAGGATGAACCAAGGAAACAGGACAAACCCAAACACACGACAACATCCACATGAAAATATGACACTTGTGGAGGAGACCATCCGACTCAGTGATGCAATATGTAGCCAAGGCCACAAGCAAACATACAGTGTGTATCAAAGTGGTGTGATATTGAACAAAAATGGACAAACCATGAGACCCACAAATATTTCTACAATAGAAACTATGTTAGAGAAAGACCATATGGGCCACCTGGAGGGAAATGGTTGCCACCACCTCCAAGTACCAGATAGGACAAAATGATGCAGTCCAAGGGTAGGAAATACCTCAACTTGTGTTGGGACATCAAACTTCTTTGCCCCAGGAAAAAAAGAGCCATGGTGAGAATTTCACAACCCATAGAGGCACCTATGGATCAGAGTAAGATACATGTAATTTCATACCGAGAATATTTAGATAGCTCTTATGAGAGAGTTTTAGACAGTATTGCCTATGGTTCTAAAGGAAAAATCCCATGGATAGGTTTTGAAGGGATGTCATAATCATCATACATAACACAACCAACAAAAAATCATTACCTGGTTAATGAAAATATGCTCATGTTGGCAAATCAAAACTACAGACCTAGGGGATATCCTCCTAGAACCGAACAACCAATGGGGGCTCCACAAGCTTCCCCACCACTGGTAGGACCATGCTATGAATGTGGTGGTGATCATTGGGCAAGAATTTGTCATGCATATCAAACTCTTTGGGTAGTGTGAGGGATGTACAAATGGCCATCTAATTCCACACTATCCAAAAATCCTTGATAACAAAGTAAAGGCTACCATGAACAAAATTGGAGTTGTATTGAGCTCAAGTGGATAAGTAACGGAACCAACAACTCCAATGAATGTTGTAACAAGAGCACAAGCCCAAGAAACAACAAGGAATATACCTATGGGAGACAAAAACATCCCACCCAGCCAAACCGAGGTAGAGAATTTGTTGATTAGGACCCCCAAGAAATCTTGGAAGGCAAAAAGAGACAAGATAAAATCCAAAAGGATAAAAGAAAAATTAGCCTTAGAAACCAAATTGCAGCAAACAGAAGAAAAGTTGAGAGTGGAAAGGGACCATAAAGAAAAGATTGATGTAGCAAAACCATCAGAAATACCTTCTGGAGATTTGGTCTTGGTGGACAAGGTCTTTGAGCCATTAGATGTGATTTTGAAGGCTTATGAAGCTAGGCTAAATCCCAACCAAGCCCAGGAGCATAGATGGTTAACGTGTCCTCATCCAGAATATGAGAAAGAGAGGTTGCAGATGTGCAAGGAGCTCATCCAAAAGGCCCAAGCACGTAAGACCTCATCTTTGGGAAGAAGTGGATTTTTTTTTGGAGAAAATAGGGCTGATAATTTTGCAACCAATCATTCCTCCAAAAATATCAAATAGCCAGACACCAAAACAGCCTAAATCAAAGCCAGTACTAGTGAACAAGCCCAGGGGATTCACTTTATATATAAAATAGGATGCCACCTGCGAACGAGTAACTTTGATAAAACCCCTATATACGACTCATATTAGGGAATATGACCCCCTTTTCTACACTTATACGACACCAATCAATGAAAAAATTTATCATACCCCTGTCTTACATATAAAATTTAGTTCTCACATGATTTAACTAAGTAAAACTAGTCAAAGAGCATGTAGCATAGTGAATGGAAACATACTGAGGAACCACTTCTATTGATAACTAGATGTACCCTCAATGTGTCTTAGTCTGACTTTCAAATGATGTACTCGTTCACCAATTCTACCCCATCCAAATTACTCAAAAAACATGGTTATAAAGTTGTGCTAGGTCCTTTGTGTAAATTTTCATATGTACAAACTCTTTATGGCTTTCATCCGTCAACAAATGAACTATAATAACAAAACAATCAATTGATACAAAGCAGTGTTAGTTCTTGCATGTATCTTTGTGCATGTGCTACTTTGTACCAAAAACATCAAATCAACAGAAAAGATCGACCAAATGGCATTACTCAATATGAAAATATACCCCATTCTGTAGTAAAGGTAGTTTTTTTAAATCCTCCAACTTGATCCTAAGTTGGGGCTTCCTTTTTAGCAACTCTTTCAATCACATGATCGATGATGGGTAAGAGATAGTTGTCTCTAATTGTAGCAGCATTCACTTATTTGAGATTTACACACTTGTAATTTACCGTTATTTTTAGGCACCACTATAATTGGTGACACCCACTCAGTGTATTCAATCTCATAGGTAAACTCTACCTCTTTCAGTTTGTCTATCTTCTCCTTGATTTTCTTCGCAAAGGTTTCATTATAAGTGTATGGACATTGTCGGCGCAGTTTATCATCACTCTTTAGGGGTATTGTGTGTTGGAAAATATTAGGATCTAGCCCTTTCAGATCTTTGTAAGAAGAGACAAGCACATGTTTATATTGTTTGAGGGTAGCTATCTACAACTGTTTCTGTGGTAAGGTATATGGCTATGTAAGCTGGTTTTAGTTATTCCCTTGGTTTCGTCAAATCAATTTTCTTTGAGGCAAGTTGTCACTAAGGAGCTATGTGGAAAAGAAAAAAGAATTAACCAGAAAACTACAAGAAAATCTGTCAAAGAGACGAATGAGAGCCGAGTTTTGAATAATTACATAAGTAAAAAGTTACAAGAACAACAAGTATCAGCACCTACCAAAAATTTCAATGATTTGGCGCAAAGGGCACTAAAACTACAATAGTAGGCCAAGAAAGAGAAAGGACACAAAAAGAGATAGTCCAATGATAGTGAATCAACGATTGAAGAGTCAAAATCTAGTACGAGTTCCAGTTCATCTAAAAGTGAGTCAAATGACAAAGGCAAAGGAAAGAAAAAGGGATCATGAACCAAGAAATTGGAGAAAATATCAAAACATATTGTTGAAATAGCCAAGACCAGACCTTCAGTTAAGAAGATGGATATTTGGTGCTCAAAGTGCAAGTCAAGAGATCATAGGTCTGATGAGAGTTCATAGTGTACCTACTGTAAAAGGAAAAGGATATATCAATGATTGCACTAACAAATCTAGAAGCGATCAAAGCAGATGGAGTTCAGGTTGATTATAAACAAAGGAAGTAGTGGGAACCACTATCAGGTGTGATAATGGATGGGGGAGCTGGTGGCAATATACTTGGAGAACATTTAAGATAGATTGGGAATTAATGACTTAAGACCAACACCATTCAAGGTCAAAATGGTTGATTATAGGGTGGTTCAAGCTACTTGCTTAATATAAAAAATAGGTAGTGGGCAAAGAAAAGTTCAAAACCAGCTTCTTAGTCTTAGATGTACAAGGAGCATATGGAATGCTTTTGGGCAGACCATGTTGGAGCCATACATGACTATTCCAACCCAACATTGACAATTCAAGGGACCAACAAGAGAATTCAGATAAAGACTAATAACACAAGAAGCTGGAAGAAAGCCTTGAGACCAGAAGAGCTGCGCAAAAAATATGGAACGAAGAAGATAGAGAGAATGCTTGCTTCAATAACATCTTTCCATTAACAGAGATAGACCTGACTGCTATGCTGATGGAAAAGGAGCAGGCTAAGAGTCCAAGGAAACAATACCCAGATTAGTTCATTCAGCTAAACTCTCGGGAAAGATCAGTCCACTTATATGGTCGACCACCAAAACAACCAACACCAAACATATTTGATTTTAGACTTGCAGGGGTATGCAATCAAGAAAATTCAAACCCATCAATCGAGGAATCAAAGATTCAAAATGGATTACTAGAGTTAGGTAATCCTTTCAACAACTATGCTGCTAGTATTAGAACTGAAAAAGAAGTTGAGTCATTTGGCTAGAAAAAAAGGAAGGAGGCCCAAACTAGTTGCCCTTAGATGATTAGGAAGTTGAAGAGTGGAATCTTGGCTCAAAGAAAAACCCACGAATGATTAAAATTAATAAACATATGAAGCTAGAGATCTAGGAGAAAACAAAGGCACTATTCCAAAAATATAAGGATGTATTTGGATGGGAACATACTGATTTATATAAGGAGTAGATCCAGAAGTGTGTCAGCATAGGATACCACTGAAGCCTGATGCCAGATTGTTAGATTATAGAGGTAAAAGATGAACCCCAATTATGCCAACAAAGTCAAGGAGGAGATAGAAAATCTTCTCAAGGCAGGGTTCATAACAAAGGTAGCAAGGAATGACTAGTTGTTCCAATAGTGGTAGTCCCTAAAAAAAGTGGAAAATTGAGGGTATGTGTGGACGACAAGAAGTTAAATGCTCAAACAATCAAGGACCCTTTCCACTACCCTTCATATGCATGTTACTCCAACGAGATTACAGGCCACAAAATGTACAATTTTATGGATGGACAGATATAGTGGCTACAACCAACTCAAGATAGCACCTGAAGATTGAGCCAAAACCACATTCATCATTGAATGGGGAGCATTTATGTATCTGGTAATGCCATTTGGACTTTGCAATGATCCAACAACCTTTTAAAGATGCATGATGGAGATATTCCGTGAGTTCATGAACAAGTTTTTGGCCATAATTGTAGATTATTTTACCATCTTCTCACTACATAGGAAATGCATTTGTTAGTTTTGAAGATGGTCTTTGAGAGGTGCAAAGAGAAAAAGAATATGCATGAATCCTTTCAAGTCAATATTCATGGTCTAGAAAGGACAACTTTTGGGACATATTATATCCAAAAATGGTATTGAAATGGCCAGTGACAAGGTTAAGTGCGTTCAACAAGCTAGAGTGCCAACGACGGTGTCTAATTGAGCTCGTTTCTTGGGCACATCAACTTTTATAGAGTGTTTGTTTATATGCTTGCAACCAAAGCACTTCCTTTATATGAATTAAGCAAGAAATGCAATAAGTTCATTTGGACCCAAGAATGTGAGCAAAGTTTCTAGTGTTTAAAGGAAGCGATCAGTAGGAGGCCAGTTCTCTGTCAACTAGATTGGGATGTAATCTTTCATGTACATGTTGATGCATCTGGAATGGCGATGGGAACTATACTGGCCCAGCTTGATGGGAAGGTAGACTACCCAGTCTACTTTGTCGGTTGTAGGTTTAGTGTAGTTGAACAAGTATACTCTACCACTGAAAGAGAAGCACTGGGAATGGTGTTTAGTGATGCCAAATCTAGACACTATTTACTGGAGAAGTTGTTTCACTTTTACGTAGATCATCAGGCTTTGCCTTTTTTTATCAACAAAGTCATTATTCATGGAAGATTGATAAGATGGATGATGTTTTTAGTGGAATTTGAATTCAAGATCTTTCATAAGCCAGGGAAAACCCATTGCGGTGTTGATCTTCTTTCCAAAATCATAGAAGGTTGTTCAAAAGCATAATTACAAGACAAACCAATAGATGTTGAATTGTTCCAGAGCACAACTGGAGATGCAGTAGATCTAGAATGGCAAGCAATGTATGATTTCCTTCAAAAGGGAGGATTTCCAGAGGACTGATCTCAAGCAAAGAAAAGGCATTGCTTATAAAGAGTCTAAAGTTTACCATCATTGCAGGAGCCCTTTACAGATTAAGTATTCATAGTGTTCTTGAAGGTGTGTGCCAATGCAAGGAAGGATTCAAGTCATCACTAAGGCTCATAGCGGAGGTGCAGGTGGATATTTCAACACTGATATCGCTTATAAGAAAATTTTACAAGCGGGCCTCTGGTGGAAAACCATGATGGAAAATGTCATAGCATTCTGCAAGACTTGTGACATTTGTCAGAGGATGGGCAGGCCAACAACACTGACATGACACCTCTCACCCCAGTTCAACCACTTGGAGTATTTATGAAGAGGGGGTTAGACTTCATGGGGCTATTTAAGAAAGTCGCTCCTAGGAAAAATAGGTATATCATTATGGCCACCTTTTATGTCAGCAAGTGGGTTGAAGCTAAAGCCTTACAAGATAACATTGCCATATCAACAACTATTTTCTTGTATGAGATACAACTTTATGTGTTTTGGGAGTTAGTTGGAATGTATTACTATCTATTAGTGGGTTTTTGGTTTTCTAGGTCAAGTGCCACAAATGCTTGTCAAAAAGCTTTTGTTACCAACCGCATAGGAGATTTTGGGTTACTTTTAGGTATTCTATTTATTTACTGCACACTGGTAGTTTTGAGATTTCCAAATTGTGTGATTGATTTTCCAAATTAAAGGAAATTGGATTTTCCAATCCAATCTTGACAAATATCATTGCTTTTTTACTCCTTACAGGTCCGGTTGCTAAATCTGCTCAATTTTTGCTTCACGTATGGCTACCAGATGCAATGGAGGGACCCATTCCCATATCGGCCCTTATTCACGTAGCTACTATGGTAGCTGCCGGGATTTTTTCCATTGCCCAAATTTATGGTCTAATTTCTACGCTTCCCTTAGTGATGCAAGCCAGCTCTTGGCTTGGTGGAGCAACAGCTTTGCTGGGTGCCACATTAGCTCTTGCACAAAAAGATCTAAAGAAGGGTCTTGCTTATTCCACCATGTCTCAATTGGGATATATGGTTTCAGCCCTAGGCATCGGTGCTTACCAATCTACTCTCTTCCATCTTGTGATGCATGCCTATTCAAAAGCTTTATTATTTCTCGGAGCCGGTTCAGTAATTCACTCAATTGAAAAAGTTGTTGGATATTCACCTAACAGGAGTCAAAACATGTTCTCATGGGTGGCTTATGTAAGTACATGCCAATTACTGGAACTACTTTTCTTTCGGGTACCCTTTCTCTATCTGGAATACCGCCCTTAGCATGTTTTTGGTCCAAAGATGAGATTATTCACAAAAGTTGGCTAAATTCTCTTCCACTTGGAATTGTAGCTTCTGGCACAGCAAGTCTTACGGCGTTTTATATGTTTCGTATCTATCTCCTTACTTTCGAGGGGGATTTTTGTACTATTAAAACGGATTGGGCTAACTTTAACCATTTTGCACCATTGTCCATCAGTATGTGGGGTGAGACTGAAGTAAATCTTTCACTAAACCAAATTATTCAAAATGTTGCATCCATACGATTGGGAATAAGGAAAAACAAAGGGTTTTTGTCATCATATTTAGGAAACCCAAATAGAGGTACTAACGTCCATTACGATCAGAGCTTGCCGAAGCCTAAATAATCGTCTTCTGCCATGACAATTTCTCTAGTGATGCTTGCAATACCCACTACATTAGTAGACTATTGGGAATTAATCTCATAGGAGAAACTGCCAATTTTGAATTATGCCCAGAGTGGTTAATTAATCCAGTTCACTTTTTTGAACTTAGTAAATCTTTCAATATTTTAATAAAAATATTGCTAAACTCGCGTACCTTACTTATTTTATCTTTTTTGGAATATTTTTTTCCTTCATTATTTACAAAAAAAGTTATAAATATTTTTATATTACTAAAAAATTAGTTGGATTTACCAAATTAGCTAGTAATTGCTTGTTCAATCTTGGTCACGAAATCGGGGTTATATTGATTACTATCTGATATATGCTTTGTGCGTAATCTAAGATCTTTCAGTAAGTCACTTTCATATTTTGATCGTTATCGAATCGACGGTTTTGTCAACGTAATCGGAGCCTTAAGTTTCTTTGGAGGAGAGTGTATACGTTACGAAGAAAATGGTAGGATAACTTATTACTTATTCATAATTATTTTTGGAGCTATTTTATCATCAGTACTAATTTTCATCTTTTTTTCCATAAAACTGCTACTTTCGTTTCACGAAACTCCAACTCGTGTTCATTTCTCCCGACTATTTTTCATCTTACCCATCTCTCTAATTCTATTTTTCTTCCTGTATTCCTCCTAGTTCTAGTCCTCAAAATAACATGGAGGAATTCCCACTAATACTAATTAGGATTAGGAGAGCTATAGAGAATATCATTTGCAGATATGCATGCCCCATTGAGATTGTCTACCCATTTCATAAATGAAACAATTCAAATACTGATTGAGATCTTTTCAATGAAGCACATAAAATCAACGCCATATTATCCACGATGCAATGGTTAGGTAGAAAGTAGCAACAAGACCATTAAGAATATTCTCACAAAGATGTTTCCAAAAGATCCACATCAGTGGGATGCCAAACTCAAGATAGCATTATGGGCCTATAGGACTGCCTACAAGGTTACCACTGGTATGACACCCTTCAAAATGGTGTATGGAATGGAAGTAGTAGTTCCAATGGAGTTTGCAATTTCTAGTATCTAACTAGCAATAGAACACGGCATGGATTTCAATCAGAATCTTAAACAGAGATTGGATGAGTTGTTACAACTGGATAAACTTAGACAACAAGCGATGCTGGAACAAGAGGTTGTTCAACAAAGAAGGAAACATTGGCATGCCAATAAAATAAAGGTCAAGGAGTTCAAGAAAGGGGATTTGGTACTATTATAACAGTCAAAATTGGGACCAAAAAAACCTCATTTGAAGATATCTTGCTCTGGACCCTATGAGGTTGACTAGGTATTCTTCAATGGAACAATCAGATTAAGGGACTTGTCTGGACTATTGTTGCTTGGAGTTTACAATGGGGCCAAGATCAAACTATAGTATGCTAAATTTAAAAAAAACATAGTAGCCCAAGAACCAAACAACCATTCTGAATCAGGAAGTGAACCATTGAATTTGTTCCACATCAAGCCAAATCAAGTGATGTGTCAGCAATTAGCTAAAGTAGTTGAGAACTACAATGTAGTTCTCAATCAGACACAACCAGAACCAATAAAGTATGACAACCTTAACGGTCAGAAGAAATCATCAATCAAGGTCATAATCTTCTAGGTAATGAGTAGGCGGCGAGACCAATGGATGAAGGAAACATGGAAGACCACGACCTTAAAACCAAGAGAGCAGGATCATGGAGCATTCATGGCATGCATAAAGGTAACTCTACAAAAGGTGCATGACCTTGCACTTCTATCTCAAGCTATTGTGCACCTTACCTCTCCTGCAGAACCTTCTATACCTTTGTCGTCTACACAGCATACAATGAGTTCCTCACCTTCTCCATCCTCACCCTCTACAGCTACACCATTTTTCTTCGAACCCATCATACCAAAGCTTTCTTACTTCTCTTTCTCCACCACTATAGCCGCATCGTCATCTTCATAAGAGTACTCAAAATGTGCATTATGGCAAAGTCAAAGAAAGTATCAGAGTAGATGTTAAAAAGTGTGGACAAGGCCACACAATTCATTAAAGAGAAGATAGAGCATATGCAATAAGATTGCTCAATGCCATATACCAAGATTGGAAAATAGTTCATCTAAATGAATGCACGTTATTGAAGCTCTGGGATCTAGAGAGGTGGTGCTCAAGGCCACCAGAATGAGTTTTCATGCAAAACTCATCAAGCAAGTTGTCAATACTTTTGACCCTGAGCATGGCACTGCTGAAATCAAGGTTGATAAGTCCACGCTACAACAACATCTCTGAGGCACATTCTTAGAATGCTGTACCATATTAAGGCCAAGCCATGATCACCTGAGGAAGTCAGCAAACACCTAAATGAGGATGTTGAAGCCACTTAGAAACAAAAAAGGGAAGCTCAAGGAGTTCCAGTAGCAGTTTTGGAATATGGCCAGTGTACAAGTTCATAGTTGAGGCCATCAATCTCAAAAACAACCCCACATATGTTGCTGAGAAATTTTTTGCCATGCTACTACACAAACTAAAAGAACTCTAAAGCAAAAATCAACCTAGTTTCATTTCTACACAACAGCCTAAATTAACAAACAACCAAAGTCAAGATCCAGAACCAGCATGTGTTCAAGGCATAGTACGCCTGTCAATTCTTATATTGGGCAACATGTATCCCAATGCACCCGAATAGCCATAAGGTGTGGGATAAGACATTAGAAATTTGGCCTGGCAACAATCATCTTACTAAGCAACGGGATTCTTATGGCCAGCAAACTGAGCAGTACACTACCAATGAGGGTGTTGAGCTAGCTACTATCACCACTAGCACCAAAAGGACAACAACACAAGTTGCAATTGATGCAGACACCAGTGGCACCACAAAGCCATCTGAAAATAAGCAAAAGAAAGTTTCTTTCTTAACCAAACTAAAGTCAAAACAAACGCTTCTAGCGAAGCCTGTGAAGGGACAAGGCCAAGAGGCATCAAAAAACAAGCCCATTGATCTGGCCGAGACTCCACCAAATATAGCACAACAACAAACCATTGAAACACAATAAGCCGCACCAATGGACATAAGGGGCAAAGATGTTTCTCAGTCCCAGCTAGCTTTGTCAGCACCTCCAATTCAATAGAAACAACTGGATGGTGGTGCAACAAGTGGACAAAGCATTAGTGCCCTACCCCACCTATCTTAATAAATAATATCTAATTCTCCTAAATGATTTTCTCATGTTAAACTGATCAATTAATTTGGGGAAGTGCCAAGGGAGAAAAAGCTAGAATATTGGTTACGCTGGCAGACCGGACACAATAGGGATCCAAAGGAGGGAAAATAGGGATCCAAAGGGGGGGCATCTGCAAAAGAGAAATGTGCAACAATGGGCTTTAAAGACCCTAAGGTTCAGCCCATTAAGACTTCCAAAATGCTAAGGCTCCAAAAATCAAAGGTTGTGTCCAATGGTCAAGCTTAGGAAAAATTGGATGCTTTGTGTGTCTACAAAAAAGTCTTCATAATTCCAACATAGGAGGGGGTGAGCCCTGTAAGTAGGGGATGAGAGAGAAACACACACACACACACTCACAAGCTTACTTTACACAAAGGGAATGAGGGCCACATGGCAGCTCCCTAGCCCAGATGCCCACATGGTGCACCCAAATCCTATTGGATGGCCATGGAGGTGGACTAATGAGAATTAGGCTAGAGAAAATCTAGTTTAAATAATTTTAAAACACTTAATAAAAGAACCAATAAGAATTAAGCTCTCTAGAAGACTATTGGACTGTCTCCCAAGGGGTCCAATGAGCATTCAGCAGCCCAATGGCTTGCCTAATTCCTATTGGCCAGAAGAAAAAGGGTCCAATGAGAGTTTAGTTGCAATAATTAATTACTTAAAGCTCTCACAAAAGGGGAAAGGGGAACACATGTCAGAAGGCTATCACTTATGCTACTTAATTCTCATTGGCTAAGCTTGGAGTGTCAGCATGAGTAATTTTCATGAGGGGTCGACCAAGAGAGAGAGGGGGCTGAATTTCTCAAGGCATTATTCCACACACACTCACACTAGCTCATGTGTGAAGCAAGAATACTCTCTGTCTCCTTCTCAAGCTTTAATGGAAAGCTTTATCACCCACTCCAAGCTTGTGAGAAGGAAGGACTACACCAACAACTCTTGGCTTTGTGATGCAAATACAACCAAGAACCAAGCTTCAATGCATGCTCATATTCTCTACCATGCTAATTACTAAGCTATGCTATGCTAATATGAGTGATTATGTGAGGATATGTACATTTTTCTCGTAAGACTACTCCTTCCTCTCAATCTACTCTCATACCCGCTAGCTCTCACCATCTTCGAAGGTGTGTGAGGTCTTGGGTCTGAAACCATGAGGGAATTGATGTTGTGTTTTATAAGTGTTTTTCTAGTGCTTGAATCTTCCATCTTCATTGCACTATATATTTATTGAAGGGACACAAAGAATTGTATTGTAAAATGTCTCCCTTGATGGGGAAAACCTATAATACAAATCCTTTTGGAGGGGGGACCGGCTCCATATAAATCCGGTCCTCAACTATTGTCAGTACTAGATATTTATTGAAGGAACACAAAGAATTTTATTGTAAAATGTCTCCCTTGATGGGGAAAACCTATAATACAAAGCCTTTTGGAGGGGGGACCGGCTCCATATAAATCCGGTCCTCAACTATTGTCAATAGCTTAATTTCTCTCGCTTTTGATGTATTATTCATGCCTATCTAGCTAGGTGTTATTCTTTTTGTTGATCTCTCCACCCAAGAACTCTTGTTATGCTCATTAGGAACCTACTCTAATGAAATTCTCACTATGTTCATGTTATTTTCCACTACACACAAGTTACTAGGCCATTAAATGTTACATTGGTGTTAGAGCACAAGGTTTCTCTTTTCTTGCTCAAGAAGGGAGGTCCTCAAGCTAGCTATAATTGGTTGGTATTGTTAATTGCAATCGAGTAAGTAGAATAGAAATTTTTAAGCCTTGCATTGCACCTGACTTTGTGCAGATAACGGGGCATCACCATAGAGAGCTATGGTCTTAATAGTGGATTCCTATGGGGCTTTCCTATTGCTTAACCACTATTGAGCTATTAGAAGCTTGACAGGAGCCGGTTCTATTTTGGTGTTGAAAGACCCTCTCTTCTATTCCTTGCAATTAATGGTATTCTAGCCACGAGTATAGTAGCTTGAGTGCTTTTCTAAAGGGGTAAAGAGGAGTAGCAACTAGGTATTGAAGTGCCAAAGTACACCTAAAAGTTGTTAAAAATGGCTGACAATATAAAGAGAGTGAAATTAATGTTCATAGCTTTGATTTTGCTAATGAGCAGGCTACTAATGATGCCCCTATGCTTGTTAACTACCTTGTTTCTAGGCTTCAACAAGACATGGACAATCCATCCCTCCAAAGTGAAGTGCAACGGAAACTTTGTGCTCATGGGATTCTCCAAACTCCCCACCATGATGAGAGAGTACCTAGGAAGCCTCCTTGCAAGACTCCCAAAAGAGGCCTCTCTTTGATTCTGGAAGAAGAAGAGGATCCATACGAAGGGATCAAAAATTTGCTTCTTGATGACGCATCTTGTTCCCAAAGGAGAAATCAAGAGCCCCCACCGAAGGAACGACAAAGAAGTGAGTCTCCTGCCACCTCGGTGGAGATGGCTCCACGAAGATGGCAGGCAAAACGCTCTCCATCACCTCCTAAATGGAGAAGACCATCGCACACTTCTCCACACCATAATTCAAAGAGGGATGACAAGAAGAAAGAGAAGAAAAAGGCAAGAAAGAGGTCACCCTCTTCTCCATCTTCTTCATCCTCTTCCTCTTATGGAGAAAGTGATGGTGCGGATAAAGAGAACCAAGGCAAGAAAGGGGTCACCCTCTTCTCCATCTTCGTCAAATTCTTCATCTTCTAAAGAAAGTGATGTTGCAACTTTTGAACCATCAAAAAGAAGAGGCCATAGGAAATCCTACGTCGCGTGGAAGAGGTCATCCAAGCTCAGGAAGTTCAAAGAGGGAGGAAAGAGCATCTCTTTCCTTACCTATGATGGCACCTTTGGTGCTATGGAAAAATTCTTGGCCTTTATCCAACAATTTGATGTGGCGATTGGAGATGAGGGCTTCACGGAGTCCTCTAAGCTACGCCATGTAGCTATGCACTTTCAAAAGTCCACCAGACAATGGTGGTCTAGCCTACAGTCCAACGGTGAAGCTCCACAAACATGACAAAAAAAAGCTTCCATTATGAAGCAGTTTTTGGCCACAAATGCCAAAGACAAAGTACTCACTGAATGGTGAAGCTTGAAGCTCTCTCCCTACAAATCCATTTATAAATATGTAGCCAAGTTTTGGGACTTACATCTCAAAGCCACTGTCTTCAAAAAGATGGATTTTGGAGAGCAAAAACAACAATTTTGTGTGGGCTTAACTGAAGAAATGGCGGAGTATATCAACTCCCAAAGGCGACACACCATATCTGCAGTTATACACCATACTATGGTGGCTTCTCAAATCAATTTCCAAGCAGGGGCTAAGAGAAATCTTAAGACCACGGAAAACATGGGTTCCAATGAGCTTAAGGGGAAGGACAATGTCCAAAAGTCTCCTAAGGAAAACTCCAGTAACCACAAAGCTAAGGAGAAGGAAGTTTACAAAGGCAAAAAGAAACTCTCTCCTGAAGAGCTTGAGCGTTATCTCAAGGATAACCGTTGTTTCAAGTGTGGTGAGCAAGGGCATGCATACCGCACTTGTCCCCAAAAGAACACCCGCCATGAGCCTCCTAGAGCTACCTTGGTCGAAATCCAAGAAGAGGCTTCCATGTAATATTTCAAGTCTTAAGAGAGAATAAACTTTATGCTGATCAAAAGAAAAGTGATTTTTTCTTACAAGAGATTCAATATTTAGGTCACATTATCTCTCAAGGTGGCATCCAAATGGATCCATCAAAGTTAGAGGTAATAAAGGATGGCCTAAACCAAGGAATATTAATGAACTAAGAAGATTTTCAGGTATGTGTGCATACTATAGACGCTTCATAGAAAAGTTCTCACTAATAACAGGACCATTACATGACCTAACAAAGAAAAAATTTAGGTATACATGGTCTACCAAGGAGAACAATGCTTTTGAAAAGCTTAAAGAAAATCTTATCTCTCAACCTGTGCTTACACTGTCGGATCTCTCAAAGCCATTTGAGGTCCAATGTGACGCTTGTGGTGATTTCCTTGGAGATATTTTGCTCCAAGAATGGCACGCCATAGCCTATGAAATTTGAAGGCTCGATCCTATTGAGCAAGCTCTAGGCATATATGAAAAGGAAATCCTCGCAGTTCTACATGCCTTAGACTCATGGAAGTACTATTTTTTGGGGACTCCTTTCATTCTGTGGCGGACGGATCACCAAAGTCTTAGGTACTTCATGACGCAGACCAAGCTCTCCGACAAACAAATGAGGTGGGAAAATTTTCTTTTGCAATTTCATTTTCATATTGCTCACATTGCTAGCAAGCATAATCAAGTAGCCGATGCACTCTCAAGATGGCCGAGAGTGAATGCGGTTTCCATAGCAACTCACAATGATCTATTTTCTATGATAGATGAGTATGCTATTGATACCAATTTTAGAGATGTGATTTCAGTCCTTGCACTAGGGAAGAAAGAGGAACCATTTACTTTACATGGTTATCTTCTCAATGGCAATAGATTATGCGTTACTAACTCACTACGTGAGAAAGTAATGTATGAATCTCATGCTCCTCCTTATGCGAGGCATAGAGGGATTCAGTCTACCCTAAAAGGGATTGAAACATATTTCTATTGGCCTACCATGAAAGCAAGCATACAAGAGTATGTTTCTAAATGTGTGGTATGCCAAAAGACAAAGTACGATCGAGGGAAGCAACCTGGATTGCTTCAACCTTTGCCAATTCCTAATTCACCATGGGAGAGCATATTCATGGATTTTATCTTTAGATTGCCTAAGTCTATCCATGGGAATACGGGAATATGGATGATGGTAGACAAGTTCGGCAAACAAGCTCATTTTACCTGTCAAAAAGACTATCAAAGCCCATCAAATGGCAACCCTCTTCATTTCACAAATCTTCAAGTACCATGGCTTGCCAATGTCCATAGTGTTGGACTCAGAGATCCTAGAATGACCAATAATTTTGGGAAGGGTCTCTTTGAGAATTTAGGGACAAGGCTAAATTTCTCTTCGTCCTATCACCCACAAACGGATGGCCAAAGTGAAATAGCTAACCTAACAATTCTTGATCTACTAAAAGCCTATGTAACAGAAGTAGATCAAAGGACCCAATGGGAGAAGTATCTACCCTTAACGGAGTATGCCTACAATAACATTGTACATACTTACACAAGAAAAGTACCTTTTGAGGTAATTGAGGGAAGGTAAAAAAATTCCCCTACTACTTAAGGTACACAGGAAGATCTTCGCTACAGATGAGTATAGCCGAGACCTCCAAGAATCTTTCAAAGGGTTAAGGATGCTATCTCTATCTCATAGTAAAGGCAAAAGGCTGTTGTTGATAAGCACAAAAGAGCCCAAGTCTTTAAAGAAATGATTGGATCTTACTAAAATTTCCCAATGCTCAATTAAGGCACCAAAATTTCCCAATGATTGGATCTTGCAAGAATCCTACGGGATACCAAAAGTACTATGCTAAGTTAGCAAAAAGGTACTATGGTCCCTTCCAAATTCTTAGACCAATCAATGAGATGGCCTATCAATTCAAGTTGCCCAACCATTTGCTCATACACAATGTTGGTAGAGGAGGAAGGTGAAGAAGAAGGAGAAGATGGTGACCTATTTCTTGCCCTTTTCTTCCTTTGTTTCCTCTCTTCCCTTTTGGAGTGAAAAGGAGAAGGACTATGGGTTAATCGTTTCCTCTTGGGAGGAGTTGGTGATCGTTTAGTCCGCCTTATTCGTGTAGCCACATCTTTGGAGGAACTTAGGGATTCATTACTTTCTTGTTCTTTGGATTCCTCCTCTTGTATGGGAGAGAGTCTTCTTTTGGGGGTCTCATCAAGAGGCCTCCTAAGCTCTCTCTCCTCTTGGAGAGGGAAGGAAATCCCATAATCACGAAGTTGTTAACTTCAGCTTGTAAAGTCTTGTTGCAACCTAGTGACAAGATAAATAACAAACATGGGGGCATCATCAATAGCACCTTCATGTGCAAAATCAAAGTTATCAATGTTCTACTCTCTTGGTTATTGTCAGACTTGTTAATTAGACTTATGTGTTTACTTAGTGTATGCTTTGGCGATTCAAAACCTTAGTTGCTACTCCTCTTAGCCTTTGAAAATAGGCACTTAAGTATCTACACCCACGACTTGAATTGGTTAATTATAGAGAGTAGTGGAGTGAGTCTAACATAGCAAAGTTGCTGAGGGATAGCTCCTTTCGGAATTCTTATGGCTCAATAATGATAAATTCGTAGGAAAGTCTAGAAAGACTCCATTATTAAGACCAAATCTCCCGAGGTGTGCACCATATCCCACATAGTGGACTCAACAAAATCGATAATAGATCCCAGTCCCACTTATTCTAATATAATTAACAAAAAAAATCATTAATAGGCTACTTAAGGACCTCTCTTCTTAAGCAAGAAAAGAGAAACCAAATGCTCTGATACCAATGTCATGAAAATGGCCTATGAACTTTGAGAGTAGAAGAATTAGGAAATTAGGTGAAGCACTTTTGAGAGATTACTTTGTGAGCATAGCAGGTGAACTTAATTGATGGTAGCAACTTAAACATGGTACTTAGTTAACTTGGCATGAACAATACTTTTACAGGAGAGAGAGTTTACATAACATGACAATAGTTGAGGACCGGATTCATATGGAGCCGGTCCCCCCTCCACTAGACATTTGTATTATAGTTTCTCTCATCAAGAGAGACTTGGTACAATACAATCCTTGTGTTCCTTGTGACCTATGTGATGCAATGAATATGGAAATCTTCATGCATCACAAGCATAACATAAACTTGTAGAAAGCATTAACTATCTGAAGCCTCAGTCCCAAGGCCTCAAATACCTTCAAAGGTGGAGAGAGCTAGCAGGGAATGAGGGTAGGGAAGAAGAAGAAGAAACATTCCATAGGAGAAAGAAATAATTCCTCACTTATCATCACTCTTCTTGCTAGCATACATAATAGCATAATAATGAAAATGGAGAAGATGGCAAGCTTAAGCATTGAAGCATGGCTCTTGGTTGGATTTGCATTCCATAGCCAAGAGTGTTGGTGTAGGCTCTTACTTCTCACAAGCTTGGAGAAGGAGGTGGAGTTCCTCTATTTTCACCAAGTGAGAATCATCCACAAAATGAGTGTGTGTGTGGTGTATATCCCCCTAGCACCCCCCTTGCTTGCTTGGGGCGAGTTGCAACTTTTCCACATGTTGCAAGCTCATTGGACCCCTCTCGCCCTAGCCAATCACATGCAGCATGCAGTCAAGTACATGGGTAGTCTTTTGACAAGTGTCCTCCTTACCCCTTAGAGAGAGGGAGAGAGAGAGAGCTTGAAAATATCTAGATATTTGTTGGATGAAACTAGAATCTCATTGGACCCCTCTTTAGCCCAACCAATAGCATTCAAGCACACCATGTGGTTGAGCTTATTGAGAGTCTGACATGCGTCCCATGTGCCCTTTTAGAAAAGGGGTGCCCTTTGGGTGAGTGGAAGGTTAGGTCAAAGATTCCCCTAACTTTGGGACTTTCATGCATAGGAAGCTTCTCAAGCAACTTCTCATTAAGTTTGTAGGGTCTCTTTTTTACTCAAGCACCTTACCCCCCATGCATAGGAAGCTTCTCAAGCAACTTCCTCATTAAGTTTGTAGGGTCTCTTTTTTACTCAAGCACCTTACCCCCCATGCATAGGAAGCTTCTCAAGCAACTTCCTCATTAAGTTTGTAGGGCCTATTTTTGACTCAAGCACCTTAACCCCCCATGCATAGGAAGCTTCTCAAGCACCTTCCTCATTAAGTATGACAAGTACCTCAAGTACCTTAGTCATCAAACATGACAAGCACTTTAGGTGGAGTTCCCACCTCAAGCTCAATCCTAGCTTGCCTAAGATCAAAGGTAATTTTAGGTCGGGTTCTTACCTCAAGCTCAACCCTAGCTTGTCTAAGGTCAAAGGACTTTTAACACTAAACATTGGAGGTCTTTAATGAAGCTAACCCTAAGGTTCTTTAAGCTCCATTAGATGCACGTTGCTCTTTGATAGACTACCTCCTTTTGGACCCCTATTGAGAGATAACCATCTCTCCTCTTGGTCCCCTTTTGAGGTAAGTCTAGAAGCACTTATTGCACATTGCTCTTTGATAGACCATCTCCTTTTGGACCCCTATTGAGATGCAACCATCTCTCCTTTTGGTCCACTCACTAGAAGCACATGTCTCTATTCTAACTCTTGTTCCCATTTTTTCTTCCACATTAAATGATCAGTTTAATATGAGAAAATTATTTGGTAAAGTTAGATATTAGATTTTATGACAGAGAGAATGATAGATAAGCAAGAGTCATGGTAAGCAGTGGGTCAAGGGAAAATGAAATATTAAGAAGGGTAAATCTTTTTACAAACCTAAGTGTAGAGAGAAGGCAAGGGTAAATGGGAGATTAAAGTCAAGGTTCCATAGCTAAAACTAGGTATGTATGCAAGGGAAGGGAGAATTTGGAGCTGCCTTGAGGGAAGGAGTGGGTCTTCTTGTGGAAGGTTATGGTGGTGGGAGAAGCTTAAGGGTGAACGGGAGCATACATATCTATATTTGAAAACTTCTTCAAAACTAAGGTTCTTCTATAGAAATGGACTCCAAAGCTCTTATATATTTTAGATTACTAGTTTAAGCTAGCAAATCCACTCAATTCTAGCACGTGCTCTTCCTTATACTTACTTACATTTCTCACGCTTCTTACTACAAGTTTCAAACCTTTTCTTACAATTCACATGCTTTTCCTTATACTTATAATGCTTCGTTTCACAATTGAAAATTTTCTTCTTACAATTCGCATGTTTTTCCTTACATGACACATTCCCTCTTTACAAGCTCTTATACTCCTTACAAGCCCTTACTACATGAAGGTACTTTTGTAAGAGAAAAGTATTGTATTGTAAGAAAAGTATCTTCTTGTGAAAATTCAATTAAGTGAGAGGATTTTCCCACTAGTGAGAAAAAAGAGTTGACTTGACTAGTGCATGAAGGCTACAAGAGTTTGTCAGGTTCTTGGAAAACACACTCAGTCCCTATCTACTCAAAGCTACACTCAAGTGCATGTCAACAACAAACTCAAGCAGTGTGGCATTCACTTCTTGAAGGTTATTTTCAAGGCTCTCACTAGCTGTGGATAGTTGTTCCACCAGTGTGTTCTTCTACTATAGTGCAGTCATTTGTTTGTTTTAAGCCTCTTCTAGGCTAGCAATCTCCATTTACCACTATTTGTATAGAGTGTTGTATTCCTCCACAAATAAATTCCCCACATCTATTCTAGTAGTGAGGTGTAATTTGGGTGTCTTGGCTTGTTTGATTTTTTCTTCTATGATATAGACCACAAGCTTCATTTTCTCTACTATATGATGTGCAAATTGTGCGTATTCTTCAGTCTCTTATATGTTGGTTGTTTGACAAGTTCTAGCTTCCTCATAGTGATCCTCTTGCTCATCTTATTCTTGTTTTGTTTCATCATGTGGTGTCTTTTGGGGTGGATACTCCCTAATCTTCTTGATGCTCTATTTTTTGGGAATGCTCTTGATACTCCTCTATTTGTGCATCATCTTTGTCCATGTCTAAGTTCCTTGTCTTCATCTAGTACTTCTTCAATAGTTCTTGGCTCTATTAGCACTTGTTCTTCTTTCTTGTCTACTTACCAGAGTGGTGTAGCTTCTTGTGCCATCTCTTGTATTTCTTTGTAGATGGGGGAGGGTGGTGTGGTATTTTTGTGAGTCGCTTGTACCTTAGATGTGCTTATTTCTTTGCCTTTCTTGGCACCTCTAGTAGTCTCTTCTTTCTCCCACAGGTGCATGAAAGCAATCATAGGGTGTCAATCTACACTCGACCGACTCTCGACTAATTCCTACAGAGGTCTCTACCCAATGTCTAAGCTACAGCCTTCAAGAGTTCTTAAGAGGAGATTTCCTACAACGCTTCCAAGAGCCAAATACCCATCAAACATTCTAAAAACGCCATAGAACTTGAAGGAGACCCTACTAACACCAATAGGTCACTCTCCCTAAGGTCCCTGAACCAAAATCCCAACCCTAAACACCTGGTGCAAAATCACGTAGGATGTATGGCCAAAATCTGCAGGTCGTCGTCTCCAAAAACTAAAGTACCTAATGTGTAGCTCTACTCGATGCAAACGCGTGGATATGCTGAAATGCAAAAACGGACAACGTATGCTCACCAAATCACCAGATGAAGCTCGTGGATCAAGCTCGCAAAACCAGACCATACGCCTGCAATGCAGGTATCGACGCGTAGCTCTCGTCGGGGGCAACACGCTGTACTTCTCCGCACTCGATTCTGACCACCAGTGCATGCGTAGCATCAAGATGAAACTCTCACTCTCTCTCGTACACAGTACGCTCACTCACAGACAGAACTTTTTAAAAAATGACAAAGGCTTTTTTCATTAAGGTCAAAAGTGGTATAAATACCTTACAATCTCAAACCCTGATGTTCCAATTTAACCATCTACTCAATCTAAATTTCAAAAATGGGATACAAGCTGGAAACTTCTGTAAGCCCCAATATTTACAAAGGTGAAAAGTCTGGTTTTCTCAATTAAAGAATAATGACAAAAAATAATATTCCGCCAAGCAATCTTTCTCCGTAGGGTGTGTCCAGCTGCTAACACTCCCCCCCTCCTTGTTCATGTCATCCCCGACATGGCAATTGAGCTGCTTCTTCAGTGTAGGCTTTCTCTCATCTTGAGAAGGGAATCGTATCTCGCATGCTGAGCCAGTAGTGTCGGGCCGAATATATATGTGTTGATTGTGAAGAAGCTGATATAGAAGGCTTCTTCAAAGGCCTGGAGGTGATAAGAAGGCAAAAAATAATCCTTTGATATAATGCATGGATCACCTCATGGGAAGGCTAAGAAAACAGATCGTATGCACATCTGTATGTATCTTGAAAGAAAAAGATATTGTCTATCGCCGCCTGGCCTGGTTTGAAGGTCTCGAAGACTGCCAAAAGGGTTTTACATATCTTTCTCATCATGATGTAAGATAGGTCAGGCAAGCAAGTGAACAATTTGATGGCGCCCGTTAGGGTTTTCACCATGTATTGCTCACTTATTCTCTCGCCTGCCTTCAAGCATGGTAGCTTCGGGTAATTTAGCCAAGTGGGTTGGCTTCTCTGCAAAACAGCTCGTGGGCTTTCCATGTCCTCATCCTTGGTAGAGGGCAGAAACTGAGGTTATCTCTGATCACTTTAGGTGCCTCTACCAGATGGATTAAATATTGAGGATATTTTGTGAGCCATGCCTTTCTCCGCCTGGGTTGAGAATTGACTATCATCTTGACCCCTTCAGGTTTGGAGATATCTGCTTTGTACATTGGCACTGTTGGCTTCTCTTTTATTCGTTTGTTGATAGTAGCAGCTTCGTACTTTAGCAGAGGATATGGGAGAGAAGGTTGTAGTCATTTACGCCGAAGGTTACTGGCATCTATCTTCTGAATAGTCATCGACTTAAACACCCTCTACTCCCACTCCAATGCCTCTTTGGATGTGTCTTTTACTGCCGCTTCTATGGCCTTCTGCAGCTTTTCTTCCTCTTCTTGTGTCAGATTCTGGGTCTTTTGTGAGGGTCCCACAAGGATTTCCTCTTGCATGATGGTGTCCACTGGATCTGACACATTCTCTATGTCGATCCCCTCCATTGCGGCTGGCCCGGTGCTAAACTGCTGCTCTTCTGTTTGTTGCTGGCCTCGCAGCTCTTCTATCTTCTTTTGAAGTGTCTTCTTTTCCTCTTCCACTTTCTCTCCCATGTTTACTAGGAGGTCGTTTAGATACGCATTTATCTTTTCCACCTCCTCAAGCTTCCTCTTGATGGCTTCTAGCTCATTCTTCATGGCCTGATTTTCTTCTTCTAGGCGGTTTTGCATTACCATAGATCCCTCGGCCAGCATCAGCCTTTGCCTCTTCTCCAGTGTTAACTCCTTTTGGAGCTCCTTCACTTGTTCTTCATATAGCTCAGTCTCTGAAGTCGTGCCAGTTGAGCTAGCAGCTATGACTCTGGCCGGAGATGCTCGTAGCCTTCGCTTCATGCTCTATCTCGGCCTTTTCCTTGGCATTTCTCAAGGTTTCCACCTCTTTGGATTCTTCAGCAAGTTGTAGAGTTAGGTTGTTCCTTTCTCTCTCTGCATCTGTCAATGACTTGCTGATTTTCTTGTATTCCTCTTAAGCTCTTTGAAGCTTGTTTTCGGTTGCTTGATTTTGTTGTTCCATCTCCTGGCATCTTTGTAATGCCGTGTCCAAACTAGCTTGCAGCTTTGTTTCTTTGTCCATATGCTCTTGGCTTTGTCTTTGTAGTGAGTTGACTTCAGCCTTGATCTGAACTTCATTGGCTTTGAGATTATCAAT
Source organism: Adiantum capillus-veneris (assembly GCF_014529385.1). Classification (NCBI taxonomy): domain Eukaryota; kingdom Viridiplantae; phylum Streptophyta; class Polypodiopsida; order Polypodiales; family Pteridaceae; genus Adiantum; species Adiantum capillus-veneris. Next base: position 156,697,169 of record NC_140940.1, on the reverse strand, counting down.
CTCACTCTCCGTGGCCATTGATCTTGATCTGAGCCCGGTTAGCTTGTGCATCACTACATCCCAATCATTGGTTGGTGGCTGTAGGTCCACTGTATCAGTGGCCATCTCTTTCAGTTCTACTAATCAAAGACTCTGCATATGTTCCTTTGGCCTTGTGCTTGCCAGCTCAAATGCTACAGTAGCTACCTCTTCTCAAGAGTAACCCGCAGCTAGTAGAGCAAGAAATATTCTGAAATTCTTTTGTTTTGGATCTAGCTTCTCCTCTTTTGGTTGAGCTTCTTCTTTCTGCTCTTTCTCTTGGCTCTTCTGTTGCTTTGAATCTTCTTGTTCATCCTCCTTTTGTTGGGTTTGTGGAGGGCTAAGAGGAGGTGGTGATGGGGGTGGGCTAGACTCCGGGCTTGACGGTAGAGTTGTTGGTTTTTTCTTGAAATCCCTGTCCGCCTTGGTTTTTCTCTCCCTTTCTTGGCCTTCCTGCTCTTCTAGCAGCTGCCGTCGTACTTCTCCACTTCTTCTTCTGTAAAAGGGACATTCGGGACATTTTCCATTATAGCATCTAAAATCTCAAAATTTTTGATGTAGTCTTCAAACCGATCTCTGTGCACCCTTCAAGATGATCCCGACATGGCTTCAAGGGATGGCTTCCACAACTCACTCAAATCTCCTTTGAGTGCTCTTTCGGCTCTAAAGCTTTCCATTAGTCGTTCTATCCGTGCCGCTTTCTGTGACTTTGTCTCTTTGATCGGCACTTGTAGACTTTCTTTCTTTCCTTTCTTTGACTCTGGTGGCTCTTCTAACACGGTTTCTAACCGGCGCTTCAAACGTGTGGCTACTCTGGGTTCCCTGGGAGGTTCTTCTTCTTTATCTTCTTTCAGTTTTAACCAATCATTCTGTGAAGGAGGTTCATGCGAGTTTCCCTTGGCATGCAGTGCTCCATAGACCACTTTTGTTATTAGCTCACCAGGTACAATGTAAGTGGGATTTTTGTTGCCCATCTTCACCAGGTTGTCATGAATGTAAGCAGAATAATTGATCACTTTCGGCTTGCTCTTCTGCATTTCCCAAGTGACGGTGGTGGCAATGGCTCCAGGTGGCATTTTGTATTTTTGTGGCCGCTTTGTACACATGTGGAAGTATTGGCTGTAGAGTTGGCACATGATAGCCACTTTTGGGTTTGCAATATCTTCAAATGTGTAGTTGTTCTTCTTTTTTGAGTAGACTTTGACTTCATCTCTCCTCTTTGTCACACTATCTCCCTTGTTGGAGATGTCTAGTGCGGCTGCCACCACCCTCTCTGTGATGACAATCATGGTATCTGGCTTGCTCTGCAGATCAGTGACTCTGGCCACTCCATCTTCTTTGATAGTGGTTACAAATTCGCACACTCTTTTGATGTCAATCCCCACTGGCAAATCTTCAAAGTAGTTATGGAGGTCCAGCTTCTCTAGGTAATCCCCCATCTTGCTTCGGACAAATTCATTGAGCTCACATGGTATCATGGGTAGCTCTACTGCATTTCCTTCAGGATCTTTCAACACTCCTTGGTAGATCTTCAAATCATTGGACTCTAGCAAATCATCCTGAATCCATGTGCTGGTGGGCTTCAGAGTTCCTTCTGGGATCACAAACAGCTCCAATTCTTCTAAGTAGTCTTTTATTGTCATCCTCTTCTTCTTTGCAGGTGATTTTGCGGCTGCCATGGATCCTGTTGCACTCAATAGTCCGAAGTTAGCATTTTTTCCATATTAGCTGATAAACTGAGTTCTAACTATCCAAATGACTTGAAGATTGAAAATAAAACTTAAAAGGAACTAGGGAAACTCTCCATTTGCCCAAAGCTGCTTTCTGGCCAAAAATTATCATTTAGACATCCTACGCGTAGGATGTCTATCTTGCCTGTTTTTTGTGAAAATTGGTATATTGGTGACCCTTGACCTATGCAACATGGCTATGTGATTGGAATTGGGTTTGGGCATCAAAAAGTGCAATTTTGGGAAGATTTAGGCTTTAGGCTCATAAATTGGGTAGGATGTCCTCAACAGGTGGCAAATGATATATTCAAATGGGTTGAAAGTTGATATACAGGCTCCTTGCACCATGTTAATGGCTCCTATGAAGTCAGTTCTTGCATAGTAGGTCAAAATCATGCTGGAGACATCCTACACATAGGATGTCTTTTTCATCAAAATTACTTGAAATTGGTTATGGGGGTAGCTCTTGGCATGTGGAACATGGCCCTGCTCTTGGATTTTGATTTTGGAGAAGAATTGGTGTTGAAAAGAGCATGTGTAGTGTTTTTAGGATCAAAAAGTGCATCTTGGAGGTGTTGGGGGCCAAATGTGATGAGTATGGCTTGAAACTTGATGGGCTCATGAAGGTGTCATAGAGAGATCTGGAACTCAAAAATGCCAGCTGGGGGCCAATTTGGTCATTTAGACATCCTACACGTAGGATGTCTATTTCATCATTTTTCACATATGACCACACAGATAGGTTGGCAATGTGCTCATGAATGTATTGTGCAAGTTTCATGTGATTTGGACTAGTTTTGGTAGGTCTAGGACCCATTATTGCCTCTATGCTCTGACTTTGCGTTTTTTGATGCACATGAGGTCAATTTTTGTCCAAATGTGATGAAACTTGGTGGCTAGCATGTATAGGCTATTCGTAAGCTATGTGATATAAGAGATGTTGAGTTTGGTGCCCAGATTTGGCCTTGAGATATCCTACGCGTAGGATGTTTCCTGATGAAATTTATATGGTGAGTGCTACGGATGCCTGTCCTGAGCCCCCCTGAGTCCCTTTTCAGCCTTATTTCAACAAAAAAGTCAAATAGATAGAAAGAAACTCCCTGTGTGGATTTCAGAGCCTCCGAACCATTTTCTGACTTTTGGAGTGCTTTCGGCGATGAAATTTCTTGATGTTGGTCTCCATAGCTTCCCGATCCCTTGGGGATCCTTGCCATATGGTTTTTGTCGACTTTGGCTTCACCGGAGCTCCGTTTGGCAATTTGTTGCTTTGGAAGCACCCGTGGTTGCATTTTCATGTGGTCGATGTCCTATGGTGGTCTACCACCATAGGACTTGGTTGTTGATGGTCTAGGAAAGCCGCTCGTGAAGTTTGGTGGCAAACGGACATGCGGTTTGGCCGCGAGAGCTATTTGACGCTTTGTGTGTCCGATGCCATTTCTGAAGCTTAGTGCCGTTTCGGGTCACCTTATGGCCATGTGGGCTATATAGACTTGTCGAGCATGTCGAAATGCTCCTACCCATGAGTTTTAGTATCATTTGGGCGCCTTTCCGCCGGTTTACCATTTGGTGGCCTCTTGCAGGGCTCTAGAAGTTAGGGTTTTTTCCAATGGTTTTCCGCCGCCTTTAGGCATCCAAGAGTGGTCTCCTATGCTAGGGTAAGCCGCTGATGAAGCCTCATTGCTTTTGGGTTAGCCGTTAGGTGGTCACTATTACCCGTAGGCACTCTTTCCGTGTGAACCCTACGCTAGTTTTCGCGACAAAACAACAAACATGCGCGAAAAGCTCAAGGTGGTGAGCCTACCTCTCATGTCTGGAGCCTGTCGGGTGGTCGTGCACGTCGTAGAAGCTGCTAGAAGTCCCGATCGCTCTAGGTGGCAAGAGCTCTCTCTCAAAAGGCAATAGTAGAAATGAGCTTAAAATGAAGTGAAAAAATCTTATAATGGGGGTCCCCGAACCACTTTCCATGAATTTTGACATGTGCTCCCAACTTCTTGCGAGATGCGGTTTAGGCTCAAAAATTTCTCAATTTGGACTCCATTTGCCCAGTTTCTGAGAAATTTGACGTTTCGGTCAAAATCTGGCCAAAACACGCTTTCTGTTCCATTCACATAATTGCACCCCCATTGTACCATAGGTTTTCCTATAGTCATTGATTATCCCCATATTTTTTTTTTCATTACGATCGTTTTTCACATGCTTTTTATATTTTTAAAGTTTTTCTGCCGATAATTAGTAAAATTGAAAAGAAAATAGCAAATTAAACCCAAAAAATTCTCAAAAATCATAATAACTCAAAAACATCACCACAAAACACTATATACACTCACATGCAATTTTTATGGCCGGATTTCTTTGTTTTACCAATATTTTGCCCGAAAAATGGCTATTTTTACTTATATACACACACCTAGGGGATTGATTTGGCGTTTGGCCTCATATACTTGTATTCATGCTATATAAGGGCATATTTACTTAGTTTAGTCCAGAAAATTTTGCAATCAAACGACAACCCTTTAAAATAGTCAAAAAATATGCTCTTTTTTTTGCTCTTTCTTCCATTGGGTCCGCATTTGAGAATGCCTCCCCCCCTCCTAGCCGGAGTCCTCCTTGACGACAAGGTATCACCTCGGTGTATGTGCCATGCATGGGTTAAAAAATGTGCTAATGCTCGGCCATGTAATGTGGCCCTATATGATGCATACTCAGTCAATGCATGGAAAAAATTAATGATGTGCAAGAAGAGGGTATAAGCAAGATTCTTATTGGCATTCACCGTCGAGGTTTCCTGTTTGTTGTTGATTTGGTTGGCGGATTTTCTTTGCAAGTGAAAGTTGTAACTCTACCACTCTCTGTTTGATCGTTTTTCTTGCAAAAGTCGCTTGGTTTGCCGCTACTGTCGATATGGCCATGGTTGTCTCCTTGGGGAGAATTGTCGTGGCGGAATTGGTCGTAGGCTTGTCTTTTTTGCTTTCCATTTGTAACTTTGCTTTGGAGATTTTTGTAGGCTTATTGCTACTTCCGCGTTGCTGCTGCTGATTGGAACCCACATAGATTGGTTTGTCGGTTTCATATGTAGTGTGTGGCTGCCTTCCGATTTTGCTTGTACTGAAGGGAGTTCCTGTTGCTTTGGTTTCGAGATCCAAATGCGAGTCGCATTTAAGTTGTTGCTGAACATTTTCTTTGGGATCCATTTCTGTTTTATTCCCTTGGTTTTTGGTTGAATTGTTTGCTTCTGTTGACTTCTTTTGTTGTATTGTGGTTTGTCTGCCATGTCACCTCTATCCTTCCACACCCATACTTGTTTGTCACGTGTTGCTAACCTTGATCTTGGCACTACAGTTTGTGCTGTTTTATGTTTGTAGTGAACATGGTTGGCAGTGCCCTGTTTGTTCGCCATGGGTATCGTGTTGTTCTTTAGTGGCACCCATCCTTTTGGTTCTTTTTCCAGTGATTGTGTTGCTGCCATCTGGTTCTTTCGGGGTTTGCTGAGCAAAGACTATCACCTATTGTTCTTGTGCATGCTGAATTTTGACTGCATCCGCATTCCAATCTATCTGCACATTATACTCTTTTTGCCAAGGTTGTCCCAACAACATGGGGTGTTGTGTGCTTTCATCCTCAACCACATAAAACTTGTGTGGGTAAATATATTGATGTACTTGTACATGCAATATAATCCAGCCCAATGTTTTCAACGAATGTGATATACTGCTTTCCAGCACTTGTGGAGTAGGATGTAGTTGACCTTTGGGCTTGAGTTGTTTGTATAATCTGTAAGAGATTAGATTTGCTTGAGTTCCAAAATCAAGCAATGCCGTCGATTCAACTTGATTGCTACCCACTTTGACTACAATTAGTGGCTCTACTGTGTCTTCATCAAAATTCGTTAGTCGAATAGCATTTATTCCCAACGGTGATCCACATTGTTGTTGTTGTCGTAGAAGCTCTCTTTTTGCAATGCGTTCTTTTGCTTTTGCTTGAGCTTCTTCTCGTACCCTCTATTTCTCCTTCATCTGTTGTTTTTCTTGATGGATTTGTTGAAGCATATCCTGTGTTAGTGATAAATGATATTTTTTTAATCGACACCCACTAATCCAATTTGGCATTTCTTCACCTGCTAATGTAGCAAGCTTGACAGCTCCACTTTGTGATAGGTCACTAATCACAAAGGGTCTCATCCCTCGCTTTTTAAGTTTTTTGGCATGTTGCTTCAAGGTATAAACAAGTACATAATCACCTGTTTTGAACTCTTTCGTACGCACATGCTTGTCAAAAAACTCTTTTTGTCTTCTCTTTTTACCATAGATCGAAGCTACAACTCTCAATCGTAGTTCATCTAGCTTTTCAAGATCATCCACTCTTGAAGAGAGCTCATGCCCTGTCTATTCTAAGTGTTTCACTACTCGTAGAGTTGGAATTAAAAACTCTATGGGTAATATAGCGTTTAGACCAAACACCATGTTGTATGGTGTTGTTCCTATTGATGTTTTGTAAGCTACCATGTATTCCCATAGTGTTGAGTGTAACTGCTGATCCCAGTCTGTTCTTAACTCTGATACAAATTTAGTGAGAACAGTGCACACTATTTTATGTGTGGCCTCAGCTTGTCTATTTGCCTGTGGATGATATGGAGCAGATTCTCTATGTATGACCATGAATTCCTCTAGTAGATATTCAACGACTTCATTAAGAAAATGTGTTCTTCGATCACTGACAATTTCTATTGGTAACCCATATCGTACAAAGACATTCTCATACAAAAATTTTGCAGTGGTTCTTGCGTCTGCTTTTTGTGTAGCCTTGGCTTCCGTCCATTTAGTGAGATAGTCCGTAGCCACAATGATATATTGGGTATGGGTGCGATATGCAGGGGATGAAATAGGCCCCACAAAATCAATGCCCCAGTTGCAAATGTCCTTGCTCCCATCATTGGTCATAGTGGCATCTCATCTCTCTTTATCGGCACTTTGGTGCGCTGACATGCTTTAAAAACTCCTCAGCATCCATATGCAGTGTAGGCCACCATATTCCTGCGGTTAAGACAATTTTTGTCGTCTTATCGCCTGAAAAATGGCCTCCACTTATTCCTCCATGTGCGTGTTCTAGAATCAGCAGGTATTCACTTTCACTTCCATAGATTCTAAGTTGATTGTCCTTTCCTCGCTTATAGAGTTGATTCTCAATTAAATTAAATTCGCGAGCCTCCAGCTCTATAGCCCTTTTCCGTGCTTTTGTTATGTTTTCAGGAAATGTCCTTGTGGTTAAGAAATCGATGATATATTGACTCCACGTAGGTGCAGTGTTTACATGAAACAATGTCGCGTGATCCACTGGTCATTTGGCACTACATATAGTACAATTGTTAACATAAGCATGTGTGTCAGCATACATAGTTGGCCAAAAAACCCCTAATTGTTTCAGTCTCTGGTGTGTTTTCATTGTTGAACAATGAAATGCACAATCCTGGATGTGTGCTTCTTCAAGATAACACTCAAATTCCTCTGGATTTATACATAATCGTAGAATCTAGTCCGATCCTAGATGATATAGTCATCCTGCAATCAACTGGAAGTTTTTTGTATGTCAAATTGTTTTTTGTTTGGATCTGTCTTCCTTGTTATCAAATCTACCTCCAAAGGAAAGAATACTAATAATTTCCTGAGACTATTTGGGTATCATTTCAATATTGAAAAGATACGCATCAGGTATGTCATCATCTACTCCTTCAGGAGCTTTCCCGTTTTGCGCCTTGAAAGATGATCCGCCCGTAGATGAGTTTTACCCTTTTTGACCACCACTGTGAAATCAAACTCTAGCAATATAATAAACCAGTGTACAATTTGTTCAGTATTGCATGGTTTATTTACCAAATACAAAAGAGCTTGATGATCTATGAAGAACACAAATTTGTTTGCGAGCAAATAATGCCGAAATTTCTTTACATCATAAATCATTCCTAACCCCTGTCTTCCGGTGGTTGTGTAGTTCTTCTCTGCACTATTTAACTGTCAGCTTGCATAACAAACTGGAAAATCCATTGTTCCGTCTCCAAGTTGATCCAGAATACTCCCAATTGCATATGCAGATGCATCAATGTGAACAAGGAATATATTTTCCCAATCTGGTGCTTTAAGTACAGGTGCTAATACAAGGTTTTCCTTCAACTTTTGAAATGAAGTTTCACACTCCTCATTCCAGTTGAAACTGACTAGCAAACAATACAGAGGTTGTGCAATGACTGCATACATATATATGAATCTTCGATAATATCCGCAGTGTCCCATGAAGGATTCGCATTAGTAGGTGGGCAAGTCTACTATGAATTTGATTTTGTCTAGGTCAGTGGTTATGCCATTTCTTGAGACAATATGTCCTAAGATGCGGCCTTGTCTAACCATAAAAATGCACTTTTCCGGGTTAAGACACATTTGATATGTTCTGCACTTCTCAAATACCTTTTGTAAATGGTCAATATGTTCTTCTCGTAGAAGAGAGTGTACACAAAGATCATCCATATATATTTCTAAGAATATTCTCAGGTATTCTTTGAACGCATGAATCATTAATCTCTGAAAGGTAGATGGGGCATTAGCTAAGCCGAAAGGCATAACTCTATACGCATATATTCCCCATTCTGTGGAAAACGCTGTTTTGTGTTGATCCTCTATTGCAATTGCCAGTTGGTTATACCCCGAAAACCCATCTAGAAAGGAATAAGCCCGTTTCCTAGCCACCCTCTCAAGTACATGTTCTACGATCGACAAGGGATAATTATTCCTTATGGTGGCTGCATTTACGTTTTTGAGGTTCACACACACTCGTAGTTTTCCGTTCTTTTTGGGGACAACCACAATGGTTGACACCCAATCTGTATGTTTGATTTCGTAGATGAATTTAGCATCCATCAGCTTGTCAATCTCCTCTTTGATTCGTTTAGCAATTGTGTCATTATGTGTGTAAGGACGTTGTTTGCTAAGTTTGGCATATGATTTCAACGGTATTGTATGTTGGCATATCGATGGATCAACTCCTTTGAGGTCTTTGTAGGACCATGCAAACACATCTTTATACTTCTTGAGAAGTTGTGTTAGCAGTTCTTCTTCTCCAGGCTCTAAATCAGTTGCGATATAGACCGGTTGAGGCTTTTCACCTAGTTCAGCGAGGTTTATCCGTTTTGCATTTTTCAACCCATCGTAAGATTCTTGGTTTATCTTTACCTGACTGGTGATGTCATTATGATTTTTCTATCCTAGATGGTGAATTTTCGATAGTGGGATGGTACATTCATGTTTCCTTTTCCTGTCTCCTCCTTACCATCACTTTCTCCCTCAGTAGTCCATACCTCTCGTAATGACCGTTTTAATTCTTGGTATTTCTTTTTACGCTCCAATTTGGTCCACTCTGGGCCTTTTGCTTTTTCTTGTTTTGATTGTTGAGATTTTTTAAATTTTGTTTTTGTTTTGGCCTTCCGTACTTGTTTTATTTCCTCTTGCGTTCGTTCCCTTCAAACTTTTGAGAATCTGCCTGATATTTGGTCTTTTATACAATCCTCTGCTTTAGCAAGCATTAGATATTGAGTTTTATCTTTTATCCTGGGCATAGGGTTCTCTCTCATTTTTTTTTCTGCTCGTTTTTTCCTATAGCATTCCTGGCGTCTAGGGTGCTGATTGGCAAAATCATAAAACTTGATATTCGCTGTTTTCTCCCCACGCTCGCTTGAGCTGTCTGAATACTCGTTATCTGCATCGTTATTTACCTCCAGATGCTCAGAGGAGTTATAAAACTCTTCTTGTTCTGGTGGTTCTACAATATCATCTCCTCCTAGTATAAGGATTACCATGTAATAGAGCAGCACATCATAGCCGTCCTTATCGCAAAATTTTGTCGTTGGGCTGTCTGTAATGGTACAGACATCCAATGTTGCTAGTATGTGCTCCCATTCCAGAGGTTCTAAGGCATCTTCCGGAAAAGGTTCCGAAATATAATCCTTGTCCTCAATAGCTCTTTCTAAGACGTATTCCTCTCTTTTTAAGCTTCCACAATGTGAAGCTCCGCATATCCATAGCTCTTTTTTTTGCACTAACCATGTTGGGAGTTCAGACCCTGCCAATGTAGCTGAATCAAACTCTTCCACTAGTGTCTGGTTAAACATATTTGTAACTGTGGTCTTTTAGGTGTATTTTGGTTGTATTCTCGCCATGTCTGAGGTATATGTGTTCGTAACCCCAATCATGGACCATCTTTAATTGTTTCATGAACGGTCTTCCCAAGATGATCTCGTAATTGTTCTTTTTGTTGAAATCGACTATTGCAAACGTATGCTCATACTCGATTACGCACGAGGTGACAATTACTTTTTCTAAGAGTCCTAGAGGCTTTTCCATGAACCCATCTGCCAATTGCAATTTCATTCTGGTAGCTCTCAAAGCCGGTTTTTCCCATTTTTTCCAGATTTCCTTGGTGGCGATAGCGACTTCTGCTCCACTGTCAAGAATAGCTTTGGAAACTACTCATTGGAATTCTACTGGTAGCGTGGTGTTTCCATCTTCTCCCTCGCAATACTCTCCAACCTTGTTTAAAGGTATTGGCCTAGTGTTTAGTTGAGGCTTGTCCAATTCTCTGATTCCTTCTTGAAGCTTCAAGGTGGGGTCTTTTACTCCAAATTTTTCTAAGCATTTGCCTATGGTGGTCTACATGTTTGGTCGTAACCTCAGGAGTTCGGCTAATGTGATTGTGCATGCCACAGGGATGGACAATAACTCAATCAACGCTTGTGAATCCATCACTCTGTTAGAAGAAAGCCTTTGAGATGGGATTGCTCTCACCTCAGACTTAGCTTCATACTCCCCTAGGTAAGAGGGTAGAGTTTTTAGCGAGTCTGGTTGGCTGTGTCCCGAACTAATTGATCCCTGGTCTCCCCCTTGCGAATGCATATCAAAGTTCATTTGTAATCTTGCCTCAAATTCTTCAATAGGAGTTAAGATCTCATTTTTCTCTTTTCTCGTGCTATTTATATGGTAACTCACCCTGTTAGCTTCGTTGGCATCACAAATTTGCTTCCACAGGTCATCTAAACCGTTACAATCCTTACCCATTTCTACCAATGTTTTAGGCTGGAGCCCATCACTTGTCTCTTCTGTTGTATTTGGCACTATGATAGGCTCTCCCCTAGACTTAGAGGCAGTCGTGAGTCTCTCCTTCGTGTCTACTTGTTTCTCTAAAGTTGGTTTGATAGGGGTTGGAGTTGGTACTTCGTGCCAACTTGCAGGTTTACCAAGCGGGTTTTCTATCAAGGATTGAGCTGTTTCAATCATCTTTTTACACATTTCCAACCTCTATTTTTCTATTTCGGCATATGGATAAGTCATCCATCTTTGATCTTGGGTTTGGTTGTTTTTGAGTCTGGCTTTGTAGGCTTTTAAAAGTGCGTCTAACTGCTCATTTACCTTTTCTGCCAACATTGATCCTCCTGATCCTGCACTTTTGGGTTTTGCTATTTCCTTGGGTACTATGGTTTCCGCAGTGTGTGAGCTTAGACTAGTTAGATCCTCTAACCGCTCTAATCTATCCTTGGTGTGTTTTAACTCCTCGGATAGAGCCGTTTGCTCTCGTTCTCTCCTGGCTTTCATACGTGTCGTTCTAGCTTTCCAAGTGCTTCTCTGATTTTTCAATTCTAAACTTGGGGCATCAGTTTTTGGCTCTTCAATTATGGGTTCATTCGTCATTCTTTGAGCTTGGGCTCGTGTCACTGCCTGAATAGGTATTACTGTTTCGTTTTCTGACCCTCCACTGGAAGGCACTGCTTCCAACATGTTCAAGGTAGTTTTTGCTCCTTTGCTCGGGTTCTTAGGGCAATCATGAATTAAATGAGTAATTCCACACTCGGCGCAATATACTTGACTCTAATGATTTCATCATGAGGACACTCTCTTAGCCAATGGTCTCCACCACACTTGTAGCAGGGTCCCTTAGGCTGTTGAGGTGCTCCTTCAGCTCCTCTTTGTTGGTATGCATGTCTCTGCCCGCCCATGCCTCCGTTGGCTATGAGCAACAATGTTCGTTCATCCAATCTATATCTTCCTTGTCCTGCTGCCTGTGCAGCTGTTGGTGGTCCTGCACTTCCCATCATGCTCCATGGTTCTGGTGTTGGGGGTTCTTCTGGTGGATAATAGACAGGATTTTCAGCATATTCATTGGGATCTTCGTAATATGCATGCATAGGCATCAAAGCCTTCTCTTCTGGTTCGGTTATGGTTGGTGTGTATCTTATGCCGACTGGTCGTAATCTTGGTAGGGGTGGTTGTTGCCCCAACACTGGTTGTGGTCTCTCTACACCTACAGGTCCTGGTAGATTGCCTGCTTGATACCTAGGCATCGATGGAAGTTGAGGAGATGCTACCTGAGCTTGGGGAGCATAAGGTCGTTCTCTCACATATTCCTTGTTATAATAACATTCCTCCGTCACATGGTTTGTCCGTTTTTGAACAATAGCACACCATTTTGACTGTTTAGCCTGAGGTTTGGCGTACAAGTTAATCTTTTTCAGCACTTCCTTTACAAGCTGCTCCTGGCTTACAACTACTTCTCCTTTCGGTGCTGTCTTAGCGAACTTGATTCCACTTTGTTGTGAGGATGAATCATCATCAAGATCATTGAATTCACCCTCCTTGTAGACCGCACAATTGTCTACAAGGTAAAGAGCCTCATTAGTTAACTCGTTTAATGTCGTGCTCCTCTTCATATGTCGGGTAGAATGTGAGGTCGTGTCGTACTCTTCTGAAAATGGATTTGTCGACTTGCTAGGGGTGTAGGAAACCCTTGGCACTTCTTCGAGGGCATATGTTGATGTTTCTGGAACTGTTGCCTTTTCTACCTCCTCTGGGTGAATACATTTGTATTCCCGCCCGTACCTATCAACAAAAACAATATCCTTCCCCATAGCAATTTCATAAGAGAATAAGTAAAGAACCTTGTCTTTGCTTAATTCATTTGGGTAGGGTTCTTTGCATTCAAAGTAGGAGACTATTCCCTCGCTCTCATGCTTGTAAATCCCCACATTGTCATTATAGGTTGAGACCCTGGTTGTTTTCTTATCATACATAATAAGAGCTCCATGTCGATCAATGTTTGGAGGCGGTTCTTGAGTTTTTGAAACCATTTTTTCTTTCGCCACGTTATCTCCATATCTATTGTAATCCTCAGGGTTACTAACTATCAGATAGTGGTTCCCCTTTTCGTCTCGGAATCTATCTCCATCATCATAGACTCGAATTATTTCCAGTCTCTGAGCTGGCCTTTCTTCAATGCAAATACACTTGCATCCTCGATAGTCAGAATAAACTAGGGCTCCCCCCTTCTAAGAAGATTATAGTGAACTTCGAGTCGTTCAAAGGATTTAGAGAGGTGCTTCCTCCTGGCATTGGTCCTTCATTGGAGAAACCTTCTGGCTGTTGACTACCCATCATGAAGAAGGACTTATCGGATGAAGTGTCAGTATCACTACCCTCCTCAATGATCGGTGCTAGTGGATCTAGCCTTGCCTGAGTTACACTCTCTTCGGTGGACACTAAGCTACCTTGATCACCTGCCACATTTTGGTCTCTAAGAATGTGTTTTTCTGATCTTAAATTCATCAAACTTAGCAATGCAACTTATCACAAATCCAACCACTCACTTGGTAAAGGATCAGTTTCCGCACAACTTCTTGCTTTCCACTGAATATACATGTACACAAGCGTTTAATTTCGGCAATCGAATCAAAGCATTTAACTGCTAGAGGTGGTTTTAGTAATGATTGGTATAACTGGAGGGTTAACCTCAACCACTACTATATTTTATACACTTCTGATGTTCTGGATTAGGTCTACTAATCTGGAACTGTACTTCCCTCGAATGTTGGTCAATTTACATGGAAAGTCTTAATTCCGTCTTTGCTTCATCAAAAGGTCAAACAAGGTCCAATTTCACTTCTGAAAGAAGTTATGGAACTCTTAAGTCAATTGGAACATCACTGTATGTCCTCAATCAAATTTTCTCTTCACTAAGCCCTTGTAGACATCCTACGCGTAGGATGTCTCTTGCTCTGTTTTGCCTGGTTTTTTGCACTATACATTTCCCTTGATGTGCTGAGTCCACAACTGTTTTTACTTTTTGATTTGGACACCTATAAGCTGGTCAATGGATCAGAAATCTGTTTCAGAAGCCTGATATTGGTCTGACCAGTCAAATCAACTCCAATTTGGACCAAGATTGACTAGGAGGCCTGCCTCAGGCTATACAACACCCTACTATACCTACAGTCAGTTTTTGGCTTCAATTTCATGCATTAGACATTCTATGTGTAGCATGTCTAACTGCTCAAAATGGCTTCAAATGCAAAGAATAGACTACTCTTAAGGTGCTGATCACTTTATGGATTAGACATTCTACGTGTAGCATGTCTAATTGCTCAAAATGGCTTCAAATGCAAAGAATAGACTCCTCTTAAGGTGCTGATCATTTTGGTATGCTCAAAGCTGGGTTTGGAGTGCCAAATCACACAGAACACATCCTACGCGTAGGATGTCTATATGGCCTTTTTGACCCCAAACTTGAGCCACAGCTTCTCCTTGATGTCAGCAACTCAGTGCTATACTTAGATTTTAGTTTGGATTTCAACAGACCCCAATTTTAGTTGTTCTAGCCCTTTTTAGTCAAAAATGCTAAAATCTATTTAAAACCCAATTTTCTCACCCAATTGAGATGAAACCCTTCTCAGGCACTGAATAAATCATGCAGATCATGCACATGCAGCCACCCTATGGTTTTGGTATTAAAATAATGCCTTGGCAGAATTTGGGTAGGATGTCTGGCAATTTCTGTCTATCTGGCCTTATCCTGTCAAGATATGGTCAAATTTTCTCTTTCCATGTGAAAATAGGGTAAAACCTACCTTCTAAACACACTGGTCAACTCATAATTTCAAAATTTCCACCAGATCACTCTGTAGACATCCTACGCGTAGGATGTTTCCTGGCTTAAAATTAAAATTTTTCCTCACAGAAATGCTCCTGATGCTCTCCAGCTCTCTCAGAAACACTCACAACAGCTTTTGAAATTCACTTCAACTTTCAAACACCCTTTTGCGTCTTTTACAACCTTGTGATGAACCTAACAGCAATTATAACATGCATGAAGTGCTCCAAATCATAAATCATGATGTCCTACTTACCCTACTACTATTTATCATGTGAAATGGTGATAATGGTGTCTTGGTTTCTTCCTGGCCTCTCCGGACTCTCAAGCTCTCCTCCCACCGCTCCTACCACTCCAACTCCTACTCTTTACACCACAACTCAACTAATACCTAAAACTACATAAGTCTACCTAAGTCGAAGGATCTAGGCCAGACACTCACTCCCTAGACTCCTCCTAAGACCTAGAGAGTCCTCCACCCTCTGATACTATCTAAATGTAAAACGAGACTCTAGCAAGCCAGAGAACCCCTATCCTCAAGGACTAGTCTCGGTCACCTACCTAGGGTTTTCGTCCCCGACAGCGGCGCCAATGTTGGCGGATACGCCGCGACGGACGTCAGCACAACGAGAATTCACCTAACAAGATTTGTCAGCTAAGGACGAAACTCAACCTGCAGGTGCGTGGAAGCAAGCATAGGGTGTCAATTTACACTCGATTGACTCTCAACTAATTCCTACAGAGGTCTCTACCCAATGTCTAAGCTACAGCCTTCAAGAGTTCTTAAGAGGAGATTTCCTACAACGCTTCCAAGAGCCAAATGCCCATCAAACGTTCTCGAAACGCCACAGAACTTGAAGGAGACCCTACTAACACCAATAGGTCGCTCTCCCTAAGGTCCGTGAACCAAAATCCCAACCCTAAACCCTGGTGCAAAATCACGTAGTATGTCTGGCCGAAATCTACACATCGTCATTTCCGAAAACTAAAGTGCCTAATGTGTACCTCTACTCAATGCGAACACGTGGATATGCTGAAATGCAAAAACGGACAACATATGCTCACCGAATCACCAGATGAAGCTCGTGGGTCGAGCTCGCAAAACCAGACCATACGCCCGCAATGTAGGTATCGACGCGAAGCTCTCGTCGAGGTCAACATGCTGCACTTCTTCGCAATCGATTCTGACCACCGGTGTGCGCATAGCGTCAAGATGAAACTCTCACTCTCTCTCGTACACAGTACGCTCACTCACATACATAACTGTTTTTAAAATGACAAAGGTTGTTTTCATTAAGGTCAAAAGTGGTATAAATACCTTACAATCTCAAACCCTAATGTTCCAATTTAACCATCTACTCAATCTAAATGTCAAAAATGGGATACAAGCTGGAAACTTCTATAAGCCCCAATATTTACAAAGGTGAAAAGTTGGGTTTTCTCAATTAAAGAATAATTACAAAAAATAATATTCCGCGAAGCAATCTTTCTCCGTAGAGTGTGTCCAGCTGCTAACAAGAAATGTGTCCAGTTGCTAACAAGAAGTGAAGTGGAAATGTTGATGGAATAGGTGGGTTGGTTCCTTTATTGCTTTTGAATCATATCCTAAAATGTTTCCACAATGGTGTTGCAAGTGAAAACCCCCATCGTCTTCTTTTCTTTTGACCTCATGGATTCTCCTTCTGTTGAGTGATTTAGGGTTGCATCCACAATCTCCTTGGAGATGTTCACTTCAGTGGCTTGGCTGGTGGAGTCTAAAATCCTTCTTGTTCTACCTTCTTGGATGGAGCTAAATAGCTCATAGGCTCTTTGTAGATCTACTCTACAAGGTTCTATTAGTAAAATGGAAGCAATCCAAGCTTGTGGTGGGATTCTTTGAGCTCAAGAGTTTGAGCCACATCATATATCCACTTCAGCATCGTCTGTAGCTCTACTACCTGGTTATCTGCACTTCTAAACTGCCCGTGGAAGATGGCCACTTGGTGTTTACCTAGTAGAGTATCTCTTGAAAATGTCTTCTTGGCTTCACTAATGGAATCTTCATCTTGTTGATACTCTGGGAGATCCATAATCTTCTGATTGTAAGTCTTCTTCTTTGGGGTACCTGGTAGGTTCTGCATTGAACCTAGAGTCACTACACCATAATCTGTCATTAGGTACATTTAAGAGTAGGAAATATCTTATGAGGCTCCAAATGAGCTGTAGCTGATCAAATTAAAAATTGAAGCTAAATTATTACTATTTTTACCCATAAAAACAAAATGTAATCACTAAAGAGTCAAATTGGCAAAAAATTTGCATCAAGGATAATAAGCGCGGGCATGATTTGAACTTTGACTGTGCACGTGGATTGTAGATATTGAGAATATATAGGATTTGGATTTTGGGGAAATTTGGATGCAAGAATGCTAGGGTATAGCCACTTTTTGGTTAGAAGGCTTTTGGAATTGACTAAGTGTTGGTGCAAATTCTTGTAGTGTCCAAATGGTCCCAAAATTGATGTGTGGGTTTTGTGATGACATGGTGGAACTATTGGTGGCAAGATTTTATAAAAATGGATTCATTTACACTCAATAGATAATAAGCACGCTTATTATCTATAGTGTCATTTTTGCATGTTTTTTCCATTTTGTTTACATGGGGTGGTTAGTCATGATGTCCCCTTGCCATGTATGTTTTTGGATTTGAGGTGGTACCCTTGGGTTAAATTTTGGAAATTGGAAGCTTAAGTGCGTTTTTTGAAGTGAGAGCAAAGTAAGGGTGATTTTTGAAGTGTAAAGGGATGTAGGGCCTTGATGCAACATGTAGACAAGGTCCGTGATGAAAAAAATGCAAAGTGGGGTTGAATCTTAGTGTAGTGATAATACCGCGCTTATTATCTACCTTTGCAAATCTTGGACCAACTTAACATTTAATGATATACACTTGTCTTCCACATCTAGTAAGTAACTTCTAGCCCTATTTTGAATTGATTTTGGTCTTCTGGGTTGTTGTCTCCACTTGGTCTTCTAAATTTGGTGGTTTTGTCCTTGACACTTGATAGTGATCACTTTCTAGCATCCGAGCTTGTGGACATGTCCCATAAGTCATAGGGCATTGCCTTGTCGCATTCGGAGTACGATTGAGGCCGTAGCTCAAAAAAGATGCTTTGTTGTCCTCTGAATGTTTGTGAACATCAAAAACATCAGTCAAAGTAGACATTAATCAATCAATAAATAGTAACAATTTCCAAAAAACTAAGTAAAAAGTATTAAAAAAGAAAGTTGTGGTTGAGGAGGCAACCAAAATCTCCAAGATTTGTACAGTAGGATAGCATAACCCAATAGCTATAATGATGGAAATCCAAAAAACGAAAAGCATTCTCAAACTTCAAAATAGTAGACCTACTTTTGATCTCACTATATTGTAGCTATAACTTTCATAGACAACCAAATCAACGCAAACAAAGGAGAAAATGTCAGATTCTAGCCTCTACAAGGTAAGAACTATGCCAAGGTAACCAAGGTTGCAAAGTGGAGAGGAACTATACAAAGAGAAGCATAACAAGTAATGCACCATTTTAACTTGTCTCCTCATGTAGAACCTGAAATCCAAAGGACACAACGGGGAAGTTTGTAATGCATGGCCATCTAAGCATACTATATGCCATACTTTGTGTGTAGCTTTATCTTAGAACAAGATTCTACCAATTCCAAGCTGACCATGCCACCCATGTCCATTAGTATGTAATGGACAACAAAATCAATGTTGAACATAATGTGCAATAGTACCTTTTTTCAACGGAAGGAGCCAATAGAGGGGTGTACACGGTGCAAATCGTTAGAGAGAGAGAGAGAGAGAGAGAGAGAGAGAGAGAGAGAGAGAGAGAGAGAGAGAGAGAGAGAGAGAGAGAGAGAGAGATCTAGTTCAAGCCCCCCACAAGGGAAACTAATGCCCAAGGAAGCCTTCTCAATGAAGGTAGATAACTATGTGGCCAGGAAGTCAAAGGGTTTGTACATAGAAATGGGAACAAAACCTTTTCCAAGGTGCGGGTGCTAGCAAGGAGGGGGTGGGGGGGCATCCACAACACAAGTCAACAAGTGTTACTGCAAGCTTAAGTTATTTACATTACTTACCTAATTTTAAAGGGGATAATTTTTTCAAGGAGGACCACAGAGTTCCCCAAAGAAATGAGAAGAACTAACTGAGGTTTGTAAGGGACTCTTTAGGATTAAGTGTATGAGCATTTTTTATGGGATCAAAGCTATAATACTCAACAAATACAGTAGCACCATACTATACCCGATCATTTGGTCATTTTTAGGAAGAAGGTTTGATAATGCCAAACATATAGACTAAACTCTATAAACTATAAACATCAAGTAAGGTCAGAGTTATAGAGAGATTAGGCCTCCCAAGAGGTGATTATGATATGTATTGCCAATGTGTGTGTGTGTGTGTGTGTGTGTGTGTGTGTGTGTGTGTGTGTGTGTGTGTGTGTGTGTGTGTGTGTGTGTGTGTGTGTGTGTGTGTGTTTGTGTGTGTGAGTGAGTGAATGAGAGACACGCATACACACACAGAGTTCTAGAAACCCTCCATATCTCTAAAGATGTCCAAGAAGGTAGATTACAAGATTTCAAGGGAAAAGTCTTCATGATCTTATGATACAACCAAGGGCAAACCCCAAGAGAGGTGTACATATACAAGAGGAATGATATAATTTGTGGAAAAATGGCAAGGCATCCTCTGCTTGCGTGATGTCTATATAGATTTTTCTACGTGATCAATTTTCTACATAGATTTTTCTACGTGATCAATTTGGAAAATTAATTAGTCGAGAGCTCATTAGTCCACCAACACCTTTTAAGATCATGACCTCATGTCATATCATGATAGAAGAAAGACTATAGAAACAAGGAATAGTGAATCCATGTGACCACCAAAAGAATCTATAATGCATAAATCTCGGGTTTGAGCTGTATGTCTCTTATTATAGAAAAGGATGAAACTCTACTAGAGTTCGAAAGTACTAATAGTGTGGCATGCAGTACCCCTCTTGAATAGAAACAAATCCTTAAAGTGTAGAAGAGGGTCTAATGTGGCAAGTAGTCCCCCACTTATCCTCTTAAAAGAAAACCATTCCGTAAAGTGTGAACCACATCCATGCTAGATAAAGAGAGTATCATACAATGTTGTAGTCCCTTAGCATTGTTGCCTAGAGCTTATGCAAAAAGGCCATGCCTACCTGCAAGCTAGGGTGAATTTTTTATTTCTTGAAAATTTTATTTACGTTAAAACCAGAACATAGTAAAAAAGGGCCATGGATAGTACATCATACAATATATTGCACATTAGCAAAACAAGTCGACGTGATTTAGGATTCAAATTATCGATCATACCGATATTCAATGAAGTCTAACTAAATAGGTAGTGAAGTTTATGAGTTTTGATTGAAGTATAACATGTTGCAAGATTTCATTGCTGATGTTGCACCTCTTGCCTTTGCAGACTTGTGCATTCTTTCATGCAAGGCTCATTATTATAGGTGAGCAAAAATCAAAAGAAGTAGTTCAAAAATCTTGTCCAAGGTGATCATGGTATTTGATGTCAATGATTACAAGCTATCATCTTACCAAGAATATGTTTGATGTATGTTATTGTAAGCATGTACCATCATTGATTGGTTAGCAAGGATTTCAAATTGATGACTTCCAAACTTTATGTTATTACCAAAAGGCTCCACATGAAGCCTTGATGTGCGAATGGACCTGAACTTTTTTACTCACTTGTTTACTTGGTAACATGATAGAACTCAACCAAGATTCAGTAGTTGCGGGGCAAGCACATAGATCACTGCTCGTTGGCTTCAATAGTTGGAAGCCCTTAAGTGTCAAACTTATCAGGTGTTCATTAGTGTCAAACGTGTCGAGCCTCATCCGTAATAGCGACTTAATGTCTCTATCCTTGAAACATGTTAATCTACTTATGATGTTCCTTAACTTGAAAAATAAACTCTTATGACAAGGTATGTCCGTTCCTTATTCCAAACACGATAGAGGCTAAGGCCATTGTCACACTAGAGAGAGCACCCAGCTAAATAAGGCCAAACACTTGGTGTCACAAGAAAAAACATAAAAATCTTCCCTCACTCACCAACAAATTGCCATTAGCCAAATGGCCAGAGTCCCCTAGCTTTCACGTCAGAGCTCAAATCCTATCGCGAGGCTACCCACGCCTACTTTTGTAGATTGGCCACAACCTTCAAAAGTGGGACAAGCAACCTAGGCAGTCCCTTTGACAACGCTCATGACCATCTGCAACTTTTCCTATGTGCAAATAGATACATGCCAATTCAACATGGCCTGCTTCTTAGCGTGACAAGGGCATGAGGGTGCATTCAGACTCCGCAGGCACCCATACCACAACACCCCTTTTCCACTCTAGGGTCCATTCACACTGTTGAACAAGTTAAAAGCGAAAGTTGAGTAGTGAATGGCGACCCTCGTCACTATATGGCACGGCTCTGGATCGGGGGGGTCTAGCGCCCAAATTTGGGGGGGCGAGGCGGCTTTAATCTCAACCGTCAGATCATGCATTGAATTGGGGGTGAGCTAGGGGTGGCTGAACTGGGGGTGAACTAAGGGTGAACTAGCGGCAGATAAACTAGGGATTGATGAACTAAGGGTGAACTAGGGGCGAGTAAACTAGGGTGTGATGATGTGCCATGCCAACATGGGCAGTGACGCACGCTAGCGTGGTGGTAGGGAATTCATGTGACAACCGAGATGTCCCGGGTTCGACCCACACCCCGCGAGGCGAGTGAACTAGGGGGATGAACTAGGAGTGAACTCGGGGCGCCATTTTTGCCCCGAGTTCACCCCCTAGTTCACTGAGTCGACGGACAACTGTGATTGCATTGCGATTTCCGCTTCTCTTTCCCACCATAGATCCGACGGTCTCTTTTTCCTCTCTCTCTCTCTCTAAAAAGAAGAAGAAGAAGAGTATTTTAAACGTCGTGGGAAACTATCCAAAGACTCAACTCTGGAAAATCTCCATAGTAGAGAGAGAGAGAGGTGTGCAGAAGTTGCTCAACTCTGGCAAATCTCCAGAGTAGGCTGATGAACTGATTTGCTTTTTCCTTCTTGTTTTGCATGCTTTGTTTTTGGTGTTTCAGCTTGCAATCTTGCTCTAGTTTTATATGTGCCTGCGAATCTGTGTATGTGTATGTGTGTGTAGATTTTTGTTTCTGAATCCTTTATTTTCCTCATGCTCTTAAATCAGACTTTTGGGTGGGTGAGTGTGTGTGCATGCGCGCATTGGTGGGTGTGTGGGTACGGTGAAGCCTATTCTTAGAGCGTGTTCTCCTCTTTTATTTCTTTGGTTTCCTATTTTTCTATTTTCCTCATTGTGTTCCTTGTCTTCTTTGATTTCTTGTATTTGTTGCTTTAGGTTGGCTAAATTTGGTGTCGTTGGTTGTCATAGGAATCCTTCACTGTCTTATTGGAGTTCCCTCCCCAATTTTGGTCCTCAAGCGCCACCTTCAGTAAGTGGACCGATTTCTTTGTGGCTGATAGCTACTTGTCAGCTCCAAAGCAATGCTTTGTTGCTCATCTTGTGGCATCCTCCTCTAGTTTCTTGGTGATGTCAATTGCCTCTTCACCTCATCTTCATCATGGACTGCTCTCTTCCTTATGTTTATCCATTACCTCTTGCTATCACATCATACCAGTTTGCGAGCAATGCCTGACGTTTGAGCCAATCCCAATGTGTGACGTTTGAGCCACACATAGGCACCCTGAACTCTGATAGTAACCCTTGAGAAGCTAATTTTAATTTCTTGCATCAATCCTCATAGCCAACAACATCAAAATCTTCATACCAGTAGACCAAAAGAATTAATCTTTCACCAAGAGCAAGATG
Source organism: Adiantum capillus-veneris (assembly GCF_014529385.1). NCBI lineage: Eukaryota > Viridiplantae > Streptophyta > Polypodiopsida > Polypodiales > Pteridaceae > Adiantum > Adiantum capillus-veneris. Next base: position 156,674,568 of record NC_140940.1, on the reverse strand, counting down.
AATGTCCACCACCCATCGAAGTTAAGCTACACACAGACGGACACACGCGCACACCATAATTTCATTTTCTTGATTCAAAAGTAAAGAAAGATGGATGCTCAACCCACTAGTTGCAGATCTCTCTTGCTTTTCAACATTTCAGAGCTGTGAGGTCTCCTGTGAGCTTCAAGGTCAATGCACAACAATAACAACTGCCAGTTCCCTATTTCAAAGGACTTGTTTTTAAAACACAGGAGCCCATACACCAGGGTAATTAGCCAAGAAGGTGAGAATGTTTGGTATGATTCACACTTGTAGCCTAAACTAAGATTTGAAAAACCATAACAACTGCCAGTTCCATATTTCAAAGGACTTGTTTTTAAAATACAGGAGCCTATGCACCAAGGTAATTAGCCAAGAAGGTGAGAATGTTTGGTATGATTCACACTTGTAGCCTAAACTAAGAATTGAAAAACGTCAGTCAAAATTTTGTACAACTTTCAGCTAATATGATCAAAACGCTCTATTTTTCACTGAACCATTAATGCTCTCTATCCTTGCAAGCTATGATGCTCAGGAGAGCATGGAGGACTGCAGAAAAAGTCCATTCTGAGACTTCATCACGATATTTTGAGCTCCTCCCTTTGACCAGGTAGGTGATGTGCCAAGGCAGAGGCCAAAGAAGTAGGGTTGCTTTCATCACTTTTCCATACCAGCTCAAATGCAGATCCACCACTCCTGCAAAGTTCACAAAACACATGCAAACCATGAATGTTTGCTTATTCAGGGGACATAATAACGAATGCCATCCACATAGAAGGGAAGACAATGAAAACAAAGTCCACCAATAGAAAAAAAATGGAATAAAGTTTTACTATCATTGTCCACAAAAGGCCAATGCTTGTCCTGGGAGACCAAAAGCTGCAACCATCAAATGAGTGCTGCAAGAGCAAGACCCCCTTGAGCATAGTAGTAATAGATGGTTTCGGCTCATAACCATACATAAACATGAACTGAACCCACATGCCTAGACCTATTCTAAGCGAATTCAATATGTAGAAGGTACTTTTCCCAATCACTCTGACAATGAGAGACAAACGCACGCAATGTGTCCTCCATCGTCCTACATGTCCGTTCTGGCTGCCCATCGGTCTTTACATGCTCCGAGGAAGACATGTACAGCTTAGTTTCCAGTGTCTCAAAACCTGTTTGCCAAAAATACAGTCTACTTGATAACGATCACTGACAATCTGCCAAGGTGTCCCTGCCTCGTGACACTCGTATAAAATTTGTCGGCTGATATTTTGATCATTAGAGAGCTTGAGAGCTTGGGGGAGAGAGAGCTTGATAGCAAGGGGGAGAGAGAGAGCTTGTTGCATTTGTGAATGAAAGGTGTGAGGGGGGGCAATTTACAATTTACAAGGGCTGCCAGAAAAAATACACACCCAAAATCTGCCTGTTTTTGCCCGTTTCTGACCATTGGAGGCTGCCTGACTGTTCCCCGCCGTTCCGGTCCATTCCCACCCACCTTTCCGGTATCAGTTTGTCTGCCAGAACGCCCTGCCATTCCGGGACGTTACCTGCACCGACGACCGGCCGGAACGGCGTTCCAGGCCCTGGAAGAGGCGTTCCTTGGTAACTATGGTGTGCCTCCCTTGGGCTTGCCCTCAAGGCTTCAAGCTCTCTCTCCCTTGGTCTCGACTCTCAAGAAGTGAAGCCTCCCTCTCAAGTTCTCACAAAGTCAAGCCTCTCTCTCAAGCTCTCTTTCTTGGATAATCCATGGCTTCTTCTTCTCGTACAACCCCCTCCGTTCATGCGGGCAACACTCAAAAGCCGAAGGAATGGTCGTGATGGGATGAAGTGACCTCGGAGGGCACCTTGTCGGCGGCGGGAGGTTCTCGTGCATGGGCATGCAAGCTATGCTCTTACACACGGAAAGGGAGGCATGACAAAGTGAGGGCACACTTTCTTCGAGTGCCAGGACATGAGGTGAGATTTTGCACCAACGTAACCATCGAGAAGAGGAAGGAGCTTGAGGAAAAGGATCGGCAATTCAACCATAAAGCCAAGCCCGCATGCAAAGGTATCGACCCAAAGACCCTCATTTTCCCTTCTTCTTCTCTACCCGGTGGTGGTGGTGGTGGTGGTGGCGGAGCTTCATCGGGTCCGATTCGTCGCCAAAGGACCCTTGCCACCTCTCGGGACCCAAAGAAGAACGAAGAGGTGGATGCCACATGGCCCGTTTCTTCTATCACGACCATATCCCATTTGTCGCAGTGATCTCTCTCATTTCTTCCATTATCGTCATTTCTGCCACTTTGGCGACGAATTGGGTCTGATTCGTCGCCGCCACCTCTTGGGACCCAGAGGAGGAGGAAGAGGTGGATGCCACATGGCCCGTTTCTTCTATCACAACCATATCCCATTTGTCGCGGTGATCTCTCTCATTTCTTCCATTATCGTCATTTCTGCCACTATGATCTCTAAAGTTTAAACTGTGAATAATCAATTACTATACTAACCTCTTCTATGTGTGATTGAAAAAGGTCGGAGTATTGAAAAGTTATGGTGCAGCGGATAGGAGAGTACGGCACCGGCTATGTGCCGCCATCTTCAAAGGCTCTCCGAACCACTTTGCTCAATCGAGAGAAGGCAATCGTGGAGCAAGCAACACTCGATATTCCAACGGCTTTGGGCAAAACATGGGGTTTCCCTCATTGCCAACGGGTGAAGTGATACAAGGTAGAGATCTATCCATGGCCTCGTTGCATACTTGAGTCGAGAGATGTACTTTGTGCACTCTCATGATGTGAGCGAGAGTGGAAAATCCGCCGATTTCCTCTCTGCGGAGTGGACAGCATCCATAGAAACAATCGGTGAGCAACACGTGGTGGCCTTTGTCACAGATGGGGAGGCATCAACCAAGACAGTAACATCTATTGTAGAGGGCCACTATCCGCCTGTGGCAGTGTGTTTTTGCATGGCACATTGCTTGAACAACCTTCTAAAAGACATCGGAAAGCTAGAATGGATCGCTCCAGTCATTGCTGATGCAATGAAGATTGTTACTTTCATCAACAATCACAACTTGGTTTGGAGCGAGAACCTCACGAGGTTGGGCGGCAAAGTGCTTCTAAAGTATTCAGACACCAGCTTCGCATTCAACTTTCTCCTTGTGCGCAGGCTGTCTTAATATCAAAATGCAGTGATGAGTTCACTATCTCCCCCTATGCAAAGACAGTTGCAAGGATTTTGTGCAAGGAGAAGGCAGAGGATCTTGAGTTTTGGAAGGAGCTCAAGACTCTAGACACAAAGGTAAAACCGGTGGTTCATTTGCTTCGAATTGTGGATGGCATCGACCCTTGCATTGGCAAGGTTTATGAGGCAATGGACCGCATGATTGAGCAGCTTGCACAACTTGAGCCGGATGCAAAGCGATATGAGGAGATCCATGCGCTTCGCAACTCGAGGTGGAATTCATATGCCTCTCTTTTACACACGGTAGCGTACATGGTGGATCCAGAGTTCCAAGGTGCATGGCAAGAGACAGATAGAGAAGTCATGAACCAATTTATAGAGATCTTAAAAAAGATGGTTCTAGACAGAGATGAGCGACGCATTGTGGAAGATCAGTTGAGACAATACAGAGAGATGCAGGGGTCATTTGGCAATCCAGAAGCTCAGATTGATTGCAAGAAGATAGGTTCAATGCTATGGTGGGAGGACTATGGCTATGATGGCACTGAGCTTCAGAGATTGGCGATCTGTATTCTCAGCCGTCATTTAGTACCTCATACTTGGAGCAATTGTGGAAGCCACATTGCTTCCAAGAGGAGGAATCGGCTTGGAGTGGAGAAGGCAAATGATCTTGTCTTTGTCAGCGCAAATTTGAAAATGCTTTGCAAGAGTGCAGTTAAACAGACAGATCCTTTTACACAATGGGAGATGAAGCAAGAGGCTCCTCCGGCAGGTGGAGATACAGAGGCACCGACACCAAGTACTTCATCCAGCTGAGCTCGAGCCGGGCCTAGAGCTAGATGATGAGGAATGGGAGGATGTGCATGACGTACATCCGGCTACTACTGATTGGGAGGCTTCTCAGGCTAGTGGCTCTTGAGTCTTGAGTCTTGAGACTCGAGAGTTGAGACTTTAGGACTTCCATTATCCATACCTTTTTGTATTGCGGCTTGCCCTCTTTGTAGTATTTTTATGGTATTTGTCACCTTTGGTCTTTTGGTATTGTGGTTTGCCCCCCTTGTAGTCTCACTATGGTATATGTCACCTTTGGTTTTTTTGTAGCGCCTTGGCAGGCCTTGTTAACCAAAATTAAGTGAAAAGTATATTTTGCTCAATGTTATGGCTCAACTTTCAAGTCTTATCTCTAACTTCTACTCTTGCAGAGTCTTGATTAACGGAAGAAAAAGGCTCGCTGCTGCTCGTTATTCCCCCGCGCGACACATCCCCCTCCCCTGCTGCGCGCCCCGCGCGCTGCTGCCCCTGTCTCGCCAGCCTCTCGCCCGCCCTCAGCCTTGCTTCTCATTGCGCTGCCTGCATGTTGTCCTCTGTCGTATCCAGCCCGCCGCCACGTGCTGCTCGCTGACCCCCATTCGCTCGTTGCCATCTTGCCCGCCTTCTCCCCCCCCCTTTTTTCGCTCATTGCCCCCCCCCCCCCCCCCCCCCCCCGCGTCGCGCTCATTGCCATCCTTTCCCTAAAGGTTCTTTCGACCTGCTCCGAGAATTCTGATTTCTTGACAGTGCTAGTAAGGGTTTTTTGCAGAGGAACTTCTTTCACTCCTATTCTGCCACAGAGGGACTCCGATGAAGTCCCCTCGCCCGACTCCACGGAGCCCACCATTCGACTTGCTCTCACACCGACAGAGCAAGCGAGCCTAGCCGCAGACGTGCAATTCCTTCAGGCAACCTCTGTCATCTGCAAGATTCTCAACACAAGACCCAGCAGAGGAGAGCTGCGTGATCTTCTCCAGGCCCGCCTTCTCGCAGAGGTGGGCAAGATCTTGGATGTTCAATTCCTCGGACACGGCTACTATCAGATAGAGTTTGAGACTTCCGAGATGGCGTCCAAGGTCATTGCGATGAGCCCCTTGGCCATCCCAGCAGTTCATGCCCACTTTCGACTGTGGAAACACGGTTTTGATCCAGCTACGGATGTGCTCGTAGAAAAGGCAGACCTTCCCATCTCCGTCTGCTTTCCTGGTTTGAGGAGGGAGTACCTACCACTTTTGTCCAGGATAGGCTCAGAGATTGGGACTGTCCTGGAGACACCTCGCACGATAGCCTTGGTAGCTGCCAGGGCGGACGGTATCCCCTCAGTACATGTTCTGGTTAGAGATACCCCCACTCACCCGAAGGTCATCCTACTTCCTCGGGTGAGTGGGGGTTGGTTCTGACAGAGCGTGGAGTATTCGGGTCTCCCAAATAAGTGTTTCATTTGTCGACAGATGGGCCATCTTGCAAAGACTTGTCCATCGAGGAGACCCCGACCTACACCACAGACCGAACCCCAGCCCTCAAGGGATGGCCAACAGCAGCAGCCAGGGTAACAAAGTACGCAGGAAGAGCCACCCTCCAAGCTTGGGCCTCAAGCAGAGGAGGGTTGGTAGCAGGTTCGTGGTCGACGTATTTTCTCGTTTGGACCGCAGAGTGGGAGGAGTGAATCTATCTCGGATAGATCGCTTCTACACTAGTGACCACTTCCGTGACTTGGGTGGGACAGTTGGCATTCTGGCTGGGACTTCCTTTTCGGACCATGCACCAGTGATCCTCACAGTGATTGATAGGCAGAGGAGAGGGAGCACGATGCTTCGCATCCCTGAGAGGGTCTTGCTGGACTTTGCGCTCAAGGAGCGTGTGGTGGCTCTTTGGACAGAGAGCTTAGACATGCAAGATTCTCTTGCTGACACAGTGGCCTCAGGACTTCCTCAGCTTAGTCGTCTCTTTCTTCAGGAGTCTTCGGCTCGCCTGGCTACAGCGATAGAGGAGGAGTGTCTCCGACGGGGCGTTGCTTCCTTGCAGAGGATGCGAGAACAGCATCCAGACAACCCTTGGTTGGAGGAGCAATTGCAACAGGCTCGCCAGGAGCTCGTCAGCATAGAGGAGAGGCGCCATGAGTTTGCTTTCCATCATCAGGCATCTCAGTGGACCCAGGTGGGTGAGAGAGTGACAGGCGCTTTCTTTGAGGCAGTAAGACCCCGGCATACCCATGCCAAGGTCAGTCACTTGAGGAGGCCTGACAGGTCAGTCGCTTTAGAGCCAAAGGACATACGTGCAGTTGCTACTGACTTCTACCGTGATCTGTTGTCTACAGAGCCTCAGTCAGAACGTCAGGATGCATGCAGAGAGCAAGTGTGTGCACAGATGCCTTGTCTGGTGACTGAGGAGATGCGCGAGAGGCTTGAGCTACCTCTTCAGCTAGAGGAGCTACACGCGGCTCTTAGAGCACTCCCCCCTGGTAGCTGTCCAGGTGAGGATGGTTTGACTCCCAACTTTTTCTTGGAGTACTGGGACTTGCTTGGCTCATATATCTGTAGTGCTTTTCAGTACATCCTGCACACAGGAGAGATGCCTGACAGTATGAGGGAGGGCCTGCTTTACCGCATTCCCAAGGAGGGTGGCTCCTTGGATGAGATTCGACAGTGGCGACCCTTCACCATCCTCAACTCATCCTACAGAATTCTTGCCAAGGCTCTGAGTTTGAGGATTCAGCCACTTCTAGAGAGCATTATACATGGGACACAGACAGGTTTTGTCAAGGAGAGTAGTATCCTTGACAACATCTTTACTTTTTGGGAGGCTTCTGCCCTCGCGCGGCTTTGTGGTGAGGATCTGGTGATTCTTCTTCTCGATTTTGAGAAGACCTATGATAGAGTTGATTGGGGCTTTTTGGAGGGCACTCTACGCAGGACGGGCTTCTCAGATGCTTGGATCAGAGGTGTGTCAGCTCTGTACAAACGGGCACATAGTCAGATATTGTTGTCAAGAGGTAGAGGTGATTGTTTCATGCTCACACGTTCAATCAGACAAGGCTGCCCTCTTGCCCCCTTCCTCTTTCTGTTCTATGCTGAGGCGATGAGCAGGTTTTTGGTTTCACACCAGATTCGTTTGCGTGGCTTAGCGCTCCCTGTTCGGGGAGATGAGCTACTAGCTGCTGAGTTTGCAGACGATTCAGCCTTGTACTTGGATGGCTAGGAGGCCAACCTTCACAGGTGTGAGCAGGCTCTTGCGACTTTTTGTTGTGCATCAGGTGCACTGATCAACTGGAGAAAGACAATGGCTTTCTCGGTTGGTAGTGCTCCTACGCCTGATTGGATGCCACGTGAGGGTTTCAGATGGATTCCCCCAGGGACTCCAATTCGATACTTGGGCTGCCAGGTTGGCTTGGACTTGTCTCCCGAGCAGCAGATTGCTCCCCTCCTCCTGTCCATCGGGAGGAAGTTGTTACATTGGAGCTCCGCACGACTTTCTCTGGCAGGCAGAGTTGTAGTGGCCAACCAGGTGTTGTTGGCTACTATGTGGTACATCACTTCTTGTTGGATCTTTTCGAGTTCTTGCATCAGCCAGGTAGAGAGGCTAATCAGGAACTTCCTTTGGTTAAGGCGTGACACTCAAATAGCTCGGGCCAAAGTGGCATGGCAGGTCATCATTCTTCCTTGTTCTCAGGGAGGGTTGGGGATCATAGACCCAGCACAGCAGAGCAGAGCCCTTCTAGGGAAGTTTATCGTCAGAGGACTTCTTCCAAAAGAGGAGCCCTGGAAGGAGTTCTTGCTCCAGCCGCTTACTGCTAGAGTGCCTCAGGCTGGAGGCCCCTGGCAACCTTCGACCGGATGGATTTTCACAGAGATGCGCAGAGTTGGCTTGAGCAGGAGACTGGAGGACCGCTTTGCTGTGAGTCTGCTCCGATCCTGGGAGCACTGTGGTTGAGGACAATTGGGTGCATAGTGCCCCTTGGTTGGTAGTCGGCCTCATGTTTCCTGGGGTCCCATGGCAGAGGGTCCAACACGCACTTTAGGTGACTGGCTACAATTTTCACGCTTGTCAGAGCAGCTTCAGGGCATCCAGCTACAGGGCATGAGAGGGGTGCAGAGCATGTGTCAGGACATATTAGAGGCAGTACCAGCTGAGTGGCTCACACCTATCGAGTCAGCAACGCCCAGATGGATGGGGGCCTTCACGTGACTGGAGGTTCTCATCTCAGTTTGAGCCTCCTCAGAGACTGTACCCTTCCTGTTTTTCGAGCTACAGGGTGAGGGACGCTTACATCGAGTTTCACTAGAGGCCTCACAGGTGGCAGTGCTGTTTTCAGAGGATCAGAGTGATGGGCATCTGCGGGAGGACTTGTGTCATAGATCCTCACACAGCTCTTGAGACTGGCCACTGGAGACTGTGGGCTTGGGAGAGCTGTCCATTGGCACGAGTTCAGTGGGATCCTGGAGAGTGGTTTTGGAGGGACCCTTTCTCCTCAGCAGACCATCCAGGTGTCCCTTTCTTTCAGTACACTCTTCGACTGGAACATCACATACTGGCAACACAGAGAGAGGCTTGTCCTGCTGCAGCACCTCATTGGCAGGGGGTGAGTCTCACAGCTGAGTTCTTGGCAGCTTTTTGGGAGAGGTTGTGGGACTCCAAACAGCCGAGGCGAGTCACTTTGTTCCAGTGGTGGCTGGTTGCACACCGAGCTACAGCAGTTGGGAGCTGGCTTGTACATAGTGGTCTCTCGGCAGCATGTGCAGCTTGTGACCATCTTGTGGAGAGTCAACGTCACTGTCTCTGGGACTGTCCTCTTGCACAGCAGGTTTGGCTTCGTGTTCTTCGGCTGATGCCAGCTCTTTCCACAGCTCGACAGTACACTTGGGGGGCAGTTGCTTGGTCCACTCTCACGGGCCTGGCACTTCAGTTTGAGCTATCCTCCACCAGCAGGATGACAGTGATGCAAGGGGGTCGACCTACGCTCCAGCTTGCTACAGAGCTTACTCCACAGGAGGGTTGCAGTGAGAGAGAGGAGTGTTGGGAGCTCATCTGCGGCTTGACACTATGGTTCATCTGGCCGGCCCGCCGCTTCCGCATCTTCAAGGCTCGCCTTGTACCACCAGAAGAGACTGTTCGGGATCTTTGGCTAGAGCTGATCCATACTCTCAGAGGACAGTTCAAGAGACTACAGGGCAGCTCCGACTGCATGAGGGAGCGGAGAGAGGCTTTCCTTCTACTCTCGCGCCCTGGGCCTTTTTTCACCATGGTCCAGGGTGTGCTCACATGGCACTACCGCCCACCTGTGTGGCTTTTCCCTTCTCCCATCTCTTGATTTAGCCTCATTGTACATATGCTGTTTTTTCCATTGGGAGGGTCTCCCCATCATGATTGTTGTAGCCCTCTCTTGTAGAGGTGGTTGTAGCCCTATGGGCAGTTTCATTAATTAATAGAAGGATCTTTTTCTCGGGGGAAAAAAAAAACTTCTACTCTTGCAATTATTTGAGAGCTCTAATCTGTAATTGCATGTGTTATTGTGTATGGGCATTGTGTCTGTTGTGTATGTACTATGACCGTAGTGCACAATCAAGTCATGATAAGGTTGAATGGTTTTCAAATCGTGTTTTTTGTGGGTATTAGAGTCAAAGGACTCTAGTACTACTTGTATTCAAACACATAATGGGTGTTTTTTAAGCCTCCTGTTCCGCGTTGTTCCCGTTCCGGACCCGTTCCCGTCCCCCCTTTCCGCAAGGAGGCCCGTCGCAGTTCTCGTTCCGCGTTCCGGGTAACTATGAGGCACACTCTATGGCTTGTCTCAAACTTAATCCCTCTTAGACTCGCCACAAAAACCCTCCAGAGTGAGGATCGTTTTTTGTAGCGCCTTTTTGAAACCGGCCCGTAGGGCGGTAGGCGTTGGCTTTCACCAGAAATTCTTTACTTTATACACACACACAGAGCACTTTGCAAAGAGAACCTGCGACGGGAGTTAACACTTGAATACACACACGGCTCGGAAGCTAGAATGCTCCGAGCAGTCGCCGACAACCTGTAGGCCCCAAAATTGGCGCACCTTACTGTATTTCTTTATTCTTTAGGAGGGTAAATTACAAGGTAAGGTCCTGGGAATCCTTCACGTGTATCCACCTAGATACCATTTGATTTGGCCAAATTTCGGCAGCATAACAGCCCCAAAACTTGCGCGAAACCAATTCCCCTGCTGGAACTCGCTTGCACTGTCGTATACCCTCTGATTTTTGTCCAAAAACAGTAAATTCAGCACGCTGTATTTACTGGTTTTTGCCCTGTTTTCAGCCCCAAACAGTCCCCTAACTGTCCTCTGCCAGTGGGGCACGATTCCCAATGGTCCTGGCGTCCGTATGGCTGAAAAACAGTGAAATTACAGCGCATACACAGCGCTGATTTTGCACCTGTACGGTGAGGTTATGACCCTCACCAGTGCCTGCTTTGGAGCAGCAGCTAGCTACCCCTGTTCCTGCTCAAGGAGGCTCTTGCCTCAGCACAAAAGCATGAACCCACACAACTGTACATCAGTCAAATGAGGAGCCCTCTTGTGGGGCATCACATAACTGCACGTAGGGGAGAGAGAGAGCAGTGTGTAGTGTGCAGGGCATCACTCCTAGCACCACACTGTACATGAGAGGGAAAGAAAGCACTCCATAGCTCTTAACCTGTGACAAAAGCTGAAATGAGGCCTCTCCCAGCATAAAAATCAGCGCCCATTTTTCTGCAAGAGGAAAGTTCACGAAAAGTTGACACTTGGCGCATTTACAAGCATTTGCCCGTTTCGGGCTTGCCGCTTAAAAATATCCTGACCGGTTGCCCAGTTGACTTCGCGGCAGAGTTATAAAATGTTCCCCTAGTCATACCGGAGGTAATGACGCGAACACATTTCACGGCCCAAAATAGCAGTTCCCTAAATTTTAGGAGATGCTTCCGTTGGGCTCCCACTGGTCTTCTGACCATCTATCCTCATTGGAGCCGCATCCAAAAGTGCAATGTGGCCCAACTGTCGGATACTTTTTGTTGGTAGTCCCACCTTGACTTTACGCCTTAATTGAGTTCACTTCCTAGTATCCACCAACTTGCTAAGTGCGACGGGGGGACCTATATGATCTTGCTCTGAGCCTAGACATCCTCTTACCATACGAATTCCAATGCCGACCACTTCCCATCTGCGGGTGAATCTACCGTTCACATTGGCCATACAATGTCCGACCGTTTGCTACTTCAAAAAGAGGGTCTCCAAACAAATAAAATAAACCCCATTGGAAAGAAACCAACAACCAAGGTTAGCAGTTGCCACATCTCTGTGACATGGTTAATAACTGCCACGTCCTCGTGACACTTTTTATTATTAAAAAAAAAAAAGTCAATCAAGATCTTTGTAAATGGGAGAGTAATGACCTCAACAATTCGGCTAAGATCATCTGCAACCTGGTTGGTTGTGCCCTATCGATAGCCAATTTCAAAGTCGAACCCCTACATGAGTTCGGCCCACCAAGGCACAACAAGAAGGTCATGCTAGTTGTAAAGATTCTTCAAAGAATGGTGATCAGTTCAAACCAAAAAGTGGGCACTATAAACATAAGGGCGCCAAATCTTCGCTTTTGGTTGTACGACTGAAGAGTATCCGTCTTCTTGAACCTGAGGTGGTTCAAGGTAGTCAAGATATTCTGCCCGTATGCGTCAACCTAGGGAAGCAAACAAGTGTTTGAACCCAGCTATGTTCGTGGTGCTTGTCCATGTAACAATAAAGTTGGCCACCACTAGAGAGCAATCCCTTTAAGAAAAGAGGGTGGCAGCCATACAGGGTTGTTGACGTGGCAGCATCTACGCAATTGACAACAATCTCTGAAGAAGAACTGCGCCTCTTCCATGCCGACTTGTAGTGTTGAAGTATTTGTCACTTCTCAGTTATGTCCAGTTGTATTAACGACCATTTTCTGGCCGGTTATGGTGGTATCGAAGCTGAAAATTTTTCTTTTTCACCAGGTAAGGCGATAAACACTAGGGGAGTCTAAAGCATACACAAAGTTTCACAAAGTTTCTCGCTGACAAATCATAGGAGTTCCTTTCCAAGCACCCTCAAGGAAATCTACCTCAGCTCCACCTTTTCCCACTACCCTGCTACGATTTTGAGGCTCGCTGCTGCCCTTGCCCAACTCCTCTGCGCACGCAGTTGTCTACTCAGCTTTCTGGGAGTTTCGTGTCGCCTTCGCCCTTCTTGATTCAGCAGCAGACACAGAATGGTGGCTTCTACTCCACTTCAGAGGGACTCTACAGAAGTCCCCTCGCCAGACACCACGGAGCCAACCCTTCTACTTGCTCTCTCGCTAGAAGAGCAAGCGAGCCTGATGGCCGAAGTGGAACGTTTGCAAGCCACTTCGGTTATCTGCAAGATCATAGGCACTCGATCCAGTCGGGGCGAGGTTCGGGATCTACTTCAGGCCCGCCTTCTCTCCGATGTGGGCAAGATCACCGATGTCCAGATCCTAATGGGCCTACTTGCTGAACCTGCAAATAATGGTCCATATACCATCATTCCCTGTTGACGTTCTTGGAAGATCAAAGATAAAGTCCATAGCAATGCTTTCCCATGGCTTATTCGGAATTGACAGTGGTTGTAACAACCCTGGTGCCTTTTGCCTATCAAGCTTGACCTTTTGGCAAATCACGCATGCTCGCACAAAGGCATCCACACCTCTCCTCAAAGTAGGCCAATAAAAGAACGTCTCTACCGCTTTAACTGTCACATCAATATCACGATGCCCTGCATATGGTGGGACATGACTTTCTACCATGACCTTATGTCCCAATGGCCTAGTGACACAAAGTCTGCCATGCATCATCAAAAAATCATCTCTGAGGAGGTAGTGCTCATGATGTTGCCCCTCTTGCAGCTGTTCAAAGATCCTTGCAAAGTCTTCATCAGTGGCATACTGTTCCCTCATGTCATCAAGCTCATGGTGATAAGAAATTGACACAGCTGAAATTTGTGGCTTCCTTGATAACGCATCAGCCACAACATTCTTCTTGCCTTCCACGTGCATAATCTGGAAGTGGGACATGGAAAGAATGTTTGCCCCTCGCATATTGTTTTCGAATAGCTTTGACTGTGTCAAGAAGTATCGCAAGGTCTAATGGTCTGTTTGGACAACAAAATCAGCACCTAAGAGGTAGTGCTTCCAACTAGAAAGAGCATGAATCACGGCCAAGAGCTCTTTCTCATAGACTTGCATAGTCTTCTCTAGCCCTTGCAAAATTCGACTTTCATAAGCTACCACCCATCCATCTTTTATTAGCGTTGTTCCGATGCTACTGCCACACGCCTCACACTAGACCACAAATGATTTCTTGAGATCTGGGAAAATAATTACGGGATCTGAAGTCAACTTTTCCTTTAAGAGACTAAAAGCTGAAATCTCTTTTTGGGTCCATATATAAGTGACCTCTTTCTTTTGCAAAGCGTGAAGAGGTGATGCTATCTTCGCAAAATTCCTGATAAACCTTCTATAGTAGGAACAAAATCCCAAGAAGCTTCTGACATCGTTCACAATCTTCAAGTCTGGCCATGTCTTAATAGCTTTGACCTTTGCGGGATCCATCATGACACCATCCTTTGAGACCGTGGCCAAGAAAGTGGATCTCTTCCAGGAAGAATTCACTTTTCTTAGGACTGACAAGTAGCCTGTGCCTGCACAGCTCTTCGAACACAATGGTCAAGTGACGCTTATGCTCCTCTTTATTCTTCGAATAGACAATCATGTCATCGAAGAACGTCCCAACAAACTGTTGATGCGAGCAGAAAACCCGGTCCATGATTCTGTTGAATGTGGCAGGAGCATTTGTTAGCCCAAACGGCATTACTAGAAACTCATAAAGACCAGTCTTGTGCACATCTTCTGGCCTTATACGAATCTGATGGTACCCACTCTTAAGGTCTATCCTGTTGAAAATTGAAGCACCCTCTAAAAAATCGAGAATATCATCAATTCTAGGAATAGGAAACCTATTCTTGATGGTATTCTTATTGAGCGCACGGTAATCAATACACATGCGCCATGAGCCATCCTTTTTCTAAACTAGGAGCATTGGGGAGAAAAAGGGTGAAGAACTAGGCTGAATCAGCCCCTTCTCTATTAACTCCTCAAACTGGCCCATAATCTCTTTCTGTTGCGCCGCACTAGCCCTGTAGGGAGGTCTATTTGGTGGGCTACACCATGGCACCAAATATATCCGATGGTCCTCAGGTCTCTCTGGCGGCAATTGTGACGGTAATGAATCAGAGAAACACTCAATAAACTCTCGCAAAAATGCTGACCTTTCTTTATCTAACACAGATAAATTTGATTGACAATTATCTGAGACATCACGTGCAAAAATCAAGTACACAAAAAGATGATTCTCTATTACAGAAGTGATAGCCGAAGCAGATACAATAGGGACAGACTCCCCTTTGAGCTTTACATCCAAAACATGAGTTTTGCCCCTATGTTAAAGGGTGATCGTCTTGCCAAAGGCATCTAGCACGCCATGCACTCTGAACATCCACGGAATTCCAAGTAGCGCATCGCACCCTTCCAATGGCATGATATAGAACTCTTCTGTGTCCACATACAACTAAATATGCAAACGCAGCTTTCCAATAATGGGAGTAACAAGCTCTGAGTGGCCAGGACATGCCAACCCTGCCTGTGTTGTGTACCCCATCTCTTCAGCTCTGATGCCCAGCTTCATAGCTATCTCTGGTGAGATAAAGTTGGCTTTGGCACCTAGATCAAAGAAGATGAGTGTCGTCTGATCTCTAACTTTACCGCATGCTCTGCATAACTCGCTAGCATCTGTACTGTCAGCTGGTATTTTCCTTTGTGGACAATTGGTAGCAAAGTGACCAGGCTGCTCGCATATAAAGCATTTGTTTTCAGCCATTAAGACGTTTTCCTCGATGATTTATGCACAAAAGGCTTCCTTTTCTGTTTCTTTGCCTGCGCTCCAGAAGTCCCGGCCGAATCCTTATCCTTGTTGACCTTTTCAGACCTCTGTGACGCTTCAGAGCTGTTTTCACAAAGGGCTTCTTTGCTGAATTTTTTTTCTGCTGCCTTCCTTTTTCGTTGCTCGGAAACCCACTGTCCTCTCCTTTCAACAAGGCAAGACCAGTGTTAGCAACTTCCATGAGCTGGGTGAGGGTAGCCACTTTGTTCTTGGTACGGTAGTCCTGAACCCTCTAGGCAGCCCACAACAGTACTTCTCTATCTGCTCTATCAATGGCACAAATCTGTGGGAGGTCACTCAGAGTAACGCTTTACAAAACCTTCGATTGTACACTAGCAAGCTCTTACAAGTAGCCGAAGTAAGCTGGTGCCAATCTGTAATGACGTCGACTTCAAATTCATTTGACAGCCAAGCAAATGCAAACATTTGCTTGAAGTAGACTCATGTGGCGGGTCCTTGTCCTTGCATTAACAATGTCGTCCCCACCATGTAAGCGCATTGTCTTTCAAGAAAGTGGAAGCTTTCCTCACCTTGGAGGCCTCTGTAAAATTCCCTCCTGCATAGGTTGTATCAAATTGTTGGAGGAAAGTAAGAGCCTTTGCCTTATCCTCGAAGCTGCTCAAAGTGCTAAACTTTACAGCTGCACCACCTTCTTTGTAAGCTTTCCGCTTTTCCAGTGCCCCAAATTGTCATAAGGAATTGTCTGCAACATGGACACTGTAGTAGGGATCATCGGCGCGTCTTAGCCATTGACATTTTGCGTCATAGGTGCCATATCTGGCTGCTGTCCAGAAAAACCAGCCATGCCAAAATGAACCTTTGGCACCCCAAACTGGCCTTGGTTGCTCTGAAAGCCTTGTTGCATGTTTGATGCTACCATACATAGAGTTTGCCATCATGCCTTACCCCCAAACACTGTTCCTGGCATGTACGGCTGGCTTCTAGGCACATAACCAACCATACATTGGAACACAGATCCACCTCCAAAACACCCAGGATGTACCGTGGGTGGTGGAAAAATTGATGCATTGCCTGGTAACGAGTTCCCTGTTCATTCAAGACAGCATGCGGGCTCTGAAAGGTGGCGGGCTGAACTGGCAAAGCTTATAGAATAGGTGTCCTAACCACCTGTTCAAGGACGGGAGGAACCTGTTTTGGAGCCCTTGACTCCGCAACATGCGAGTGCTCCCTATCCAGCTGGGATGCATGAAATACTTGGGCTTGAGCCTCAACAGGCTCTATTCGCGGTGTAGGTTGTCTTGTTTGCTGTGGCACTGGTGGCGCTTGTGAGAACTCCATAAACTTTGAGTTCTGCACCATTTGTGAAAACACATTCACCGTAGCAACTCACTGAGTCTTGAACGCGTCATCCTCAAGTTGCCCAGTCATAATGCCTTGTACTGGAGGAACATTCACATTGGGAAGAGGTACTGACAGGGGTGGCCGTGAACTATCGCCAACCTCAAACACCATAGCAATTTCCTGCCTGTCCTGCGGAGACGAACCCTCTTCCATTATGCCCTTACCTTTGTCGGCCATAGTGTAATCCCGCGTTCCTGTACTCTGTCTTTACCCAAAACAATCGAGGCTCACTTCTTGAGGAAAAAGTGATTTATATCCCGACAAGGGAACCATGAAACCGGCCCGTGGGGCAGTAGGCTATGGCTTTCACCCAAATTCTTTACTTTACTCTAGACTTTAACACACAGAGAACTCTGCAAAGGTAACTTGCAACGGAAATTAACACTTAAAGCACACACACTGCTCGGAAGCTAAAATGCTCCGAGTAGACGTCAACGACATGTTGGCCCCAAAATTGGCGTCCCTTTCAGTATTTCTTTATTCTTTAAGAGGGTAAAGTACAAAGAAGAGTCCTGGGAATTCTTTACCTGTATCCAGCTAGGTATCACTTGTTCTATCAAAATTTCGGTAGCTTAACAGCCCCAAAACTTGCCCGAAACCAATTCCCATGCTGGAACGCACTTCCACTGACATAAACCCTCTGTTTTCTGCCCAAAAACAGTAAATTCAGCACGCTGTATTTACTGGTTTTTGCCCTGTTTTCAGCCCTAAACAGTCCCTTAACTGTCCTCTAAGAGTGGGGCACTATTCCCCGCATCCGTATGGCTGAAAAACAGTCCAAATTCAGCGCATAACCAGCGCTGAAAACGCACCTGTACGGTGAGGTTATCGCCCTCACCGAGCCTGCTTTTGCAAGCAGCAGTTAGCTACTCCTGTTCTTGTTCACAGAAGCTTTTGCCTCAACAAAAACGCATATGACCACACAGCTGTACATGAGTCAAATGAAGAGACCTCTTGAGGGGCATCCCATTACTGAACCTAGGGGAGAGAGAGAGCACTTTAAGGTGTGCAGGACATGACTTCTTGCACTGCACTATACATGAGAGGGAAAGCTTGCAGTCAATAGCTCTTAACCTGTGACAAACCTTGCAAATGTGACTCTCCCAGCTAGAAACCGAGCGCCCCTTCTTCTGCATGAGGAAAGTGCAAAAGGTGCCACTTGACACATTTACAAGCAATTTTTCGTTTCGGGGTTTACGTTTAAAAATCTCCCGATTGGTTGCCGAGTTGACTTTGTAGTAGAGTTCTAAAATGTTCTCCTTGTCATTCCGAAGGTAATGACGCGAACAGATTTCATGGTCCAAAATAGCAATTCCCTAAATTTTAGGGGATGCTTCCATTGGACTCCCACTGGTCATCTGACCATCTATCCCCACCGGCACTGCATCCAAAAATGCAATGTAGACCAACTGTCGGGTACTTTCCTTTGGTGACCTCACCTTGGCACTATGCCTTTATTGAGTTCACTTCCTAGTATCCACCAACTTGCTAAGTGCGACGGGGGGATCTACATGATCTTGAACTGAGTCTAGACATCCTTTTAGTATACGAGTTCCAGTGCCGACCAACTTCTCGTCTGCTACCGTTCACATTGGCCATACAGTGTTCAACCATCTGCAACTTCAAAAAGAGGGTCTCAAAAATTAAACAAAAAACATTGGAAAGAAACCAACGACTAAGGTTAGCAATTGCCACGTCCTCATGACATAGTTAACAGCTTCCACGTCCTCGTGACACTCCCCCCTTCTCCACACCCTCCTAGTGCGCTGCTCTGGCTACGCGCTGTTGATGCACTGCTCTTGTTGCGCGCTACACGCTCTTCCTCACGCCCTCTACCCTATCCGCCGCGTCCCCCCCCGCATTGCCGCCAGCATGTTCGCCGCCACCGCCCCCCCTGCTCGGCATCGCTCTGTTTGTGCATAGCCAGTGCCTACACCCACATTTTCTCTCGCAGCCCTAGCTCAGTTTCGTCTCCCATCTTCCTGCTCAGCCCAGCTCAAGACCTGTTCCTTAACCGTCGTTTCAGCAGAAGTTCGTCCTCTCGCCTTCGCCTCCCCCCGCAATAGCAAACATACATGGAGGCTTGTGCTTCGCCACAGAGGGACTCAGATGAAGTCCCCTCGCCCGACCTCGCTGATCCCACCACTGACTTGCTCTATCGCCAACAGAGCAAGCAAGCCTCGCAGCAGAGGTGGAGCGCCTTCAAGCCACCTCTATTATCTCCAAGATTATTGGCAGTCGTCCCATGCGAGGAGAGATACGCGACCTCTTGCAAGCCCACATCCTAACAGAGGTGGGGAATATCATTGACATCCACCTTCTCGAGTGGGGATACTACCAAATAGAGTTTGAGACTCTCGAGATGGCTGCCAAGGTCATCTCGATGAGCCCGTTGGCCATTCAAGCGGTCAGAACTCATTTCCACCAGTGGTGCCATGGGTTCAATCTAGCATCGGATGTTCTTGTCGAGGAGGTAGACTTGCTTATTCCGGTCTGCTTTCCTGGCCTACAAAGGGAGTACCTTCCGCTTCTTTCTAGGATTGGTTTTGAGATTGGGACAAACTTGGAGACCCCGCGCACGACAGCTTCAGTTGCAACCAAGGTTGCGGGTGTGCCTTCAGTTCGCATCCTCGTCCGTGACACTCAGTCTCCCGGAGGTGGTCCTTCTACCTAGGGTGAGTGGGGGATGGTTACGCCAGAGGGTGGAGTATTCGGGACTCCTGAACCAGTGCTTCATTTGCAAGCAGATGGGCCACTTAGCGAGGGCCTATCCTCACAGGAGATCTCGACCCACAACACATGCGCAACCTCCCAAGGTTGAGCATGCCCAACAGACAGGTGTCCATGACACACAGGCTGGTACCTCGACAAAGACCAGCGATCCGCTAGCTAATGGCTGACAGCACGTACCCAACCGTCATCTACAGGGACGGGCTCACCATACTACCCCCCAGTGGCCAACCTCTTGCAGCTCAGTAGCATTGGGTTTCAACAGGAAACTGTTTTGACCCCCTTCAGCAGGAGCTCCCTGAGGAGCCCCTTGATGCACTTATAGAAAATGACACATGGACTTTATGTGATTTGCCTCCAGCAAAAAGGCCATTGGTACAAAGTGGGTTTACAAGTTGAAACGCAAGGCGGATGGTGACGTTGATCGCCATAAGGCTCGACTTGTCACAAAAGGCTATGCGCAGCAAAAAGGCATAGATTACGAAAAAACTTTTACTCCCACTTGTCGTATGACTACTGTGTGTTTTCTATGTGCATTGGCAGCTCATTTTGGTTGGGATGTACATCAATCAGACATTGTTACTGTTTTCTTGAATGGTGACATATTTGAGGAAGTTTATGTCACGCAACCTCGCAGTTTTGTCAAGAAAGGACAAGAGGACAAAGTGTGCAGATGTAAGAAGGCTTTATATTGGGTTGAAGCAATCTCCTCGTGCTTGGTATGAGAAATCTACACTCATTTGGTCAAACGAGGCTTTCGTAACAGTCCAACAGAAAGCACATTGTATGTCAAGCGTGAGGGCAATGTACTTCTCATTCTTGTTCTTTATGTGGATGATTTGCTGATCACTGGTCCCAATGAGGCACATATTGCTGAATTTAAGGTTGATTTGAATGCTACTTTCAAGATGAAAGATTTGGGGCTATTGCATCAATTTAAGCAGTGTGATGGTGGTATTGCCTTGTGTCAGAAAAGTTACACAGAGACATTGCTATGTAAGTTTGGACTTGAGGATTGCAAACCTACTGCCACTCCCATGGAAACAGGTTTCAAGTTGAGTCTACATGATGCTGGTGATCGTGCTAATGTCACTCTTTATCAAACTGTTGTTGGCTGCCTCATTTATGTATGCAACACGAGGCCAGATATTCAGATTGCAGTCTCACAGGTCAACAGATTTATGCATAGCCCAGGGTCTAACATTGGCAGGCTGTCAAGAGGATTTTCCGCTGCTTGAGTAGCACTTTACATCTTAGCTTGTTTTATCCCAAGGGGGGATCATTGCTGCCAGACTTACATGCTTTTCCGGACTCAGATTGGGCTGGTTGTTTTGACACACGAGTGTCCACAAGTGGTTTTTGTTTCATGCTTGGCAGTTCATGTATATCATGGTTGACCAAGAAGCAACCTATTGTGGCCACTTCTAGTTGTGAGGATGAGTACAAGGCAATCTTCACAGCTAGGGTTGAGTGTATATGGCTCAGACGCCTTATGGCTGATTTGGGTGTTGGACAGGACACTGCCAACACTATCTACACTGACAGTCAGAGCGCATTGGCAGTTGCGAGGAACCCAGTTTTTCATGCTCGCACAAAGCACATTGAGGTGCATTACCACTATGTCAGGAAGAGGCTTTCAACAGGAGAGATCAGTTTGGCTTATGTGCCAACACAGGACAACCTTGCATATCTTTTCACAAAGGCATTGTCTCGTGAGAAGTTTGAAGCTTTCCGTAAAGCTTTGGGCTTACTCCCCTTTCTGGACTCATCATGTCCTTAGGGCATGGCACTTCCCTTTACTCATGTGCTGGCTCTCGTTCACTGCATCACTCCAGGGGGGATTTGTTACAATATACATGTGGTAGTGATGTGTATGAACACACTTAGGACTGCCGAGGCATTTTTTCCCTCTTTAGAAGGTTTTTTCCTCCGTGCATGATATATACGCCTATTCTAGGGCTATCTATCTTTCCATTGCACACCAAGTAATACACTCTCTATTGTGTGCCTTGAGCTTCCTTCGTATTCTCCAAGCTATGTGCGTTTCCTTGCATGTGATAGTGATGTGTGTGAACACACTTAGGACCGCCGGGGCATTTTTTCCCTCTTTAGGAGGTTTTTTCCTCCGTGCATGATATATACGCCTATTCTAGGGTTATCTATCTTTCCATTGCACACCAAGTAATACACTCTCTATTGCGTGCCTTGAGCTTCCTTTGTATTCTCCAAGCTATGTGCGTTTCCTTGCAACCCTAATTCCAACAGAAACAGTTCCATGTGAAAACCCACTACTCCTACTAGCCTTGTGCAAACTGACCACCAAGGACGCCGAATGGCATGGTGATCCCTCGTGACGTCGACCACCAAACAGCTGCCAGCCCTCCTCTGCTTGGGCACCTATCTCGGAGGAAGAACCCAATTGCGCCCACTGTGTCTCTGCCTGCTAAGCTTGGCCAGACTTAGTAGGTTGGGTTTATGTCGCGGGTCAGGACTTCCTGCGTGGACAGGCATTTGCAAGATAGCTCGTGTGTCTACAAATGAAGCATTGAGTCGGGAGTCCCAAATACTCTACATTTTGATGGAGCCAACCACCACTCATTCGAGGTAGTAAAACAACCTTTGGGAAGGTGTAGGTGTCTCGAACCAGAACACATACTGAAGGTATGCCTCCTGCCTTGGCAGCGACGGCAGTTGTCGTGAGTGGTGTCTCCAAGATAGTCTGAATCTCGGCTGTTGCCCTCGCTCACCCCCCCCCCCCCCCTCCCTCCAGCGCGCGCTGCCCAGCTGCCTGCCCGCTGCCTATACTCGGACCAGCGTGCAGCAGACTCAGCGCGCAGCCCGCGCCGCCCCAGCTTCGCACTCCCAATTTTCCGCCTCGCTACCCCACCCCCTCCCCCCGGGTCTTGCTCAGCTAAAGTCGTTAACATTTTCGGTGTTTTCGACGTGCTCGTCCAATCGAGGGCCACATCTCGTCATCGCCATCTCGCCCTTCTCCACGGCAGCAGACACAAATGGAGGCTCATGCTCCCCCCCAGAGGGACTCCTCAAAAGTCTCCCTCGCTCGACCCTACAGAGCCCACCATCCGACTTGCTCTTTTACCGACAGAGCAAGCGAGCCTTGCAGCAGAGGTGGAGCGCCTCCAGGCGGCGACCTCCGTCATCTGCAAGATTCTCGGCACCAGACCTAGCAGAGGAGAGCTGCAAGACCTTCTCCAGGCCCGCCTTCTTGCAGAGATGGGCAAGATCGCGTCCAGTTCCTCGGACGAGGCTACTATCAGATCGAGTTTGAGACCTCCGAGATGGCGTCCAAGGTCATCGCCATGAGCCCTTTGACCATCCGAGCAGTTCGAGCCCACTTTCGACAGTGGAGACATGGTTTTGACCCTGCTTCAGATGTTTTGGTAGAGGAGGCAGACCTTCCCATCTCCGTCTGCTTTCCTAGTTTTCGGAGGAAATACCTACCACTTTTGTCCAAGATAGGCTCAGCGATTGGGACTCTCTTGAAGACACCTCGCACGGCAACCTGAGTAGCTGCCAAGGCGGCCGGCATTCCCTCAATTTGCGTTCTGGTTAGAGACACCCACACTCTCCCGAAGGTCATCCTTCTTTCTCGGGTGAGTGGGGGTTGGTTTAGACAGAGCGTGCAGTATTCGAGCCTCCCGAATCAGTGCTTCATTTGTCGACAGATGGGCCATCTTGCGAAGGCTTGTCCAAGGAGGAGGCCCCGACCTACACCTCAGGCCCAGGCCCAGCCCCAGCCTTCAAGGGCTGGCCAGCAACAGCAGGCAAAGACACACAGCACACAGGCAGAGTCACCCTCCAAGCCTAGGGTTCGTGGTCGACGACGCAGCGACAGCCTGGCACTCAGAGTGGTCCTCAGGCGCCTGCCCAACAGAAGTGGGTTCCCACGGGAAACTGATTCGGTCCTCTTCAGCAGAACGAGGTCCCTGCCCCAGCCTCCACCCCAGCCTCACCCTTGACAGCCCACCCACCCCCCCCCCCCGCGAGTTCCTCCCCTCCTCTTCAGCCTCCCCCAAGCCTCCTGCTCCCTCCGCCCCTCCTCCTCGCCCCCCTACCCTTGCCGATCCCCCTCGCCCCTCTTCTCCCCCCCCTCCCCCCTTGCTCGCTCACCCCCCCCCTCTCGCTCTAGTCCCACAATCGACCCAAGGGACAGGACCATCCTCGGCTGCTAGGAGATCTCTTAGCAGCGCCTTTGCCACAAGTCCCTTGGCGAGGGAGGGACAGCCTTTCTTGCGACCCCCTCTTCAGGTACAAACGTCTCCCTTTGCAGCAGTCGATGGGACTTCTTTGCCTACGACTTTACGCGCTTTCTTGGCGACTCCTCACCAGACCTTGAGGCAACCTGCTTCAGAGTTCATGTTTTGTTTCTTGCAGCTAGGGGGATAGAGGCCTTGGACTCAGCGGTTGGCTTCTCGTTTCCCCCTTTGCCGCAGGGACCAGACTGAGTAGACTCTCGACTCAGTTTTGGAGTGGCTTCAGACACAGGCCCTAGAGTAACAGAGTTCTCTCATCACATGGGAGACCTAGGAGTTACAGACATGCTTCAGACTTTTTGGCCATTGGCCAAGTTTACTGTGAAACCTCTAGATGCAGCAAGATGTAGACACATTGTGGTTCACCTCTTTGCTGATACGCAGTGCCCGCCATGCTATGTACACATTCATGAGGATTCTTGGACAAAGGAGGTAGCTTTACGCACGGCTCGGTCTACTTGGGCTTGGGTGAGGCACTCTTTGCAGTCACGCCTATCTAGAGGACACTCCGATGTGGATTACTCCCCCATCCAAGCCAGCCTCGAAGATAGCACGTTTAGCTGCTGTGGCAGCATCTGTTCTATGTCGCTCCCCATGAGGATCGTCTCATGGAACGTGCAGGGATTAGGTGGGACCCAGTTTCAACGTCAAAGGGACCGACTGCGTTAGGAGCTTCAGCATTGCCTTGTGGGAGGAGAGATTGATCTCCTTATGCTACAGGAGCATCACCTGTGTGGACGATATGATACTTTTTGGTCAGCTTCTTTTGGACTTGGAGGCATTCAGGGTGGAGTATGTATGACTATTGTGGATTCCTTGCAACAGGCCATTGTGGGCAGAGGGATTATTGTGCCAGGCACGGCTCACTGGATCACCATGCAGGTTCAGGGTTGCCTTGTGGGCTTCCTGAACATATATGCGCCCAATGTGGCGAGTGCACAAGCAGAGTTTCAGTTACAGATTGTTGAGTCTCTGCCGCAGGCAGAGCAGTGGTGCATAGAGGGTGACTTCAACATGTTGGAGGACCCTTCTGACAGGATTGGTGGTAGCCATGCTACTGTGCATGGAGTTGAGCTCGCAGCTTGGGAGCGGTTTTGTATGGCTATGAGGGTTTCGGATGTGTGGCAGCACTCTAGCTTCGTGAGGCCCCCAGACAGCCTGGCCTTCTCTCGCTCGGACCATAGAGTGGGAGGAGTGAATCTATCGCGGATAGATCGCTTCTACACAAGTGACCATTTTTGTGACTTGGGTGAAACAAATGGCATTATGGCATGGACTTCCTTCTCAGACCATGCATCAGTGATCCTCACAATGGCAGATAGGCAAAGGAGGGGGAGCACGATGCTTCGCATCCCTGAGAGGGTCTTGCTGGACTCTACACTCAGAGAGCGAGTGGAGGCTCTTTGGACAGAGAGCTTGGACATGCAGGATTCTCCTGCTGACAGAGAGGCCTTAGGACTAGCTCAGCTTAGTCATTTCTTTCTCCAGGAGTCTTTGGTCGCCTGGTTGCAACGAGAGAGGAGCAGCAGCATCTCAGACGGGGCGTTGCTTCCTTGCAGAGGATGCAGGAGCAGCATCCAGATAGTCCTTGGTTGGAGGAGCACTTACAACAGGCTCGCTAGGAGCTTGTTAGCATAGAGGAGCGGCGCCATCAAGTTTGCTTTCCATCGACAGGCATCTAAATGGACGCAGGTGGGTGACAGAGTGACTGGTGCTTTCTTCGAGGCAGTGGGACCTCAGCATACGCATGCCAAGGTCAGTCAATTGAGGAGGCCCGACGGGTCAATTGCTTCTGAGCCAGAGGATGCGTGCAATTGCTACTGACTTTTACCATGAGTTACTTTCTACAGAGCCTCAGTCAGAGCGTCGGGATGCATGCAGGGAGCAGGTGTGGGCACAGATGCCTTGCCTTGTGAGGAGGCCAGTCAGTTGAGGAGGCCCGACGGGTCAGTTGCTTCTGAGCCAGAGGACATGCGTGCAATTGCTACTGACTTTTACAGTGAGTTACTTTCTGCAAAGCCTCAGTCAGAGCGTCGAGATGCATGCAGGGAGCAGGTGTGGACACAGATGCCTTGCCTTGTGACTGAGGAGATGCGTCAGAGGCTTGAGCTGCCACTTCAGCTTGAGTTGCACACGGCTCTTAGTGCACTCCCCCGTGGTAGCTGTCCAGGTGAGGATGGCTTGACTCCCAGTTTTTTCTTGGAGTACTGGGACTTGCTTGGCCCAGATCGCTGTAGTGCTTTCCAATACATCTTGCACACAGGAGAGATGCCTAAAAGCATGAGTGAGGGTTTGATCTACCTCATTCCCAAGGAGGGTGGCTCCTTGGATGAGATTCGACAGTGGCGTCCCATCACCATCCTCAACTCAGCCTATAAAATTCTTGCCAAGGCTCTGAGTTTGAGGATCCAGCCACTTCTAGAAAGCCTTATACATGGGACTCAGACAGGTTTTGTCAAGGAGCGCAGTATCCTTGACAACATCATTACTTTTTGGGAGGCTTCTGCCCTAGCGCGGCTCCGTGGTGAGGATCTGGTGATTCCTTTTCTCGATTTTGAGAAGGCCTACGACAAAGTTGACTGGGACTTTCTAGAGGGCACTCTACGCAGGATAGGATTCTCAGATGCTCGGATCAGAGCGGTGTCATCTTTGTGTAGACGAGCACACGATCAGGTACTTTTGTCAGGAGGTAGAGGTGATCGTTTCATGCTCACACGTTCGGTCAGACGGGGCTGCCCTGTTGCCCCCTTCCTCTTTCTGTTCTATGTTGAGGCGATGAGCAGGTTTTTGGTGTCGCAGCAGGTTGGTTTACGGGGCTTAGCACTCCCTATTAGGGGAGATGAGCCACTAGACGCTGAGTTTGCTGACGACTCAGCCTTGTACTTGGATGGCCAGGAGGCCAACCTTCACAGGTGTGAGCAGGCTCTCGAGACCTTCTGTTGTGCATCTGGCGCACTGATCAACTGGAGAAAGAGGGTGGCTTCCTCGGTTGTTGGTGCTCCTGTGCCCGATTGGATGCCAGGTGAGGGTTTCAAGTGGATTCCCCCAAGGACTGCAGTTCAGTACTTGGGCTGTCAAGTTGGCTTGGACTTGTCTCTCGAGCAGCAGATTGCTCCCCTCCTCCTGTCTATCGAGAGGAAGTTGTTACATTGGAGCTCCGCACGACTTTCTTGGCAGAGTTGCCGTGGCCAACCAGGTGTTGTTGGCTACTATGTGGTACATCACTTCTTGCTGGATCTTCTCGAGTTCTTGTATCAGCCAGGTAGAGAGGCTGATCAGGAACTTCCTTTGGTCAGGGCGTGACACTCAGATAGCACGGGCCAGAGTGGCTTGGCAGGTCATCACTCTTCCTTGTTCACAGGGAGGGCTTGGGATCATAGACCCAGCACAGCAAAGCAGAGCCCTTCTTGGGAAGTTCATCGTCAGAGGACTTCTTCCAGGTGAGGAGCCCTCGAAGGAGTTCTTGCTACAGCGGCTTCGTGCTAGGGTGCCTCAGGCAGGAGGCCCCTGGCGACCTTCGACCAGATGGATCTTCAGAGAGATGCGCAAAGTTGGTTTGAGAGGAGCCTGGAGGACCGCTTCGCTATGAGTTTGCTTCGATCTTGGGAGCACTTGCGGCGAGGCCTGGAGCAGCGGCAGCCTACTTGCACGGAGGAGCACCTACGACAGCCCCTTGTTTGGAACCCCATGGTTAGCACTCAGAGAGGCCACTTGGAGGGTACATGTTTCCTGGGGTCCCATGGCAGCAGGTCCAGCACGCTCTTTAGGTGACTGGTTACAGTTTTCACGCTTGTGAGAGGAGCTGCAGGGCTTTCAACTACAGGGCATGAGAGGGGTGCAGAGCATGTGCCAGGACATCTCAGAGGCAATACCAGCTGAGTGGCTCACACCTCTTGAGCCAGCATCGGCCAGATGGATGGGAACCTTCACGCGACTGGAGGTTCTCATCTCAATTCGGGCTTGCCTAGGATTGTTCCCTCCCTGTTTTTCGAGTTACAGGGTGGGGGACGCTTACAGCGAGTTGCAGTAGAGGCCTCGCAGGTGGCAGAGTGTTGTTTTCAGAGGATCCGAGTGATGGGCATCTGTGGGAGGACTTGTGTCATCGAGCTTGACCCAGCAGCTCTTGAGACTGGACATTGGAGATTGTGGGCCTGGGAGTGTTGTCCACTGGCACGAGTACAGTGGGACCCTGGAGAGTGGCTTTCGAGGGACCCTTTCTCTTCTGCAGACCACCCAGGTGTCCCTTCTTTCAGTACACTGTTCGACTGGGACGTCGCATACTGGCAACACAGAGAGAGGCTCGCCTTGCTGCAGCACCTCATTGGCAGGAGGAGCGTCTCACAGCTGAGTTCTTGGTAGCTTTTTGGGAGAGGTTGTGGGACTCCAGACAACTGAAGCGAGTCACTTTGTTCAGTTGCTGGTCGCACACAGAGCTACAGCAGTTGGGAGCTGGCTTGTGCATAGTGGTCTCTCGGCCGCATGTGCAGCTTGTGACCACCTTGTGGAGAGTCAGCCTCATTGTCTTTGGGACTATCCTTTGGCACAGCAAGTGTGGCTTCGTGTTCTTCGGCTTTTTCCACGGCTCGGTAGTACACTTGGGGGGCACCGGCTTGGTCCACTCTTACGGGCCCAGCACTTCAGTTTGAGCTATCTTCCACCAGCAGGATGATAGTGATGCACGGGGGGCGACCTACACTCCAACCTGCCACAGAGCTTACTCCACAGGAGTGGTGCAGTGAGAGAGAGGAGTGCTGGGAGCTCATCAGTGGCCTGACACTCTGGTTCATCTGGCAGGCCCGCTGCTTCCGCATCTTTGAGGCTCGCCTGTACCACCAGCAGAGACTGTTCGTGATCTTTGGCTAGAGCTGATCCACACTCTCAGAGAATTGCTTGGGAGACTCCAGGGTAGCTCTGACCGCATGCGGGAGCGCAGAGAGGCTTTCCTTCAACTATGGCGTCCTGGGCCTTTTTTCACCATGGTCCACGGTGTACTCAGATGGCACTACCGTCCACCTGTGTGGCTTTTCCCTCCTCCCATTTCTTGATTTAGCCTCATTGTACATATGGTGCTTTTTTATTTGGAGAGTCTCCCCATCATGGTTGTTGTAGCCCTCTCTCGAAGAGGTGGTTGTAGCCCTATGGGCAGTTTCATTAACTAATAGAAGGATCTTTTTCTCGAAAAAAAAAAGATAGTCCCAATATCAGAGCCTATCGTGGAGAGTAGCGGGAAGTACTCTCTCCTCAGGCC
Source organism: Adiantum capillus-veneris (assembly GCF_014529385.1). Lineage (NCBI taxonomy): Eukaryota > Viridiplantae > Streptophyta > Polypodiopsida > Polypodiales > Pteridaceae > Adiantum > Adiantum capillus-veneris. The sequence goes on along the minus strand of NC_140940.1, from coordinate 156,645,981 downwards.
ACGGAAACATACCGAAATGGGCAAGTATGCCTCCTCGACAAGAGCATCGGTAGCCAGATCAAAGCCATGGTGCCACTGTCGACAATGAGCTCTGGCTGCTCGGATGGCCAAGGGGCTCATCGCAATGACCTTGGACACCATCTCCGAAATCTCAAACTCTATCTGATAGTAGCCGCGCCCGAAAAGCTCAACGTCGATGGTCTTTCCCACCTCTGCCAAAACGCAAGCTTGGAAAAGATCACCACCCCTCTGCTAGGTCCTGTTCTGATGATCTTGCAGATAGCAAAGGTGGCATGAAGGCACGTCACCTTTGTCTCTAAGCTCGCTTGTTCTGTTGAGGAAAGAGTAACTCGGATGGTGGGTTCCGTCGAGTCAAGAAAGGGGGCTTCACTCGAGTCCCTCCATGGCGGAGCAGAATTTTCCATCTATGTTTGCTGCTGTGACGGTGAACGAAGACAAAACAAAGGCAAGACAAAGATAATGAAGATGATGTCGAGACCACTGCCCACAAGGAATAGGAGAGGAAGAAAAAGGAGGGGGTAGGGGGGGTATGACGGGCTGGGGCAGCAATGGATGGGGGTAGCGCTGGCGGGCTAGAACAACAAGGCCGAAAGGGTAGAGGGCAGCAGGGGGTTGGGGGGGAGGGCGATGGCAGGGGAGGTGCATGAGCAACAGCGAGCTCTCTTTTTAAAGTTGCACGTCTTGAGATCTTGGAACTCCTCCCAGCTAAGCTCGAGAGAGTCGTCTCCTCTTTCTCACTACACTTGTTGATAGCTAGATTTTTTTAAGTGCTTTTGGGGGCAAGTGCCTATAAAAGAGAGGCCAGGGTGCCATTAGCGCTCAAATTCAGTTGTGCGTGGTCACACGAAACACTCGTACACTTATAAAATGAAGAAACGCAGCCACCTTTTTTAAAGGAACTACGTGTTCATGGTGGATGACATTGTTGATGCAAGGACAAGCACCTGCTACATGGGTATACTTTAAGCAAATGTTTGCATCTGCGTGGATGTCAAACGAATTTGAAGCGGATGTCGTGACGGATTGACACCAGCTTACTGCCGCTACTTGCAAGAGCTTAGAGGAGTACAATTGGAAGTTTTGTAAAGCTTTGCTCTCAGTAACTTCCTACGGGTTCAATCCATTGACAAAGTAGATAGAGAAATACTGTTGCGGGCTACCTAAAGGGCTCAGAAACTATTGCACAAAAAACAGAGTGGCCACCCTTACCCAGCTCATGGAGGTTGCCAACACTAGAAACGACTTGTTGAAAGGAGAACAGAGTGGATTCCAAGGCAACGTGAAAGGGGGCCGGCCCAAGAAAAATTCAGCAAAGAAGCCTTTTGCAAAAGCGGCTCCTGAAGCGTCCCAGGGGCCAGAAAAGTCTCCCCTCATGCTGATATAGGCCCCCCTCTTGTTTGGGGAAGCTTGTAACCCTATGAGCAGTTTTATTAACTAATAGAAGGATCTTTTTCTTGGAAAAAAAGTATCTTCTAAAAGCATTTGTGATTTACAACTTGGCCCCAAAAGCACACGGCCAATAATCCCACTTAGGGTGTGCCACAAATCTCTCCTCTAACAATCTCATGTGGGACCACGTGGTATGCTTCCTATGGTTAAGCAACAGCCATAGCCTAAGCCAAGGCCAAGAACTGGTGGTTGCCATAATTGTGGAGTTTGTTGAAAATGGAGGCAGCATGAATTTCGCTATTCTTAATGGCCTCGTCGTGACCCCAAAGAGTACCTCCGTCTCAGTCTCGTCTCTCTACAGTCCTCAGCTCCCACACCGCCGTCTCTGCTCTGGCTAAGTGTGTGGGTATGCCTTTGTTACTACATCGTGCAATGTCTTTGTCAATATCTGGGTGAGCTCCTCTAGCGATGATCCTGGAACCTCTACGTAGGTGCCGATACTCGTGCGACCTGAGTTGTGCTGAACGGAAAGGAGATAGACAGTGTGGAGTGCATGGTCCACTACTATACCAATAGGCCTAGGGCTGTCTGTAAAGTCCTGAATAGAAGGTATAAAGCTGGGCAACCCCGAAGAGTACCTCCCTCTGAAGTCTCAGCTTAGTCTCTCTACACTCCTCATCATACCAAATGTTTTGGGGCATGCTCCCACACCGCTGTCTCTGCTCTGGCTGAGTGTGTGGGTATGCCTCTGTTACTACATCCTGCAATGTCTTCGTCAATATTTGGGTGAGCTCCTCTAGTGACGATCCTGGAACCTCTACGTAGGTGCCAATACTCGTGCAACCTGAGTTGTGCTGAACGGAAAGGAGATAGACAGTGTGTGGAGTGCATGGTCCACTGCTATACCATTTAGGCCTAGGACCGTCTGTAAAAGTCCTGAATAGAAGGTATAAAGCTGGGCGACCCCGAAGAGTACCTCCCTCTGAAGTCTCAGCCTCGTCTCTCTACACTCCTCATCGTACCAAACGTTTTGGGGCATGCTCCCACACTGCCGTCTCTGCTCTAGCTGAGTGTGTGGGTATGCCTCTGTTACTACATCGTGCAATGTCTGTCAATATCTAGTGACGATCCTGGAACCTCTATGTAGGTGCCGATACTCGTGCGACCTGAGTTGTGCTGAACGGAAAGGAGATAGACAGTGTGGAGTGCATGGTCCATTACTATACCAATAGGCCTAGGGCTGTCTGTAAAGTCCTGAATAGAAGGTATAAAGCTGGGCAACCCCGAAGAGTACCTCCCTCCGAAGTCTCAGTTTAGTCTCTCTACACTCCTCATCGTACCGAATGTTTTGGGGCATGCTCCCACACCGCCGTCTCTGCTCTAGCTGAGTGTATGAGTATGCCTCTGTCATTACATCCTGCAATGTCTTTGTCAATATTTGGGTGAGCTCCTCTAGTGACGATCCTGGAACCTCTACGTAGGTGCCAATACTCGTGCGACCTGAGTTGTGCTGGACAAAAAGGAGATAGAGTGTGTGAGTGCGTGGTCCACTGCTATACCAATAAGCCTAGGAGCGTCTGTAAAACTCCTGAATAGAAGATATAAAGCAGGGCGACCCCGAAGAGTACCTCCCTCTGAAGTCTCAGACTGGACCCATGTCTGTGTAGTATCTCCCATACTCTGTGTGTTCCTTGTCTTGGGAACATCTAACGCGTCCCATGACACCGACATCGAGCTCTTTCAACATTTCGTTTGCAGTGTCACACAATATTGTCTATGATTGGCCCGTCCTGGCATTGAAATCCCCCAGAAGGATGACATCTCCTTCCCAAGAGAATTCCCATATGTCATCATCTACAACCAAGAAAGGGGACTGTCCTCTAGACGTAGCATAGACTGAGGTAGTGGGAGCAAAATAGCATATAGTAATATATAGGTATCTACTAGTATCTGCCCTCAATCTCACCCGCATGTATCTAGCCTGCTCATCTCTACAAACACCGCTGAGATGGAGAGGAAGGCCATTGACAGGATGAGGACTGGGAGAGCATATGATCATGATGGCTTAGTGGCTGAGCATTTCACGCATGTCAGAGATCTACTAGCAGAGCTTCTAGCAGTTATGTTTCACCGTGCCATGTGTGAGGGCTTGCCTGATACTTGGAGCCTATCTACTATTGTACCTATCTTCAAGTCGGGAGACCCTATGGAGCTTGGGAATTATCGCACTATCATGATTGGACACACATTGGCATGGTTGTATGCATCTATTCTTGAGCAGGCTGAGTAGACGGGCAGAGAGGGAGGGGATACGTGCAGCCGGGCAGGCAGGGTTCAAGAGGGGTCTTTCTACTTTTGACCATATCTTGACACTCAGAGCCATCATTGAGGAGGGTAGATCACATGGGAGACGGATCTATTGTAGCTTTGTGGATTTCCACAAAGCATTTGACACAGTACCCAGAGCTAGATTGATGCGCAGATTACAGCGGATGGGAGTACCCACAGAGCTCATTTGGGGGGTCATGGCATTATACAGGTCAGTAGTGGGGCAAGTACGCACCTCAGAGGGTCCATCCACACCGGTTCACTCAACTATTGGGGTGAAGCAGGGGTGCCCGCTCTCTCCTACTCTATTTGGTATGTATGTGGATGAGTTCTGACTACATTGAGAGAGATGATGATAGAGGTGCACAGCTGGCAGGGACATGGATTCCACTATTGTTATATGCTGATGATATTGTGTTGATCTTCGACTCTCCGGAGGGGATGCAACGTCACTTGGATGCTTTGCATAGGTTTGCCCAGGAAAGTGGTTTGTCAGTCAACCTTGGTAAAACCAAGGTCATGGTATTTAATACCACCCCACAGTGGATCAGGAGGTCAGCGCCCGCATTCACATACGGCCAAGAGACATTGGAGTATACAGATGCTTACACTTACCTTGGAGTGGTTTTTAGTGGGCCAGCATTTTCATTGAGGAGGGCAGCAGAGACTAGATTGACCAGAGCCCATTTGACCAGAGCCCATGCAGCATTGGGTAGATTGGAAAGGATGTGTTCACAGGTTCAGTTTGAGGAGCCTCGGACGAAGCTCTGGCTCTTTGACACTTTGGTGGCTTCTGCATTGCTTTATGGAGCTGAGATTTGGGGACCTTCATTGGATCATCACGGGAGGACAGGCCGCACTGATGGATGGGAGGGGGGGGGGACATGGAGAAGCCTTTGGTCTCTATGATCTCGTGGCTCATTAGAGCTAAGGCTTAAGTACCATGTGCTATTGTCCGGGTAGAGCTAGCTGCCCCCCCACTAGTGGTTGAGGCGCTCACCGGATCTGTCTCCTTCATACACCGCATGTGGGAACTTCCCAAAGACAGATATGCCCACCTTGCACTTGAGTCCTCTCGACAGTTAGCCATGCAGGGAGGCTAGTATGGGGAGATGACATCATGGTTTCAGGCACATGGGTTCAGCATAGACAGATTGCCTCCCTTCCAGTACTCACTGGATGCACCCTCTCTGACTCTTACATAGTCCGAGATTACTAGGCTCATCCGCTAGGACCTGACTCAGCTAGACACCAAGAAGACATGGATACAGCCAGCACATGAGCTGGGCACGAAGATGGCTTTCTACAGAGAGCATCTTCTGCAGCTTATGGAGGACGGTTTTGTGACGAGGCCCAGATACATGGACACCCACTTGTCTCATGGGATACGATGTGCTATTGGCCAGATACGCACATCTTCACACCAGCTGCCGATCGAGACTGGGAGATACAACGGAGTACCAACAGAGGCCAGGATATGCCCCCTGTGTGACATCGAGCCTGAGACAGAGTTGCACTACACATGCCACTGCCCCGTCTACTACGAGATACGAGACCGCTTCTATTGCTTGTTCAGAGAGGGCTTTGGATCACTCTCCAAAGTCATGTGGTACGAGGATCAGAGATGCCTGGGTTTGTTTTTGCTCGAGCTGCGTAGACACAGAGAGAGAGCTTGATGAGAGGAGAGGCTAGCCAGTCTCAGAGACAGATCACAGACTTCTTTAGAGTTGCCATTGGACACCCGGAGGAGCTACTACCACAGTAGAGCTCGTCCCCTCACACCAGAGGCACACAGATCGACCGAGCGACCGAGTTGGGGAGATCCAGACGCCCACGACTGCGGAGGACTACACAACATCGACGGAGGCTGCATCAGAGGATTTGGATCACTTTGGCCCGATACGCACGATGCCCGGTCAGACTACTGACCATGGAGGAGATTGATGAGATCTGCTAGCGACCGATGGTGGATCACTTGTGATCTAGCTATCCCAGCTAGCTGCTTAGTTCACACCTAGCAGTTTAGGATTCCATAGTATTTTATTTTGTCATTTTGTCATCTTGTTACTCTGACTTTGTATCAGATCTACCACATTGTAACTTTCCGGTCTTAGGTCACTTTGGCCTTTTGAAGACGTTAATATAACATTTCATTTCATTCTCTCTCTCTCTCTCTCTCTCTCTCTCTCTCTCTCTCTCTCTCTCTCTCTCTCTCTCTCTCTCTCTCTCTCTCTCTCTCTCTCGGGATAGTTTCCTACGACGTTAAATTTCTCTTCTTCTTCTTCTCTCTCTGCGGCTTAGCCTATGGGTTGCGCAGGGTACTTAGGAGTGAGGTCGCGCAGGGCAAGGAGCTCTTGTCCACGCGCAGGCCACTCAAAGGCGCAGGGCAAGGAGCCGAAGTCGCAAGGGAAAGCTGCAAGGTTGTGCAGACCAGGAAGGGCAGGGAGCTCAAGCCACGCGTAGGGTGTGACAAACAGGTGATGCACAACAACAAATAGAGAGGGGGAAAATTTATGCATAGTGTGATAATTGCTAATGTGACATGCAACAACACGTAAACAAGTTGCAAAGCCACTGTGAGAGATTGCACCTCTGCCTAGAAGCTCTCATCAAGAACATGCCTTTGGATGTACTTAGTGGTCTCTTGTTGGGAATTGTTCATGTCTCTCCATTCGGGATCCACCACAGTTTGCATCAGTGAATTCCTCAACTTGAAGAGCCTATGGAAAACCAAATACATATAGGTAAACCTGGTTTTTGATGGCCGAACCATATCCAACTCGTTGTGGCTCCTGAAGCTGGTGCTTCTTGCGAAAGAAAGTGGTGATCTTGTAGCATTAGACACAATAGGCAGCACCCAAGGGAGTTTTCCTATCCCCTCCACAAGGGGTCCAAACTATGGTAGGAAACTTTGCTGAAATCATGTCACCCATTGCCTTGCAATTGATGCATTATCAATGAAAACCTGTACCACATTCTCTAGACCAACCTCTTTGATGGCTCGCCAAATGTGCATGTAAATGAACTAACCTGTGATATGTTCCCCAGCCTTCCTTGCATTCACGGCTTGCAAAAAGAAGTGCGCAGGCAAGATGACACAAGAATATTGATGATGTGTCTTTGACGTATGTCACTCAAACCATCTGAAATAATGGTGCACCCAAAATGTTTCCATCCTGCCTTCAGTCGAACCAAAGCCCTGTCAATCAAAGCCTTGTGCTCATCAAGCATCGTTATGCGCATTTTCTTGTAATCTAAGACAGTCCATGTATCTGTGGACCAACCTGAGCAGTAGCTTTCACCATCCTTTTTGACTGGTCAATCCTCAATTCATGGAAGGAGATGCTGCACTCAATAAGAGTGCGAGCAATCTCCATCTCCGCCACCTTTTGTCACTCTTTGATCCAAGATTGAGTATGCACACGTGAGGGAAAGATGATCTACTGAATCCCTATGACATCTTTTGTATCATTAACATCCTCAGAAAATACATCCTCATCTTCCTGGATGACACGAGCCCTCTTCTTGCTAGTATGAGCCTGTGCACGAGGCTCACTACTTCCTCCCGCTTGATCATCTATGCCCACGTCCCCAAGGTCTCCGAGATGGGCATCATGAAGAGCGTCCTGCGTAGCCTTTTTTCCTCTTGCCATTGCCGGGAATTTATCTGCAATCAGCTGACGATCCACAATTGGCAGGACAACCTATTCTTGTCAAGTGTCTGATGACACGAGTGACGGTACTCGTCTTCTACATCCCACATTATTTGCATTGCCAATGTCACGAACCTAATCCGGATTGCCGTGGACTCTTCACATTCTTGAGGACATTGGTGTGAATGGTCCAGAGGGGGTTTCCGTTGCAAGCCATGGTGTTTTCTTTGCAAGAAACTCGCTCTCTCACACTCTCTGCAATTAGTATGCATTGTTTCTGTAAAACCGAGAGCTCTTTGGAAATAATATAGAGCCACACAATAATGTTAAGAGGCTATTATATGGCCCTTTCCCTAGCGCTTGCACGGACGCCCGGAGTCCCAGCATCATGCAGGCGAAAAAAAAAAAAAAAAAAACAACGTACGGATTCAAGTCGTACCATACGGATTGAATCCGTATGGTACGGATCCGTACTGTACGGACACACCCTATGGATTCAGTCTATACGTACGCACCATATAACCTTGATCCAAAGCATGATGATAAGTAAAACTCAAGAGTTTGAGGCTTTGAGCATTGCAGTGAGGAGGCCTCCCTCTAAAGGCCTCCAAAACACCTCCTAAAAGAGCCCCTATACAAGGTGTAAAAGCACCCTAAAGCCCCCCAAAAGCTAGCCATTTTCTACCATTGGATTAAAAAAAAGAAGACTGTTGACTGTCTTCCCCAATCGCCTGCCATTCCGAACAGCCAACCTTGTGATTGATCGGGAAAAAGCCATCCCCATCCCTCCCCTATCGTTCCCATCCTCCTCTCTTCGTTGCCCGGCCCTACGGGGTCCGCTCCCTGGCCCTACAGGGTCCATTCCCCGTTCCCCTATTTCTAAGTTTTACAGAGATGGAAGGGTGGTGATAGTGGAGCGGTGCTCCACATGACGGAACGAGACCTATGAGATCACATTAAAGATAGAAGCCTGGAATTGTAATGGGTCACTTCGCCTTAATGCAGGGGCATTTGAGGACAACTTTACTCGTAGAGAGATTGTCTTCTACTCAGAGACACATCAGCTGCAAGATAGCTTCTACTACAATCACCATCCGACCATCTCTATAGAAGGCCCTCTTTCCCTTGACCCTTGCCGCTTGAATCTCTGGCATTACCTCTCTCATATGGGCAAGTTGTGTGAGAGTGAGGTCATCTCCAAGGAATATGCCCGTTTTCTTTAGTGTAGGACGCCTCTTCAAGAAGTCCTTTACCTCCATGGATGGGAAACGGATGATTAAAGCTCTCTCTTTTGAAGTCTCCCCATTTCCTTGTGTCTTCTTTCCTACCCTCCATGCCTCTGTATGAGTAGCCTTCCTACCCATCATGCGGAGAAGTTCTACGACTTCCCCTTCCACATCATCTTGGTCTTTTAGACCGGTTACTCTTATATGCAAAGCTCTAGTTTTCCTTTGCTGCTCTTCTTCTAGAGTCATGTTGATGATTGTAGGAGTGGGGACAGATGTGGTTTCTTTCCCTTTCTCTTTCTTAGCGCCTTCTATCCATTTCTCGGCCTCATCCGCCTTCTTCTATGTCTTCGTGATCACATCCATCCACGAAGACGTCTTTACCACATTCAGTTTCTCCTCCTCTTTGATCATCCGCACCTGCTCCTTGATGACCTTGATTTCCTCTATCACCGAGGGCTGGAATTGCCCTTCCTCTAGTCCATTGCTTGCTCTATCAGCAAGCTCTCGCTTGAGGGCTGAGACCTCTTCTTTAAGTGCTTTTGAATCCGCCTTAAATGCTTGTAGCTCTGCGTGCAAGTCCTCTTTCTCCTTCTTCCATTGCGCACCTTCGTTGAGAAACATTTGAAGAAGGTTGGCCTTCTCTTTCCACCATCCCTCCGTATCTGCTTTCCATTCTTTCATCTCCCTTTCCATTTGTGTTATAAAATTGTTTGTAAGCACAAAGGTTGCCTTCGTATGGGGCTTACACACTAGCGAAGCGCTCATGACCTCCATCAAAAACACAATCTGCACTTCTGCAAGAGAGGCCAACCCACTATATCCACATTACACATACATCCATGTCCCACATAATGCATACATATGTTTCCTCATATCAGTCATACATTTTCTGATTTTCTGATTTTCCTTTTCTGCTAATTTTTGTCAATGTTGTTCTCTAATTCCCTGCAGGTCTGCAACTGTGAGAGTTCTGGGTCTGAGCTCTGAATTGCGTTCAAAATCAGGTTGAGGCAGGTGTAGGTGCTCGCGATGCTGTGTTTGAGGGTTCGCGCACCAGGCTGGGCAAGTGCTCGTGCTTGTGCTGCTGTGTTTTAGGGTTCACGTAGGCTGGGGCAGGCAGCAAAAGCAGTAGCGCACAGGCAACAACCACCCATCAACAACAGCAGCCAACAGCCCGTCAGCAACAGCAGCAGTTCGTCAATAACAGCAGTCTCCCCGTTAGTTGAACTTTATTGCCAAAAACCTTTGCACGTATGAGAGAGAGAGTCGTGCTCTGTGGTTTCCTGTTTGTGCACTGCTGGAGAAGCTGCCGTGCTGCACAAGACCTTGGCCGTTTGCTGCCCACTGCACGTCAAACGTTACCCTTAGGCTGACGTGGCTTTTTTAGTGCAAATAACCTGCAGTACCTGCATGCGTAGCCCTCCACCTGCTTGCAGACGTGTTGCTGACCTACTGTGCAGAGCGATGCCTTGGAGTAAATGCTTCTGCCTGCCCTGTGCCACCTAGTCCTGTGTGCTAACTGTACCCAGCTGCGAGGGGCTGGCAGCACAGAGAGAGAGAGAGAGAGAGAGAGAGAGAGAGAGAGAGAGAGAGATGAAATGAAATGAAATGATATATTAACGTCTTCAAAAGGCCAGAATGACCTATGAGACCATCAGATACAAAGTGGTGAATCTAATACAATGTCTGAAGTACAAGTACAAAAAGTACTGAGTAAAAATGAAAACTGAAAATGAACTGTGAAATCTGAAATCTGAAAATGTAGAATAGGCCCTCAATGACAATCTGGGTGTCGTGCTAGAATGCCTCTGATCCTCTGCTGGAGTCTCCGTCGGTGTGCTCCTGTCTCGGTCATGGTCGTCTCGATCTCCCGAGCTCAATCGCCCTGTCAATGAGGGTGCCTTTCGTATGAATGCGGGTACAACCCTGTGCTGGTGGTTGGTCTCTTGGCTCCCTCGATCCAAAGAAGTCTATGATCTGTCTCTGCGACTGTCGTACTCCATGTCTCCTCAACAGACTATCTCTATGTCGGTGTAGCTCGAGTAGATATAGGCCAAGGCATCTCTGATCCTGATACCTCACGACTCTATCTAGGGGTCCAAAACCCTCCCTGAATAAGCAATGGAAGCGCCCTCGTATCTCATAATACACAGTGCAATGGCATATGTAGTGTATCTCTGTCTCTGGCTCTCTACCGCATAGTTGACATATCCTAGACTCCGGCGGTATCCCTCTGAATCTACCCGTCTCAATCTCCAGCTGGTGTGCGGATGTGAGAATCTTACCAATAGCACATCGCAGACCATGAGATAAATGAGTGTGCATGTAGTTCGGACAAGTCACAAACCCATCTCCTGAAAGCTGGAGAAGGTGCTCTTTGTAGAAAGCCATCTTCGTGCCCATGTCCTCCTGGTGTCCAACTGGCTCTACCCATGTCCTCCTGGTGTCCAACTGTATAAGATCCTGACGAATGAGTCTAGTGATCTCCGTCCGTGTGACTGGCAAGGAGGGTGCATCTAGGGAGTACTGAAAGGGAGGCAATCTATCCATGCTGAGACCATGCCTCTGAAACCATGAGGTCATCTGTGCATACCAACATGATGCATCTCCCTGCATAGCTAACTGTCTAGAAAACTCAAGAGCCAGTCTAGTATATCTGCCTCTATGTGTATCCCATAGACTGTGCATAAAGGACACTGATCTGGTAAGAGCCTCAATCTCTATAGGAGGGGCGGCTACCTCCGCTCGAATAATCGCATGTGGTACAGAGGCTTGGCTCTAATCATCCGGGATATCATAAATACCAAGGGTCTCTCCATGTTCCTCCAACTGTCATGATTCACAGATGGTCCCCAAACTTGGACCCCATAAAGCATAGTTGAAGCAACCAAAGTATCAAAGAGCCATAGTTTTGTTCGTGGTTCTTGAAACTGAACCTGCGAACACATCCTCTCTAGCCCTCCCAATGCCGCATAGGCTCCGGATAGTCTAGTCTCTGCTGCTCTCCTCAGGGTAAACCTCGGTCCCGTGAATACCACCCCCAGATATGTATATTCATCTGTGTACTCCACAGTGTCCTGGCCATATACGATTGTAGGTGCCGATCTCTTGACCCATTGTGGTGTGGTGTTAAACACCATAACCTTGGTTTACCAAGGTTCACAGACAGTCCACTATTCTCTGCAAAGTTGTGCAATGCATCCAAATGTCTTTGCATGCCCTCTGGCGACTCTGACATCAACACAATATCATCAGCATATAATAATACAGGGACCCATGTTCCTGCCAGCTGAGCGCCTCTGTCACCCTCTCTATCAATGTAGTCAGAGACCTCATCTACATACATACCAAAAAGTGTAGGGGACAAAGGACACCCCTGTTTCACTCCAATAGTGGAATGAACAATGTCAGAAATCCCCTCAAGAGTGCGTACCTGGCCAATCACTGAGCCGTATAAAGCCATGATCCCCCATATGATCTCTGTGGGTACTCCCAACTTCAGTAGCCTGTGCATCAATCTGGCCCTCAGCACTGTGTCAAATGCCTTGCGGAAATCCACAAAGCAACAATACATCCGTCTCCCATGTGCCCGATCCTCCTCAATAATGGCTCTCAGTGTAAGAATATGGTCCAAAGTGGAGAAAACCCTCTTGAATCCAGCCTATCCTGCTGCTCGTATGCCCTCATTTTCTGCTCATTTACTCAGTTGCTGTTCAAGAATGGATGCATACAACCGTGCCAATGTGTGCCCTATCATAATAGTACGGTAGTTCCCTGGCACCGTGGGGTCCCCTGCCTTGAATAGAGGTACAATAGTAGATAATCTCCAAGACTCGGGTAGTCCCTCACACATGACACGGTTAAACAACCGCGCAAGAACCTCAGACAGTAAATCTCTAGCATGTATCAAGTGCTCTGCCACCAAACCATCATGATCATATGCTCTCCTAGTCCTCATCCTGTTAATGGCGTTCTTCACCATCTCAATGGTAAAGAAGGTACTAGTGGCAGGCATGGCTCTAGAGGGTCTGGTAATGGTGGTTGCCCAGGTACTGTATATAATGATGCTGCATATTGACCCCAAATCTCAGGAGAGGTTATCATTGGAGGAGGTGAGTGCTCATGGAAGAGACGCCAGGCCTCACCTGAATCTCAGCTCAAAACGAGATGATACAAATCACGTTCCATCTGGGCTAAAAAGGCCCGCTTCTTCCGTCGCACTAAACGCCGAAGGGCAATCCGAGACTGTCTATATGTAATGACTCCAAGCATAAGCTCGCTCTGAATCTGAACTCTCATCTCTCTACACTCCTCATCATACCAACTATTCTGAGGCATGTTCCCAGAACGTCTTCTCTGATCTGGTTGAGTGTGTGGGTATGCCTCTGCTGCTGCCCCATGCAAGATCTCCGTCAATAAAGTGGTGATCTCCTCCACTGTATATACAGGCTCGGCAGCCCCCATCCGTCTGTAAATCTCTTCCACATAAACTGAATCCGTCTCTGGTGTAAAAGTATACCGTGTGTGTGCACTCCTCCGTGGTGTCTGAGAGACACTATACTCGAAAGAGACTGAAAAAGTCAGGAGAGCATGGTCCACTGCTACTCCAACAGGCCTAGGGCCCACACTGAGATCTTGAATATGAGAGATGAAGCTCGGTGAAGTCATGACATAGTCCACTGTATTGGCCCCATGTCTCTGTGTGGAAAGCATGTGAATCCCCCAGACGAAGGAAAAATCTCTAGACCATTAAGTATGGCCACACCATGTGTAGTTGTCATCTCCATGAGATATCTCCCATACTCTGTGTGCTCTTTATCCTGTGAGTGTCTGTCAAGTCCCATCTCCGATATATCCATCTCTCTAAGCATCTCCTCCGAGGTATCATAAAATACCGTTTGGGAGTTGGCCGTCCTGGCATTAAAGTCTCCCAAGAGAATGATATCTCCATCTCTAGAGAACTCCCATCTGTCATCATCAAGTATAGAGAAAGGGGATTGCCCTCTAGGTGAGGTATAGACTGATGTGCTAGGGGGAAAGTAACATATAGCAATGTATAAGAATCTGCTTGTCTCAGCTCTCAGTCTCACACACATGTATCTCGCCTGGTCATCTCTCCGGACAATCTGTAATAGCGGCTGCAACTCTTCCTTGAATAAGACTGCTACCCCTCTTGAACCTTGACTTCCATGCTGGGATCTAGCGTCTGGCCGACAAGCTCTCTCCCATAAATAACCAGTCACACTTGGCATCAACTGTCCAGATTTTTGATGTGTCTCTGAGTAAAAGACAATGTCTCTATCTCTGAAGCTATCTTCAAAGGCACCCACATCCAGCCTATATGATCCATTACAATTCCATGCCGCCATCCGGAGTGTGGTCCCATATGTCTCGCACCGTCATGCTGTGCGTTTTTCCAAAACCACTACTTTCCCTCCTCTGTAAAAGGCAATTTTTCCCTTCTCCCTTGCTGCCTTGATCTCTGGCATCAACTCTTGCATATGTGCTATTTGTGCTAAAGTAAGGTCATCCCCCATAAATATTCGAGTTTTCTTAAGTGCTGGTCTCTTCTTCAGGAATTCCTTCCTTGTTTCCAAAGTCGGGAAACGCAAAATTAGTGCTTTCTCTTTGACGTTTCCCTTCTCATCCACTCCCTTCTTTCCTACTCTTCAAGCACCTGTGTGCATAGGTTCCGGGATGCCCATGCGCTGCAAGAGTTCCTTCACTTCGTCTTCTACATTTTCGGTGTCTTTGATACCAGTAATACGCACATGGAGGGCTCTAGTCCTCCTCTTTTGTTCCTCCTCAATGGTCATATTGATGATGGTAGAAGTCTGTGTGGCTTCTGGCATCCAGGCCTTCCCTTTCTTTGCACCTTCAATCCATTTTTCTGCTTCATCAACTTTCTCCTGTGTTTTAACAAGGCGCTCCGCCCATGAGGAAGCCTCTTTCGAGTTTTGTTCTTCTCCTTCGCGCAGAGTTTTCACCTGCTCCTTACTATCTTCGAGCTCCTTTAACATCGAGGGCTGATTTTCCCCTTCCGTTTTGGGCATAATTTTGCAAGCTGCAAGTTCCCCTTTAAGCTCTGCAATCACTGCATCTTTTTCCTTCATGCATTTTTCCACATTGGTTTTCCAAGATTCAAAGCTTGTAATTGCCTCATCCAACTTTTTCTGCATAATACATTCCATTACATTCACTTCTGCACGCATTAGAGCCTGCATCTCCCCTTTCACAGATAGATACATCTCCTACCAAGCATCGCTTTATCTAATTCTTTCCTCATATCTGCATACATAGAATTCTTATAACTATCTGCGTTTGCGTACATCTCTTTCCTGATGTCATCTCTCATAAAGCTGAGCTCAGATTTAATCATCACTTGAACCCTTTCCATCATTAAATCATCTTGGACTCTGACGGTTTCCCTGCTCGTAGTGAGCTTGGCGAGAGTAGACTATCTCTGTTCCTCCGCTTGAAAGTCGCTTTCATTTTTTGTAGGGTGGTGAAGCCACTTGCATCACCATCCTCGACTGGTTGGTCCATCTAAGAAAGAAGAACAAAGCGAGCACTGAGTCAAGGCCCTCACCAGCGGACGCCCTGGTTGGCCTCGCCCTAGTCACCAGGTACTCGCCCTCGTCCTGGCTGACTCTTCGCCCTAGCCCTGGCAGGCTGGTCTCGTCCCCCCTCCTGACACAGGACCAGCAGCTCGCCCTTGGTCAGGTTCAGCAGCTCGCCCAGGACCCTCGTCCAGCAGAGAGAAAGCTCGCCCCCTCGTCCCTCGTCCAGCAGGTTGGCAACACGACTGCTCGTCCTCACCCTCACCCTGAGCCTGCTCGCTCTAGCCTCAGCCTCAACCAGTAGGTTCCCCTCGCCTCAGCCTGCTCGTCACTCGTCCCACGTCTGAGCCTGCTCGTCCCTCGTCCACAGCAGGTCGCCCTCGTCCCTCGTCCACAGCAGAGGTCGCCCTCGCCTTCGCCACAGCAGGTCGCCCTCGCCCTCGTCCACAGCAGACTTGCCCTCGCCTGTGAGTGAGAGAGAGAGAGAGAGAGAGAGAGAGAGAGAGAGAGAGAGAGAGAAATGAAATGAAATGAAATGATATATTAACGTCTACAAGAGGCCAAAATGACCTATGAGACCAACTGATTACAATGATGAGTCTAGTACCAAGTCTGGGTACAAACAAGAAAACTACAAACAAAGAACTGATAGGAGTGCTACCGACTCCTATGGGTGGCTGGTAGGCTGAGCAATGGTATCACCATAAAGGTACAAAGTGGGGATAAGTGTCACCATGATACAATATAGCAGTAGCATGAAGCCTATCCCGATCGACATTCTGGGTGTCGTGCTAGAATCCTGTGGATCCTCTGCCGCAATCTCCGCCAGTGCTGCGTGGCTCGAGGAGAAGCGAGAGCCCCCGGTTCCCTGTCCTGCTCCACGGCCTCCTCATAGCAGCCTGCGATCTGCCTGAGAGAGAGAGAGAGAGAGAGAGAGAGAGAGAGAGAGAGAGAGAGAGGGATGTAATGTAATATTAACGTCTTCAAAAGGCCAAAATGACCTATCAGACCAAAAGGTTACACGTGGTGAATCTAATACCAGGTCTGGGTACAAAAAGTACAAAGAACTGAAAAGAAAATAGTGGTAGGGGGGGTGGGGTGAAAGCTGATACAAGGGGAATACAAAGGGTGAGCTGATACAATGGAGCTCTCTAACAGTCGAGCAATCAGCATTTTATTGGATACTCACAGATGTAGAAGGACAGCAACATCAAGAACAGATGAACGAATTGCCAAGCCCTCCTTTTTGTTGAATGACTCGTTGTACACCTTTGAAAGCTCGTTCCAGAACCTGAGAGCGATTTTTCCCTCAGAACGGTTAGCGCCTTTTTCGTGCCAATAAGCACAGTTCAAATGTGAACTCTAAAAATCGATACATACCTCTCAGCATAAAAAGGTATCCGAGGCCAAGTATACTTGGCAATCATCTTGAGTAAGTTAAGTACCTGGATGGTACATAATAATGAGCCTTCACAAAACAAACAATAAATTTTCGTTTGTATGATTTCTTTTTTTCATAAAAGATGAATTTATGCACTTACCAACAGTGTTATGGAATCATCTGAAGTGTGTAACCATAAGAAAAGCAATGACAGAAGCCGCTTGAAATGTGCTACTAACACAAGTCCCATAGCTTCGAACAGGCTACCAATATTTTCCATCCAAACTTTAAAGTAGATCGCATCCAGTTGATGCCTTTCTAGCTCACTCAGCATCTCATTGAGTATGTTTCTGTACCTGTTCAATTGCCGTAACAATGCATTGAGCATGCCCTAATACCTCCCAAAAACCTTAAAACTTCACAGAAAAAAAAAAGGTGGAAAGAGGATGGTAAAGCTCCATTTGTATGTAGAATTTGGAAGCAAACAAAATTCCCGCTAAAGGTCAAGAACTTCAAAACTGTCGATCATTGATGAAGATATTTGACAAAAAGAGACACTAGTCCAAGTTCAAATGACAACTCTGGCATGATGGTTGTCCTGTACCATTTTGAACGCGGATTGCTTCCTTCAATGCGTAGAACCAGTTGGATGGCTGTTTGAACAACAAGGGGCCAAAGATCACCACAGCCAACAATATTGCGTATGATGCAATCAAGTACAGCATCCTTGTACCACCGCAGCTCTGAAGGGTTCAGATTGTCAGTTAGATGAATGAACAATTTCATTGCTTGCCTCTGCAGTTTAAATTTAGACTCAGAATACTACTTCAAAAAAGAACAGAAGTGATACTTGAAGATCAGTTTCAAATTACTATAATAAGCTTCTAATAGACCTAAGAGCAAGCTATGGAAAGAATTCCCAGTAGATGAGACCAAATTGAATGAACAATCTTCTTCAATATACACAGGATCACACACAAATAGATATCCCCTTAACATCTAACTAATCACGAGAGCTGATGGAATCCAAAAAGATTGCTTAGGGGCTACTAAGGAAAGCTTGTAATGAGAGCTTCCCACAAACACATTCAATGCAAGAAAAGCCAACAATGGTGAAGATTGAAATCTAATGAAAATTTGGAACATTTTGCACTAAAATCAACACAACGAGACCTAGAGATGATTTCAGGCTCTTGAATCAGCCTATGCAACTACTAGGTAAGTGCTATTGATCAAGATGATTAAACAACATTGTCCATTTAAGTGTGCAAGAGAAGATTAGAGCTAGGATTTTATTAATCAGAGTAGATTTAAAAAAACCATCAAAGCTAATGCAAAATCCTAGCCTTTACTAATCAATGACCAACTAACTAAGGAGGCTAGTGGCTCATTGACATAGAAACATGGTATAGAGAACAATGAACAGGCTCGGGACGGCAAAAGCTGGGTGCCCAGAACAGCAAAAACAAAAGCATTTTTTCTTGATTTTTTTGAGCTACACATAGGTACCATAGTGCTAAGAGCCATTGTATTGCACCCCAAAAAGACAAGAAACATGAATCATAATAGCAAAATACGCCAATAAAACATCAGTGGCATGATGGCGAATACAAGTAGATAAGTACATGCCTCAAGGGCTCAAAATGGCAAGTGATGAAGAGGCAAAAGCCTAACTAGGGACAAGGTGAGACTACTATGGCACATTAAGCCCCGGAAGTGCTTGCCTCATGAGAAGGCGAAATATAAATCTCCACGTTCTGAAATTTGAAGTCATCAAGGCTGAGATCACGAGCCACCTCTGCCTCTCTCTCTCTGCCTTGTCTTCTAAATGCTCATTGACCAAAGTGGCCTCATCCTGCGTCATTTCCCACTCAGTGAAGGGATCTGCCTTCTTTGTATGTTCCCTTGCAAAGCATGCGCAAGTTAGCGCTCAAGAACACTAAATCATTGGTCCTTTGGATCCCAAGACCGTTCCTCTTCTTAGAGGCAATGTGGTGGTACACAGTCCAAAGTTCCTCAAGCAACCAGAGCTCACTGCCTGGCAAAGAACACGAACGGCAGACCATTGCAACTCACACCTTCTCCCACCACTCGGTATTGTCCCCTCGGGCTCTATACTCTTGTGGACTCTGCATAAAGTACTCGATTGGCTCCAAGTCCAGGCTCTTGAGTTCTCACACCACACGAGGGACGTGGGAGTGACAGACTTGCTACAAACACTTTGGCCCCTAGCAAAGTTAAAGTGTGACGCCGCATGATGCAGCTCGTTGTAGACACATTGTGACATAATATCCAGTGTGATCCATGCTATGTATTTGTACATGAGGATTCCTGGACAGAGAATATAGCCCTATGGACTGCATGCTCTTCTTGGGCATGGGTCATACAGTCACTTCAGGCACGGCTCTCTCGAGGTCACTCGGATGCGGATTATGTCACAAGGCGGGCACCACAAGAGTTTGCCTTACATCGTCAAGCATCTCAATGGACTCAGGTGGGTGACACAGTTACTGGTAAGTTCTTTGCGATTGTGGGTCCTCGCCATGCGCACACCAGTGTTTGCGAGGTGAGGACGCCCCATGGGTCTATTGCCACATAGCCCTGGGATATGCACACTAGTAGAGAGTGGTGTTGGGAGCTTGTCTGCGGCCTGACACTCTCGTTCATCTGACGGGTGTCACCAGCGTGTGACTACTATCTATCCTTTTTGTTGATTTCTTTCTTATTATCTATTTACTTTCACTTTTTGGAAACACCCCTCGGGAAATCTAACTGCCCTGCATTGCATAGCTAGTGTGGAACTGTCCAGAGGGAGTCCAGGCCTGAGGGCAAGAGAGCACTAAGGTTGGACAAGGACTATGGTTAGCCAAGTGGGGTCATTGACTAGCCAAAGTGGAATCCTTTGCTACAGAGGCTACATTTCAGTTTTGGATGTGGCCACAGTGTACAAAGAGGGTCGGATGACCTAGAAAGATATAATGGCAGCATCTCCTAAAATTTAGGGAACTGCTATTTTGGGACCTGAAAATGTCTTCGCGTCATTACGTGCAGTTTGACATGGGGATCATTTTGTTACTCTGTGGCCAAGTCAACAGAGGCTGCAGGTGAGATATTTTTAGACCCGAGGGTCTAAAGCGGGAAAATGCACAAATGAGTGACACTTGGCACTCTGAGGCCAGTTTACTACTTATAGAGAAGGCAAAAACGTGATTTATAGCTGGGAGGCTCATTTTGCAAGTCTCTGTCACAGGTTAAGAGCTATGGAGTGCTTGCTTTCCCTCTTATGCACAGTGCGGTGCCAGGAGTGATGCCCTGCACGCTACGCACTGCCCTCTCTCTCCCCTTTGGCAGTATGTTATGCCCCTCTAGTGGGCTTTTCATTTGACCAATGTACAGTTGTGTGGGTTCATGCGCGATTGCCGAGGCAAGAGCCTCTTGCACAGGTACTGGATTAGCTAGCGGCTAATCCCCCCGCAGGTACAGGTGAATTCGGAGAGGTTTCACGCCAGAAATCTCGTCCGATTCAAAGGGCAAGTAGCCCTACAGGTGCGGGAGCTCGAGGACTTGCTAGGGATGCGACCGGCACGCAGAACGGAGCCCGAAACAGTGAATTACAGCCTGCTGTGTATTTTTGCAGGTTTAGGGTTTTGGCCCTAAACGGACCCAAATACCCCCAGGAGGTTCGGGGACGCAAGGGGACCGCTGTACAGGCGATCTGGAGCATTTTCAGGGCTGAAAACAGAGAATTCAGCGTGCTGCAGATTCTCGCCAGGTTTTGCAAAGTGCCCGTAGGCGTCGGGAAAGTCAGTCAATGCGTGGGAATACTGACCGTGAAGGGTTCTAGTACAGTTATGCTGCCGAAATCAGGCTGGAACAGTGGAAATTCAGCCGAGTTTGTGCGGGGCAGCTTGTAGGGAACCACAGCGTTTATTCCCTCTTTTGAACAATAAAGAAATACCGAAAGGGGCGCCTAAGTTAGGGGCCAATCTGGTGTCCGTCTACTCATACAGGTGCAATCTAGCAGCCTGTATCCCTCTCCCCTTTGTTGTGTCTTGAAAGTACAAGTAAAATAGACGACTAATAATGGGTGAAAGCTAAATCAAGGTTTAAAGTAAAGTCTACCGCCCTTTTTGGATTGAACAGGCCGGTTTCATGGTTCCATCGACGGGATTAAATCACTTTTTTCCATAGAAGTGAGCCTTGGTCAGTTTTGGGCTTGAAGACACAGGGGATCATAGACCAGACACAGGGAATTGCAATTATGGCTGACAGACCAGATGATGTGACTGAAGAGGTTTCCTCTTCACAGGGTCAACAGACACATGAAGTGGGTGAGTCCTCAAGACCACCACAGACGGATGATGATATATTCAGGACCCAGTTGGCTACTGCTGTGGCTATGTTCACACAAGTAATGCAGAACCCGAGGTTTTTAGCCTTTCTACAACCTCCTGTTCCGTCTCAGCAAGTTGGGTCACTGGATCATATTCAAAAGCCTGTTAAGGCTCGAGCACAAGTGATTCATACCGCACAGTCAATGGAAACACCTGTACACTTGACGGAGAACATGCAGTCTCCACAACCTGTGCCTAAGGTGCAAGAACAGGTGGCTGAGATGCCAGTTTTTCAAGCTGTACCAATTCAGCCCGCCACCTTTCAGCAGCCTATAGCTGGTTCTAATGGGCAGGGAAGCAACCTACAGGCTATGCAACAGGTCTTCCCACCACCTTCAGTACACCCTGGCTATTTTGGAGGTGGATCGGTATTTCAGAGCATGGCTGGTCATGCACCTGGAAATCAGTTTTATACGCCAGGAACAGTGTTTGGGGGTGCTCAAACGATGATGCCTAACCCCATGTACAGTGTCATGGGTATGCAACCAGGGTTTCAAAGCACTCAGGGACAATTTGGGATGCCACAAGCAAATTTTGGTATGGCTGGAATTACAAATCAGCAGCCAAATATGGCATTTCCAGGTCAAGTTAATAGCGGCCAAGGAACACAGATGAACCCTATTAGTGTTCCCATGTTTCAGTCACTTCCATATGACAATTTAACGCCGCTGGAGAGGCCAACTCCGTACAAAGAAGGTGGCAAAGGTGTGTCATTCACGACCTTTACAGGGTTTGATGACAGGAAGAAGGCTCTTTCATTCCTCCAGCAGTTTGATAAGGCCTATGCAGGGGGAAACTTTACAGAGGCTTCAAAGGTCCGCAAGGCAGCCACTTTCTTGACAGGGAATGCGGGACAATGGTGGACAACTTTATTGCTTCAAGGGCAAGCTCCGTCCACATGGATTTACTTCAAGCAGATTTTTGCAGCAGCTTGGTTATCTGATGATTTCGAAGCAGATGTCATGACAGAATGGCACCAGCTTAATGCTGCCACTTGCAGAAATCTGGATGATTACAATCGGAAGTTTTGGAAAGCTCTACTTCCAGTAACTTCCTATAGGTTTGTGCCATTGACAGAACAGATTGAAAAATACTGTTGTGGCCTACCCAAAGGATTGAGAAAATACTGCACGAAGACAAAAGTCACTACTTTGACGCAGCTCATCGAGGTAGCAAACACTGGCAATGGTTTGCTCAAGGGAGAAGATTGTGAATTTAACACTGGCGTCAAGGCAGGATCAGGCAAGAAAAATTCAGCCAAGAAGCACGTTCCCAATGAGGCTCCTAAAGGGACTCAGGAGTCAGCCAACGCAGGGAAAGACAAAGCTACGGCTGAATCAGAAAAAGGACCAGCAAAGAAATGGAAAAGACGTTTTCCTCGCAAGTCAGAAGAGCAAAAGAAGGTCCTGAGGACAGAGAACAAATGCTTTATATGTGAGCAGCCTGGCCACATTGCTTACAACTGTCCTACAAAGAAAAGGCCAGCTGATTCTGAAGACAAGGAAGACAAGAAAGGAAAGAAGCCCATGGCTGGTCTAGTGCCAGATATGGTGGGCGACAAGCCAAATTCAGATGCAAGTGAGCTTTGCAGAGCATGGGGAAAGGTTAGGGATCAAACAGTGCTTATCTTCTTTGATCCAGGTGCCAAAGCCAACTTTATTTCCCCAGAATTGGCTTCAAAGTTGGGAACCAGACCTGAAGAGATGGGGTATACAGCAGAGGCAGGTTTGGCATGTCCTGGCCATACAGAGGCTGTGACACCCATCATTGGAAAGTTGCGTCTACATATCCAGTCCTATGTAGATGCCGAAGAATTTTACATCATGCCACTGGACGGATGTGATGTGTTGTTAGGTATTCCTTGGTTGTTTCGTGTACAGGGAATCATGGATGCCTACAACAAAAAGATCACTGTACAGAGCAGGGGAAAGACTCATATTCTGGATGTAAAGCTTAAAGGGGAGTCTATTCCTACTGTATCAGCTTCTGCTATTACTTCTGTAATGAAAAAGCATCTTTCTGCGTACTTGGTTTTTGCACGTGAAGTGTCAGATTGTGATGAATCAAATTTATCTGTGCTAGATAAAGAAAGGTCAATGTTTTTACAACAGTATAGTGACTGTTTTTCCGATTCATTACCGTCTCAATTACCGCCAGAGAGACCCGAGGACCATGCGATAGATTTGGTGCCAGGCTGTAGCCCACCAAATAAGCCTCCGTACAGGGTTAGTGCGGCTCAGCAGAAAGAGATAATGGGCCAAGTACAGGAGCTGTTAGAAAAAGGGCTGATTCAGCCCAGTTCATCTCCATTCTGTTCTCCAGTATTGTTGGTGCAGAAAAAAGATGGCTCATGGCGTATGTGCATCGACTACCGTGCACTGAACAAGAATACCATCAAGAATAGGTTCCCTATACCTAGAATTGATGATATTATGGACAAATTAGAAGGAGCAGCTCTGTTTAGCAGGATAGATCTAAAGAGTGGGTACCATCAGATCCGCATTAGATCAGAGGATGTGCACAAGACTGCTTTTAGAACGACGTTTGGCCTTTACGAATTTTTAGTGATGCCCTTTGGTCTCACAAATGCTCCTGCTACGTTTAATAGGATGATGGACAGAATTTTCCGTCCACACCAGCAGTTTGTTGGTACATTCTTTGATGACATGATAGTCTACTCAAAGAATGAAGAGGAGCATAGGCATCACTTGGCCATTGTGTTCAAAGAGCTACGCAGTCATAGGTTGCTCATCAATGCAAAGAAAAGTAAGTTTTTTCTGGAAGAGATTCACTTTCTGGGACACATTGTCTCAAAGGACGGTGTCAGAATGGATCCTGCAAAAGTTGAAGCGATCAAGTCATGGCCAAATTTGAAGACGGTGCATGATATCCGAAGCTTTTTGGGACTATGCTCCTATTACAGAAGGTTTATCCGAAATTTCGCTGAGATTGCTTCACCTTTACATGCTCTTCAAAAGAAGGCAGTCACCTTTAGATGGACACAGAAAGAGATTTCAGCTTTTAATCTCTTAAAGGAAAAGATGACTTCAGATCCAGTCATTGTGTTGCCAGATCTTAGGAAGTCATTTGTGGTCCAGTGTGACGCCTGCGGTAGTAGCATTGGTGCTGTGCTAATGCAAGATGGCAGGGTAGTAGCCTATGAGAGCAGAATTTTGCAAGGGCCAGAGATGACCATGCAGGTCTATGAGAAAGAGTTACTGGCTGTGATTCATGCGCTCTTAAGTTGGAAACACTACCTGCTAGGTGCAGACTTTGTTGTCCAAACGGACCATCAGACCTTGCGATACTTCTTGACACAGACAAAGTTATCTGAGAAGCATATGCGATGGGCAAATATCTTGTCCATGTTCCATTTTCAGATTGTGCATGTGGAAGGCAAGAAGAACGTTGTGGCTGATGCCTTGTCAAGGAAGCCACAAATTTCAGCTGTGTCGATTCCTTATCATCATGAACTTGATGATATGAGAGAACAGTATGCAAATGATGAAGATTTTGCAAGGGTCTTCGAACAACTAATGGATGGACAACATCATGAACACTATCTTCTTAAAGACGGGTTCATGATGATGCATGGCAGATTGTGTGTCACAAAGCCATTGCGACGCAAAGTTATGGAAGAGAGTCATGTCCCACCGTATGCAGGGCATCGTGGTATCGATGCTACAGTTAAAGCGGTTGAGACATTCTTCTACTGGCCTACATTGAGAAGAGATGTGGATGCCTTTGTGCGAGAATGCCTAATATGCCAAAAGGTCAAGTTTGACAGGCAAAAGGCACCAGGGTTATTGCAACCACTACCTATTCCAGATAAACCATGGGAAAGTATTGCTATGGATTTGATCTTTGATCTTCCGAGAACGCAGACAGGAAACGATGGTATTTGGACCATTATTTGCAGATTCAGCAAACAGGCTCATTTTATTCCTGTCAGGAAGAAGATAAAGCCAGATCAGATGGCACGCTTGTTTATGAGCAATATTTTCAAGTATCATGGCATGCCACAGTCGATTGTTAGCGACCGTGATCCACGCATGACAAGTTTGTTCTGGAGAGGCTTGTTTGAGAATATGGGCACCACGCTCAAATTCTCTTCGTCATTTCATCCTCAAACAGATGGGCAGTCAGAAGAGGCAAATTCTACTGTCCTAGATCTGCTGAAGTGTTATGTGTCAGAGCATAAAGGAAAGTGGGAGCAGTATTTGCCATTGGTGGAGTATGCATACAATAATACAGTGCATTCATCAACTGGCAAGGCACCCTTTGAGATAGTTGAAGGTGGCAAGAAAGTTCCTCCCATACTGCATACAAAGGACAAGATATTTGAAGCAGATAAGTATGTTCAGGACATGGATGAAATGTACAAGAAGGTCAAAGTGGCCTTAGAAAGGACTCAGGCAAAGCAAAAGAAAGTAGCTGATCGTCACCGTCGTGAAGTGGTATATTCACTTGGTGATTGGGTGCTTCTACGGTTTGAAAAGGCAAGGTTAAAGAAGATGAAGGGCAAGGAAAGACTGTTTCCAAAGCTCAGCATGCGTTACTATGGGCCTTTTCAAGTGTGCGACATAATCAGTGATGTTGCATATAGGCTGAAATTGCCTGACAGTTGGAAGATTCACAATGCGTTTCATGTGAGTCTTCTCAGACCCTATGTGGGTGATGTGCCAGAAGCTATTCCAGCTGAAGATCAGCCGGAAGTCGAGGAACTTGACGAGATCTTGGTCCCTGAACAGATTTTGGCACACAAAGAAAGGAAAGTGAAAGGCAAGGTTGCTAGGCGTTACTTGGTAAAGTTCAGAAACTATCCACCAATGGATGCTAAGTGGATGGAAGAAGGTGAACTTGCAGAGTCACCAACTGTGTTATCACTTTACCTGGAAGCCTTCGATTTGCAACCTACCTTGACCCCTTGAGTTTCAAAGCTACATGGATTGTCAGTGTGACAATGGCTTCTGAAACAAATGATGTACATGGTATTTAAAGTGAGCTCAAATGAAATACCTGTTACATGAATGTTAGAGCTGTACAGATTGTCAGTTTGGCAATTGCTCTTATGGAATGTCCAAAAGTTTGGTTAGTGCTATAGAAGTGAGTATTTCTTGTCAATTTGTCAAGGATACAGTGATTGCTTCTATTAAAGAGTACATGTGTAACTGCATTCTTAAACTGTCGGTTTGGGTATGCTCGAAAGTGTTACGGGATCCAACGTGTACTATAAGACAGTGGCAAAATGTGCAGCTACCATTTTGTCATTGGAAAGTTAGTGACTCAAAGCAATGGCAGAGTGCGAAGCTACCACTATGTCATTGGGACAGGGTTCACACGCAGGCAATACATGAGTCGACGAGGTGTTGAATACACCAGGGTTGACAATGAGCATGTATGTGTCGTATATGTGTCGACATGTGTTGAATACATCAGTGTTGACAGTAAGCATGGACGACATAGATGCAAACGAGGACGTTTGAGATTTCAAGAGGGGGGTATGTCACCAGCGTGTGACTACTATCTATCCTTTTTGTTGATTTCTTTCTTATTATCTATTTACTTTCACTTTTTGGAAACACCCCTCGGGAAATCTAACTGCCCTGCATTGCATAGCTAGTGTGGAACTGTCCAGAGGGAGTCCAGGCCTGAGGGCAAGAGAGCACTAAGGTTGGACAAGGACTATGGTTAGCCAAGTGGGGTCATTGACTAGCCAAAGTGGAATCCTTTGCTACAGAGGCTACATTTCAGTTTTGGATGTGGCCACAGTGTACAAAGAGGGTCGGATGACCTAGAAAGATATAATGGCAGCATCTCCTAAAATTTAGGGAACTGCTATTTTGGGACCTGAAAATGTCTTCGCGTCATTACGTGCAGTTTGACATGGGGATCATTTTGTTACTCTGTGGCCAAGTCAACAGAGGCTGCAGGTGAGATATTTTTAGACCCGAGGGTCTAAAGCGGGAAAATGCACAAATGAGTGACACTTGGCACTCTGAGGCCAGTTTACTACTTATAGAGAAGGCAAAAACGTGATTTATAGCTGGGAGGCTCATTTTGCAAGTCTCTGTCACAGGTTAAGAGCTATGGAGTGCTTGCTTTCCCTCTTATGCACAGTGCGGTGCCAGGAGTGATGCCCTGCACGCTACGCACTGCCCTCTCTCTCCCCTTTGGCAGTATGTTATGCCCCTCTAGTGGGCTTTTCATTTGACCAATGTACAGTTGTGTGGGTTCATGCGCGATTGCCGAGGCAAGAGCCTCTTGCACAGGTACTGGATTAGCTAGCGGCTAATCCCCCCGCAGGTACAGGTGAATTCGGAGAGGTTTCACGCCAGAAATCTCGTCCGATTCAAAGGGCAAGTAGCCCTACAGGTGCGGGAGCTCGAGGACTTGCTAGGGATGCGACCGGCACGCAGAACGGAGCCCGAAACAGTGAATTACAGCCTGCTGTGTATTTTTGCAGGTTTAGGGTTTTGGCCCTAAACGGACCCAAATACCCCCAGGAGGTTCGGGGACGCAAGGGGACCGCTGTACAGGCGATCTGGAGCATTTTCAGGGCTGAAAACAGAGAATTCAGCGTGCTGCAGATTCTCGCCAGGTTTTGCAAAGTGCCCGTAGGCGTCGGGAAAGTCAGTCAATGCGTGGGAATACTGACCGTGAAGGGTTCTAGTACAGTTATGCTGCCGAAATCAGGCTGGAACAGTGGAAATTCAGCCGAGTTTGTGCGGGGCAGCTTGTAGGGAACCACAGCGTTTATTCCCTCTTTTGAACAATAAAGAAATACCGAAAGGGGCGCCTAAGTTAGGGGCCAATCTGGTGTCCGTCTACTCATACAGGTGCAATCTAGCAGCCTGTATCCCTCTCCCCTTTGTTGTGTCTTGAAAGTACAGGTAAAATAGACGACTAATAATGGGTGAAAGCTAAATCAAGGTTTAAAGTAAAGTCTACCGCCCTTTTTGGATTGAACAGGCCGGTTTCAACGGGCCCAGTGCTTTCGCATCCTCAAGGCTCGCCCCGTCCCACCGACAGAGACTGTTCCTGACATTTGGCTAGATCTGATTCATACTCTCAGGGGTCAGTTTGAGAGACTCCACGGCAGCTCCCACCGCATGAGGGGAGCGCCAGAAGACCTTCTTGCGTCTTTGGGGCCTAGGGCCCTTCTTCACCATGGTCCAAGGTGTGCCTAGATTGCACTACCAGCCACCAGTCTTCTCCCATCTCGTGCTCTAGCCCTCATTGTACATACTTTTTTCTCGCTTGGAGAGTCTCCTCATGTTTTTGATGTAGCCCTCTCTCGCATAGGTGGTTTTGTAGCCTTTAAGAAGTTATTACTGACTAATGGAAAGATCTTTTTCTTGCAAAAAAAAAGTGAGTTCTTCATGCAGAAAATAAATAACCTTAGGCATGTGATCTCTTCAGAAGGCATTCAAATGGATCATGAGAAGATAAAGATAATGCAAGAATGGCCAGAACTTCAAGATACGCACGATCTTCTTTGGAGTTATGCTCTTATTATCGCCGCTTCATAAAGGATTTTGCCCATATCGCCTCTAGTAGTTTTCAATGGAAGGAAAAAAAGCAAGCAACTTTTCGAAGGCTGAAATTAGAGCTCATTTATGGCCCAGTTCTCATCATTCCAGACTTGATGAAACCATTTGTGGTTGAAGCATGCATGTGGCAATTGCATAGGTGCAGTGCTTAATCAAGAAAGCCATGCTATAGCTTTTGAGAGTCGACGTCTAAATGATAGAGAAGAGTTAGAGAGATGTTCATGCTTTGAAGATATAGAAGCATTATCTTCTAGGTAATGAGTTTTTGGTAAGAACCCACCGTCAAAGCTTGAAGTGTTTCAAAAGCATTTGCAAGAAAAGATGTAAAATGGGAAAACTTTTGTTATGCACTACTGGAAAGCATAATGTGGTTGTTGACACACTCTCTAAAGTACCTCGAATCTCTACGATCACATTGGCTCATCATGAAGACTTTCAAGGTATGAAGAATACATATGACAAGGATGTTGATTATAAAGAAGTATGGTTGATGTAATATTTTTAGCTACGGCTACAGTTAAATGAAAATGATTTTTGTGCACGCAGGATAAATATATGAAGTTTTCAATTTATTGGTACCAGTTAATTATTTAAAAATAGTACCGGAAATTTTTTTTCCAGTGTAATCTAGGAATTTATCAGTGTCCGAATAGTATGATAAGTAGAGCAGTAGCCAAACACAGTGCAAAATAGATCAGAATAAGCGCATGAATAACATGGTGCCCCTAGTAGGATCAGAAAATTTATAATTAAATATTTTCACTATGGTCGCACACACAAGTGGCCGGCCAGACAGTGTAAATACGTCCCGGTAAGAGCTGATAGAATTGAGTCGAAAGAGATATGAAATCGGCCGAGTTGATAATATCCCAGAATGACCAGAAAAGTGGGAATTTATGCCCATTTTTAAGTGCAAAGGTTAAAAAGCCTTGTAAATTCAATGGTCGGCCAGTTTGAACACGGCCAAATTAATAAACCTTAAAAAAACTCAGCTCCGGCGTAAAAAACAATTGCTCGTGCAGCGCCATGTGTCTAGAACACTCGCCCAAGCATAAAACAGTGTTAGCACTTCCTCTTGGGGGGTGTTCTGCAGAAGCTAACAGGTACAGAGAGCCTCCTCCCTCTCAGCATCCAGTTCAGCCTGTTCTCTCTCATAGCAGCAAACTCCTGCACAGAGTTCTTGTGAGAGCCATGCGAGGTTCCCACAGCTCCCAGCTAAGGTCGCAGATGATCCACGAAGCTTGAGTGCGTCTCTGCAGGGAAAGGCCGCACTTAGATAAGCAAGAATATTGGCTATCTGCTCAGTTTTTCCGCATTGAAGCAAGCTCCATAGGCATTTTCCGCCCAGAAGATCACAGCACAAGATAGATTAGTCATTCGTGGCTATAGGACGACAAATTTCAGGATTTTAGCTTATGAATCCATGCATTCTAATGCATCAGAACATATTGGGGATATGAACGATGAATTCTGTTTCAGGTTCACGTGCTTGTAAAAGTCTAAGAATTAATAAGAAATCTCCTTCAAGAAGGGGGGGGGGGGGGGGGGGCAGCCCATCCTCTGGTCCCATGTGTTGTGTCCGTCTTCTGTGTCACTACTTCTTAATCTTTATCTCGTATTCTCATGTGAAAAAGCTTGATTAATTTGAAAAGTATTAAGTGCACACTTCCATTTCTGTAACAGTGGTATCAGAGCAAGGTCGTCTCATTTCCTTTCTTAAGGAGAGACGGTCCTTGGCAAAAAAATACTTGTCATGGTAGGACAAGCAAAAGAGCTTGAGCGGCTCAGGCAGCAAATGGCAGAATTGCAAGCTGCTCTTGCTCAGTCACAGAAGTGCAAAAAGTGCTTAAGACCCATTGAAAAAGGGAAAGCAAAGATGGTGGAAGAGCCACCTCGGAATCCCCCAGTACCAACTCAAGGAATACCTGAGACTGGGATGTCAACATAGCCTCAGAGAGACCTTGTAGTAGGAACCTCCCGACAGCATGAAGAAGACGAAAAAATATCTTCGCCGACTTACTCACCAAACTACTCTTTCATGAAGAACTTGGAAAATATCATTTCTGATAAAGAACTCGAGTTTCCCCCGGACAAGGCTGTAGATCAACCACCAAAAGCAGAAAAGCACGACAAGGATCATAAAAAGAGAGGACACAAAATTCCGGTGGACAAAGATTCTAAAGCCATCGCCAAGAAGCGGTCCAAACACCACAAGAAAAAGAAGAAGACATTCAAAGCTGGAGATAAAGACATAAAATTTGAATGCTTTGACGGAAAGAGGATCGATATGAAGGCTCTCGCTTTTATTTGACGATTTGAGGTGGCCTTTGCAGAAGGTAATTTCTCAGAATGCTCTAAACTCCACCACGTTAGCATGTATCTAAAAGATACGGGTAGCAATTGGTGGCTTACAAGTTACCACAATTCTAGAGAAACATAAACCCAAAGATTGGGAGGGGTTCAAAAAGGAGTTTTATGCTCAGTTCCTTCCTCTCCACTTTGTTGAGGATATGAACAAAGAATGGGATTGGCTCTCCCAAAGAGAGCATGAAGCTGTGTCAGACTACGTTGACAAATTTTGGGTGGTCCTCCTTATAGTGAGCGGTCCTCCTTAAAGTCACTCCCTTCATGAAAATTTCTGATGCAGAGAAGATGCGCAAGTTTGAAGTGGGACTTCAACCAAGACTTCAAAATAAGTATAAAACTATATCCTAGAAACACTCTTCAAATTATAATGCAGTCCGCCCTAATAGCTTGTAACTTGCATTCAAAAGGAACTCCTCGAAAGCAGGAGTTTAGTACCTTTCATGCAAAGCAGAAGGCTCTCACTTACTGAGACAGAAACCTCCACACAAAAGCGGCCTTCAGATCAGCCCAAAGGCCTAGAAAAGAAGCCAGAGGGAGCAAAGAAAAGCAAATTCCTCACTCCTCTTAGTTGAAGGCGTACATGGAAGAGGGAAAATGTTTCTATTGTGGAGAAAAAGGCCACAGGAAACCAGATTGTCCACATCTTAAGAAAGCTTCTCCTCCTCCTGCATTGAATTAAGTACCTGACATACAAGCCAACACTAGAAAGGAGAAAGAAAAAACACAGTTACTCAAAGGGTGGGGTAGCTTGAATGGGCTCTAGGCTCCACGGACAACTTCATCTCTCTTGGACTTACTCCCGAGAGATTGGGAACTCCAATCAGTTCAAGATCAGTCTTTGAAGGATTGACTATGAATTCCACTCCCGTGCAAGGAAATTTGAATCTAAAGATTGGGAAGTACTATGATCGAGAGTCTTTCCTAGCTGCACCAATACAAGGCTGCAATGTTATACTGGGCATGCCTTGGCATTACAAGATCCATCCTCTCCCAAATTATGTAAATAAGAAACTCTCATTTACTTTTAAAGGACAGCAGTATGATGTACATGCAAGTGCTAATGATTGGCCTACTCCTATGGTCAGTCACATCACTGTGAAAAGAGAAACAAAGAAGTGTCTTTCTCCTTACTTGATTTTGTTAAAGATAGAGAGATGAGTGCTGAAAAAGTGTTGTCGAATTTAGATAATATCGGCTAACTATTCTTATCAGTATAAAGATTGTTTTACTGACACTCTTCCATACAAATTACCCCTTGAGAGACCGGAAGATCACCGTATTGACCTAATTCCGGGCAGTTCACCCCCAAATCAGCCACCTTACCGAGTTAGTCTCTTACAACACGAAGAAATCCTTAAACAAGTAAATGAAGTTCTTGAGAAGGGTCTTGTTCGACCTAGCACTTCTCCTTACTGTTCACTAGTCTTGCTTGTTCAGAAGAAAGACGGCACTTTTCGAATGTGCATTGACTATCGTTCTCTCAATAAGATTACGATTAAGAATAGATTTCCAATTCCCCAAATCGATGATATCTTCGACAAACTACAAGGGGCACAAATTTTCAGCCGCATAGATCTTAAAACCACCAAATTCATATTGCTCCTAAAGACATACATAAGACTGCATTTTGAACAACTTTTGGATTGTACGAGTTTCTAGTAATGCCTTTCGGCCTTGCTAACGCTCCAACAACTTTCAATCAAATGATGGACCGAATTTTTCGTCGACATCGACACTTCACAGGAATCCTCTTTGATGACATCCTAATCTTCTCTCACACACAGGAAGAACATAAATGACACCTACAGACTGTGTTTCAAGAATTGTTGCACCATAAACTTCAAGTTAATGCTAAGAAGAGTGAATTTTTCTTAGCAGAGATTCATTATTTGGGACACATTGTCTCCCATAATCAAGTACGCATGGACCCAGCAAAGGTTCAAGCTATTTCAGATTGGCCAGAGCCTGCTTCGCTTCATGACGTGCGAAGTTTTCTCGGCCTATGTTCCTACTACAAACGTTTTATTCCCCATTTCGCCCATGTAGCTGCACCTCTCCATGATCTCACATTGCAAGAAAAAGATATCTTTCGTAGGGGGGTTAAACAGAAGGAAGCTTTTAAAAAGCTTCAGTACCTACACCATGGACCCATCATCATCGTGCCTGATCTTCAGGAACCATTTGAAGTGCATTGTGATGCTTCGGTTTTAAACCAAGAAGGCCACGCAATAGCTTATGAAAGAAGGCGACTGCAAGATGCAGAACTTCATGCTTCCATCTATGAGAAGGAATTCATGGTAGTTATCCATGCTCTCTCAATTTGGAAACACTATCTTTTGGGATCAAGACAAACCATCAGAGCCTTCGATATTTTCTCTCTCAACGCAAGTTGTCTGAGAAACAGATGAGGTGGGCCAATTTTCTCTCCATGTTTCACTTCCAAATCTTACACACTTTGGGAAGTAAGAATGTGGTGGTAGATGCGCTCTCTCGATGGCCCCAAGTAAATGCCATAACAAGTATACATCATCAAGAGTTGGAATCTCTACCCGAGATGTATTCTCATGACTCCAATTTTGGTGAAATCTGGCAACAGCTACAAACTGGTACCGAACTCTTTCCCTACTCTATTAAGGATGGTTACCTTTATTTCCATCAGGCTCTTTGTGTGGCGCGTCCACTTAGAACAAAGGTAATGGATGAAGCAATGCTTCTCCTTACGCAGGCCACAGAGCCATAATGTCTACGACATAGGCCCTAGAAAGATTTTTATTTTTTTTGGCCAACACTACGGACATAGATCAATATGTCAAAGAGTGTGTACCATGCCAAAAAGCTAAGTATGATCGCCATAGACTCCTGGCTTGCTTCAGCCCCTTCACAGGTACCTTTGGCAAAGTATTGCCATGGATTTTATTGTGGATTTACCGCATACCCCGAATGGAAATGATGCAATCTGGACTATTATAGACAAATTCAAGCAAGCTCGTTTCATTCCAATAAGAAAAACCATTAAAGTTGATCACATGGCCAAGATATTTTTGCCCCATATTTTTAAGCATCATGGTATGCGTGGAAAGATTATCAGTGATTACAACCCACGAATGACCAATAATTTTTGGCAAGCACTTTTTACGAACTTAGGAACTAAGCTGAATTTCTCTTCGGCTTATCATGCTCAGGCATATGGACAGAGCGAGATGGCTAACTCCACAATCCTAGATATTTTGAAGTACTATGTCTTAGATAACCAAAGAGAATGGGAGAAATATCTACCTCTCGCAGAATTTGCCTAATAACACCATACATTCCTCTACAGGAAAAGCTTCTTTTAAGGTTATCTATGGCAAACCACATCTTCCCCCAATCCTTCTCATCAAGGAAAAGATATTTGCAGAAGATTAATTTGTTCGAGATCCGGATACCGCTTACACGCAAGTGAAACGCGCTATCCTTAGATCTCAAGAAAAACATAAGAAAGCAGCAAATAAACATCGTCGTGATCTCAAGCTAACTGAAGGACAATTTGTTCTTCTTAAGTTTGATAAAGCGCGACTTAAGAAACAGGCCAATCAAAAAGGGAAGGTTATAAAACTTTCCAATAGATATTATGACCCATTTAAGATTACAGAACAGATAAACGATGTAGCATTTAGATTAGATCTTCCAGAGAATTAGAGAATCCTAATGCTTTTCACATGAGCTTCTACGACCTTTCGTTGGCGAACTTCCTGCAGAACCAGTTACAGAAGATCCTCCTGAGGTAGATGAAACTGAAGAAATACTTCTTCCAGAGCAGATCATTCATCATCAGGAACGCCAATTAAAGTCTGGAAGCACTCATTGTAAGTACTTAGTAAAAATTACAAATTACTCCCCTCTAGATGCTGAGTGGATGACGAAATTAGATCTGCAAGATTTTCCAGACATCCAGCATAAGTATCATAAAGCCTTACAGTTGAGGACAATTGTTTAGAAGCCACAGGGATGTAATATTTCTAGCTACGGCTATAGTTAAATGAAAATGATTTTTGTGCACGCAAGATAAATATATGAATTTATTGGTACCAGTAAATTATTTAAAAATAGTACGGGTAATTTTTTTCCAGTGTAATCTAGGAATGTAACCGTGTCCGGATAGTATGATAAGTAGAGCAATAGCCGAACACGGTGCAGAATAGATCAGAACAAGCGCATAGATAAGATGGTGTCCCTAGTAGGATCAAAAAATTTATAATTAAATATTTTCACTACGATCGCCCACACAAGTTGCAGGACGGACGATGTAAATACGTCCCGATGAGAGTTGGCAGAAATGAGTCGGAAGAGATATGAAATCGGCCCAGTTGATAATGTCCCAGAATGGTTAGAAAAGTGGGAATTTATGCCCGTTTTCAAGTGCAAAGGTTAAAAAGCCTTATAAATTCAATGGCAGGCCAATTTGAACACGGCCAAATTAATAAACCTTAATAAATCTCATCTCCAGCGTAAAAAAACTGCAGAGCAGCATGGAAACAATTTTCGAACTCTCCCTCCCTCCCTCATGCAGCGCTAGGTGTCTAGAACATGCCCAAGCATAAAAAAGTGTTAGCGCTTCCTCTTGGGGGGTGTTCTGCAGAAGCTAACACATATAGAGAGCCTCCTCCCTCTCAGCATCCAGTTAAACCCGTTCTCTCTCGCAGCAGCAAACTCATGCGCAGAGCTCTTGTGAGAACCGTGCGAGGTTCCCACAGCTCCTGGCTAAGGCCGTAGATGATCCACGAAGCTTGAGTGCGTCTTTGCGGGGAAAGGCCGCAGTTAGATAAGCAAGAATACCGGCTGTCCACCCAGTTTTTCCACGTTGAAGCAAGCTCCAGAGGCATTTTCCGCCCAGAAGATCACAGCGCAAGACAGATTATTCATTCGTGGCTACAGGTACGACAAATTTCAGCAATTTAGTTTATGAACCATGCATTCTAATGTATCTGAACATATTCGGGATATGAACGGTGAATTTCGTTTCAAGTTCACGTGCTTGTAAATGTCTAAGCATTAATAAGACATCTCCTTCAAGGGGGGGGCGGGGGGGGGGGGAGGGGCCATCTTCTTGTCCCTAGTGTTGTGTTCGTCTTCTGCGCCACAACTTCTTAATCTTTACTTGGTATTCTCATGTGAAAAAGCTTCATTAATTTGAAAAGTATCAAGTGCACGCTTCTCTTCTATGAAAGTTGAAGCAACAATAAGGAGAGTCTCTCATGATGAATAATCGGCTATGCATAACTTTCCCTCTTCGTCAAAAGGTGCTTACAAAAGTCATGAACCGTCTTATGCAGGACATAGAAGAAGGGCAGCCTGTGTTTCATTCTGTTTGAGTGAGTTTTCATTTGTTGCGTGAGATTGTCACGCACAGTGCACTGAGGGGCACCCACACTGTAGAGAGCACGACACATTATCTGCGCTACACTTTGATTTCTGACAAACAAAACATTTTTGGATGATATAGTTGTGTGTATCCTTTCGAAGTGCTGACCAATAAAAAGAAGCCCTCTAAAGCACTTAAGAGTGAAACAATGGATAACAACAGAACAACACAGACACAACAGTGGACCAGAACATGTGGACTCGACTATCTCAAAGAACCATGTACAGACTCTGGCGTGGCAGCACACTCAGCTCCAACCGAGGACTCACAGGTACAAATGGGGGTGTCGAGGCTCAGATGTGCAAGGTGAGTGCGGAGGTGCTCTATGTAAGACCGGCTACCAAGACGACTACGTACAAGATAATAGAACTGGCCCAAAACGACTACTCATATGTACAACCATAAAGAGCCACCAACGGCTCATAAATGTCCAGTAAATGTCCAATCAGCTAAGTCTATCTCCAAACTGAGTGGTGGTGGTGACCTGGCCACGATGTCCACTAGACCACCGTAGGTACCCTGCCACGTGTCACTCCCAGCCCAAAGGGTCCGTCCAGTGTGAACCAGACCAGCTGTAGCTAACTGTCCAACTGTCTGCCTGTCCTGTGAAGTGACACTGTAGCCCTGCTACAGGTTGCCCGCCACAAGACCGCTCACCGTCTCGGTGAGAGGAAGACTGAAACTATGAACGAAAACTACTAGTATGTACAATGGTGAGCTCCTGAATCTGTCATCCAAGAGATAGAGTGGTGGCCACTGCTGCATCCTAAGTATCAGCGTCTGGAGGTCGATGTCCACTAGACCACCGTAGGTACCCTGCCACGTGTCACTCCCAGCCCAAAGGGTCCGTCCAGTGTGAACCAGACCAACTGTAGCTAACTGTCCAACTGTCTGCCTGTCCTGTGAAGTGACACTATAGCCCTGCTACAGGTTGCCCGCCACAAGACCGCTCACCGTCTCGGTGAGAGGAAGACTGAAACTGTGAACGAAAACTACTAGTATGTACAATGGTGAGCTCCTGAATCTGTCATCCAAGAGATAGAGTGGTGGCCACTGCTGCATCCTAAGTATCAGCGTCTCGAGGTGGAGCCATCAAATCGATTGTGGGGCCTTGCTGTATGTGAGCTCTCCTGTCAGTAAGTGTGTTTCCTAAGAAATGACCAGCCACGTGTAGCACCTGTCCTATAGTGTACTGAGGACGTCGAGTAACACAGCCATGGCGATGTGCTCCAACAACTCCATCACAACAAGTCATATTTTGCATCTGAGGCAATGGTGAAGACTGAAACCCCTGAGGAGGAGGATACTGTTGTTGTTGTTGATTGTAGTACTGAACGGGAACTCGAGTCTGTGAGTAAAGTCCCATAAACTGCTGAGAAGGACCCATTGCTGCATGCTGCACTGGTGTACCTGCTCCAGTCCACCCATATCCCATACCCATCATTGTAGGCTGTGTTGCCCTATTTTCATGTAACAGCAATTCTCTAAATCCTTGTAGTTGATTCTGAAGGTCACTAATCACTTGAGACTTTAACTTCAGGGCCTGTTGGAGTGCGAAAATAGTGGCATCCCTATCAGCGATGGCGCTCTCAGCAACCTTCAGAGCTCCCTCCATAGCTGAGTAAGTAGCTGCGTGACACTGGTGTGTGGCTGCTAAACGCTTTGCTCCCAGCTCAATGGTGGCCATGGCTTGCCTAGACTCCTGCAATATATCCTCAGATAGCCGAAAAAATGATGTAGAGTCCGACCCAGTGGAAGGTCCTGTAACAATGTCAAGGTGAAGAGAGCTAGCAAGTGGTACAGTTGG
This sequence comes from Adiantum capillus-veneris, assembly GCF_014529385.1. Taxonomy (NCBI): domain Eukaryota; kingdom Viridiplantae; phylum Streptophyta; class Polypodiopsida; order Polypodiales; family Pteridaceae; genus Adiantum; species Adiantum capillus-veneris. The sequence continues at coordinate 156,607,898 of NC_140940.1, read as the reverse complement.
AGCTGGTGGGACTGGTGTGACAAGTGGCACTCCTCGTGGTGGACTAGGCGCATGCCTCTCTGTCGAAGTAGAGATGGTGGGAGTGGTTGCCGCAGGACTAGGCATAGGAGAAGAAGCAGCTGCCACCCACTGGGACGTGGGAGCTAGTCACTGTGGTAGGGGTAAAAATAGCAGCAGTAGAGAGAGGAACACACACTGTAGAAGCCATAGCTGTAACATGCATAGTGTGATCTGCACCACCTGAACTTACGATCGAATCAGTAGCGACCGTATGCGAGGAACGTCGAACTGGTTGCTTCACTCGAAGCTGTTGGCTTTCCGAAACTGGCAGGGATACTAAAGATTCTACTGTGTCCTTCACTACCTTTGCTCTCTTTTTCTTTGGCTTTTCCGATAGATCCATTGTTTGTTCAATATCTTTCCCTTTTCCCTTAGAGCTTTTACGCCGCATCGCCACATCCACATCCATAGGACTAACAGGTATATTAATGACCCAGGCCAACATCGGAGCTGCGAAGCATTGAAAGCTAGATTGCACAGATTGCACCTGAGCTCTGAATCTTTTTGCTCGCGACTGTAAAGAGGTAAATAAAATTTGATGAAAGCCACACGGGATGGTGTGGATGAGGCAGTATAGGCCTTCGCAGTGCGAGAATATAGTAGGCACGTCACATCTGGCCTTGCCCTTGCCCTAGCTGACTTTAGGATCTCTAACCAGAAAGTAATACTTGAAAATGGCCCAGAGCTTTTTATTCCTTGCATAGTCAGCATGACTCGTACTAAGTAGCTCTTTGCATGCCTCGATTGTCGCATCTTTCGAAAGTTGTGAATAGGTTCGCGTAGCCGGTTTTACTGCAGGAAAGGTTGTCATCCCCAAAGCGTTACCATTTCGTGTAGCAGTCAGTGGGTGTCCTCTGACTTTGGGAAAAAACTTGAGGAGTGCATGCACCATATTCATGGGAATATCAAAAGGCAAATCGGTGTCTGCTAATGCTGACAGACCTAGCTTGTGTAGCTGGTCTTTTGATAAGACTTCTCGGAGAGATGGATGAGGCTGCTGCAGATGGAAGTTCAGTGTGAACTTGGTTTGGGTCTTGGAAGAAGGAGGCCGAGGAATTTGATGACTCAGTACCTGCATGATGGCTTTCCTCTTCTTTTGGTTCTTTACAGCTTCTTCTTCTTCATCCTCTTCCTCTTCCTCTTCCTCTGAGTTGGAAGCACAGCTTGAGTCGGACGCCTTGTAATTTTCATCACTGTGATCAGTGGAAGAAACATCGGTGAGGCCATGGCTGGAGGTATCCACATCCTCTTCCTCTGCAGAACTTTGGGATGTCTCAGTTCTCCTCTCTGGAGAGAGAGCTTTCTTCCTCCTTACTTGTTTGCTTGTACCAACCATCGTAAAGCTAGCTCCCTGGCTTGGTCAATGTGCAGTGTGCAGGGTGAACTCTGGAACGCCGATATTCAGAGATGAGATATGTAGCGCTGTAGTTGGAGTATACTATTTCCCAAAAGCTGTACCTGGAAAAGCTTATTACTTGGAGAAGCTTGATTAAGCAAGAAGCGAGTAGCAAGTACTTTCAAAAAGCGATGGATGCAGGCTAACGATGCTTTCAACAAAGCGATGGATGCAGGCGGACGATGCAGGAAGAGGAGTTTGGGCGAGGGGATTAGTGAGGACGAGGGATTTGGGTAGGGTAACAGTGAATTCTTGCTCCCTCTATTCTAGTAGCAGTAGCAACAAAGTCTTCCAGACTGGCTTCAGGACAGAGGCTTTCTTTGAGCTTTTGTTGAGAAGTCTTAGGCAGAGCCTTCTCTACCCACTTCTTCACCATGAATTCCCCTGGTTGCTGAGGCAGCTTGGCGACCAGGGACTTTGTTCTGGTCATGAGCTCTGCAAATGTCTCCTTGGGCTGGAGTAACAGGTTGGCCAACTCATCTAGAATCTTCTCTTGATAATCCCCTGGTCGGAAAGCTTCACAGAACTGCTGTCTTAACATGGTCCAAGTAGTAAAGTGGTTTTCAGTAAACTGACTGTACCATTTATTTGCAAGACCATCCAAGGTGGACGAGAAGAGCACCAGGTATGCGTCTTCTCTGTTGAGGCCACGACCTCTGCAAAGAGAGACAAACCTCCGAGCATGGTCGTCTGCATCCTCTGTGGAGAGACCCTTAAAGGTAGGGAACTTGATGTTCACCTTTTCCAGAACACTTGTGAGCTCCTCCATGGCCTCTTGCTCCTGAGTCTGTTGCTCACTAGCTTGCTGTAACAAAATGGGGGAGAGCCTTACCGGAGAAGGTGACCTGGAGGATGTAGAACCGGTCGAAGGAATGGAGGTAGCCGTATGAGTAGGTATGGGTGATGGGGTTAATATGCTTCTACAGGGCACCAAGGGTTGACGCCGTCTGTAGTAGTACTTCAGAGGACTCAGTAGTGCACTTTGACGCTCCAATGACCTCCTTGTATGTGTCATGCACTAACCGCCAACCCCACCAAGCTTTGGGCAAGAAGACCTTCACTTGGGCAAGACGACCTTCACTTGGCTGAACCTTGGTCTAGACTCTACTAGACCAGGGCGAGTGACTAGACCACCTGGCCTGGACCAGGACGAGGAAGGACTAGACGAGGACGAGGACTGGGTGGACCAGGGCGAGAGAGGACCAGACCAGCAAGGCGAGAGACTAGACCAGCTAGATTAAGCTGTCAAGGGTGAAACTGGACCATAGCAACAAGCTGCACAGGCGAAGCGAAGAAAACCAGCTACTCAACAGAGTGAGACTTCAGTTGAGGTCCCACCGTGATCGCCAAAATGAGAGCACCTGAAGCGCAGATAATGTGTCATGCTCTCTACATTGTGGGTGCCCCTCAGTGCAATGTGCGTGACAATCTCACTCAACAAATGAAAACTCACTCAAACAGAATGAAACACAGAAACAATGGATAACAACAGAACAACACAGACACAACAGTGGACCAGAACATGTGGACTCGACTATCTCAAAGAACCATGTACAGACTCTGGCGTGGCAGCACACTCCAGCCCAGGACTCACAGGTACAAATGGGGGTGTTGAGGCTCAGATGTGCAGGGTGAGTGCGGAGGTGCTCTGTGTAAGACCCGCTACCAAGACGACTACGTACAAGATAATAGAACTGGCCCAAAACGACTACTCATATGTACAACCATAAAGAGCCACCAACGGCTCATAAATGTCCAGTAAATGTCCAGTCAGCTAAGTCTATCTCCAAACTAAGTGGTGGTGGTGACCTGGCCACGATGTCCACTAGACCACCGTAGGTACCCTGCCACGTGTCACTCCCAGCCCAAAGGGTCCGTCCAGTGTGAACCAGACCAGCTGTAGCTAACTGTCCAACTGTCTGCCTGTCCTGTGAAGTGACACTGTAGCCCTGCTACACAAAGTTTGAAAGACAAAAGGCTTCACGATTATTACAACCTTTGCCAATACTAGATAATCCTTGGGAGTCTATCACCATGCATTTCTTCGTAGGGAATTCCAAGGACACCACAAGGAAATGACATGATTTGGTCATCACTGACAAATTCACTAAGCAAGCTCATTTCATTTCTTGTCACAAAACATTTAAGTCTACAGAAGTTGCATGGCTCTTTATTCACCATATCTTTAGGTTATATGGCATGCCTTCATAAATCATTTCTTAAAGAGACTCCAAGTTTACTATTGATGTGCTCTATTTGAGAATTTGGGCACAAGTTTAAAGTTTTCCTCATCCAAACAGAGGTTATGAATCTTACTCTTCTTGATATGTTGAAAGCTTATGTTAGCGAACAACAATCACAATGGAAAAAGTATCTACCTTTATTGGAGTTTGCCTACAACAACACCGTACACTCGTTGACAAGGAAATCCAAATGAAGTCATACAAGGAAGAGTAATACCTCCACCTATCATCCACACAAAGGATAAAGTTTTTGCACCTGATAAATTTGTCATCAGGACCACAAAGAGAACAAGAGAGCTATCTACCGCGACAGCCGAGTCATCATTGATGGCAGGCCCTCGAATAGGGACTCCTGGCTTGTGAGACATCACATTCAAAGACACATATGGAGGTTTGGAGTTGTAATGGATCACTATGGACACATCCAAGGAGATGCCTACCTCAAACTGCTATCTATTTCATACAGGTCTCAGATGCTTATTAGCACCATGTCTCTACCATGTTGAATTTCTTCTATAGGTTCGTGGATTCCTCCTGATGACTATTTCACCCTCATCCTCGTCTGCTGCTGTACATGTGTATTTCTACCTGGCTGTCCTTCTGGATTGCTACTAGGCCCTTTCTAGTTTTCCGTTATCCCCATGTGCCAATCTTTTAGAGGCTCCGGGGTATCCCTCTTCTCTACCTTTGTGGGGGGCAAGACATTTTTTTCTCTCTTTGTTCTTTCCCCTCACCTGTATTCCGGCTTGTAGCCATCTGGCTCAATTATATCCGTTTTTCCAGATTTTCCAGTCTTCAGGCATGCTCATGGCCTACAAGCCTGGATGTATCACAGATTCATATTGCCCACGGGACGACCTCATCTTGAGCATTTCCAGGCACTTTTTCCAATAATAGAAATCAGCATTCTCTTGCCAAAAATAAAGAAGGAGAGGGAAAAAAAGAGAAGGAAGGAAAAGAGAGATGATAGACTAACTTTCAAGTTTCCACTAGCCCGTGACGGTAGTTGCACTTAACATTTAGACTACACCCTACCAGATACAGCATCCATAGTACATTGTCACTTCCACTAGTTTACAAAATATACACAACACCCTTAGTATAAAAAGTAACAGAGAGAGTCTGATGTCAAGCTTTAACAACAAAATTAGCACCTAGGAGATGGTGCTTCCATGAAGTTAAAGCATGAGCAGCTGCCAAGATTTTATCCAAGGTAGAAAGGTCCGTAAGATTCGGTTTGGTCTCAATTCGTAAGGTACGTACCTTTGTACTGATAAAATTTGAAGGTACGTTACAGTACGTAGCCTATTTTTTTAACATAAACTATACAAAAATTTTACGTTTTCAAACGTAGACAAGCACAAGAGGATCGATCGCGAAGAGTACCTTGGGAGAAGGTCTGGCACCGGGTATTGCCTCTACTAAGCCTCTGCAACTCTTTTCTCTTTGCAACAGAGAGCTCTCTGTTTTTATCTGGTCCTCTGTAAAAACTTACAGAGTCTGACAAGACCACAAAACGCCTGGTGCCTCTAAATAACTCTCGCTAAGCTATTCCGACCACGTGCACGACAAAAGGCCCCATTTTTTAAAAAAACCTCCGTACCGTACCTTTCTGTACATACGGATATGTACCGTACCGTACCTATGTACAGATGCAACCTTGTCTATGACTCTCTCACAAATCATGCACGGCTTGATAAAAAAGGCTGTGATGCATTGCAGTGATGCCTGGTGAACCATGACAAATTGCTTTTATCATTTTGGCTAATAGTAACAAACTAGAACAAATAGATACTCCCAAAAGCTATTTTTTCCGTGCGGTCATGAAGGGTAGCTGACATGAAAGCAAAATTACATATGAAATGTCTACCATCGAAAACTAACCTGCAAAAATTTTTTACTGTATGTATCAAAGTGAGAGGAGCCAAAGGAAGAAAACAGTTTTTAAAAGGCACTGCACTGACATCATGACCATATGGACAAAATCAGTCAGTCAGAAAACATCCATGGGCAGGGTCATATTTCTTTGACCACACAAGATGGAATCACTTTCACACCACATTATGAGTGTATGTTACCTTGACATCAGGTGAATAATGATCCAAAGCCATAAGAGCACACGGCATGATTACGACACACGATTGACTCAAATGCGGATGTAGTACCTGCACAAAAAGGGTAGCTCAGTTACATAATTAGAATATGTACTGCAAGAATTCTTTTTAACAAGGCCACTACAAACCACCAGAAAATACATCTTTGTACACATCAGAACCCGTTTTATGTTAGATACAAGTCTTTTGCTATTGTAATGGGCAAAACGTTGATGTACCCTCCTTGAGTGGCCCTCCTTGCCGCCTCCCATGACCCGTCTAGCATGCTCCTAACCAATCGTCGCTAGCCCCTGACCCTCATGTTTGGCTTCGCTAGCATGCCCATCTGGCCTCAGCCACTGTTTCTTTTAGTTAGTCCACCTTGCAACTGTAATCATTTGTGTGTGTTTGTGCTAGAAGTGCCCCTTTCTTCCATTTGAGAGCTTTGTAATTGCACCTTGTGCCACTATTTCAACTATTCTATATAATTCACTATAAAATGTGTCAAATTGGATTAGACATCTCGTTGGCAATGTTTCCTAGTCCGGATAGAGAAGATCAATGTAAAGTACTTATGGATAGGAGGCAGTTGCATACAAAAGAGCACTCAGAAGACAGCCTTGAGGCTCTGAAAGTCCAACAGGCCAAGCAAAACTAAGATCACCATCGACAATGCCTAGTGACACTGATCGTACTACCAATTATCATTCTAGTACCACAAGGGGCACTTGCTTCAGGGCCAATTTCTCTGAGTGGGGAACTCGGTCCCACTGTGTTTTGACTAAAGTGTTATTTTCGAGTTCATTTTACTGCTTTCCGTTCAATTATTGTGTTGTTGACCAACATTTTGACTATTTAGCTAGTAAGAAGCACACCAAAGGCAGTGTTGTATAAAAAGGGATGCATTTTTCTGATATTATCACGCTCTCAAACTACCGGAACAATCCTAAAATATTTCTCCTTATGTACATTGGGTATAAGAATGGCCCACAGGGTCACAACTTGGTGATGTGGCATTACCCGACCGGACCGAAAAGAACAGGAGCTGAATTGGAAGAGCCCCAGATGAGCCAACTGGGGTTCAAGTCCGAACACGCATAAAACACGTTAGAAATCACGGCATGATTCGGGCTTGGCTCATTTGTAAGCTTTCATAGTTTGATCACCACACTTGCACTCGGGTCTATTGGTGGCTTCAACCACACAAGAAGATGGTGTAGGCTATACCAGGGAACTACATGAGTGGGCTATGACCAACACTTAAAGAGCAGAAGAGATGATACTCTCTCCGAACGGGTGGTGGTCCTTGACCCTAGCAACTCTCCCTTTACTCATACATTGCTTGTAGCATGCTTGGTGCATTTTAGCGTTTCTTTTTAGAACTAGAACTAGATGACATGATTCCCAAAGAATAAAACCAATTCATGCCCAGTTGCACACCTGCTTCAAGCACCAGTATAGTTGATGTGAGGCTATGATGGCTGTGGCCAAGCTAGCACTACTTGAAGAATTTCCGTAACTACCATCATCATTATCTCTTAGATGGTCCCTCAAGTGACCCTTGAGCTTTGAGATGAGGTCTGGCAGTAATGTCAAGATCAATCTTTCAACACAATCATCAACATCAGTTTTCACTTTTGCAATTTGTGCTTGCAGTTGAGCCTTAGCAAGCATAGTTCCAAGACATTTCACAATCCCACTGGCAAGCTCTTCTATATCCCTTATGATCCATGAAAGATTCTTATCCTCAGTCGATGCAAGCGCTGAGCAGCAAAGAACCAAGTCTTGCACTATGTCACCATGAATCATATCAATAGACATTCCCTTCAGAATAGCCTCTGCTACCTTCAAATAATAATATGAACTGTTGACAAACTTTTCTTCTAAAATTTTATCACGAGTCTCCGGTATCGACTTTACGAGAGTAGGTGGTATTTGTAAAGTCTGCACATACGAGTAAAGATGTCAATATCAGAAACCATATTTTAACTGGAGAATCGAACGCAAAAGACATGCCTCTATTATATGACGCAAGGCACGATTTTCGACATCTTCTATGTCTGCAGTCTCTGGATCCTTGATTCGAGGATGAGAAGCAGTCTCAAGAGCGATGTATACGCCCTTCAATACCACCGAAATATTCACCTTTTCCAGTAAATCTAAAACTTCATCATCAACAGAAGCTGATATTCTGTACCACCTTGCTAAAGCCATTCCATCATAAAGTTGACTGGAAATCATGGATGTGATATGCTGCCTGTACTTCGATGAACCAAGTGCCCTGTGTTTTGGAAGAGCAGAAATCAGTATACTTGTAGTTCCTAAGCAAGCTGAGCCAGATCAGGGTACCTTAATAGCTGTGAGACCTTCCTTGCTCCTGTTTGATCCCTAGATATTTCACTCTCTTCAAGCAATGCAGCTAAAGTAGCAACAAGTAAAGGCACCAAGGGAGGACCAATTTCTAACTCAATAGCTTCTGGGATTGATACTGATCTGCAAAACTGCTCAATATTTATGACTCCTTCTAATGCAGGCACCATGACACTCATATCGAATGAATTGCTGATTCCACCAAAATATGTGGTCGTAGGTGTCATCTGTATGATCTTCATTGAATGCAAAGCAGTTGAAACAAATCTATATGCAAGGCGGGGAACCATCTCCTGTACGAAGTAGAAGTCCTTGAAATGCTGTACATAGCAAATTCTCAGATTATAACATCTCAAATGATCCATAATACTACTACCACCTTGAACCGTTGATGTCCAAGTCCCATGCTACTGCTCCAGAGTGCCTCAGCTGCAGCACTTTGGACTTCTCTCTCGTTGTCCACACTTATGGCAAGAAACCCTGACAAATATCGATCCAACCTTTTGGACAAGTTCATCCGTCAGAACCAACTCGTAAATGGCAGGTGCTGAAATGTGAAATCAAGCTTGCTTCATCATTTTATTGACTAATTGACAAACATCTAATTGCCTTTGCAAGTTTCTCCTCTCTGCTTTGCGTGATGCTTGCCAAGAATAAGTGCTTAGTTCTTTCAACCATCCCATAAATAAGCACAAAAGACTTGAGCAGCACATCTTGTAAATTCGCTATTCATATAAATAATTTAAGGCCAGGAGATATGCAGATCTTGAATATTTATCATCAAAGGCTGATGTTTATGCATCTTATCATGCCTTTAAGAAAACACCATGGTCACTTCTCCGGTTAATAATTTCAGTATTAGTCTTCTTTTCTGTCATCCACTAGAATTGAAAACAAAGACCAAAGTTCTCCAATTTCATGTGCTACTTTACAGGCTTGTGTTAACTGTGAAATTAATGGTCATTTTCACCTCTAAATCCAACTCTTGGAACATTTTCTCAGTCTGTACGTTTTATGATACGGGTTGTGAGGGATACAACTGTTGGTGAAGAAACCCCTCAAGATCTTCAGGGTAAAGATAGCTGAAACGAAAAACCTAAGGATCGAGACAAGAAAAAGATACATGTAATGGGGGCTAAAATTGAACACATGGAGTGCTCCTGGACCACTAGGCATCAAAATTGGCCAAAACCCTAAACCTGGAAAAAACAAATTACAGCAAGCTGTAATTCCCTGTCCATTGGCACCTCACGTTTGAAAGGTTTTCGACAAACTCACATGATATGTAGTTTGAATCTTCCAAGTATCTGGTAACCTCATTCTGAAGGATACATTATTGATCTTCTTTTGAATCTAGAAAGGGCCATAGTATCGCATACTTAGCTTTGGAAAAAGACGCTTCTTACCCTTTCATTTCTGTAGGCATGTCTTCTCAAACCATAAAAGCACCCATCATTCTCCTTCAACTGTAAGTCACGTCGATGCTTGTCCGCTGCCTTCTTATGCCTTGCTTGAGACTTCTCAAGAGCCTCGCGCACCTTGGCAAAAGAAGTATTCAGATCTAGATTATACTGATTTGCTTCAAAAATCTTATCCTTGGTGCCTAGAATAGGTGGAACCTTCTCAGCACCCTCGATGATCTCAAATGGCACCTTCCCAGTATGCACTGTGTTGTTGTAGGCAAACTCCACCAGGGGCAAATACTTTTCCCACTCAACCCTTTGATCCAAAATATAGGGTGCTTCAACAAGTCCCAAACCACTAAATTGGCTATCTCAGATTGCCCGTCTGTCGAGAACTGCAACCACGTGCCAATGTTCTCCCAGATTGCCCTCGAAAACAAACTAGTGAATCCTCTGAACCAATGGACTTAAGCACACCATGTAATCGGAAAATCTGTGAGACAAACAGTTTAGCCAAATGACCGGGCTTAATTGTCTTCTTGACCCGAAAAAAAATGAGTCTGCTCATTAAACTGTTGATGCCTGTTCAAATGTCATCATGCCCACTCGTAGTCTTGGGAAGATTAAAAATGAAATCCATTGCTATACTTTTCCATGGTTTACTAGGGACCGGTAAAGGTTGCAAAAAAACCTGGTGCCGTATGCCTATCAAACTTGACCTTTTGGCTCTAATTGTGGCTTAGCTGAAAGCAAATCACGATAAAGTCAGTAGCAACTGCACGCATATCCTCAGGCTCTATAGCAGCTAACCCATCAGGTCAATTGACAAACACTGGTGAGCACATGGCGAGGACCCACCGTCTCAAAGAACTCATCAGTAACTCTTTCTCCCACCTAGGTCCACTGAGATGCCTAGCGATGGAAGGCAAACTCATGGTGCCGCTCTTCAATGGTGATCACCTCCTGTCGAGCATGCTGCATCTGCTCCTCCATCCAAGGACTATCAGGGTGGTGCTTCTGCATCCGCTGTAGGGAAGCAATGCCATGTCGGAGCCACTGCTCCTGTTCCTCCGTTGCAGCCAAGCGAGCTGCAGACTCCTAGAGGAAGAAATGGCTAAGCTCAACAAGTTTTGTGGCCACTCTACTAGCAGGGGTGTCCTATGTGCCCATACTCTCTGTCCAAAGCGCCACCATCCGCTTTCTGAGCTCTGTATCCAGTAGAATCCTCAAGGGGATGCGCAGCATCGCACTCCCATTCCTCTGTCTGTCTGCCACAGTAAGAATCACTGGCACATGATCTGAAAAGGTAGTCCCTACCAAAATGCATACAAATCCTCCCATGTCTCAGATGCGGTCACTGGCGTAGAAGCGATCTATCTGAGATAGATTCACGCCCCATACTCTGCGGCAGTCAGATCAAGAGAAACATAGGCTATCTAGAGGTCGCACAAAGCCTGCATGCTGCCAAACATCTGGAATCCCCAAGGTCATACATAAACGCTCCCAAGCTGCCAACTCAGCCCCGTTCACAGTAGCATGGCTGCCTCCAATCCTATCCGAGGGGTCCTCCAACATGTTGAAGTCCCTCCCAACACACCATTGCTCTGCATGAGGCAAAGACTCCAGAATGTGTGACAAAAAATCAGCTCGTGCACTCGCATGGTTGGACGCATAGATGTTCAGGAAGCCCATGAGGCTACCATGAACCTGCATAGTAACCCACTGGATTCTACCTAGCACAATGATACCTCTGCCCACAATGGCCTGCTGACATGAGTCCACAATAGTCATACACCCACCTCCCTGGATGCCTCCAAGCCCAAAAGCAGCTGACAAAAAGGTCTCATAGCGGCCTCGCAGAATCTAATCACAACGCCGAATGCGGATCTCACAAGGATGGTGCTCCTAAAGCATAAGTATATCAATCATACCACCCACAAGGCATCTCTGAAGCGACCCCTCTGACGCTAAATTGGGGTCCACCTAAACCTTGCACATTCCATGACACAATCCTCATGGGATAAGTGAGAAAAGACCGATGCTGCAGCAGCAGCCAACCTCGCCATCTTTGAGGCTGGCTTGGATACTGAACGACCCCGAGATAGGCGTGTCTGTAGTAATTTGTCACCCAAGCCCAAGAAGAGTGTGCACTTTGTAGGGCTACATCCTCTGTCCAGGAGTCCTCATGTACATGTACATAGCAGGGTGTACTTTGCGTGTCAAAAAAAAAGTGTACCACAATGTGCCTACATCCTGCTGTATTTGGTGGTCTCACAAAAAACTTGGCTAATGGCCACAGAGTCTGTATCAAATCTGTCACCCAAGTCTCCCATGTGGTGACTCGGTGAGAGAACTCGAGAGCCTAAACCTGAAGCCAATCCATCACTAAATCCATAGTCCACTCAGCCTGATCCCTACCACACAGTGGGAAGGAGAAACGAACCACTGTGTCCAGGGTCTCTGCCCCTCTAATTGCTAGAAACAATACATGGACTCTGAAGCAAGCCGCCTCAAGGTCGAGAGAAGAGTCACCAAGGAATCGTCTGAAGTCGTAGGCGAAGAAGTCCCACCAGCCACGAATGTCGAAACTGGTCAGCCCACGAGGGACAGCCGCAAAAGGCGACGCGCACCAACACGGACATCCACAAGGATGGTTGCTCCTCCCATGTCAAGCGGCTCATCGCAAAGACACTGCCAAGAGACCTCCTACCTACCAAGGAAGGTCCGATCCCCTGGGCCAACTGTGGGGCATGAGGGAGCAGACGATGGAGCAAGGTGGCTAGAGGGTGGGATGGGAGGGGCAGTAGAGGGAGGGATGCTCAAGTATGGTTGCTCCTCCCACGCCAAGCGGCTCGTCACAAAGACACTGCCAAGAGACCTCCTACCTACCAAGGAAGGTCCGATCGCCTGGGCCGGCTGTGGGGCATGAGGGAACAGACGACGGAGCAGGGTGGCTAGAGGGTGGGATGGGAGGGGCGGTAAAGAGAGGGATGTTCGAGAGAAGGGACAATAGGCGGAGAGGGAGGATAAGGGGCTATCAATGGCAAAGCTGAGGTGGAAGGGGTACCCGTCAGTTCGACCTGTTGTAAGAGGGTTGAAACGATTCCCTGTGGAAACCCACTATGGTAATGGACTTGGACACACCAAATCCGGAATCTGGCATCACAGCAAATACTTTAAAAGAAAAATCCACTTAATGGAGTTTATCAGAATTCACAAGAAATGACACGGCGCGGCGTAGTTCCGTGCCCAGAGAGGTATTGGCCCCAAAGTCTGGCGCCCCTTTCGATATTTATTTTTATATTAACAATTGAGCGAAGTACAAATCCGCAGGTCCTCTTTGCTCAGTGTTCTCAGGCAAATCTAAGAGACAAAGAGGCCCTAGTTACAATTTTATAGGCTCTGGGCCTTCTAAAAGCAGTGCATGAAAAGCTTCAGGTCTCAAAAGCATCTGGTCCAAAAGCTAGCGCTCCAAAGGCTGCCAGCGGATTTCCGTACAACTTGCCACGTGACCCAGCCAACACAATTTACGGGCCTGCCGTATAGCTTGCCACGTCAAGAACTCATGCGATTTGTCTTCTTCTTTTTTTATCTATATGTCCCTTGGGCCCCATTGGACGGGACTCCATAAGTTGAGAACAACTTATAAAGTTATTTTATCTCTCAGGGGTTTATCCGGGTGGACATGCCACGTCATCACTTGTGACATACCCCTCCCTCTTGAAAGAATTGTAATCGCCCTCAATTACGCCTGCAAAATCAAACGCACGCCACAAACTAGTTTAGTAGACACTAACTCTAAGCAATGACACATTAGACGACACAAATCTAGCACTTGCACAAAGACGACAGTCACTGGACATTTAAATCACATCACATAAAGTCCATCGAGATATCGGACCATGATCGGCAACTTGTTTAGCAATCGCATCTAGATCTATCCCAAATCTCACTGATGTCTGAATTATTGCTATCATGTCCATCTCATATGGAATCTCAAGACCAAAATGCTGCAATCATTTTGTCTTTCAAACATGCACTCAAACACTACTCACATGAGAGAGCACACAAATCAGATTCATTTCGAGAATTTCCAGTTCGAAGTACTTCTTTGTCATCCAGCTGAATACTGTTAGCCCCATCAATATCCCTGAAATCCAAAGGAAATCAGTGACTTTATTCCATCTAGGTGATCTGTGACAAAGGAGCGGATTAACTCCCCTCTTGTGCAATCCCACCTGCACCAGATATAACCCGTTGATCCTCGGGAACTCTTGGAATAGTCGAAGCTACAACAAAAGTGTCTAGGTAAAGTTCGAAATATGAGGACTATCTGTTAGGTCCACCTCCTCCATCCACTTTACATCCAATGCCGGATAGTTCTTGAATTTCACTAAGAACAACATATCACTTTCCTTTCCTTGTGGGCCAGTATCTGTTCTAGAACAAATATCTCCTCGCTCTCTTCCACTGCAGGTTGCTCCTCAGGCTTCCTGACGATTGGCACCTCACCCTTGAAAGGTTTCAAGAGACTCACATGAAAAGCATTGTGAATCTTCCAAGTATCAGGCAGCTTCACTCTGAAGGATACATCATTTATCTTCTCTTGAACCTGGAAAGGGCCATAATATTGCATACTTAGCTTTGCAGTCGCGTCGATGTTTATCAGCTACCTTCTTTTGCCATGCTTGAGACTTCTCAAGAGCCTCGCGCACCTTGACAAAAGCAATATCCAAATCTTTCGTATACTGATCCGCTTCAAAAATCTTACCTTTGGTGCTCGGAAATGGAGGAACTTTCTTAGCACCCTCGATTACTTTAAATGGCGCCTTCCCCGTCGATGAATGAACCGTGTTGTTGTAAGCAATTTCCACCAAGGGTAAGTACTCCCATTGAGTTTGCTATTTCAGACTATCTGTCTGTCTGTGGGTGGAAAGAGGACGAGAACTGCAACCACGTGCCAATGTTCTCCCAAACTGCCCTCCAAAACAAACTGGTGAATCGGGGGTCTCTGTTCGAGACTATGGACTCGGGCATGCCATGTAACCGAAAAATCTGTGAAACAAATAGTCTCGCCAAATGGTCAAGCTTAACGCTCTTCTTTACTGGAATGAAGTGGGCCTGCTTGCTAAATCTGTCGATGATTGTACAAATGCCATCATGCCCATTTTGAGTCTTGAGAAGATCAAGAATGAAATCCATAGCAATGCTTTCCCAGGGACAGGAGGGTATGGGTAAAGGCTGTAGAAGTATTGGTGCCTTATGCCTGTCGAACTTGACCTTTTGGCATACTAAGCAACTGTGAACAAACTCATCCACAACCTTTTTGAGCCTCGGCTAAAACCAACCCGTAGGGCGGTAGACTTTAGCTTTCACCCAAATCTTTACTCTTTTAAACTTTACGACACAAAGGAACTTCACAAATAAACTTGTGACGGGGGATTACACTTCAAAGAAAAACACGGCTTGGCAGCTAGAGTACTTCCAAGCGGACAGTGACACCCTGCTAGCCCCAAAGACTAGTGCCCCTTTTGGTATTTCTTATTCTTATTACACTTGAGAAAAACCCCCACTTTTATGGGGCTGAAAATCCCGTTCTCTAACCCGATTTTGGCAGCATAACCACAGTAGAAGTCTCCACTGAAAAAATCCAAAGTAAACAGTGACTTTCCACGCACTTTACAAAATCTGGCAAGAAATTACAGCACGCTGAAATCTCTATTTTTGACCTCCAATTTGCACCAAAACACGTGTTTGGTGATTCCCTAGCATCCCCTAAGCTGCTAGGACCTGTAGACATCAAAACTAGACAAAACCCTAAACCTGCAGAAAATTACAGCAAGCTGTAATTCTCTGTTTTGCGCTCCGATTCGCGTGCCGATCACTCCCGTGGGTAGCCCTCGAGGTCCCGAACATGTAGGGTCACTTTCCCTTTGAACTAGACGAATTCCTCGCGGGAAATCTCTCCAAGTTGTCCTATACAAGCATCCAAGGCTTCCCCAAGGCTCCCCTGGCATTACCTTGCAGTTTAGGTGCAAAACCCTAAACCTGCCGAAAAACATAGCAGGTTGTAATTCCCTGTTTTGCATCATTTTGAGCGGAGCAAACACATCTACGCGTGTCTCAGTCTTGCCGAGGGGCCTAAATGAATTTAGCTAAGCCTAGGCCCCTCTTGCGGAGCAAACACATCTACGCGTGTCTCAGTCTTGCCGAGGGGCCTAAATGAATTTAGCTAAGCCTAGGCCCCTCTTTACTAGTAGGATTCCAGTGCCGATCGGCCCAACCATCTCGTGGTTTGATTGGTCGTGACACCTACGGATGAAACTCTCGGCCAACGACCGTTTCACATTGGCCACACGATGTCCGGGCATTTGTAATTTTTACCAAGAGGGTCCCAAAAATTAAATAAAAATCAAGGGAAAGATACCAGCAAATATATATAGTGGTTGTCACAGTCTCGTGACGTCAGCCAATAAAAGTAGCCCTCAACACCCTTCAGAGTGGTATCAATGCTGCTATGGCTCCTCTCTCAAAACCTTTTCTCTCAAAGGCTATGTAACACACAACATTGTTTTCCGCATCAAATAGCCATCCCGTATGGAATAGCCTGCAATTGTCTCCGCACTCTATATCCAGTGAAGATATCTGCAAAGTCGGGATCTGTAACGTACTAATCTACCATATCCTCAGAACTTACCTTTGGTAGAATTTGCCTACAATAACAAGATACACTCTTCGACAGGGAAGATGCCATTTGAGATAGTTGAAAGTGCTGCGAAGGTTCCATCCTTCCTGAGCACGAAAGATTAGATATTTGAAGCGGATGAATATTCGGATACGGCTTTTGCCAAGGTTCGCGAGACTGCAGAAGTCTCAAGAAAGACAGAAAAAGGCAGCGGATCGCCATCGTCGCGACTTGAAACTGAAGGAGGATGATTGGGTGCTCTTACGTTTTGAGAAGGCACGCCTACGAAAGAAAAAGGGAAAGGAGAGGCTTTTTCCAAAGCTTAGTATGCGATACTACGGACCTTTCCACATCACTGAAAAGATAAATGATGTCTCCTTTAGATTGAAACTGCCATTTACTTGGAGGATTCACAATGCATTCCATGTGAGTCTCTTGAAACCTTTTAAGGGTGATGTGCCTGATGATGGGGAGCCTGATGAGCAACCCCGAAGTGGAAGAAAACGAGGAGATCCTTGTTCCTGAACAGATTTTGGCACATAAGGATACGAATACTAAAGGTAAAGTCCGAAGGCGGTTCTTGGTTAAGTTCAAGAACTATCCTGCACTTGATGCGAAGTGGATGGAGGAGGACCTAGCAAATACTCCTCGGATCGTGAAACTTTACCTCGATGCTTTGGTTTAGCATAGTCTACTCCAAACCGAACCCGGAAATTCAGCTTGGCCGAAGATCAGGTGCAGTGGGATGCACAAGAGGGGAGTTACTCCGCTCCTTTGTCAAGAGATGCCTTGAATTTGATACTAAAGTCACTGATGTCTCTTTGAGCTTCAGGGATACTGAAAGCTGACAGTATTCTACTCGATGACTTTATGAAATGGAATTCCTGATAATGATACTGATTTGTTCTTGACTTCTTTTGAGTGCAGGAATTGATAGACGAAATGACTGCAGCATTTTGGTCTGATTGATCTCGAACAGACATGGTTGCAATAGGGGTTAGTCAATCGGACATCGATAAAGTCCCGATTGGACCTAGATGTGATTGCTAGCTACATTGCCGATAAATCATGGTCTAAGATCCGAATGAATGTTGAATGTCATGTGATGTCCTGTGATGTGACTGTCGATTTGGTACATGTGCTAGATGTGTGTCCCTAGTACATAGGTATTAACAATCAGTGTCTGCTAAGACGGTTTATGGCTTTTGTTGATTTGGCAAGCATCGCGGTCGATTACAATGCTTTCAAGAGGGGGGTATGTCACAAAGTGATGACGTGGCTACCGACAGCAAAACCCTAATTTCTGTCAAAAACCCTAATTTCCAAAAATCGCAGGGGTGGAAAAAAATAATAATAATTTTAAGCAACGCAAATCCCTGCTTTTTGGCTTTGCAAGGAAATTGGAAGAGAGAGAAAGAGAGAATCTGCTTTTGCTTTCAAGCTTTTGGGGCTCTGCTTTTGGGCATCCCTTGTAACATTTAAATATGCAGTGAGGGCCTCACTTCTCAGAGCATCTGGATGCAGAGTCTGAGAGTGAAACCCTAACCGCTCTTTGTACTTTGACATTCATAAAGAAATACCGAAAGGGGCGCCAGTCTTTGGGGCCAATATCTCTAGGTACGGAACTCCGCCGAGCCAGTGCAAATCTATTGTGATCTGTGAATTGTTTTGAAGTGGTTATTTGGTGTTGTTGCGATTGATTCTTGACTTGGAGTGTCCAAGTCTGTTACATCCTCTGCCAGTGGGGCGCTGTTCCCAATGGTTCTGACGTCTGTATGGCTGAAAAACAGTCAAGCGCATACACAGCGTTGAAAACGCACCTGTACGGTGAGGTTATGACCCTCACCGGTGCCTGCTTTGAAGTAGCAATTAGCTACCCCTGTTCCTGCTCAAGGAGGCTCTTGCCTCAGCACGAAAGCATGAAACCACACAGTTGTACATCAGTCAAATGAAGAGTCCTCTTGTGGGGCATCGCATAACTGCATGTAGGGGAGAGAGAGAGTAGTGTGTAGTGTGCAAGGCAGCACTCCTAGCACCACACTGTACATAGAGTGGAAAGAAAGCACTCCATAGCTCTTAGCCTATGACCGTTGCAAAACGAGGCCTCTCCCAGCTTAAAAATCAGCACCGCTTCTTGATGCAAGAGGAAGTGCTCAGGAATGTGCCACTTGGCGCGTTTACAGGCATTTTCCCGTTTCGGGGTTGCTGCCTAAAAATCTCCCGACCGGTTGCCCAGTTGACTTCAAGACAGAGTTGTAAAATGTTCCCCTTGTCATTCCGAAGGTAATGACGCGAACACATTTCACGGCCCGAAATAGCAGTTCCCTAATTTTTAGGAGATGCTTCCATTGAGCTCCCACTAGTCATCTGACCATCTATGCTCACTCGGACCGCATCCAAAAGTGCAATGTGGCCCAACTATCAGATACTTTCTGTTGGCGATCCCACCTTGACTTTATGCCTTTATTGAGTTCACTTCCTAGTATCCACCAACTTGCTAAGTGCGACGGGGGGACCTACATGACCTTGCACTGAGCCTAGACATCCTCTTACTATACGAATTCCAGTGCCAATCAACTTCCCGTCTGCGGGTGAAACTACCCTTCACATTGGCTATACAATGTCCGACCATTTGCAACTTCAAAAAGAGGGTCTCAAAAATAAAACAAAAATCATTAGAAAGAAACCAACAACTAAGGTTAGCAATTGCCATGTCCTCGTGACAGTTAACAGTTGCCACGTCCTCGTGACAGCTGCAATCTCATTTGGTCCCCAAGTAAAAGGAACTCCTTTCTGGGTCAACATATGCAAGGGGGAAGTTATCTCTGCAAATTTCCGAATGAAGCGCCTATAATAAGAGAAAACTTCGAACTTCATGAACAGTATTCAAATCAGACCAATCAAGAATGGTCTCTACTTTGGTAGGGTCCATCTTTACACCTTCCGCTGACCACAAGCATCATAGTAGACTTCAAATGGCTTTTGCAAGTCTGGCAAGGCCAACACTCATCCCGTTGTTAACTTTTCCTTTAGAGTTTGAAAGGCTGCAATCTCATTTGATCCCCAAGTAAAAGGAACTCCTTTTTGTGTCAACATATGCAAGGGGGAAGTTATCTCTGCAAATTTCCGAATGAACCGCCTATAATAAGAGCACAAGCCCAAAAAACCTCGAACTTCATGAACAGTTTTCAAATCAAACCAATCACGAATGGTCTCTACTTTGGCCGGGTCCATCTTTACACCTTGCGTTGAGACGATGTGTCCCAAAAAGTGTATCTCTAGCAAGAAGAGCTCGCTCTTTTTCGCATTTACGACCAATTTATGTTTCCGCAGTGCCTGGAAGACTTGTAAGAGGTCATGTCGGTGTTCTGTCTCACTCTTGGAGAAGACGATGATGTCGTCAAAGAAGGTGCTCACAAATGATCGATACTCTTGAAAATCCTATCCATCATACGGTTGAATGTTGCTAAAGCATTTGTAAGGCCAAATGGCATGACCAAACATTTGTATAAACCAAAAGTCGTCCTGAAAGTTTTCTTGTAGACGTCTCTAGGAGCAATTCAAATCTGATGATATCCGCTCTTCATATCAATTCTGCTTAAACAAGTGGACCCCTAAAGTCTGTCGAGTATATCATCGAACCTAGGGATAGGGAATCTATTCTGTGATGGTGATTTTATTGAGAGCTCTATAGTCAATGCACATTCTCCAAGATCCATCTTTCTTAAGTACTAGCAACACCGGTGAACAAAAAGGTGGGCTGGATGAGACCCTTTTCCAGAAGTTCTATTACCTAGTTCATTAGTTCTTCATTTTGGGCTCCGCTATCTCGGTAAGGTGGCCTACTCGTGGTGTACTACCGCGAATCAAATCAATCCATCTGATCAGGGTCTGTCCCCACACAATCTCGTACCACTCTTGCTTTCGTCTTTCCTTTTCTTCCACGTTCTTCGGCTACTCTGGAACTCTCTAGCCTATTTTCTAATTTTCCTCTAGGTACCTTTTTGGGGCACCGTGCTGACACATGTCCATGTGCTCCACAAGATACTCAACTCGCTGTTTATCAGTCAATTAGAGACGTGTATCTTTCTTTTTTTGAAACTTCCCTCTTCTTCGGTTACCATTAGTTGAATTTTTCCCGGTCCTCGGTGTCAAAAGTTGAGCTGGATAAGTCAGATTACCCGAATGCATAGCAAACCCTTGCTTAGCATGTCCCATCAGTTGTTGTATGGACTTGGACTTCTGTAGTAAGCAGTAATCTCATATCTCTTTGGGAAGTCCACAGCAAAATCGCTCGATTTGCTGCTTAAAAGTGATCTTTTTAAAAGAAGAGGCAGGTAGAAAACCATCCCCAAATCTCAGGCAATAAATATCCAAAGTATCTTCCTTGGTCAACCGAAGATGATTCCAAGCAGTGACCACATCATGTTCTTAATCCTGAGTGAGTCAAGAGCAGATGAAAAGCCGCTTGAACTTCAACCACTTTGTCGGTGTTTCTTTTCGTAACAGAAGAGTGGACCACCAAGTCTATGCATTTCCTTTCAAATAGGATGTTGCCCTCCTGATCTTAAAGTCCTCTGAGTAACGCCCTCCAGAAAAAGCTATGTCAAACTGTTGAATAAAGACGAGGGCCTTGTGAGTATCTCGAAAGCCTGAAAAGCTATCAAACTTTAGTGCTTGTCCACCCTCTTTGAATTCTTTGATCTTCTTGCTCTTATCGTTGAGAAAGTTGTATTGATTGTCTCTATAAAAGTGCTTCCTCTTAGAATACAACATCTGATCATCAGAGTCCGAACTTTCAGAAGAGAATGAGTCCTTAGAACTGTCAGAAGATTTCCGAGATCTTTGGTGGGATCTCCTCTTCTTTGCCGCTGCCTTGTTCTTACCATGTCTTTCACTTTTTCTTCGTTTTCGGCTCTTTCTGTCCTCATGACTGGAGTCAGAGGAGGAAGAGCTATCCAAACTATTAGAAGAGGATGAGAATGAATTGGAAACACCCTCAAATCCGAACTGTTAGAAGAGGATGAGGATGAGCTGGAAACACTGTCACCAGCGTGTGACTACTATCTATCCTTTTTGTTGATTTCTTTCTTATTATCTATTTACTTTCACTTTTTGGAAACACCCCTCGGGAAATCTAACTGCCCTGTATTGCATAGCTAGTGTGGAACTGTCCAGAGGGAGTCCAGGCCTGAGGGCAAGAGAGCACTAAGGTTGGACAAGGACTATGGTTAGCCAAGTGGGGTCATTGACTAGCCAAAGTGGAATCCTTTGCTACAGAGGCTACATTTCAGTTTTGGATGTGGCCGCAGTGTACAAAGAGGGTCGGATGACCTAGAAAGATACAATGGCAGCATCTCCTAAAATTTAGGGAACTGCTATTTTGGGACCTGAAAATGTCTTCGCGTCATTACGTGCAGTTTGACATGGGGATCATTTTGCTACTCTGTGGCCAAGTCAACAGAGGCTGCAGGTGAGATATTTTTAGACCCGAGGGTCTAAAGCGGGAAAATGCACAAATGAGTGACACTTGGCACTTTGAGGCCAGTTTACTACTTATAGAGAAGGCAAAAACGTGATTTATAGTTGGGAGGCTCATTTTGCAAGTCTCTGTCACAGGTTAAGAGCTATGGAGTGCTTGCTTTCCCTCTTATGCACAGTGCGGTGCCAGGAGTGATGCCCTGCACGCTACGCACTGCCCTCTCTCTCCCCTTTGGCAGTATGTTATGCCCCTCTAGTGGGCTTTTCATTTGACCAATGTACAGTTGTGTGGGTTCATGCGCGATTGCCGAGGCAAGAGCCTCTTGCACAGGTACTGGATTAGCTAGCGGCTAATCCCCCCCGCAGGTACAGGTGAATTCGGAGAGGTTTCACGCCAGAAATCTCGTCCGATTCAAAGGGCAAGTAGCCCTACAGGTGCGGGAGCTCGAGGACTTGCTAGGGATGCGACCGGCACGCGAAACGGAGCCCGAAACAGTGAATTACAGCCTGCTGTGTATTTTTGCAGGTTTAGGGTTTTGGCCCTAAACGGACCCTAATACCCCCAGGAGGTTCGGGGACGCAAGGGGACCGCTGTACAGGCGATCTGGAGCATTTTCAGGGCTGAAAACAGAGAATTCAGCGTGCTGCAGATTCTCGCCAGGTTTTGCAAAGTGCCCGTATGCGTCGGGAAAGTCAGTCAATGCGTGGGAATACTGACCGTGAAGGGTTCTAGTACAGTTATGCTGCCGAAATCGGGCTGGAACAGTGGAAATTCAGCCGAGTTTGTGCGGGGCAGCTTGTAAGAACCACAGCGTTTATTCCCTCTTTTGAACAATAAAGAAATACCGAAAGGGGCGCCTAAGTTAGGGGCCAATCTGGTGTCCGTCTACTCATACAGGTGCAATCTAGCAGCCTGTATCCCTCTCCCCTTTGTTGTGTCTTGAAAGTACAGGTAAAATAGACGACTAATAATGGGTGAAAGCTAAATCAAGGTTTAAAGTAAAGTCTACCGCCCTTTTTGGATTGAACAGGCCGGTTTCATGGTTCCATCGACGGGACTAAATCACTTTTTCCCATAGAAGTGAGCCTTGGTCAGTTTTGGGCTTGAAGACACAAGGGATCATAGACCAGACACAGGGAATTGCAATTATGGCTGACAGACCAGATGATGTGACTGAAGAGGTTTCCTCTTCACAGGGTCAACAGACACATGAAGTGGGTGAGTCCTCAAGACCACCACAGACTGATGATGATATATTCAGGACCCAGTTGGCTACTGCTGTGGCTATGTTCACACAAGTAATGCAGAACCCAAGGTTTTTAGCCTTTCTGCAACCTCCTGTTCCGTCTCAGCAAGTTGGGTCACTGGATCATATTCAAAAGCCTGTTAAGGCTCGAGCACAGGTGATTCATACCGCACAGTCAATGGAAACACCTGTACACTTGACGGAGAACATGCAGTCTCCACAACCTGTGCCTAAGGTGCAAGAGCAGGTGGCTGAGATGCCAGTTTTTCAAGCTGTACCAGTTCAGCCCGCCACCTTTCAGCAGCCTATAGCTGGTTCTAATGGGCAGGGAAGCAACTTACAGGCTATGCAACAGGTCTTCCCACCACCTTCAGTACACCCTGGCTATTTTGGAGGTGGATCGGTATTTCAGAGCATGGCTGGTCATGCACCTGGAAATCAGTTTTATACGCCAGGAACAGTGTTTGCGGGTGCTCAAACGATGATGCCTAACCCCATGTACAGTGTCATGGGTATGCAACCAGGGTTTCAAAGCACTCAGGGACAATTTGGGATGCCACAAGCAAATTTTGGTATGGCTGGAATTACAAATCAGCAGCCAAATATGGCATTTCCAGGTCAAGTTAATAGCGGCCAAGGAACACAGATGAACCCTAATAGTGTTCCCATGTTTCAGTCACTTCCATATGACAATTTAACGCCGCTGGAGAGGCCAACTCCGTACAAAGAAGGTGGCAAAGGAGTGTCATTCACGACCTTTACAGGGTTTGATGACAGGAAGAAGGCTCTTTCATTCCTCCAGCAGTTTGATAAGGCCTATGCAGGGGGAAACTTTACAGAGGCTTCAAAGGTCCGCAAGGCAGCCACTTTCTTGACAGGGAATGCGGGACAATGGTGGACAACTTTATTGCTTCAAGGGCAAGCTCCGTCCACATGGATTTACTTCAAGCAGATTTTTGCAGCAGCATGGTTATCTGATGATTTCGAAGCAGATGTCATGACAGAATGGCACCAGCTAAATGCTGCCACTTGCAGAAATCTGGATGATTACAATCGGAAGTTTTGGAAAGCTCTACTTCCAGTAACTTCCTATAGGTTTGTGCCATTGACAGAACAGATAGAAAAATACTGTTGTGGCCTACCCAAAGGATTGAGAAAATACTGCACAAAGACCAAAGTCACTACTTTGACGCAGCTCATCGAGGTAGCAAACACTGGCAATGGTTTGCTCAAGGGAGAAGATTGTGAATTTAACACTGGCGTCAAGGCAGGATCAGGCAAGAAAAATTCAGCCAAGAAGCACGTTCCCAATGAGGCTCCTAAAGGGACTCAGGAGTCGGCCAACACAGGGAAAGACAAAGCTACGGCTGAATCAGAAAAAGGACCAGCAAAGAAATGGAAAAGACGTTTTCCTCGCAAGTCAGAAGAGCAAAAGAAGGTCCTGAGGACAGAGAACAAATGCTTTATATGTGAGCAGCCTGGCCACATTGCTTACAACTGTCCTACAAAGAAAAGGCCAGCTGATTCTGAAGACAAGGAAGACAAGAAAGGAAAGAAGCCCATGGCTGGTCTAGTGCCAGATATGGTGGGCGATAAGCCAAATTCGGATGCAAGTGAGCTTTGCAGAGCATGGGGAAAGGTTAGGGATCAAACAGTGCTTATCTTCTTTGATCCAGGTGCCAAAGCCAACTTCATTTCCCCAGAATTGGCTTCAAAGTTGGGAATCAGACCTGAAGAGATGGGGTATACAGCAGAGGCAGGTTTGGCATGTCCTGGCCATACAGAGGCTGTGACACCCATCATTGGAAAGTTGCGTCTACATATCCAGTCCTATGTAGATGCTGAAGAATTTTACATCATGCCACTGGACGGATGTGATGTGTTGTTAGGTATTCCTTGGTTGTTTCGTGTACAGGGAATCATGGATGCCTACAACAAAAAGATCACTGTACAGAGCAGGGGAAAGACTCATATTCTGGATGTAAAGCTTAAAGGGGAGTCTATTCCTACTGTATCAGCTTCTGCTATTACTTCTGTAATGAAAAAGCATCTTTCTGCGTACTTGGTTTTTGCACGTGAAGTGTCAGATTGTGATGAATCAAATTTATCTGTGCTAGATAAAGAAAGGTCAATGTTTTTACAACAGTATAGTGACTGTTTTTCCGATTCATTACCGTCTCAATTACCGCCAGAGAGACCCGAGGACCATGCGATAGATTTGGTGCCAGGCAGTAGCCCACCAAATAAGCCTCCGTACAGGGTTAGTGCGGCTCAGCAGAAAGAGATAATGGGCCAAGTACAGGAGCTGTTAGAAAAAGGGCTGATTCAGCCCAGTTCATCTCCATTTTGTTCTCCAGTATTGTTGGTGCAAAAAAAGGATGGCTCATGGCGTATGTGCATCGACTACCGTGCACTGAACAAGAATACCATCAAGAATAGGTTCCCTATACCTAGAATTGATGATATTATGGACAAATTAGAAGGAGCAGCTATGTTTAGCAGGATAGATCTAAAGAGTGGGTATCATCAGATCCGCATTAGATCAGAGGATGTGCACAAGACTGCTTTTAGAACAACGTTTGGCCTTTACGAATTTTTAGTGATGCCCTTTGGTCTCACAAATGCTCCTGCTACGTTCAATAGGATGATGGACAGAATTTTCCATCCACACCAGCAGTTTGTTGGTACATTCTTTGATGACATGATAGTCTACTCAAAGAATGAAGAGGAGCATAGGCATCACTTGGCCATTGTGTTCAAAGAGCTACGCAGTCATAGGTTGCTCATCAATGCAAAGAAAAGTGAGTTTTTTCTGGAAGAGATTCACTTTATGGGACACATTGTCTCAAAGGATGGTGTCAGAATGGATCCTGCAAAAGTTGAAGCGATCAAGTCATGGCCAAATTTGAAGACGGTGCATGATGTCCGAAGCTTTTTGGGACTATGCTCCTATTACAGAAGGTTTATCCGAAATTTCGCTGAGATTGCTTCACCTTTACATGCTCTTCAAAAGAAGGCAGTCACCTTCAGATGGACACAGAAAGAGATTTCAGCTTTTAATCTCTTAAAGGAAAAGATGACTTCAGATCCAGTCATTGTGTTGCCAGATCTTAGGAAGTCATTTGTGGTCCAGTGTGATGCCTGCGGTAGTAGCATTGGTGCTGTGCTAATGCAAGATGGCAGGGTAGTAGCCTATGAGAGCAGAATTTTGCAAGGGCCAGAGATGACCATGCAGGTCTATGAGAAAGAGTTACTGGCTGTGATTCATGCGCTCTTAAGTTGGAAACACTACCTGCTAGGTGCAGATTTCGTTGTCCAAACGGATCATCAGACCTTGCGATACTTCTTGACACAGACAAAGTTATCTGAGAAGCATATGCGATGGGCAAATATCTTGTCCATGTTCCATTTTCAGATTGTGCATGTGGAAGGCAAGAAGAACGTTGTGGCTGATGCCTTGTCAAGAAAGCCACAAATTTCAGCTGTGTCGATTCCTTATCATCATGAACTTGATGATATGAGAGAACAGTATGCAAATGATGAAGATTTTGCAAGGGTCTTCGAGCAACTAATGGATGGACAACGTCATGAACACTATCTTCTTAAAGACGGGTTCATGATGATGCATGGCAGATTGTGTGTCACAAAGCCATTGCGACGCAAAGTTATGGAAGAGAGTCATGTCCCACCGTATGCAGGGCATCGTGGTATCGATGCTACAGTTAAAGCGGTAGAGACATTCTTCTATTGGCCTACATTGAGAAGGGATGTGGATGCCTTTGTGCGAGAATGCCTAATATGCCAAAAGGTCAAGTTTGACAGGCAAAAGGCACCAGGGTTATTGCAACCACTACCTATTCCAGATAAACCATGGGAAAGTATTGCTATGGATTTTATCTTTGATCTTCCAAGAACGCAGACAGGAAATGATGGTATTTGGACCATTATTTGCAGATTCAGCAAACAGGCTCATTTTATTCCTGTCAGGAAGAAGATAAAGCCAGATCAGATGGCACGCTTGTTTATGAGCAATATTTTCAAGTATCATGGCATGCCACAGTCGATTATTAGCGACCGTGATCCACGCATGACTAGTTTGTTCTGGAGAGGCTTGTTTGAGAATATGGGCACCACGCTCAAATTCTCTTCGTCATTTCATCCTCAAACAGATGGGCAGTCAGAAGAGGCAAATTCTACTGTCCTAGATCTGCTGAAGTGCTATGTGTCAGAGCATAAAGGAAAGTGGGAGCAGTATTTGCCATTGGTGGAGTATGCATACAATAATACAGTGCATTCATCAACTGGCAAGGCACCTTTTGAAATAGTTGAAGGTGGCAAGAAAGTTCCTCCCATACTGCATACAAAGGACAAGATATTTGAAGCAGATAAGTATGTTCAGGACATGGATGAAATGTACAAGAAGGTCAAAGTGGCCTTAGAAAGGACTCAGGCAAAGCAAAAGAAAGCAGCTGATCGTCACCGTCGTGAAGTGGTATATTCACTTGGTGATTGGGTGCTTCTACGGTTTGAAAAGGCAAGGTTAAAGAAGATGAAGGGCAAGGAAAGAGTGTTTCCAAAGCTCAGCATGCGTTACTATGGGCCTTTTCAAGTGTGCGACATAATCAGTGATGTTGCATATAGGCTGAAATTGCCTGACAGTTGGAAGATTCACAATGCGTTTCATGTGAGTCTTCTCAGACCCTATGTGGGTGATGTGCCAGAAGCTATTCCAGCTGAAGATCAGCCGGAAGTCGAGGAACTTGACGAGATCTTGGTCCCTGAACAGATTTTGGCACACAAAGAAAGGAAAGTGAAAGGCAAGGTTGCTAGGCGTTACTTGGTAAAGTTCAGAAACTATCCACCAATGGATGCTAAGTGGATGGAAGAAGGTGAACTTGCAGAGTCACCAACTGTGTTATCACTTTACCTGGAAGCCTTCGATTTGCAACCTACCTTGACCCCTTGAGTTTCAAAGCTAAATGGATTGTCAGTGTGACAATGGCTTTTGAAACAAATGATGTACATGGTATTTAAAGTGAGCTCAAATCAAATACCTGTTACATGAATGTTAGAGCTGTACAGATTGTCAGTTTGGCAATTGCTCTTATGGAATGTCCAAAATTTTGGTTAGTGCTATAGAAGTGAGTATTTCTTGTCAGTTTGTCAAGGATACAGTGATTGCTTCTATTGAAGAGTACATGTGTAACTGCATTCTTAAACTGTCGGTTTGGGTATGCTCGAAAGTGTTACGGGATCCAACGTGTACTATAAGACAGTGGCAAAATGTGCAGCTATCATTTTGTCATTGGAAAGTTAGTGACTCAAAGCAATGGCAGAGTGCGAAGCTACCACTATGTCATTGGGACAGGGTTCACACGCAGGCAATACATGAGTCGACGAGGTGTTGAATACACCAGGGTTGACAATGAGCATGTATGTGTCGTATATGTGTCGACAGGTGTTGAATACATCAGTGTTGACAGTAAGCATGTACGACATAGATGCAAACGAGGACGTTTGAGATTTCAGGAGGGGGGTATGTCACCAGCGTGTGACTACTATCTATCCTTTTTGTTGATTTCTTTCTTATTATCTATTTACTTTCACTTTTTGGAAACACCCCTCGGGAAATCTAACTGCCCTGTATTGCATAGCTAGTGTGGAACTGTCCAGAGGGAGTCCAGGCCTGAGGGCAAGAGAGCACTAAGGTTGGACAAGGACTATGGTTAGCCAAGTGGGGTCATTGACTAGCCAAAGTGGAATCCTTTGCTACAGAGGCTACATTTCAGTTTTGGATGTGGCCGCAGTGTACAAAGAGGGTCGGATGACCTAGAAAGATACAATGGCAGCATCTCCTAAAATTTAGGGAACTGCTATTTTGGGACCTGAAAATGTCTTCGCGTCATTACGTGCAGTTTGACATGGGGATCATTTTGCTACTCTGTGGCCAAGTCAACAGAGGCTGCAGGTGAGATATTTTTAGACCCGAGGGTCTAAAGCGGGAAAATGCACAAATGAGTGACACTTGGCACTTTGAGGCCAGTTTACTACTTATAGAGAAGGCAAAAACGTGATTTATAGTTGGGAGGCTCATTTTGCAAGTCTCTGTCACAGGTTAAGAGCTATGGAGTGCTTGCTTTCCCTCTTATGCACAGTGCGGTGCCAGGAGTGATGCCCTGCACGCTACGCACTGCCCTCTCTCTCCCCTTTGGCAGTATGTTATGCCCCTCTAGTGGGCTTTTCATTTGACCAATGTACAGTTGTGTGGGTTCATGCGCGATTGCCGAGGCAAGAGCCTCTTGCACAGGTACTGGATTAGCTAGCGGCTAATCCCCCCCGCAGGTACAGGTGAATTCGGAGAGGTTTCACGCCAGAAATCTCGTCCGATTCAAAGGGCAAGTAGCCCTACAGGTGCGGGAGCTCGAGGACTTGCTAGGGATGCGACCGGCACGCGAAACGGAGCCCGAAACAGTGAATTACAGCCTGCTGTGTATTTTTGCAGGTTTAGGGTTTTGGCCCTAAACGGACCCTAATACCCCCAGGAGGTTCGGGGACGCAAGGGGACCGCTGTACAGGCGATCTGGAGCATTTTCAGGGCTGAAAACAGAGAATTCAGCGTGCTGCAGATTCTCGCCAGGTTTTGCAAAGTGCCCGTATGCGTCGGGAAAGTCAGTCAATGCGTGGGAATACTGACCGTGAAGGGTTCTAGTACAGTTATGCTGCCGAAATCGGGCTGGAACAGTGGAAATTCAGCCGAGTTTGTGCGGGGCAGCTTGTAAGAACCACAGCGTTTATTCCCTCTTTTGAACAATAAAGAAATACCGAAAGGGGCGCCTAAGTTAGGGGCCAATCTGGTGTCCGTCTACTCATACAGGTGCAATCTAGCAGCCTGTATCCCTCTCCCCTTTGTTGTGTCTTGAAAGTACAGGTAAAATAGACGACTAATAATGGGTGAAAGCTAAATCAAGGTTTAAAGTAAAGTCTACCGCCCTTTTTGGATTGAACAGGCCGGTTTCAAACACCCTCAAATCGTACGCGCTTCTTCGTCTTTCATGCACTTGCAAAAGAGACTGGCCACCCAAGTAGCCACGGTAGTCCGCTACTCGGCTCCGCCTCTTTGAATGCTTCTTGATTTTCAAGATTCGGTTGACTCGTCGTTCTAAACATCGTCAAGTTCATCTTCAATGTACACCCACGGAGCAGGTGCTCTTCAAAACTGACTGTAAACCGGTGAGTCGATGGCTGTACACCATCGGGTATGCATTTCATCAATCAGATGTTTGGTCAAAAATTTTGCACACTGAGGATCCTTCGAATACTGGAGCATCGGCCGAGCATAAGCATCAACCTGTTGTTGACGCTATATCTCCATTCGTTCATACTCCGTGGGCCGTGGTGGCCCATACTCTTCTTTTGAATCGACAGAAGGTGATCATCCTCCATTTGAATTTTCCATGCTCTCACCTGACCCTAAGTTGTCAAGGGGGTTGTTCTGGCTCTCTCTCTCTCTCTCTCTCTCTCTCTCTCTCTCTCTCTCTCTCTCTCTCTCTCTCTCTCTCTCTCTCTCTCTCTCTCTCTCTCTCTCTCTCTCTCTCTCTCTCTCTCTCTCTCTCGCGCGCGCGCGCGATTCGATTCGATTCGATGATGTGGCTATTTCCCGGCAGAAGAGAAGAGAGAGAAAAGTGATCGCTAGTGATGACATGGCACCATCGTACAAACTGCTGATGCAGCAGCACACAAAACACAGAGGAAATTCCGGGATTGTACGTGCTGACGTGTGGCAGCCTACATGGTTTGCTTTTTGGCCAGAAAGTCAAAGAATCACTGTTTTTAGCAAGTGCCAGCTTTTGGCAGCGCTAGCTTTGTCAGTTGCTATTAGGCCCAATGCCTTTAGATATGAGCCTTGGGGTCCAATTATGGCAGGTTAGTATATTTTGCAGACTCCAGAGTGAGTCCCCGGCAGTTGTACTATGTTAACAAAAGGAAGCATCGAAAAGGGCGTCAAACTTTGGGGCCCGGGCGTCTGGAAGTGGAACTACGCCACTTCGTGTCTCAACTACAAGTGATGTTCTCTTTTTCAAGTTCATGTGGTTGCTGTTTCGGTTCAGTTCACGGTCATTGTTGCGGTGATTTACCGCCTTGCCAATGCCCAGCAAGTTACACTTTTTTTCTACTATGCATGCACTTTTGACAAAGACATGACTCTTCATCTCCTATATAAAAGGCCTATTGTAACAAGTTCAATCCATCACTTTAATCGAGTAGTTTTTCAGTCTATCTTCAGTCAATGTTCAATTTGAAGTTAATGAAGTCTTGATCATCAAATTAAATATGTTCAACATAAAAGAGAAGCATAAGTCTTTATAAGCAGCAATGGCAGATGAAGAGATCCCTATTGCTCAGGGTCACAAGCGCAAAGTGTAGGGCCCCACGAAAGCACTTGGAAGCTAAACCCAGATGGGCTTCTAGTAGTTAAAAGGTACTTAGCTCTCCCATAGAACCCTAACCCTCAAATCAATCACACTACAATCGTCCTCAGAGCACACTTGTTAATTATTGGGAAGGTGAAAAGAGCTACTACGGCAAGAAGCCTCACTCAGGAAATGAAAATCCATTTAACATGGTAAAAACATAGGATTACGCTATCCATATGCAACTTCTCATAATGCACACAAATGCCATCAATAAATGTCCCGTGAGAGATAGATGTGTTACTCTGTAGGTGATAAATGATCGTGCATCATATTGAACATTTTGCTGGCACATTCAGCAGCATTCTTTCTCACCTGTATAGTATTAAAAAAGCAACTCTTATCATACATTCATCAACATAAAAGCATTGTCAAATAACTTATCCGCTAATGCTTGTAGTATCATAATAGTGGCTCAACACATATGCACCCAAATTTTAAAACATCCCTACAAGTAAAGCTAGAGATTTCCAAACAAGTTAAGAAGACCAAGATGGAATTGGAGAACTCCTAATCGCACGGCAGAAAGAGGATAGACATGGCAGAATCTTGATTTAAGTGAGCACAATCGTTTATGGTTCCTGCACTCGAGAATGCTTTTTCGTTGGAGAGAGAGAGAGAGAGAGAGAGAGAGAGAGAGAGAGAGAGAGAGATGAAATGAAATGAAATGTTATATTAAACGTCTTCAAAAGGCCAAAATGACCTATGAGACCAAACTGATACAATCCTTGTGGATCTAATCCAATGTCTGGGTACAAAAATAAAATGAAATAAAGTGAAAGACTAAACTAAAAGACTAAAATAATCATTGTCATCATCAATGCCCGAGGATGCCCCACATCGGGCGTTGTCCAAGATATTATTGCATCGGTCGCTGAAGAGCTTCGTCAATGTCCACCTCTAATCGTACTAGGCATCTCCCATATCATGCTAGAATAGTCCTGGTCCTCTGATGGAGCCTCCATCGATGTCGTGGTCGCCCTCGTAGACGTGGGCATCTAGCTCTCCCAAGCTCAGGGGCTCTGTCCACTAATATACCTCTAGTATAAGTGGGCTCTGAAGTCTGCTGTAAAGCATGCCCATCTAGTTGTTGAGTCCCTGCTCTAAAGGAGTCAGAGATCTCCCCCTGTGAATGTCTCCCACTGCCTGGTCTCCTCAAGAGAGAGAGACTATATATTCCTTCATAAGTTCAGAATAGTCTGAACTCACGAATTATATGAGGGAATAAAGCACTCGTAAAACTATAAAAGCAAGGGACACAAGAAAAGAAAGAAAGAAGAAAAGAAAAAAACTAAATCACTTTATTTGTTGCGAAATAAAACATTATTAACTTAAAAATGTTTTTAGAGGTCATTCATGCTTTGCGTACTCTACAAAACCAAAGAGCTGAGTTTCTATCACCCTCCGGAGGTGATGGCCATACTCAGCCATGATAAAGGCTAGCATTTGTCAAGCTAGAGTAAAAATACTAGAAGCGCTAGAGATCAAAACACTAGCAAAGGAGAAGCTATCTATGCAAATGAACCGCCGATGAGATAGGAGCAGAAACCCAAAAAGCTCCGAACTTCATGAACATTCTTCCAATCGGGCCCATCACAAATGGTCTCAACTTTGGCAGGGTCCGTCTTTACACCTTCCGCTAAGACTATGTGTCCCACAAAGTGTATCTCTCGCAAAAAAAAACTTGCTTTGTCACAAGTTGGTGACGTGGCAATGCCCAACCGGAAGGAATTGGTAGGGAAGACAAGAAATCGAACCCTCAGAAGAATTGAAGAAGTTTTGAACCCAAAGATGTGGCCTAAAGGGGGTTAGGAATTAAAAACCTAACCCCTATTGACTTGAAGAGCTTATGGAGCACCGATCGAGGGGCCTAACCCTAAAAATTCAAAAGCTTGAACTCTGGGTTGAACTTCTAAAAATTGCGCTCACATGATGGCATGGCAAGCTGCACAGATTCCCGTGTTTTGCGCTTGCAGATTTGGGGGTTTTCGCTTGGAGCTTTTGAGAGTAGATGCTTTTGGGTGATGGTGCTTTTGAACTGAAGCTTTTGAGGTTTTGCTTTTGGGCATCCCTTGTAAGTTTATGAGTGCGCAGAGGGCCACTTCTCGGAGGGCATCTAGACGTAGGAGTTGTATTCTTTGTGACGCAATAATAAAAAAATAGCAAAAGGTGCACCAGTCTTTGGGGCCAGTGCGTCTTGGCTCTAAACTCCACCGTGCCGTGTCAACTCTCCTCTTTTCTCTCTCTCTCTCTCTCGTCAAGTTCAGTGATTTTGCAATTTTTGTTCATGTGTTGCTATTGATTTCTCGCTTGGAGTGTCCAAGCCTGTAACAGAATATAGAAGAAGTAGGATTAATTACATAGCAATGGGTTTAACCTTTTGAAGGCCAAATGGTATTGTATATTGCATAAACGGAATGTTCAACAATGCTACCTCATAACCACCTGACCATAGCCTCAAGGATGACTCTCCAATATATGGATCTACTCAAGAGAACCACTGTTGCTAAATTAGCTTTATCTTACAGAAAAATAATTCAAAATGAATTATTGGATTTATAAGTGAGGTTTTCTCGCTTGGAATTATTGGAATTTTAAGTGAGAGGATTTTTCTCACTAGAGACATCCGAGTACAGAGTATCCCTAGTGCGTCATTCAAAGTAATGACGGGAGCACTGAGAACGGGAATATTTGTAAGGCCACTAGGAACGAGTACTTCTGATGCGTCACATCAGATGGGTGACAAGGAGCATTGGAAAGAAGTATCCGACCATCCGAGAACGGATATCTCTGATGTGTCATAGGATGGGTGACATAGAGCATCATGAAGGAGATTGTACAGTAAGTTCGGTAGGAAAGGACTAGGTGATGGGTATTCCTGATGCGTCACAAGGTGGGTGACAGGTGCATCGGAAAGGGGATATCCATAGTCAAGAGGAAATTCCGAACTGTGTTGGAATTGTGCACAAGGAAAAGCAAGCACTTGAATGAAGATGGGTTCAGAGGAAACTTTGAGGAAAAACAGATGCTTTCTGAGAAAGCAGGATTGCTTGTCGGGAAAGCAGATGCTTTCCCGCGAGGAAGTCTATGTCTGCATTGCAACTGTGCGTGTAATTGCATCCAGGGACGCCTGGGAAGTGCTGTGAAAGCATTGTTTTTAACTTATAAGGTTTTATTGAGTTTTTGGGCAGATTCAGACTATTTTAAAATACGTCGACCGCCCACTAATAAGTGGGCGGTCGACTTATTAGTGGGCAGCCATCTGATAAATAAGGCAACAGATCAGCCAACGTTTTCTCTCTCTCTTTTTCTGGCAATACAGCGAAAAAGAAAAAATTGCAAAAAGAAATTTTGAAAAAAAAAAAAAAAAAACGGCCGCGATCTCTACGCGAGCAGCTATTCATGCCCGTGGCTAGGAGCTATAAAAGCATCACAGGCCCTCACTCGGGGGGGGGGGGATCAATTTTCACGAGGAGGAGATGCTGCTGCAGATTTCAGTCGTAAAGAAGACGTTGCCGGTGATGCCCATGGCTGCCCCAAGTGTACCAGATGTCACCAAGACCGAGTGCGCGAGTTCCCTCGCGAAGAAGTGCCTACGGAGCGTGTTTCCATCGCGACAAGCTGCTGTTTTTCTCTGTTTTCAGCCCATAAACGTCGTAGACGGGGCTGACTTTACGAGAAGGAACCTGAGAACACACCTCTTGTGTGTAGGATTGGAAGAGAGGATTTTCTATGTAGAGATCTCTTCCGCGGAATTGTTTTTCGAGAACCGAGTTGCGTTTCGAGCGTCGAGACTTTGAAGGTAACGATTTTCATGTTATGATCATTGAGTATTTGATTGCAGGTGTACTTTCTCTTCGTGAGGGAGTAGGAGCAAACGAAGGCATGAGCCTCTGCAGGAGAAAAGCGCTCTGAGGAACAAGAGCCAGATCAGCCCAAGGGTTCGTACCCGAGTTTGGGAAGTAGATCCACGGATCGGAGAGAGGTAGTCTCTCAAGTTTGTGATCCGAAAGTTGGGATTCCCAAAATAAGGACTTCGTGTCCGGGAAAGCAGAGTTGTTCTGCGAGAAAAGGACTCTGGAAACAGAGTTGGAAAAGAGAGTTGCAGGGATGTCATGCCCTGATTCTCGAAGGTGAGATCCACAGGCGAGAACCTTGGTTCTCAAGGATTTGGAATAAGGAACGGAAGTTCCTTGGAATAGGGTTTTGCCCTAGAGATTGGAAGCCGAGGCTTCCGGGAACCATCAAGTCCTATTCTAGAACGAACGCGGTAATACGTTCGGTTCAAGTGCTTGTATAGACTTCTCCTCAGTAATAAAGATACTATTACGGGGGGCGGGGGAACCAGCCCATCTTCTGGTCCCCAGTACTGTGTCGATCTTCTCACTCTCTATCTCTCTCTCTATCCATTTCTCTCTATATCCTTTGGCTTCAGTAATAAGTGATAAATTCTATTTATCCGAATGTATTTTATATTGTTACTGTTAGGTGCAGCGGAATGGATGTTGTATTTTCTCAAGATTAGTGATCTTTATTGCTCAAGGTTCATTTTAGTTCTTGGGGAAAGAGAGAGCTTTCCGTCTTATGGAGAATGCTATTATCACGGACAAACTGGGTGGATATTGTGCGTGCAAGTGAATGAGACTAAGAGAAGGAGAGAGAAGCGATACGACACCGAGAGTTGTAAAACCCTCCTCCGAAGGCCCCACTCTCGTCGGCGAGAGTGGTCTACTTTGATTGCACAAAGGTGTACAATGCGTATATAATGGACTGATGCAACTTGGACTATGCCGATGACGACGACGGTGGTGATGACGACGACTTGATGGCTGAAATCTAAGATCTTCTAATCGTTGAATTTCGGGACTGTTTCAGTGGCTGAAAATGACTGTTTTGGCTGCGTTTTCTTGGCTGAAAATGGGGGGAACATCTGCAACCGTCTAGGGGCTGATCTGTTACTGCGTCATAGGCTGAAACCTGCGAGAATCCAACTGCTGAATTCTGCGTTTTTGCTACTGCTGAGCTGGCGTTTTTGACAGGGCTGAAAAAACGCTGAATCTACAATGATGCTGGCGTTTTTGTCAAGGGCTGAAAAACGCTGGCTGGGATGTATCTGCTGAGGTTGGAACGTCAGGCAAGAGGACTTGCCAATGGCTTGCTGGGAGGAAACGCCAAAGGGAAGGAGTGGATGGCGAGGGTCTACTGCTGAGGGGGGGTACTGCTGAGAAGTTGCCTGTTGAGCGGGAAGCTCCTGCTGCCTCTTCTGCCAGAAAGTGCTAACTTGGGTTTGCTTATATATTAACTTAGCAAAATTGCCCTACCTACTTTTGTTGGAAAGTCACTTAAAAATAATAAGTGAAAATAACCAATAAATAGGAAAATAGGCTAAATGCACTGGAAAATTCCCCTAACTGATGCTAATGGATTCTGATGGGAATTCCGATGATCATGTTGTGTGCAACTGAAGGATATGCATCTATGCTAAGTGATTGGGCATGCACGGTCTACGAATAGACTCACAAAAGTGCCAGATCACTGCTAATCTAGACTTGACTGAACTGACTGAACCCTGCTGTGGTGTAGCTTGTCCACGGACACATAGGGTTGGGATGTGTCACGTGACATCCCCTCCTTTTCAAAGTGAGGTACTGGTACCGAACTGTATGGCATCGAGGGAGATCGCCAACAGCATCCGGAATCCTGGAAGGGACTCTTCGCCGGCCCACTCTGATGTGTGGGTCATGCGGTACTTGAACTTCATAAAGGTCTTCAACGCTTGCTTCCTTGGGCCACGCCGAAAGCGACACAGTCTCCTTTCTTGCTTCAACTTCGTCTAGAGTCCTGCTTCTTTCGTCTTCAAGAATCTCCATGGCTGAAAATTCCTGAAACCATCTCCAACACAAAACGATGAACATACCCATTCCATGTAAAGTGAAGGAAAAAAATCTTGTCTTCTCTAAAGACTGTGTATGCAAGGTAGATGAACATAGAGACGGAGTGACAACCCGTTCATCAAACACATACAAACAATGAGATCGAATCTTTACTTAGTGATCGAAATCAATCAACGGTGGCAATTCACAATGGAAATGCCCATGCTTGGTGCTCACACTATCATGTGCTCTTTCGGAAACTGTGTCATGCCACGGAAGAAACATGGAATGTGACTTCCTGACATACAAACTTTTCATCTTTTCATGAACAATCCGCATACATTCGTGCTCATCCATGAGAGAAACGTACTCAACATACAATATGTCATGCCTAGTAAAAGGGATCACATAACGATGCTGACTAAAATACAGGAAACCGTCACGAATGAAACACTCGAACAATGTATCAATCATGCGAACACATAATACTTCCTGTGATGGTTCTTTGGACCAAGGCTCGAGAGCCAAGATCGCTTCTTCGGAATCTATCGAATCTTCTTGTGGGGGATCTGTGGACCTCAACTCGAAAGCCAAGATCGATTCTTGGTGATTGATCGAATCTACAATGAGGTTAGCTTCGCTAGAAAAAGCATCAACTAACACATCATCCGTGTGAACAATCACATCTTCATCATGCAACTCATCATGCTTGTGAGAAATCACATCTTGATCATGCAAATCATCATGCTCGTGAGAAATCACATCTTGATCATGCTCATCATTAACATCCAAATCATCATGCAAATCATTGTCATTCAAATCATCATGCTTATCATCATCATGTAAATCCTGTGTGTCATGCTTTGGAGAAGAAGAGACTGAGAGAGTCTCCTTTCCCCAAATCTCTTGCATCTGTGCCTGAACTTGAGAATAGGTCGCCAGAACTCTTTGTTTTGTCGATCGCTCTATTCTTGTATTGCTTTTCTTTCTGCTTTGTCTTCTGCGTGCCTGCGATCTATTTTTGCTTTTCTTTCTGCGTGTCTGAGTTCCATTTCTGCTTTTCTTTCTTTGCATTCATGATCAAATTCTGCCATTCTTTCTGCATTTCTTGCTTCGCGTTCTAACTTCCTTTCCAGAAACAACTGCTTCAACTCCTCCATAGGAGTTGGTACAATCTTTGTCGTAGATGGGGAAGGGTCGGAAAAACCTCCTGGTGGGGAAAATTCTTCTTCGCCTCTCTCATGCTCATCACCTCCAAGCGAAGTATCCATTCTGCTTCGAGTGATGACCATTCTGAAGTCGTGGGTTCTTGTGGGTTCTTGGGTTCTGAAGTTCACGAGGAACTTGGGTTCTTGGGGGTCCTTGATTCGTGAGAATCTTGGGGTCTTGAGGATCTTGCGGTTCTTGATGGTTTCTTTCACTTGCAAATCGCGTTGGAGAAGGATCTTCTCTTCACCCGAGTTCTACTCTTTTCTGTGAGCGCACCCCTTGGCGGCCTTGCGCTCACACCAAGGTTGCTTTTTTCCCACCTCACGTCGATTGGCCGGCCGCTAAGTGCACGGTCCGCTCTCGATGAGTGAAAAGAGACACAAGGGGAGGCTGGACAAGCCCTTCTTTCTTGGGATTCCTGTCACTCTTCAACAAAACACAATTAGGAATCGACACGCCCGAGCCAACTTGGGTTCGTGCGACCGCAACAAGCAAAAAAAATTCTTGTGGTTCTTGTGGTTCTTCCCTTGAGTAATGCAGAACAATTCCAAAGCTCTGACACCAATGTTAGGTGCAGCGGAATGAATGTTGTATTTTCTCAAGATTAGTGATCTTTATTGCTCAAGGTTCATTTTAGTTCTTAGGGAAAGAGAGAGCTTTCTGTCTTATGGAGAATGCTATTATCACGGACAAAGTGGGTGGATATTGTGCGTGCAAGTGAATGAGACTAAGAGAAGGAGAGAGAAGAGATACGACACCGAGAGTTGTAAAACCCTCCTCCGAAGGCCCCACTCTCGTCGGCGAGAGTGGTCTACTTTGATTGCACAAAGGTGTACAATGCGTATGCAATGGACTGATGCAACTTGGACTATGCCGATGACGACGACGGTGGTGACGACGACGACTTGATGGCTGAAATCTAAGATCTTCTAATCGCTGAATTTCAGGACTGTTTCGGTGGCTGAAAATGACTGTTTTGGCTGCGTTTTCTTGGCTGAAAATGGGGGGAACATCTGCAACTGTCTAGGGGCTGATCTGTTACTACGTCATAGGCTGAAAACTGCAAGAATCCAACTGCTGAATTCTGCGTTTTTGCTACTGCTGAGCTGGCGTTTTTGACAGGGCTGAAAAAACGATGAATTTGCAATGATGCTCGCGTTTTTGGCAAGGGCTGAAAAACGCTGGCTGGGATGTATCCGCTGAGGTTGGAACGTCAGGCAAGAGGACTTGTCGGCGATGGCTTGCTGGGAGGAAACGCCAAAGGGAAGGAGTGGATGGTGAGGGTCTACTGCTGAGGGGGGGTACTGCTGAGAAGTTGCCTGTTGAGCGAGAAGCTCGTGCTGCCTCTTCTGCCAGAAAGTGCTAACTTGGGTTTGCTTATATATTAACTTAGCAAAATTGCCCTACCTACTTTTGTTGGAAAGTCACTTAAAAATAATAAGTGAAAATAACCAATAAATAGGAAAATAGGCTAAATGCACTGGAAAATTCCCCTAACTGATGCTAATGGATTCTGATGGGAATTCCAATGATCATGCTGTGTGCAACCGGAGGATATGCATCTATGCTAAGTGATTGGGCATGCACGGTCTACGAATAGACTCACAAAAGTGCCAAATCACTGCTAATCTAGACTTGACTGAACTGACTGAACCCTGTTGTGGTGTAGCTTGTCCACGCACACATAGGGTTGGGATGTGTCACGTGACAGTTATGCGCTCCCGTTTGTGACAACCACTACCGCATAGCACTCCATGAATGATAACGGAAGTACCTACCGGCGGATGGAAGAACCATCTACTCAGGAGAACCACTTGCCGCATAGCACTCCAGGAATGATGAAGGAAGTACCTACCGGCAAATGGAAGAGTATCTACACTCACTCTCCGCAACCATCAAACCATGGAAGTTTCCGTACGGTGTACGTATGACCATATCATACGAATGCATTGTACATATTGTCGTATGATAGAAGTATTACCGGGCATTTCACCCATTTTTGGGTAGTTTGTTCGTGTTTGACAGGTGAAAATGTGAGCTACCCTTCAAAAAATACACTATAACGCCTGAAAAATCATGAAGTCTCGGAAATTTGAAAGGCAAGGATGGCCGTCAAAAATCAACCTTGGGACAATACAGTACACCATATGATAAAATGCACCGTCCTATCTAAACCGTACAATATAAATTGTAATACATTGTATTTTCCCATACGAAACAGCTTCGTACTTTACCGTACAGCCGTATGATGACAACCCTGCATCCAACCCAAGGAAATAGGCTGCAACAAGACTTTGAGGTTACAGTAATCAGATCAAGTTCTAATATGGCTATGGCTTAAATAGCCTCTAGTGATCGTACCTCCAAGGGGAGAAATTTTTAAGAGTTTGCCGCCTCTCTGGCCAATCCTAGCAGAGTTACAAGTGTCGGAGTATCTCCCACCGGCTGATCGTAGGGGGTAGGGGCTGTTTTGTGGCTATGCCCAGCCAATGTGAGGTATTTTTCTCCTATTCGGCCTGTTTTCGCCATTGTTTTGTTCACCCTATACTCCTGACAATGCCATGCTATGTGCCTCTTGATGGCCACAAGTCTAGGGTATTTTCTCTCAATACCCTGGGCGGCTAGTCTTTTATCTACAGGCCGGTCCATATTTCTTCCCGACTTTTGCCCATTTTTCTGGGTCGGGTTTTTCTGGAGGTTAGCCAACCTGGTTTTGTCACTATACAGGGAGGGGGTTGTCCACCTCTTGTATGATGAGTTTCATATCACATAGTCCCGCCAGCATGTTGGGGTCACTCTTTCTCTCCCCATCACAATCTCTCATGTGCCACCCATTTTTTCTCTAGCGCTTTTCTTTCTCTAGTGTTTTTTCTCTCCTCTAGAGTTTTACTAGATCTGCCTTCTGCCTTTGTGCTTTTGCAAGTTGCCTTCTAATATGCCTTGTCCAGCCTTGGGTAATCCCTTCTCCTAGAAGTGTCTACGCAGGAAGAGCCAACTTATAAGCAACATGGACTATTTTCTTTGTAAACAAGAATGGACCACCAAATCTTGCTAAAAGCTTATAATGCTTTCTAGTTCGCGAAGTCTTGGAATCTTTGGGTATCTTTATTGTTACAAACTTGGACACCCCAAGTCCAAAATCTGGCACAACACACGAGAGAATCACTTAAAATACTTCACAACTTTATCACACTTTAAAATTAGAGTCGACACGGCCCGGCGTATTCCGTGGCTAGAGGTATTGGCCCCAAAACCTGGCGCCCCTTTCAGTATTTCTTTTTATACTAATACTTGAGCAAAGTACAACACCCACAAGACCTCTGCTCTCAGACTCTGCATCCAAATGCTCTGCAGAGTGAGGCCCCAAGGGTCTTATTTATTCTTACAAGGGATGCCCCAAAAGCAGAGCCCCAAAATCATTCAGTTCAAAAGCAATTAATCCCAAGAAGCATCTGCTTTCAAAAGCCAACGCAAAAAGCAGCCAACGTAATTTCCGAAAATCCGTACTGCTATCCACGTGGCATGTCAACGCAAAATACGACGGTCTGTACAACTGCCACGCCAGCATACTAGCGCGATTCACAAAAGGCCGTACAATTGTCCACGTCACCTGCTAGTTCATCCGTCCTCGGCATATACTGCCATGTCATCATGCCCCCCTCTTAAAAGAATTGTAATCGTCCTCGATTACCCTTGCAAAATCAGACATAAGCCATAAACCAGTTCTGTAGACACCGACTGTAAGTACCGACGCACTAGACGACACAAATCAAGTACTTGTACAAAGACGACAATCACATCACATTCAGATCATATCACATAAAATCCATTCTGATCTAAGACCATGATTCTTGGCAACGTATTTAGCAATCACATCTAGATCCACACCGGACCTCACTGATGTCGGATTAACTAATCCTTGTTGTGATCATGTCCATAGATTTCTCAAGACCGAAATGCTGCAGTCATTTCATCAATCATTCCATCTTTCAATCCTGCACTCAAACACAATCACATGTGTGAATAATCATTTCCGGGAATTCCAATTCATCAATCAGACATTGAGTTCATACTAAACAAGAGTGTTTCAATCATTCAGTTCTAGTCATCTTTTTGTTGTGTGGCCATCTCATCCCTTGCGAACTCTTGATGCGCTCACCACAGTTTCATTCAATCATTCAATGATCATCCTCATTCAAGATTCATGATCGTCATCGAGTTCATTCTGGAGCCGTCATTACTCCGAATTCGTCATCATCTCATTCTCGATTTCACCTCTTATCTGTTCAGAGATAGCAAGTTCTTCCAAAAACATCAATTTCATGCATAAATCAGAAACATC
Source organism: Adiantum capillus-veneris (assembly GCF_014529385.1). Lineage (NCBI taxonomy): Eukaryota > Viridiplantae > Streptophyta > Polypodiopsida > Polypodiales > Pteridaceae > Adiantum > Adiantum capillus-veneris. The sequence goes on along the minus strand of NC_140940.1, from coordinate 156,565,025 downwards.
TTCCAAAATTCCTATTTCAAAGTTCTTCATTCACACTTAGTTCAATCTCATCCCGCAGGAACTCTTGATACGCTAACCACAGTATCCAGTCATCTCGTTCCTATGGGAATCTTGATGTACTAGAATCATTCATCATCATTCATTCAAATTTCAAACAAAATTCATCATTTTTATCTTGAATCGACAGACTTTTTCCCTGAGCTGCCGTCGCCCTCGATTGCTTTCAGATGCAAATGCCTTGCCATGTCATCCTCAATTTCACCTGCAAAACAAGCAAAACTTCAAGCAAATGGTTCACCTCGTTGCAAAAGAGTCAATGTCCAGCTCCATAATTCCAAATGCTTTCATATGCATGTTCCTTGCTCCTAGTAGTTATCTGCACACAGATAACAAGAGCTTCCAAAAACATTAAGTCCACACATGCTGAAATTTTCTGTAAAACCCATAATTTTCCAGAGTTGTTGGATATAAGATCCGTTTGTGTCAATGCGTAGAGCTTGTCGAAAGGATCAAATTTACCTTCTGTCGCATATCCAAATTCTCAGCCATCAAAGAGATTTTTAGAGGTCTTCCGGTAAAATTTTCCGTCAAGAATTTGTCCAAATCTTCATTCTTTTCTTCAACTCCCGTGCCGGATTTCAACTTTTCTTTGCCTGCCTATCAAGAGGTGTTATCTCTGTCAGATTCTCCGCGAAAACCCATGTGTAATCTAGGGTTCTTTATGGCTAATTCCCTGTAAGACAGAGCGATGAAGACGGGAGCGCGCCCGATGCGCGTTGAAGGGTGGGAGTGGTTAATAAGTCCGAGGTCAGGACACGAAGATTCCACAATAACAATTTCCAAAGTGCCCAAGTGTTCTGTCTGCTCTTTGGTAGGACCGGTATGCTTTGAGAAAAGCACACACTTGAAGCTCTGATACCACTATTACAGACTTGGACACCCCAAGTCAGAAATCTAGCATGACACACAAGAGAATCACTTAAAATACTTCACAGCTTTATCACACTTTAAAATTAGAGTCGACACGGCTTGGCGTAGTTCCGTGCCTAGAGGTATTGGCCCCAAATTTGGCGCCCCTTTCAGTATTTCTTTTTATATTAATGCTTGAGCAAAGTACGACACCCGTGGGACCTCTGCTCTCAGACTCTACGTCCAGATGCTCTGCAAAGTGAGGCCCCAAGGGTCTTATTTATTCTTACAAGGGATGCCCCAAAAGCAGAGATGTTCAAATGCAATTAATCCCAAAAAGCATCTACTTTCAAACGCCAGCGCGAAAAGAAGCTAACGTAATTTTCGGAAATCTGTACTGCTGTCCACGTGGCATGTCAGCAAAAAATGCGGCGGTTTGTACAGCTGCCAAGTCAGTATGCCAGCACGATTCACGGAAGGCCGTACAACTGTCCACGTCACCTGCTAGTCCGTCCGTCCAGGTAGTACTACCATGTCATCATTTTGTGACATTTAGATAGACCCATTGTCCCAAATCTAGAGTCCTTGGAGACCTCTTTTGATTAGCATAAGTAGTAACTCGGTCATGAGCTGTCCTTACACTATCCTTAGCAAATTTGAGCATTTTTTGCATATCATACAAGAAATCACAAGCTTGGCGATCTTGGACTTTCTCTAAGCCAATAGCAATAGGGAATTTAGGCTCAAATATTTAAATCAACATGAATGGGCTAAATCAAGTAGCCTGATGCTTGCTACTATTATAGACAAACTCTAATTTCGAAATGTAACTTTTCCAATCAGATTGCTGAAGAGAGATATATGCTCTCACCATATCGCACCTTTCTGTTTTTCGATCCGACACGGGATGATCAAAGGATAGCATATTGAACTCCATATAAAGATGAGAAAATTTATATAGCCAAAATCGTCCATTGAAATAGTGTCTCGATCACAAACAATATCCTCTGGCAAACCATACATCTTATAAAGGATCGACAAATTAAACTGCAAACTCATAGCCTTCTATTGTCAATGTTGCTAGCATATATTTTTCCATTTAGGGAGTCTTATCAACCACCACCCAAATGACATCATTGCCACAACTAGTATTTGATAAACCAGCTATAAAATCCATAGAAATACTCTGCCACTTGGCATCGGGGATTTCTAATGAATGTAGCATGCCAACTTTCTTGAGGTGCTCTTGTCTTATCAACATGGCACTAAGTGCACTTCTTCTCATAGCCCTCTTGTAAGAGCACATCCTTGGCCAATAGAAATATCTTTTGACCAATGAAAAAGTTCTTTGGATGCTTGGGTGCCCAATGCTAGGAACATCATGTTATTCAAACAAAATCCTTTGTCAAACCTCATCGATTTTTAGCACGCTAAATTTTCTATTTCTAAACAATAGTCCACTTTTATTCCATATCTTGTCAAAATAGCAGTGAGAACGAGAGAGAGAGAGAGAGAGAGAGAGAGAGAGAGAGAGAGAGATTTCAGCCATGGATGAAGCATTAACCTCAAGACTCCGCCTAAGTGCATCAACAACTCGATTGCTCAAATCCATTCTTGTAGCGGATCTCAAATCAAACTCTTGCATAAGTTCATCCCAACTAGCCTTCCAGCCTCTGAGGTCGCCTTGAGACAACGGAAAGAATGAGAGTCCACAGAACAAAGGTGGAGCCATGCAAATAATGCTACCACTTTTTTAAAGTGTGGACCACAGCATAAAGCTCTTTCGCATACTTTGAATAATGCATTTCAATGTTAGAAAGCTTCTTGCTTTCAAACTCAACAGAATGTTTATCCTGATAAAGCGTTGCACCAGTCGCATAATCACTAGCATCCATCTCAACAACAAATGGCTTGCTAGGATCCACAATATGCAACAATTGATATCCCTATGGGCACCAATTGTGTTGTTTTTCTTGCTAATGTCTTTTTACTTATGAGTTTGATTTTATGGAGCGTCTTGTCCTTGCTAACACTTGCCCAATATTTTTGCACAAGTTATGCAATGTAAGATGCTTTGTAGATGATCTCTTTGTTCCTGACGTTCCTTCTTTTCAAGATTTTATGTACTTGACGTTCCTAATGTTCCTTCTTTTCAAGATTTTATGTACTTGAATTCGAGTTCTGTAGGTGGAAGAATTTATCTAAGGAGTTTAGTAAACTTAATTGTACCACAAATAGTGATTGTTGTGCCTTTTTAGACCTTAAGAGTTTTCAGACTCCCTTGGGATTAGAAGTAGACATCTATGAGAAGCGCCTTGAACTAGAATATGCCAATCTAAATATCAGTAAGATGCACACATGACATCTGTCACGTGACACATCCAACCCTATGTGTCCGTGGACAAGCTACAGCATGACCAGGGTTCAGTTCAATCAAGTCAGTCTAGAATAGGAAGTGATCTGGCACTTTGGTGAGTCTGTTCGCAAACCATGCATGTCCAGAAACTTAGATTAGATGCATATCCTCTGGTTGCACACAGCATGATCATCAGAATTCCATCAGAACCCATCAGGAGCATTTTTACAATGCATAGACCTATTTTCCCTATTTTTGACATTTTTCACTTATTATTTTTAAGTGACTTTTGTTGGAAACTAGATAGGGCAAATTTACTAAGTTTGTATATATAGAAACCTAGCGATAGCACTTTCTGGCAGAAGAGGCAGCAGGAACAGTTTGTTCAACAGGCAACTTCTCAGCAAGACTCCCCCCCGCGACAACTTTAGCATTTTCACTCACCAGAAGGCCTAGCGTTTTTGCATCAGATCAGCCAGCGTTTTTGCACTTGCAGATTCTCGGCGACAGTAGATAGTAGATCAGCCCTAGCGTTACCAGATTCCCCACAGAAGACAGCAGATTCCCAGCGTTAGCAAATTTCCACCGCAGAAACCAAACCAGCCCTAGAGTTTTTGATTTGCAGATCAACCTCGGCATTTTGCAATTCTATCGCGACAGAATCAGCCCTAGACTCAGCGTTTTCAGTTTTCAAAAGTCAGACATAGCAGTAGGACCCCCGAACCTCGCAGGTCTCACCTTCCCGCGGCAGATCCTCGCCGCACGGTCAGATCCCGCGAAGTTTGCAGATTCAGCCCAGAAAACACAGATTTCAGCATCTGCGTCTTCAAAGCGTCGACATCGTACCGTCGTCATCGACATCGTCACCGACAGAGAGTCAGAATTCAGCAGATAAAGATTTGCAGATTTCAGCCCTTAGCATTTTCAGATTTCAGCCCGTCTCATCGTCGTCGTCGACATCGTCGGCAAGTCCAAGCATTGTAGAGATTTGTGCAATCATAAGTAGACCGCTCTGGCCATAGAGAGTGGGGCCTTAGGAGGAGGGTTTGACAACAGTCTGGTGTCGTATTCTTCTCTCTCTATCTCTCAGTCTCATGCACCTTCATTCACAGTGTTCATCCACTTTGTTTGTGTCCATTGCACTCTCACTAAAGGAACGGAAGGCTCTCCCTTCTGTAAGTGAAAGGAACCTTGAGCACAATTCGGAGCACTCATCTTGAGCAAAGTTCAACATTCACTTCCGCTGCACCTTACAACATCTCTCCCTTTTCAAGGTGTCACAAACTGGTAATGTGTCAAAGCCCTGAAGAATGGAGCCAACTTACAGATGTCGGCCGAGGGGCCTAAACCCTAAGAAGAACAAGTATCAGAAGAAGAAGTCCTACCAACTTATGGGGACCCCGTCAGATGGGGCCCCAAGTGACATAAAGGATTAAAATAAAGCAGGACCCACACACACAAATCCGGAAATTGCGTTGACATGATGACGTGGCAGAACTGTACGGATTTCCGCGTTTCACGCTGACAGTGCTGACGTGGTAGATTTCCGCAAAACGCACTGACAGTGCTGACATGGCAGTTGTACGGAATTCCATGATTTATGCTCGCAGCTTTTTGGCATTGCTTTTGGACCAGAAGCTTTTGAGTTTGAAGGCTTTTCATGTAAACTGCTTTTCATAGGCCAAGGGCCTTTAAATATGTGCTAAGGGCTCATTCTTTGGCATGCTTCCTGGAGAAGGTGCAGAGTCTGGAGTACCGGCTTGTACAGTGTTGATGCAATATAAAGAAATACCGAAAGGGGTGCCAAGGTTTGGGACCAATACTCTCAGGGGTGGAATTCTGCCACTCCGTGTCGCATGTCGTCTCTCTCTCTCAGTTCAGTTGTTATTGAAGTGCTAAAAATCTGTTCAGTCTGTTCTTTTCTATTGGCACGTGGTGCCCGTCTCATGATAGTGGTATCAAAGCATCAGGTGTGTGCTTTTCTGAAAGCATACCGGTCCTACAAAAGAGCAGACAAAGTTATTGGAATTTTACTTGAAGTATGTTCGAGTCCCGACCCTAGACAGAAGAGCACACAGAGCTATTGGAATTTTACTTGAAGTATGTTCGGGTCCCGACCTCGGACACGACCTCGGACAAAAGAGCAGACAGAGCTATTGGAATTTTACTTGAAGTTTGTTCGGGTCCCAACCCCGGACTTATTAGCCACTCCCAGCCTTACTTCATCACGCATCGGGCGCGCTCCCGTCTTCATTGCTCTGTCTTATAGGACATAAGCCATAAAGAACCCAAGACATGGATTCAACAGAATATTTGCAGTTTCTGCTCAATGAACTCCACGACATTCTTTCGCGGCATCCTCAACAGAATCTTCCAATGCTACAAATTTTTCAACAATTTTTGAACTACATGTTACCCCCTTTGATGCCCCAGGTGGTACCTCCTCCTTCGGCATCAGAAAGTACGAGAGCTTCCAACTGGCAACCCTCTCAGCCGTCTTTTCCAATCGGGGGAGTTTTCACGGATATGGTGCAGCCATCTGACCCTCATCCAGTGCAACCACCTTCGCCACCGCCATTGCCCCCACCTCCACCACCACCGCCACCAGGCTACAATGGTTGGAGCCCATATGGATACCCTTATTATCCATACCCGGGATATGCGCTAACCAACCCAAAGATTTCAGAGATGATGGCCAAATTTTTCACTTTTTTCTGGGGTGAAAGATCGCAAGAAAGCATTGCAGTTTCTACAACAATTGGACAACATCTATGCTTTGGGGAACTATAGAAAAGAATCCAAGATTTCTCGAGCAGCGGGATTTCTTAAAGATAATGCTATGCAATGATGGGAGTTCAATCGCGACACAACCGCATGCTCCAAGGACCTGGCAAGCTTCCAAGAGAGTTTTTGCACGTAGTTACATGACTTCTATGTTTGAAGTACGGATTTTGGCAAAGTGGGGCAACTTGAAAATGCTTGCCACCGAAACCATGGACGAATATCACCAAAGGTTTCTCGACATGTACCTTCCGGTGTTCTTCTTTAGATCTGTTTCCTTGGAGGCCCAATGCGAGCGACACCATTGGACTACCATCACCATTGCAGGAATATTGTCTATCCAAGCAAGTCTCTACTATGCAAGAACTTATGGACCATGCCGCGGTCGGCCACAAACTGATGAAGGGAAAGCTACAGTTTACCACAGAAGAATCTCAGGCCACTAACCACAACTCTCAGCAACAACGAACAAATTCTCGAGAGTCTCGTGAAAATCAACCGCAAAGGCCTCGTTTGACGCCTCAACAACGAGACACCTTACTACAAGAAGGTTGATGCTTTGGATGCTTTCAAACAGGGCATAATCATTCTAGTTGTCCCAAATGCACTAATAGACCAGAGGAGACGACACCCGCACCCAACGGTCGACAAAACCCCAACGCCACCCTCCTACTAGGAGAGCTACACCCGCTATTGGACTAGTTCCTGATATTTATGGCATACGCCTTGAGAGTACAAATGAATTGTGTCGAGCATATGGCAAAGTCAATGGCTTCAAAGCCCTTATTTTCTTTGACCCCGGAGCTACAGAGAACTTCATCCATCCAGGATTCTTAAAGCAGATGCACTTTGATTATGATGCAGAGGGTGGAGAAATTGAAGCTGAGCTAGCCACGGGTCAAACTCAAAAAGTGGTATCGCTCATTGGTGCTCTTCCAGTGACTATTCAAGATTATCATGGAAAAGCTCATTTCCACATCATGAAGTTGGGCAATTGCGACGTTCGCATGCCTTGGCACGACAAGAATGATGCGACTCTCTAGGTTCGGAACCGAACCATCACCGTGATGCAGAAGGACAAGCCAGTCGTCCTCAAAGTTCGGTTGTCCTACCCATAGTTACCAGGAACGGGAAATCGGAACGGGAACGCGGAACAAAATGCCATTCCCTTACGGGTACTCACGTTTGAAACACAAAACGGGGATTCGGAACGGGAACTTGGAATGGACACGAGGAACGGAGACCTGAAAACGGCCATTCCCTGTTACTATGGTCCGACCAAAACCTCGAATGAACTCTCTACTTGTTTCTCTTTATAGTTAGAAAGTATTGTTTGAAAATTTCTTTGAAATGGATGGTATCTGTTTTGAACTTGTCTTGGTGCCGATTTGAATTGTTTGACTCTGGTTTTAATACTGGTTTCAATGATTGGTGATTTTACTCCCAGGTGGAGTAGTGAGAAATGATGTTTGAGAATGTGTCACGTGACACATCCCAACCGTATGTGTCCGTGGACAAGCTACACCACAGCAGGGTTCAGTCAGTCAAGTCAAGCTTAGATTAGCAGTGATTTGGCACTTTTGTGAGTCTATTCGTAGACCATGCATGCCCAGTCACTTAGCATAGATGCATATCCTCCGGTTGCACACAGCATGATCATCGGAATTCCCATCAGAATCCATTAGCATCAATTAGGGGAATTTTCCAGTGCATTTAGCCTATTTTCCTATTTATTGGGATTTTCACTTATTATTTTTAAGTGACTTTCCAACAAAAGTAGGTAGGGCAATTTTGCTAAGTTAATATATAAGAAAACCCAAGTTAGCACTTTCTGGCAGAAGAGGCAGCAGGAGCTTCCCGCTCAACAGGCAACTTCTCAGCAGTAACCCCCCCCCCCCCCCCCCCGCCCAGCAATAGACTATCTCCATCCTTCCCTCATCCCTGGCGTTTCCATCTCTAGAAGCCATCGCCATCATCATCCAGTGCTTAGCGTTTTTACCCTTTATCTACAGCAGCAAGCAGGCTTCTACTAACGCTAGCTACCCCCTGCAAATCCTCAGCGATTTCAGCCCCAAGGCCCAGCATTTTTGGTTCTCTAACCCAGAACTGCCTGGCGTTTTTGGCAAGAGATAGATTCAGCCAGCGTTTTTGTTTACAGCCCTAATCTGCATCAGACCACAGCGTTTTCAGCCTTACGCACATTAGCAGATCAGCCCCCAAGTTGGTTGCAGAGGCTCCCCCATTTTCAGCCATAAAAACGCAACCAAAACAGTCATTTTCAGCCACCAAAACAGTCCCGAAAAACAGCAAATAGAAGACTACAGATTTCAGCCATCGAGTCGTCGTCGTCATCGGCATAGTCCCATTGCATCAGTCCATTGCATTCGCATTGTACACCATTTGTGCAATCAAAGTAAACCACTCTCGCCGACGAGAGTGGGGCCTTCGGAGGAGGGTTGTACAACCTCTCGGTGTCGTATCTCTTCTCTCTCCTTCTCTCAGTCTCATTCACTTGCACGCACAATATCCACTCACTTTGTTCATGACCACAGCAGTCTACAAGACGGAAAGCTCTCTCTTTCCCTAAAGAACTAAAAGGAACCTTGAGCAATAAAGATCACTAATCTTGAGAAAATACAACATTCATTCCGCTGCACCGTACATTGGTATCAGAGCTTTGGAAGTGTTCTGCATTACTCAAGGAAAGAACCACAAGAACCACAAGAATGTTTTTGCTTGTGATCGCACGAACCCAAGTTTACTTGGGCGTGGCGATTCCTAATCGTGTTTTGTTGAAGAGTGACAGGAATCCCAAGAAAGAAGGGCTTGTCCAGCCTCCCCTTGTGTCTCTTTTCACTCATTGAGAGCGGACCGTGCACTTAGCGGCCGGCCAATCGACGTGAGGTGGGAAAAAGCAACCTTGGTGTGAGCGCAAGGCCACCAAGGGGCGCCCGCAGAAAAGGGTAGAACTCGGGTGAAGAGAAGATCCTTCTCAACGCGATTTGCAAGCGAAAGAAAACCTCAAGAACCTCAAGAACCCCAAGAACCCGAGTCCCTCAAGACTCAAGAACCTCAAGACCCTCAAGAACCCAAGTTCCTCGCGAGCTTAAGACCCCAAGATCATAGTGCATGGTCGTCACCCGAAGCGGCATGGATACTTCGCATTCAGGTGATGAGCATGAGAGAGGCGACGAAGGATTCTCCCCACCACGAGATTTTTCCAACCCTCCCCCTTTGCCATTTACGCCAGACCCTATGGAGGCAATGATGAAGCAGATGATGGCCATGATGGATAGACAGGAAGACAAGCGCCTTGCTTTAGAATGCGAGCGCGACGCAAGAAAAGAAAGAAAAGAACTAAGGAAGGAAGAAGCGGCAGCACGAAACGCAGCATTGGAGGCCGATCGTGCCGCTCATAGATTGGCTTTGGAGATCGAGCGTGAAGCTCGTAGATTGGCTTTGGAGGCCGAGCGTGAAGCTCGACGAGAGCTACGCACTCAAGAATTGATTGCCCACGTCCTAGCCTCGAAGACCGAACCACCCAAAGATCGTGGGAGTTCATCAGGTGGCGCAAGCCACGACGCGGATTCCAACCATCCAGTCACAGAAAAGTTGATTTTTAGTAAGTATGACAGTAAGATGGATGCTACTGTTATTCATTCTTGGTTGCATCAATTTAATGCTTATTTTGCGACAACTAAGAAGACAAGCAATAGCAAAGTTTTGACGGCAGCTATGTACCTTGCCGGTGATGCCATTAATTGGTACCACGCATGGCAAGAGGCACAGCTAGCCGCGCACCTCGAGGCAGCCGACGATTTCACGCCCCTCTCTTTTAGTTGGGCTAATTTCCAAGACAAGCTCAAGGCGCGGTTTATGCCACCTCAGTACCTCGCACGATTGAAAGACGATTGGCGCACTCTCAAGCAAAATGGTATGCCGGTTATGTCTTTCTCTAATCGTGTTTTGCAGCTAGGTACCCAACTTCCCATGTCGGATGATGAGCGCAAAGAGGCTTTTCTCTTTGGATTGGACGAGTATATCAAGTACGATGTCGAGGTATTCGATCCAATCGATCTCAACAAGGCGGTAGCGATTGCTCTCGCACAGGAGATGAAGCACAACAAGGGAAAGCCTAAGGAGAACAAGACTTCCACATGTATCTCGCAGACTTCTCAGAACCCTCAGAACGGTAAGAACGGTAAGAATGATAACTCTTCTAACCAATCTACCAACAGTATCTCATCAAAGAATTCTTCCAATGAATCTAAGGGTAAGGCTAACACAACTGCTAAACCTAAGCTTACTCCAGATGAAAAGATAGCACAAGGAATTGTAGGATGTTACATCACGTCGGAAGAACAAAGCACTTATTCTAAAGAAGGTCGTTGTTTTCATTGTCACATTAAGGGTCACATAGAACGAACATGTCCTAAGCTTGAATCGAATGAATCTAAAGAACCCACAGCACCCACTACATCTGTCAATACAATGAATGATAACACGGGTGTGCCCAAAGTTTCTTAGGACCCTCCCATTGATGATTCTCTCATTAAATGTTATGGTCGTACGTCGGGGCACCGTTTTGTCATATTGTTTGACCAAGGTAGTATGCATGATGTGATCAGTTCCTCTCTTGTTGAGAGAGTCCGCCTCGAAGTTAGTCCGAGATCTCCTATCGAGGTCTCTGGCTTTCATCACGGTATGGACGCTCTCATCACGGAGGAGTGCCTTGATGTGCTGTTTGCAACTCAACAGACTGCCTTCACTAGAAGATTTGTTGTTTCTCCTCTCTCAGGATGTGATATGATTTTAGGCATTAAGTGGTTTCGTGAGACTAATGCTGTCATAAAATTTGCGGCCAACACTATAACTCTCAATGCTGACAGTGATTCTCCTACTGTCTTTCAAGAAGTGGATACTTCTCCTTCTCCATCTCTCATTGCTAATATGCAGGACAAGATTGAAAGGATTCGGGATAAGGAGATTCTCTCAGTCTCTCTTTCTCCACAGCGTGACACAGGATTTGCATGATTGTGTGAAGCATGATGGTGATTTGATTGACCATGATTTGCATGATGATTTGGATGATAAAGACAAGCATGATGATTTGGATGATAAAGACAAGCATGATGAATTGCATGAACAAGATGTGATTGGTCACAAGGATGATGTGTTAGTGGATGCTTTTCCTAGCGAAGCTAACCTCGTTGTAGATTCGATCAATCACGAAGCTCCGATCTTGGCTTTCGAGTCGAGGTCCACAGAACCCCCACACGACGCTTCGATCATTCAGGACGAACCGATCTTGGCTCTTGAGCCTTGGTCCAAAGAACCATCACAGGAAGTATTATGTGTTCGCATGATTGATACGCACGCATTGTTCGAGTGTTTCATTCGTGAAGGTTTCCTGTATTTTAGTCAGCATCGTTATGTGATCCCTTTTCCTAGGCATGACATATTGTATGTTGAGCACGTTTCTCTCATGGATGAGCACGAATGTATGCGGATTTGTCGTGAAAAGTTGAAAAGTTTATGTGTAAGGAAATCGCATTCCATGTCTCTTCCTTGGCATGACACGGTTTCCGAAAGATAACATGATAGTATGAGCACAAAGCATGGGCATTTCCATTGTGATTTGCCACAGTTAATTGATTTCGATTAAACAGGAAAGCTTCAATCGCATTGTTTGCATGTGTTTGATGAACGGGTTGTCACTCCGTCTCTATGTTCGTCTACATTGCGTACACAGTCTTTAAAGAAGACTATATTTTTTTCCTTCACTTTACATGGAATGGGTATGTTCATGGTTTTGTGTTGGAGCTGGTTTCAGGAATTTTCAGCCATGGAGATTCTTGAAGATGAAAGAAGCATATCTCTAGACAAAGTTGACGCAAGAAAGGAGATTCAAACGACTTTGAGTCGCTTTCGGCGCGGCCCAAAGAAGCAAGCGTTGTAGACCTTTATGAAATTCAAGTACCACACATGAGAGTGGGCTGGCGAAGAATCCCTTCCAGGATTCCGGATGCTGTTGGCGATCTCCCTCGACGCCATACAGTTCGGTGCCAGTACCTCACTTTGAAAAGGAGGGGATGTCACGTGACACATCCCAACCCTATGTGTCCGTGGACAAGCTACACCACAGCAGGGTTCAGTCAGTCAAGTCAAGTTTAGATTAGCAGTGATCTGGCACTTTTGTGAGTCTATTTGTAGACCGTGCATGCCCAATCACTTGGCATAGATGCATATCCTCCGGTTGCACACAGCATGATCATCGGAATTCCCATCAAAATCCATTAGCATCAGTTAGGGGAATTTTCCAATGCATTTAGCCTATTTTCCTATTTATTGGGATTTTCACTTATTATTTTTAAGTGACTTTCCAACAAAAGTAGGTAGGGCAATTTTGCTAAGTTAATATATAAACAAACCCAAGTTAGCACTTTCTGGCAGAAGAGGCAGCAGGAGCTTCCCGCTCAACAGGCAACTTCTCAGCAATACCCCCCCCCCCCCCCCCAGCAGTAGACTATCGCCATCCTTCCCTCATCCCTGGCGTTTCCATCTCCAGAAGCCATCGCCATCATCATCCAGTGCTTGGCGTTTTTACCCTTTACCTACAGCAGCAGCAAGCTTCTACTAACGCTAGCTACCCCCTACAAATCCTCAGCGATTTCAGCCCCAAGGCCCAGCGTTTTTGGTTCTCTAACCCAGAACTGCCTCGCGTTTTTGGCAAGAGATAGATTCAGCCAGCGTTTTTGTTTACAGCCCTAATCTGCATCAGACCACAGCGTATTCAGCCTTACGCACAGTAGCAGATCAGCCCCCAAGTTGGTTGCAGATGCTCCCCCATTTTCAGCCATAAAAAACGCAACCAAAACAGTCATTTTCAGCCACCAAAACAGTCCCGAAAAACAGCAAATAGAAGACTACAGATTTCAGCCATCGAGTCGTCGTCGTCATCACCGTCGTCGTCATCAGCATAGTCCCATTGCATCAGTCCATTGCATTCGCATTGTACACCATTTGTGCAATCAAAGTAGACCACTCTCGCCGACGAGAGTGGGGCCTTCAAAGGAGGGTTTTACAACCTCTCGGTGTCGTATCTCTTCTCTCTCCTTCTCTCAGTCTCATTCACTTGCACGCACAATATCCACTCACTTTGTTCGTGACCACAGCACTCTACAAGACAGAAAGCTCTCTCTTTCCCTAAAGAACTAAAAGGAACCTTGAGCAATAAAGATCACTAATCTTGAGAAAATACAACATTCATTCTGCTGCACCTTACAGAATGCTTGTTCATACTCATGGCTCGGACCCTTGTGGTTATTTCCGCAAAACGCACTGACGGTGCTGACGTGGCAGTTGTACGGAATTCTATGATTTATGCTGGCATCTTTTTGGCATTGCTTTCGAACTAGAAGCTTTTGAGTTTGAAGGCTTTTCATGTAAACTGCTTTTCATAGGCCAAGGGCCTTTAAATATGTGCTACGGGCTCATTCTTTGGCATGCTTCCTGGAGAAGGTGCAAAGTCTGGGGTACCGGCTTGTACTGTGTTGATGCAATATAAAGAATACCGAAAGGGGTGCCAAGGTTTGGGACCAATACTCTCAGGGGTGAAATTCCGCCACTCCGTGTCGCGTGTCGTCTCTCTCTCTCAGTTCATTTGTTATTGAAGTGCTAAAAGTCGGTTCACCCTATTCTTTTCTATTGGCATGCGGTGCCCGTCTTGTGACACAAGGTGAGAGGTACCAAGCTGCAAGGCTTCTGTATTGTCCGCCAACAACTCCAGGGAATCTGTGAAGAAAACTTCATCGGCCCACTCTATTGCGTGGGTGCCACGATACTTGAACGTCAAAAAGGACTGCACTGCTTCTTTCTTTGAACCACACCAAATGTAGAAAAACTGCTCCGGCTCCCATGGCTTCGACTTCATCTACGATCTCAAGTTCGTCCTCTTCAAGAATATCCTTTGGGGGATCATCCTCAAATAACGTCAACCAAAAACACGGAAAATGATATGCATCGACCATGAGTTGAAGAACCGCAAATTCATAGACACATCTTTTACCTTTTTAATGATTGAACAAGGACTATAGAGACTATGGGTAAAATGTAGATGAAAAATATCACAAAGTGCCATACTTTCCAAAGAGTGTTTGCCAAAAACACAACCTTTTATACCTAAAACTATCGACTTTGGCAAAGCACAAAAGAAATAGCAATGCTTGATGGACAACTATGCTAATGCTTGTATTGTGACTGTGTCCTGCCAAGGAATGAGCATGAAAAACTTATTGACACAATCTACACGGGTGAAACATTGTGTATTCTTTGAATGCAAACTTTCTACCTTTTCTAAAGTGAAATTCATCCTTCTCTGCTCACGCGTGAGTGAATCATGTGCATCGTGCAATATGGCTATCCTATGAGAAAATAACACACAAAGACGGTGACAAAAATAGAAGAGAGCGTCACGAACAAGACACTCAGGATATGCATATTGACTTTTCATGCTATTAAGAGATACTTCCTAAATGAGTATTGTGGACCTCGACTTGAGAGCCAAGATCTGTCCTTCACGTTTGAAGGCATCTGCAATTGGGTTAGCTTTACTAGGAACATTATCATTCAAACCACCAAATTGCTCAAAACTCTCGGACCATCTAGCTTGACAGTTGCTCCTAAATGCACTAGGCAAAGATTGGAGCCACTTGAGGGCTTGATGATCAATATTGAAACTAAAAATCTCTACCATACACCAAATGCTTCTCATGCTATAGAGAATGAATGACTAGAAAAAGGTTCCTTATCATGCATTGAGTGGTTCTTTCCTAAACTATTCATCTCTGTACTAACAGATGTTATAAACATGTGTGTTGTTTATGTGACAATTTGTGTTCAGCAGGTATGTTTTCGTCGCAAGTTTGTAGTTTCTTCTCTTTGTGGATGTCATGTGATTTTAGGCATTAAGTGGTTTCGTGAATATGATCCATTAGTTAATTGGAAAGAGAATATGCTCAGTATCTCTTGTGAGTGTGCCTATTCCATCGCCATTGGCGGTGAGCAGAGCATGCTGTCTTTGCCATTAATCTCTCATCTCATGTTTTGAAAGGGAATAACTGCTAAATGTGCGCTCTTCACAAGAGAATCGCTAATCACATCATGCATATTGTCAAGATCAAAACAAGATCACAATGCACTGACCATTCACATGACCCACTTCATAAGAGACTCATCTAGATGATCATTAGAAACTTAGGCACACTACTTTACACATTTATGAAACTGACAGAAGATGTGGAATTTGGGTTCTTTCTTAGGACAATTTCTTTTCATGTGACCTTCAGTCTAAAACTTAAAACATCGTCCTTTGTTTCCATACTCGGTTCTTTCTTCAAGACTTAACCAACCTCCTACTATTCCATGAGCAGATTTTTCATTAAGTGTCAACTTCGAGGTTTTCTCAGTTTTAGCCTTTCCTTTATTATCTTGTTAGGTGAAGAGTTATGTGCTCTAGGTGTAATGGAAGATCCAAAGGAGAAGTGTTGTGGTTCTTGTTAGAGTTAAGGCATCTCAAGTGAACTGCCCAATGTGATCCCATTATTTAGTTTGGCTTTTAGGTATTTATTTTACTTATTTGTCAAAGTCTTGGTTAGGGCAATTTACTAGGCTTGCTATATAAGCAACCCCTTGCCTCCATTGTATACACATTCAGTTATTGATTGCCAAGGGTGATTGGTTCAGCAATCTCTCTCTCTCTCTCTCTCTCTCTCTCTCTCTCTCTCTCTCTCTCTCTCTCTCTCTCTCTCTCTCTCTCTCTATCCCCTTGGTCTCTACGTTTCCGCATCGTCGACTTGACATGGTATCAGAGCGAGGTCGTACTTGAAGCCCTTGGCATGGAGGAGCAGCACGGAGAAGAGGAGGAGAAGAAGAATTGGAAAGTCTCCCCACTGCTATCGGTGTCTATTCCCTTGTTAGCGGCATCCAATGATCCTATATTCAACGGCGTTATAAAACACTGGTTGGTTGAAGCCCATCCCATTCGCAACCTGCGTTTCAAAACGCTGTGGCGTTTGTAGATTGAACCCCCAGTTGTTGCCTAACGGTCTGCTGCAACCTGCGTTTCAAAACGCTTGCGTTCGTGCCTCCTTGCGCCTTGCCCCTCTATGCTCCTGCAAGCGGTTCCCTCTTTCCCCACTTGCGTTTTGAGATGCTCGGCTAGCTGCCAACTTGGCGAGGCCCCTTTTTTCACTAGCGTCCTCACACGCCCGCAGCCCTGCGCGATTTCCCCCGCCCCCCCCCCCCCTTCGCTTTTTGAGATGCCCTCTCTGGTGACAACGCCCCCCTTTTTGCCACCTCTTGGCCAGCATTTTAAGACGTTGTTTGGCAGAGAAAGGGTGCCCCAAGTTGTGTTGGCCTTGCCTGGGAGGACACAATGCAAGGGCAGTACATCGTGGAGAACGGCTTTCGTAGCCTATTAGGAGGAGACCTTCGGAGCATGGCCTGAGCGACTTGGACGGGCATTGGGAGGAGCTTTAGAATGCAACTTGCGACGAGCAACAAAGGATCTTTGGATGAGACCCTTGACGCAGCTTAAGAGATCGGAGAGTTTTACTCTGGCGATTCGATTTGGAGATCGTGCGGCCAATTATTGGAGTGCAAGAGGGCGAGAGTTCACTTCCAAGTTTTGCAACTTCAACAAGGCCTTTCCTTGCTCGAGCACGCCCCACAACAATGACCAAAAGCAACAAAAAGCTATGGATAACGGATCGTCAACCATCCATTTAGCGGCCTGTGCATCGGCACAGTTCTCAAGGAACCCAGCAATTTGTTTGGCTCTAGTTTATGAAGTCAAAAGCAAATGGAGGAGTTTGCTAGAGGACAGCGGCAAAGGCCAGTTGGACACGGATGGCAATACAAGTACTGAGTTAGCTGCCTCGGTACCCGAGAGGTACGACCACAGTTGTTATTATTGTGATTCGGCGCTTTGTTTGGCTCAAGAGTTTGAAGCCAAAGGCAAAAGCAGGAACTCACAGATAGACAAGGATAAAGGCAAGCCAGACAGAGATTACGGTAATAAAGATTTGGCAGAGGAGATCAACATGGCACACGTGACGGTGACCACAGTGGCCTCGACATCAGATTTCTAGTCAAATGACAGGTGTCATCACTAGCTTCAGCCAGAGAGAGGCTTGTGAGTGGCAAAGAGGGGCAACCACATGCTCCCTATAATCAATTTGGACCCTTGTGTTGGAGTTCAAGTTATTGGTGTTTGGACCCGTAGGTCGGAGTTCAATGCACATGGATCTAGCGGGGAACCAATCAGACATCTAAAACACTATGGATGGGTGCGTCAATGTATTGTTGTTGGTCGGATAATGGATAGGATGCGTTCCAGAGTTCATTATATTGGAGTTTTATTATTTGGACATGATGTGTTCATAGTTCACGAATGGGGATTATTGGACGTAGTATGATCTACAGTTCAAAGTTTCTACAAAGGCAACCGATGCTCAAGATGGCATTACTTTCAGGTACAAAGTTGAGGAGAGCAACAGCAAGGTGTATCCAGTAGTTCAAGGCCTTCTATTGAGGTGTCCAATGTAGCTTCTTCATCGACTTGGTCTCACTATTGATGTACACTATGAGTAGCAGAGAGGGTGTTAAGGTTTAGGCATCTCAAGTGAACTGCCCAATGTGATCCCATTATTTAGTTTGGCTTTTAGCTATTTATTTTACTTATTTGTCAAAGTCTTGGTTAGGGCAATTTACTAGGCTTGCTATATAAGCAACCCCTTGCCTCCATTGTATACACATTCAGTTATTGATTGCCAAGGGTGATTGGTTCAGCAATCTCTCTCTCTCTCTCTCTCTCTCTCTCTCTCTCTCTCTCTCTCTCTCTCTCTCTCTCTCTCTCTCTCTCTCTCTCTCTCTCTCTATCCCCTTGGTCTCTACGTTTCCGCATCGTCGACTTGACATGGTATCAGAGCGAGGTCGTACTTGAAGCCCTTGGCATGGAGGAGCAGCACGGAGAAGAGGAGGAGAAGAAGAATTGGAAAGTCTCCCCACTGCTATCGGTGTCTATTCCCTTGTTAGCGGCATCCAATGATCCTATATTCAACGGCGTTATAAAACACTGGTTGGTTGAAGCCCATCCCATTCGCAACCTGCGTTTCAAAACGCTATGGCGTTTGTAGATTGAACCCCCAGTTGTTGCCTAACGGTCTGCTGCAACCTGCGTTTCAAAACGCTTGCGTTCGTGCCTCCTTGCGCCTTGCCCCTCTATGCTCCTGCAAGCGGTTCCCTCTTTCCCCACTTGCGTTTTGAGATGCTCGGCTAGCTGCCAACTTGGCGAGGCCCCTTTTTTCACTAGCGTCCTCACACGCCCGCAGCCCTGCGCGATTTCCCCCGCCCCCCCCCCCCTTCGCTTTTTGAGATGCCCTCTCTGGTGACAACGCCCCCCTTTTTGCCACCTCTTGGCCAGCATTTTAAGACGTTGTTTGGCAGAGAAAGGGTGCCCCAAGTTGTGTTGGCCTTGCCTGGGAGGACACAATGCAAGGGCAGTACATCGTGGAGAACGGCTTTCGTAGCCTATTAGGAGGAGACCTTCGGAGCATGGCCTGAGCGACTTGGACTGGCATTGGGAGGAGCTTTAGAATGCAACTTGCGACGAGCAACAAAGGATCTTTGGATGAGACCCTTGACGCAGCTTAAGAGATCGGAGAGTTTTACTCTGGCGATTCGATTTGGAGATCGTGCGGCCAATTATTGGAGTGCAAGAGGGCGAGAGTTCACTTCCAAGTTTTGCAACTTCAACAAGGCCTTTCCTTGCTCGAGCACGCCCCACAACAATGACCAAAAGCAACAAAAAGCTATGGATAACGGATCGTCAACCATCCATTTAGCGGCCTGTGCATCGGCACAGTTCTCAAGGAACCCAGCAATTTGTTTGGCTCTAGTTTATGAAGTCAAAAGCAAATGGAGGAGTTTGCTAGAGGACAGCGGCAAAGGCCAGTTGGACACGGATGGCAATACAAGTACTGAGTTAGCTGCCTCGGTACCCGAGAGGTACGACCACAGTTGTTATTATTGTGATTCGGCGCTTTGTTTGGCTCAAGAGTTTGAAGCCAAAGGCAAAAGCAGGAACTCACAGATAGACAAGGATAAAGGCAAGCCAGACAGAGATTACGGTAATAAAGATTTGGCAGAGGAGATCAACATGGCACACGTGACGGTGACCACAGTGGCCTCGACATCAGATTTCTAGTCAAATGACAGGTGTCATCACTAGCTTCAGCCAGAGAGAGGCTTGTGAGTGGCAAAGAGGGGCAACCACATGCTCCCTATAATCAATTTGGACCCTTGTGTTGGAGTTCAAGTTATTGGTGTTTGGACCCGTAGGTCGGAGTTCAATGCACATGGATCTAGCGGGGAACCAATCAGACATCTAAAACACTATGGATGGGTGCGTCAATGTATTGTTGTTGGTCGGATAATGGATAGGATGCGTTCCAGAGTTCATTATATTGGAGTTTTATTATTTGGACATGATGTGTTCATAGTTCACGAATGGGGATTATTGGACGTAGTATGATCTACAGTTCAAAGTTTCTACAAAGGCAACCGATGCTCAAGATGGCATTACTTTCAGGTACAAAGTTGAGGAGAGCAACAGCAAGGTGTATCCAGTAGTTCAAGGCCTTCTATTGAGGTGTCCAATGTAGCTTCTTCATCGACTTGGTCTCACTATTGATGTACACTATGAGTAGCAGAGAGGGTGTTAAGGTTTAGGCATCTCAAGTGAACTGCCCAATGTGATCCCATTATTTAGTTTGGCTTTTAGCTATTTATTTTACTTATTTGTCAAAGTCTTGGTTAGGGCAATTTACTAGGCTTGTTATATAAGCAACCCCTTACCTCCATTGTATACACATTCAGTTATTGATTGCCAAGGTTGATTGGTTCAGCACTCTCTCTCATGCTCACTCCCCTTGGTCTCTACGCATCGTCGACTTTGACATGGTATCAGAGCGAGGTCGTACTTGAAGCCCTTGGTGTGGAGGAGCAGCAAAGAGAAGAGAAGAAGAAGATTTGGAAAGTTTCCCCACTGCTGTCGGTGTCCATTCCCTTGTTGGCGGCATCCAATGATCCTATATTCAGCGGCGTTATAAAACGCTGGCTGGCTGAAGCCCGTCCCATTTGCAACCTGCGATTCAAAATGCTTTGGCGTTTGTAGATTGAACCCCTAGTTGTTGCCTCACGGTCCGCTGCAGCCTGTGTTTCAAAACGCTGACGTGCGTGCCTCCTTGCGCCCTACCCCCCTATGCTCTTGCAGGCGGTTCCCTCTTTCCCCACTTGCGTTTTGAGACACTCGGGCAGCTGCCGACTTGGCAACCTCCCTTTTTCCACTAGCATCCTGACACGCCCTCAACCCTGCGCAACATCGCCTTGTCCCCCCCCCCCCTCCTTGCGCGTTTTGAGACGCCCTCTCTGGCGGCAGCGCCCCCCCTTTTGCCACCTCTTGGCCAACGTTTTAAGACGTTTGGCAGAGAAAGGGTGCCCCAGGTTGTGTTGGCCTTGCCTTGGAGAACACAATGCAAGGGCGGTACATCGTGGAGAACGGCTTTCGTAGCCTATTTGGAGGAGACCTTTGGAGCATGGCCTGAGCAACTTGGACGGGCATTGGGAGGAGCTTTAGAACGCGACTTGTGAGGAGCAACAGAGGATCTTTGGACGAGACCCTTGACGCGGCTTGGGAGATCGGAGAGTTTTACTCTCGCGATTCGACTTGGAGATCGTGCGGCCAATTATTGAAGTGCAAGAAGGCGAGAGTTCACTTCCAAGTTTTGCAACTTCAACAAGGCCTTCCCTTGCTCGAGCACACCCAACAACGACGACCAAAAGCAACAAAAAGCTATGGATAACGCATCGTCAACCATCCATTTAGCGGCCTGTGCATCGGCACAGTTCTCAAGGAACCCGGCAATTTGTTTGGCTCGAGTTTATGAAGTCAAAAGCAAATGGAGGAGTTTGCTAGAGGACAGCGGCAAAGGTCAGTTGGACACGGATGGCAATACAAGTACTGAGTTAGCTGCCTCGGTACCCGAGAGGTACGACCACAGTTGTTATTATTGTGATTCGGCGCTTTGTTTGGCTCAAGAGTTTGAAGCCAAAGGCAAAAGCAGGAACTCACAAATAGACAAGGATAAAGGCAAGCCAGACAGAGATTACGGTAATAAAGATTTGGCAAAGGAGATCGACATGGCACACGTGGCGGTGGCCACAGTGGCCTCGACGTCAGATTTCTAGTCAAATGACAGGTGTCATCACTAGCTTTAGCCAGAGAGAGGCTTGTGAGTGGCAGAGAGGGGCAACCACATGCTCCCTATAATCAATTTGGACCCTTGTGTTGGAGTTCAAGTTATTGGTGTTTGGACCCGTAGGTCGGAGTTCAATGCACATGCATCTGGCAAGGAACCAATCAAACATCTAAAACACTATGGATGGGCGCGCCAATTCATTGTTGTTGGTCGGATCATGGACAGGATGTGTTCCAGAGTTCATTATCTTGGAGTTTTATAATTTGGACGTGATGTGTTCACAGTTCACGAATGGGGATTATTGGACGTAGTATGGTCCACGGTTCAAAGTTTCTACAAAGGCAACCGATGCTAAAGATGGCATTACTTTCAGGTACAAAGTTGAGGAGAGCAACACTGAGGTGTATCCAGTAGTTCAAGGCCTTCTATTGGGGTGTCCATGGTAGCTTCTTCATCGACTTGGTCTCACTATTGATGTCCACTATGAGTTGCAGAGAGGGTGTTAAAGTTTAGGCATCTCAAGTGAACTGCCCAATGTGATCCCATAATTTAGTTTGGCTTTTAGGTTTTTATTTTACTTATTTGTCAAAGTCTTGGTTAAGGCAATTTACAAGGCTTGCTATATAAGAAACCCCTTGCCTCCATTGTATACAAGTCATGTAACTACGTGCAAAAACTGTCTTGAAAGCTTGCCACGTCCTTGGAGCATGCGGTTGTGTCATGATTGAACTCCACCATTGCATAGCATTATCTTTAAGAAATCCCGCTGCTCGAGAAATCTTGGATTCTTCTGTATAGTTCCCTAAAGCATAGATGTTGTAGAATTGCTCTAGGAACTGCAATGCTTTCTTGCGATCTTTCACCCCGTAAAAAGTGAAAAATTTGACTGTCGCGCCACCATCTTTGAAATCTTTGGGTTGGTTTGGCGTATATCCCGGGTATGGATGATAAGGGTATCCATATGGGCTCCAACCATTGTAGCCTGTTGGCGGTGGTGGTGGTGGTGGTGGAGGTGGGCACAATGGATGTGACAAAGGCGGTTGCACTGGATCAGGGTCAGATGGTTGCACCATATTCCTGAAGACTCCCCCCATCGGGACAGATGGCTGAGAAGGTTGCCAGTTGGAAGCTCTCGTACTTTCTGGTGCCGGAGGAGGAAGTACCACATGGGGCATCAGAGGGGGTAACATGTAGTTCAAAAATTGTTGAAAACCTTGCAGCATTGGAAGATTCTGTTGAGGATGCCGCAAAAGAATGTCGTGAAGCTCGTTGACCAGAAACTGTAAATATTCTGCTGAATCCATGAATTCCAAGTATTGGGTTCTTAACTGGCTTATGCCCTGTAAGACACTGCGGTGAAGACGGGAGCGCGCCCGATGCGCAATCAAGTAAGGGTGAGAGTGGCTAATAGGTCCGGGTTGGAGGGCGAAGATACCTCAAAATAAAATTTAAGTCCGGGTTGGAGGGCGAAGATACCTCAAATAAAATTCCATCAATAGCTCTGTCTGCTCTTTTGTAGGATCGGTATGCTTTCAGAAAAGCACACGCCTGATGCTCTGATACCACTGTCACAAGACTTGCACCACGTGCCAATAGAAAAAGAACAAACTGAGCAAACTTTTAACACTTCAATAACAACTGAACTGAAAGAGAGAGACGACACGCAACACGGAGTGGCGGAATTCCACCCCAGAGAGTATTGGCCCCAAACCTTGGTGCCCCTTTCGGTATTTCTTTATATTGCATCAACACAATACAAGCCGGTACTCCAAACTCTGCACCTTCTCAAGGAAGCATGCCAGAGAATGAGCCCTAGCCTCATATTTAAAGGCCCTTGGCTGATAAGCAGTTACAGTAAAAAGCCTTTAAAACTCAAAAGCTTCTGGTTCAAAAGCAAAGCCAAAAAGCTACCAGCGCAATTTACGAAAATCCGTACAACCTGCCACATCATCATGTCAGTGCAATTTTCAGAATTCGTCTGCTGCCCTTAGGATTAGGGTTAGGGTTTCTGCAGTTTTAGGGTTGATGTTTCCAAAATTAGGGTTTGCAGGTTTTAGGGTTAGGTTTTCCAGAATTAGGGTTTCATCAGTTAGGGTTTCTGGCAGAAATTAGGGTTTAGGCCCCTCAGCCACATCTGTAAGTTGACTCCATTCTTTAGGCTTTGACACGTCAGCAGTTTGTTACACCCTCCTCTCTATTGCTAGAGAGGAAATTGCTTTAGATTGCAGAAATGCTGATATAATGGATCTAGATGCTGAGATGCTAATGGGATCTTCCTATGGATGCTTTGATCTGAGAGGCTACAGGCCGACAATGCAAAATGCTAGGGAAATTGCTTAATCCTACAAACTGACGACAAGGTTATAGGCTGATCTGCTATTGCCGATGTCAAGGGTGTTGAAGATAATGTTGGAACGAGGCTGAAATCTGAAAGCGCTATATACAGTCCCAAGGGGGGGGGGGGGGGGGGGGGGAAATGAGAAATGCCCCAGAAAAAATTGGGGAAATGCGTTTCCCTGGAGGAAACGTTTCCTCTCTGGGGAGATAGCAAGGAAATGTGTTTCGCCATGGGGAGACCCATTTCCTCTGCTATTTCCCTACGACTCAAGGGAAAGGGGAAACGAGACAGATGAGGAAAAATCAAAGAATGAAGATACCCACCACTAGTGTTTTTTGGACCTTAACATATAAAAGACCGTGGGTTTGCATTTTAGGGTTGAGTAATTTAATCTCCTTTTATCATGTCTTGTTGTATCAAATTTTTCATGACTCATAATATATGAGCTTTTTGCTTCTATGAAAGTCTCATTCTTCAACCTTCTACGCATGGTGCAATTGTTTAGTTGTATCATCTACTTCGTATCAACCTATCTATTGGTTAATTGCCCTTTCTTCCTTCAGAAACACACCCCGGACTCGATAACGAGGCGTTTTCTATTTTCCCATTTCAAAAAATTTCAATCCGTTTCCATTTCCATTTCATGTGATGGACAGAGCACATGCCTCTCTAGGGAACAATAGTAGTCCAAGATCCACGCACAGAAACGACGTGCTCTTTTTTTTTATCACTCTTGAATCGCCTCTAGATCTGGCCCGTCCGCCAACGACCGTCGATCCCGCGTCATAAAAGAACCCATGGCCTTTAGTGTTGAGAGTGGTCCACGCCCTCCAACAATCCTCTCTCTCTCTCTCTCTCTCTCTCTCTCTCTCTCTCTCTCTCTCTCTCGTGTGTTTGTGTGTGTGTGTGTGTGTGTGTGTGTGTGTGTGTGTGTGTGAGAGAGAGAGAGAGAGAGAGAGAGAGAAGAAGAAGAGGAAGAAGATTTACCAGGGAGTGGGCGTCAGACAGAGCCACGGTGAAAATAAGGAGGTCCAGAAGCTGTGTGAGAGGAGCGTCGTCCATGAGAGAGGATTGATCAGCAAGCGCGAGAAGGGACTGAATGGCAGCCAGGCGAGTGCGCCAGTGCTTGGACGTAAGGCCCCCATCACCACGTAGCTCTGCCCAGGTTGGCTGCTCCTCCATCACTTGCAGCGGCTGCGTAAATTTCCTGGTTGAATATAAAAAAATATCTCAAGTAGCAATTAACAAGGTGAAAATTCACTATGGCCTACATAAAAGAATCTAGAGTGTCGTTAGCCACAATTGTATTGGATTGAAGTGAGTCAAAGAGTAAGAGAAAGCAAGAACCTAGAAGAGAAACTTGAGAGAGAGAGAGAGAGAGAGAGAGAGCTTGTGCTTTGTTTTCCACAAAGCTTGTTACCTCAAGTTAACATGGTCTTGTGTACACAATGCCATGATCTACATGCCCTAACTTTCATATGTTTAAATTTGTACTTAGTTTTTATATTGTATTAATTTTTTGATTCAATCTCGCCCTATTGTATGCATTCTTGTCATTTGTGTAAGTGTGGTTGTGTAATATGAAGATTCAACAAGAGAATATGTCCTTGAAGAAGAAAATGGAAGAAAGAAAGAGCTTGTTACCTTTCATCAAAGCATGTTTCCTTGTTTTTTGATTGATACCTTCCTTGATACAATACGGAAGTCGCAATTTTGGTCAATGTACTCGCAAAAGAACCATGCAAATGTTATAATTTTTATAAATAGATGATATGAGTCGTGTAAAATATGTTCATGTTTAGATGTTGTCCGCTTTTTATGTTTGGAAAAAAAGGAAAACATGCAAGTCTTCTTGCATGGGGAAGTTTGCACAGAGCTTCCCCGCTCTTGTTGCGCACATCGTGCAATCAATGCATTCCAAGAGGTGACATTCTGGACAGGAAGGATCTCAAGCATTTTTCGTGCTTTCTCAAGCGCACCATTCATATCGGCCAAGAAGTGTCAAGTACAACATCTCACCCGTCAAAAACAGCGTAGAGCTCTCTGGCCCTGCTCTTGTTACGCACATCCTAAAATCAATGCATTCCAAGAGGCGACATTTCGCTTGTGCTTTCTCAAGCGCACCATATTTGGCATACATATCGACGAAGACAGTGCCAAGCACAACATCTTTTTTCAGTAGCCTCTGACTAACAATATAATTGTGAATTTTGGTGCCCATATCAGCATCTTGCGTTTTTGCCAAAGGCCACATGGAGAAAGGTATTCCCTTCATATCAGGGTGAAATAGCTTCCTTAATGCCAAAGCCATGTTGGGCATATCCTACAATCAACGCATTCAAAATGACGACCCTCTAGAGAGGATGCCCATTAGAATTTTTTGTGATGCACCACATTTGGCATACATATCAAACCAAGCATCGTGAAGCACATTTTTTTGCAACGATGGCCCCTAAGTAGAAATCTGATAGTGAATTATCTTACACATATGAATATCTTGTGTATGCCTATATGCCTGGAGGTGGAAACATAAATGATTTTATTTTGAGAGAGGCAGCCCTCCTGTCGGGGTACTGGTGAAAAAAACCTAAAGCCTCCTTGCCACATCAATGGTGGGGCATATCCTGCAATCAATGTTGTCCAAATAATGAGATCCTGAATAGAATGTGCATCGAGACCATTCGTTCTTTCGTGAGGCACTTGCAATTGAAATACATATCAACCAATGCATTGTTACACACGACATCTTCATTTAGCAAACCCTGACTGGCAATCTCATTCTGAATAGTCTCACCCATGTGAAGGTTTTGCCACATCTTTTAGGTGAACAACCATACTTCATTTTTCCTAGCCATGTTGGGCATTTCTTGCATTGACTGCATTCGTATCAACCAAAGCACCGCCATTAGGACATCTTCCTTCAATAGCCCTTGACTACAAATCTCATCATGAAATCTCTTGCCCATGTGAAGAAGGCCCACAAGGAAAAGTGATTGCATCTAGAGGGAGGCCTTGCCTTTGGAGTTGGTGGAAAAGCCCAGAGCTTCCTTGCCACAGCTATATTGGGCATATCCTGAGATCAATGCGACCTAAGTGACAACATTTTGGAGAGGATACCTACAAAAACTTTTCATCCTTTCGCAACGGCACCACATTTGGCATACATATAGACCAAAGCATTGCAACAACGCATGCTCTTCCTGTCTATGCTTGACTTGTGTAGTGAATATCGCTTCTTCTCTGTAGTGGATTTACTGTGGATACAAAACACGTGATTCTTTTCAATGGAACAGAGAGGCCTACACCAGAGTGCTTTCTTGCCACTGCCATGCATTCCGGCAATCACTGCATAGCAAAATTCAACATCCCGGATAAGAAGCCTATCAAGAACTTCTCAATATTGTGCTCTTTAAATATGCGTCTATACTATTGTGAAGCTCAGTGACCAATTCTTCTAGCTCATGTCCTGTTTGGGGGGGGGGGGGGGGGGGGGGGGGGGGGGGGGGGGGGGGGGGAGAGAGAGAGAGAGAGAGAGAGAGATCAAGCAGTGCATGCTTTTGTTTTTTAAAGGCACAGCAAGAGAGAAAAAAAACAAGAATGCCAAAGACAAACCTGTAGACAAAGCTCGGAGCTGCTTCTGGGAACCTGCAAACTGCTTGTGGCTACAACTTGCGAATTGCTTGTGGCCTTCTGGGAACCTGCGAACTGCTTGTGGAGAAGATCAAATTGCTGTTGAGAGCAACGCAGAATGCTTTTTTTATTTTATTCACTTGGTAGCTTTTGATAGCGTAGTTTTTTTAGAGCTTTTCATCGTTGGTTTTTTTTTTAAAGAGGAGCCACATGGGTTAACGAGAGGCCAGGGATAGGAAAACGCATGCTCTTCCTGTCTATGCTTGACTTGTGTAGTGAATATTGCTTCTTCTCTGTTGAGCCAGCAGAGGATCACACCCGCATTTTTGCTCACACCCATCATTTTGTAACCATTGATTGTAATAAATGTCTTTCCGACATTTAATTTTGATTTGAGCCATTCATTAAGTAACGGGACTCAATTGAGTTTCCAGCTTGTAATCCCGACGTAATTTCACCTGCTGATGTAAATAATTAGAGATGTTTTCACCTCCAAGGCTGAGGTATATAAGCCAAAGTTTTGTAACCTAAAGGAGATTCAATTATTAATCAAAGGGAGTTTTTGAGCGTCGTGACTGTGTCTGAGAGAGAGAGAGAGAGAGAGAGAGTCTTATCTCCTTGCTACGCGAGCTACGGGACCGCCATTGGAGAAGCGACACCACCATTGCGTTAGCAACGGTGAGAGCTACGCACAGATACCAAGAGTGCGCGCTATCGGCTTCTACGTGTGGTAAGTTCCTACGAGCTTCGGTGTGAGTTTTCTTCCAACTCGTGTGTCGGAATAGAGCGTGCAGCATATCTATAGAACCACAACGAGTAGAGCTACACATTCGTACCATCGGGGTCAAGTTTCGGTCACCTGTATTTTTCGGCCTGTCTTCATACGCGTTTACCGCACGGAGTGATTATAGGTTGATTTCGCAGTTCAAGTCTTCAGGGTGTTGTTCTTACCTAGTGTATAGACTTCCCCTTGAGTTTGAGATCGATTCGATGATTCTAGATCCTGTTTCGTATAGCATTCGTTCGTAGTACGGATTTCAGTCACTTGCGTATTTTAGAACTTAGATTTGATTTCCTTAGTAGTGATTGTCATTAGAAGGTCGAGTAGGTGATTTGACACCCACCTAGTTGTTTCCATGCGCCTGCGGGTCAAGCTCCGTCCTCGTCTGACAAATTCTGTTGTTGGTTGAGTTCTCGCTATTTAGCTTCCGCTAGCGGCGTAACCGCCTTAACATTTGGCGCCGTTGCCGGGGACGAGAGCCCTAAGTAGGTGACCTTAGACTAATCCTATGAGGTGAGTCGTATAACCTACTTTGTATACTTTAGTTAGAAAAGATCTAGGAGTGGTGGACTCCGAAGGTCTCTAGAGATACTAGGAAGTGGGGTATTCCTGGGTCTTCCGTGTTGACAGTATTTTTAGTTTAGCTTAGATTAGATTGTTTTTGATGGTGTTTAAGTGGTTGTTGACATAAAAAGCATTTGCTACTCCTTGTGTGGTAGTAAATCTCTTTATATTTTCAATTGCAAAAAATCCATTTTATGATTAGAAGTAGCTTAGGTAGGGCCTGATTTGATCCTGATCTAGAGCTATCAATTGGTGTTCTATTTGCTTGATGTGTTTGATTGCATGTTAGATCACTGAAAAAAGTCGCTTTGGTAGTGAAATATGCAATAAACAAAGTTCAGAAAAATTTTCTGTGTAACTGATTGTTGCTGAGCACTTAAAAGAGCTATTGGAAGAGTTCTGTGCTGAAAAACTGGAAATCTGCAACTTTAGACATCATACGCGTATGATGTCTTAGGACCTAAACAGAGACTAAAATTGAAAATTTGACATTGCCAGAGTGTTTAGAAGGGGGGTTTTACCCTAAGATCAACTTAAAACAAGAACATTAACACTCAAAGAAACCCAAAAAGACAAGTCGGAGTCCAAGAAACGCAAAGAATAGGAAAGTTTGGATTCAGATCTTGTTTTTACATTCAAACCTGACAAAAACACTTGAAACTCAATTATAAACATTGGAGAAGGCTTAAAACCAAAAATAGTCAAAATCAGTGAAAAAAGACATCATACGCGTATAATGTCTTTTGGCACTTCCAATGCTTATTTTTGAAATCTGACCTGACAAGATTGTTACAAACACTGTAGAAAGCATAAATATCAAGTTTGGACCCAAATTGATGAAAAAGACATCATACGCGTATGATGTCTTTGACCTAATTTTGGACATATTTTGATACTTTGCTAACACAGATCCATTGTAATAGCTGTCTAGAGGTTATATTTCAAGTTTCATCCCATTTTGATCACAATTGACCCAAAAAACAAGTCAAAAGCAGAAAATTGCCAAGAAAAGCCTGAACTAGCCATAGCTTGCTCAAACAGAGTTCAAACTAAATTTTGTGAGTGAACAGAGCATAAAGGGGCCATTGAGAGTGAGCATAACCAAAATAGTCAAAATCTGTGAAAAAAGACATCATACGCGTATAATGTCTTTTTCAGCATAACTGCAACAAAATTCTCACTTGATGAAACAGAAGTTGTCCAACTGACAAGATTAAACAATTGACCAAGTATCAGTCAGTTTGGATCAATTCTGACCACAAAAACTTGGGGAAAACAAATTGCCGAGACGGAAAAGCTACAGTCCTTTAGGGGAATTGATGAATTTGAGATCGGGCAGGAATCTCCGGAATAATCAACCAAAACAAGGGGAACCAGCAAGTGTCATATCAACCGAGGGAAGTGTAAACCAAAGTTGGGTGCAACCATTAGAGCCGATCTTTGAAGGAAGTGTCTCTGATACTTCTTCGGAGAGATCTTACGAGATTTTCACTGAAAACTTGGAACACTCGAAAAGGAACAACAGAGAAAATATGGCAGCAGGATCATCAAACCCTTCCGCCACAATGAAGCTACTGTTCATAAAATACCAGTACGACAATGAGCAAGGTGCCAAGATCTACAAAGATGGAATGGACCGCTATTGTGTAAAGATAGAAGATAGACCTAGTGAGTTCAAGGACTTAGTGCCTGTGAGCTATAGCGGAGATAGATATCTCGATGACGAGGGTACCATGTACTTGGTAGTCCTAAACCCTAACATTGTGGACAAGTGGGGATTGATGGGCACCAAAGCCAAAATAGATGAAGAACTCGAGGAGAAAGCACCAATTATGAACTTCCCTAATGCGAGGTTAAGAAGAGAGAATGAAACTACAAGGATCAACACTGATAACATCTATGTGGGGCTGTACAAATATAATAATGGGGAGCAAGATCTCTATTATAGATGTGAAGAACCCTACACCAGAGAGTTGACAGACCAAAAAAGACTGTATGTCTTTACCTACACAGAGGGATCGGAAGTGAAAATTGCCGCTTACGATAAGTATGGCAGGCAATACTCAACAATGGGCAAGAAAGAATTAGAAGGATATACATACTTTGGGGGACCACTACATCAGTATTATGTTACTTCTAGCTCACATAGACCAGCACCAACAAATGGAGTGCAAAACTCAATGACAACAGGAGGACAAAGAACTCAGTTGCCGACTCTTTCAGTCAACCTTGGGACTCGAAGCTCGGACCAATGGGATCATTACATTCCAGAGAGTCAATGGAGACGAATCGAGGTAGTGCAGTTCCAATCCCCACCTATACCACGCCAGGTCCAAGGTTTGAAGCGGAACCATCGCATTTACCTCCTAGTAGTAGATTCAGGGCGGGGGAACCGACAAGGGTAACCCATGAAGTCCATGATGCTAGAGAAAGCTTTAGCCGGGACACAGGAGCAATGAGATTGGTAGCAGATCATAGACGTATGAGACCATCTCAAGTAGCCAAGTGTGTGCAAAAGAAGTATGGTGGTTCAGGAGATCCGTATGCACATGTGTCACTCTTTAAGCAAGTCTTAAGAGCTGAGCAGATAACAGATTTCCATACACAATACGAGGGATTTGGTCTTACTCTAGAAGGTATCGCATTGACATGGTTTCAACCAATGAACATTGGGGGATTCCATGACATTGACCATTTGCTAAGAGAGTTTGCTGAGGAATTCTCAAAACGAGGGATTAAGCACAATACGGTCTCACAAATATATGCTTTTAAACAGAGAGAACACGAAAAAGTGAAGGAAGCTTCACTTCGCTTCAAACAATACATTGAGAGATGTCCAGTACGTGAACGACCACAAGATGACAGACTATCTGTTCTCTTTATTGAGGGATTGAGGAACGACACTCTCAAGAAGGACTTGCACTTGAAAGCTTGTACAAGTTTCGAGCAAGTAACGAGAGAGGCATTGTACTTAGTGGATAACTGTACGGTTTATGGAGAGGTGTCAGCGGATACAGATTGTGCATCCAGTAGCTCCTCCTCCGTAGCGAGCGAGACTACCACTAAAAAGAATGTTCAAACAACAACCATGCCAAACGTAGAGCAAATGGTAGAAGATGCTCTAAAAAGGATGGCACCATACCAAAAACCATTGCCAAAACCCCTGAAATGGTGTGCGATTGAGCAAAAATGGACAAATCATCCAACAGAGGAGTGTTATTACAACAAAGGGTATGTAAGGGAGCGCCAGTATGCACCTCCTGCTCAATTAGCACCACCTCAGATACATCCAGTACCTCGATACCCAACGGGAAATGTACCTGGACCTATGGGGATAGAAAGACCGCAACCGGTATTGGGACAACAACCACCTTTACCAGGAGCAAGACCAGTGGGCATTAGATATGCACCAACCTTAGAGAATCAGGAAGAACAAGCCTTAGTGCCTGTTCAAACCTATTATGAAGAATCGGGTGCACACATGTCTCCGACAGTTTATTACCCACCAGAAGAACCAAAACAACCAGAACCATGGGGCATGATGGGGAATGTTGGAATACCAACAATTACAAGTGCTTCTGATGAAGAGAGATACAATTTGGACGCAAGAACCTTAATGTTCATAGCTCATGGAGGGTTAACAGGACAAAGACCATCCTATCCACAAAGGACGAATCAAATGGGACCAAGACCAGCACTAGGACCCTGTTACAAGTGTGGAGGTGACCATCTGATGAATGTTTGCCCACATACGGAAATCATTAGAATTAACGCTTATTGCACTGAGTGTGGGGTTACTCACTTCATTGAGGATTGTTCAAAGAATCCAAACAAAGTGCAAAAGACGACATTGAATATGTTAGAAACTATTCCTACCAGCAGTGGGTCTGAAAATGAAACTCTGATACCAACGCAAGTTGTTACTAGAGCTCAAGCTAAGAAAACCACTAGAGAACCTGAGAATGGAAAGTTGGCGACTGAAGTGGTTAGTCAAGGACCGCGGAGTCAGAAAAACACATGGAAAGCTAGAAAAGCACGCATGAAGTTGAGAAAAGAACGTGAAGACGCTATTCTAGCTGAGGAACTAAAGCAAACTAAAGCTAGATTAGAAAAACTTGAGAGTCAAAACGGGAAACGAGAGATGAGCCCGGAAAGAACGAAACAAAAGAGTATCAAAGAAACAACGAGCTTAAGCTCAGGGGGATCAGTGCTAGTAGACAAGGTACACGAACCCTTGGACGCACTGATGAGAGCTTACGAAGCTAGGTTAAAGAACAACCAAACACAGGAACAGAGGTGGATGACATACCCAAACGCGGAATTGGAAAAGCAGAGACTTGAAATGTGCCAGAGAATGATCGAGACTACACAAGCCTTATTAGAACCACCAAAAGAAACAATGAATTGTGGGAAGGAAAACCCAATTCAGCAAGAGACTATCGTTTCACGGGTAGCTGAAAAGACTCCTAGTGCACAAAAGCCTGAAAATACACAAAAGGATGACCGCATATTGGAAACAAGTGAGAGAGGCAAACTTTGCAAACGAGCTAAGTTGCCAAGCTAATCAGACAAATTGGGAAAAGGACATCAGGAATCCTCCCATAGTGGAATTTGAGGCAGGATCTCAAGTGGACTTGGATCTGCAATCTTACTGGGGAGATGGGGGCTCTGTTAGAACAATGGAGAGCAAACCTCATTCACTGAAAACCTTACCTTCATACTTAGGAGAGTATGAAGCAAAATCCGAGATTAGAGCACTTCCCTCACGAAAAATCTCATCAGAAAAAGTCATGGACTCGCAAGGATTGATAGAGATTTTGTCAACACCAGTGACATGCACTATCACTCTAGCTGAGCTTTTGAGGCTAAGACCACATATGTGGACCACTGTAGGAAAATGCTTGGAGAAATTCGGGATAAAAGATCCAACATCGAGATTGCAAGAGAGCATAGAGGAGCTGAGCAAGCCACAAAAGAACGCTAAGCCTGTACCCTTAAACAAGGTCGGAGAGTATTGCGAAGGTGAAGAGGGGAATACAACCTTACCAGTTGAATTCCAAGGAGTGAAGACGATGGCAATACTAGACAGCGGAGCTGGGGTAGCCATTGCTACAAAAGAAATCTGGAAAAAATGGGGGAAACCAGCAATAAGGAAGACTAGGTTGAAACTCCAATTAGCAGATGGACACATGGAGAAACCTATGGGGTTATTAGAGAAAGTTGTAGTGACTTCTTGCGGCATTGAATACGAACATACTTTTGCTATTGTCGATTTTGGCAAGGAGAATAACTATGATATCATACTGGGAAGACCATTCATAAGACAATTGAAAATGGTCCAAGATTGGGGCTACGATCACATATACTTGAGAAATATGGAAACCACTACCCGGGTGAACCTGAAAGACCATAGCTACAAAGATGTGAACCGAACACCAGTGGAGGAGTTTGATTCAGCTACTTTGGCGGGATCCGAATTTCCAGCTTGGTTAGGTAAACCCAAGGAGTTATGGATGTGTAGAGCTTCGAAATGTGGAAGTCTGAAACGAGAAGAATGTGTTTTAGAAAGGGCTATCGAAGACGAAACTTATGTAAGAGAACCCTTTCCAGAGGACACGTTTGAACCATTAGAATGGACACACATTCTAGCAACCCTAGATGTTTGTGCAATTCCGGATGGTCCCACAACGAAATTTTGCGACAAGGACGGGTACGACGTGGTTCCGTATTTCATGTTGAGAACTGTGCTCAAAAAAGAAACAGAAAAGAACGATACACTGGAAAAGGAAGATGAAGAAGAGGTGTTTCACGACATTCCCGATCATCCAGAGTGGGGAAATGAAGCAGACAACGAGTCAACGGACAATTCAAGCGGAAACGAAGAAACTATAACGGATGTCCGATTTTATGATTTTCCGAACCAAACTAAACAACGCCAGAAACACTATAGAGCAAAGAAAAAAACAAAAGGGGTTAGAACCAATCCGATGCCTAGAATAAGAGGAAAAAATCAATTCCTAATGCTAGTAAAGGCTGAAGATTGTGTTAAGGATAAGATTTCTGAAAGAATGAGAGGCAGTGATCAAAAGAGCTTACGAAAAGACAAAAGAAGCTCAAGAAATCAAGTTCAAAAGAATGGAACGAAAACTGAAACAGAAAAATCAGAAAAGAACAAGCGCAACAGAGAATACACAGAGTCCAAGTTAGAACGTAGAAACAAGTACAGAGAGCTCAAGAAAACTCTGAAGGAAGTTTGGACGACGAAATTGAGAGTGGAGAGGACAAAAACGCCAAAATCAAGGAAAACATGGATGTTCCCTCTCACTATAGGAAATTCACAATAGAGGATAGGAAGGTGATATTAACCCCACCTATTCGAGAGAGGAAGGAGAACGAATCTTATGACGGACCGGAGGATGCAAAAAAAGTTGATTTAGCAGCTCCAGGTGAGCCACCTAGACCGGTCTACATAGCCACAGATTTGTCTCCAGGCGAGGAAGAGAGACTTTTGAGTCTTCTCAGAGAGTATAGGGATGTGTTTGCATGGTCTTATAAGGACTTAAAGGGAGTTGACCCATCGATATGCCAACACACAATCCCACTGAAACAAGACGCAAAGCCTAGCAGACAGAGACCATACACATATAATGATACGTTTGCTAAGCGAATCAAAGAGGAGATAGATAAGCTAATGGAAGCTGAATTCATATACGAGATTGAACACACTGATTGGGTATCTCCGATTGTGGTAGTACCTAAGAAGAACGGAAAACTCCGAGTGTGTGTCAACTTAAAGAAAGTGAATGCTGCAACAATCAGGGACAATTATCCCCTGCCGATAACTGATCATGTTCTAGAGCGTGTATCAGGGAAAACAGCATACTCCTTTCTTGATGGTTTTTCAGGATATAACCAGCTAGCCATAGCATTGGAAGATCAACATAAAACAGCTTTTGCAACGGAGTGGGGA
This sequence comes from Adiantum capillus-veneris, assembly GCF_014529385.1. NCBI lineage: Eukaryota > Viridiplantae > Streptophyta > Polypodiopsida > Polypodiales > Pteridaceae > Adiantum > Adiantum capillus-veneris. Next base: position 156,529,376 of record NC_140940.1, on the reverse strand, counting down.
ATTTATGCTTATCGGGTTATGCCTTTTGGTCTAACCAATGCTCCCGCAACCTTCCAGAGGCTGATGACGCATGCTTTCAAAGAATACTTAAGGCTGTTTCTCGAAATATACATGGATGACTTATGTGTACATTCTCTACTGAGAGATGAGCATCTAGAACACCTAAGAAAAGTATTTGAGAAATGTAGGACATATCGCATTTGTCTCAATCCTGAGAAATGTGTGTTTATGGTCCGACAGGGCAGAATTCTGGGACATATTGTCACAAAACGGAATATCCACGGATTTAGAGAAGATAAAAGTTATAGTGGATATGCCTAGACCAACCAATGCGAAACAAGTACAGAGCTTTATGGGACATTGTGGATATTATAGACGATTCATTTACATGTACGCTATAATAGGCCAACCACTTTACAGGCTAATAGTGAACTTTGAATGGACAGAGGAATGTGAGGAATCATTCAAGAAATTGAAAGAGGCACTCATTACGCTCCAGTCTTGAAATCACCAGATTGGGAGAAGATATTCCATGTGCACATAGATGCTTCGGCATATGCAATAGGATGCATTCTGGCTCAGCCAGAAGAAGGAAACATGGATTTTCCTATCTGTTACGCCAGTCGACAGCTCAACCATGCAGAGAAGAATTACACCACAATAGAGCGAGAGGGATTAGGAATGATCTATGCTGTGAAGAAATTTCGGCATTATCTTCTAGCCAACAAGTTTGTGTTTTTTACGGATCACCAAGCCTTGCTCTACCTAGTGAATAAACCATGCAATACCGGGAGAATAGTGAGATGGTTCATTATCTTACTGGAATTCGACTTCACGGTAGTAGTAAAGAAAGGAAAAACACATCTTAGAGCTGATCATCTTTCGCGATTGACGAATGGAGAAAACCCTATAGGAGTAGATGACGACATGCCAGACGCGTACTTGTTCAACATAGAAATGATACCTAAGTGGTCTCAAAATGTCGTTGACCTATTAACCTATGGAGGAGAGTTCGATAGAAGAGAATACAACCTGAAACATATTGCTATTCAGCAATCCAAGAATCTTCAATTGATTGCAGGAAGGTTGTATCAATTGGGAAATGATCATGTTTTACGACTATGCATCAATCCTGAGGAATATAATATATATCTGTGCGAAGCACATGTTCAGGAATGTGCATTTCATTGTTCAAGAAGGAACACATATAGGAATTTGTTACAATTGGGAGTCTATTGGCCAGGAATGAAAGAAAGCGTACATGAATATGTCACAGTATGTATTGTATGTTCATCAAAACCGCCAGCCGAGTATTCAACATTATATCAGATAATGATCGCTCCAGAATGGAGTCAGTATATTGTTGAATATCTCACAAATAGAACTTTCCCAGAAGGAACGTCAAAAGCTCGTCAGAAATCTGTAGAGACAGAAGCTAGAGATTACGCTTTAATAGGAGATCAACTCTATAAGAGAGGTAAAGACAACCAGCTTAGGATTTGCGCATCAGAGTCTGAGTATGTGATAATCCTGGAGCAAGCTCATGGAGGAGTAGGTGGAGGCCATTTCTCAGGTGATAAGACAGCAAAACTTGTCTTAGCCGCAGGAATATGGTGGCCAACATTACATATGGACGCTGAGGAATACGTTAAACGGTGTGATGACTGTCAGCGGACCAAAGTACCACTTAAAAGAGATGATATGCCGCTTAGACCAATGATGGGGGCAAGAGCTTTTGCAAAATGGGGATTGATTATGTCGGACCCATTTCACCTCCTGCATATAAGACTCATGCACAATACATCATTGTGGCTACAGACTATCTAACAAAGTGGGTCGAAGCAAAGGCAACTCAAAAAGCAGATGCCAGGACCACGGCACAATTTCTGTATGAATACGTCTTTGTACGATATGGATTGCCAATAGAAATTGTGAGTGATCGAGGCACACATTTCATAAATGAAGTGATAGAGATCCTTCTAGATGAATTCATGGTAATCCATAGGAAATCAGCCCCGTATCATCCACAAGCAAACGGACAAGCTGAAGCAACAAACAAAACCATATGCACGGTCCTCACGAAGATTGTATCTGAGTCGAGAACTGACTGGGACCAAAAGTTGCATTCAACATTATGGGCATATAGGGTGGCGTATAAAACATCCATAGGAACGACCCCATATAACATGGTTTTTGGGCTAAATGCTATCTTACCAATAGAATTCTTGATTTCAACCTTAAGGGTGGCTAAGGATCTAGAGTGGACAGGGCACGAGCTCTCTGATAGAATAGATGACCTGGAAAAGCTAGATGAGCTTCGCCTAAAAGCAGTAGCTTCCATCTACGCTCAAAAAAGGCGACAAAAGGAATTTTTTGATAAGCATGTGCGGACTAAAGAGTTTAAAGTTGGGGACTATGTCCTAGTTTACACTCTGAAACAGCATGCTAAGAAGCTTAAAAAGCGAGGGATGGGACCTCTGGTGATTAAAGATCTATCACCAAGTGGAGCCGTCAAGCTTGCTACATTAGACGGAGAAGAAATGCCCAATTGGATTAGTGGATGCAGAGTGAAAAAGTATCTTTTGCCGCTAACCCAAGACATGCTTCTCAAAATACATCAAGAAAAGTTGCGTGTCCAGAAAAAGAAAAAGATTGAGGAGGAAGCGCAAGCCGAGGCGAAGGAAAGAATGAAGAAAAGAAGACTACTGCGTCAGAAACAGCGCAATGAAGGAGCAATACGAATAAACGCAGTTAGTATAACAAAAATGGGGAATGACAAAGAAGAACCCATCATTGAATGCAAAGTAGGAACCAACCAAATCAAAGCCAGAGCACTATTGGATTCAGGAGCTCAAGCTAACCTACTTTCACTCAGTTTGTATAGACAATTGACAAAGGACACTAAACTACAAACTGCCAAGCAAGAGTTAAAAAGTTACTCTGAGAATTCAATCAAAACTGTCGGATGCACAGTTTTACATATACAGATTAACCAATATGTGTATCCTCATATGTTTTACGTGGTTGAAGACCAAGCTACACAACATCCATTATTGCTAGGACAACCATGGCAGAAGCAATACAATGCAATGATTGACTGGAGTTCTAAATCAGTGCTTATCAAATACGAAGGTGAAAGTCAATCAGTTAAGTTCACCAAAGGAGCAGAGCCAACTCCAAAGGAAGAATCCACGGACAAGGGCAAACAACAAACAGAGGAAAAGAAGAAGCAATGGCAACCAAAAGTTTCTATACAACCGGATTACTCTTCGACGAGGAATTCTCAACAGTGGATAAGGAAGACAAGCAATAATATAACAGCTCAAACTTGGGAAAAACGGAGTCAACATTGGTATGGAGACCAAAAAAGGTGGTGCCAGAAAAAACAAACAGAGTCTTCAATACCAGACAACAGAGTGATCCCCGACAATCAAGGACAGTGAAACAGATCTGGATTCCAAAGAAGGTCATGACGGCACAAAGCTATAGCAAGCAAATTTGGATCCCAAAGATTTGTAAACAGGAACTCCCTTCAATACAATCAACGGAAACTCCTAGGTATTTCAAGGCGAGGAAATCAACACACAGAACAAAGCAGGTTTGGGTCGCAAAGAGTTTGTGGCAAGCACAAGCAAAGCGGAAGCAGATTTGGATAGTAAAAAAAGACAACAAGGTAACGAAGAATCCATCTACTGATTCTACTACCGAAGTGCCAAGACCAACCCAAAACCCGACCACCAATCCTTCAATCAAACAAAGAGCAGCTTTATTGGAAAGACTGTTGTATCATCGCTCTACAATTGCATTGGGAACTGATGACCAAAACAACTACAATGCTTCACCCACAGACACTTCATAGTCGTCCGGGAGGACTCAGACTAGGAGGGGGGGAGGTATACAGGAGCTACAAAGCAGCTACAAGCGGAAAAAACAAAGAAAAACAAAAATTATATTACAAGGGCAGTGTCTTACATGATTTTGCAATTTTTTATGTTTGATTGCGGATATTGATAATATTTATGCCCTTATATACCTTGTTTTGCAACAAGAAGAGATCAAATGATGAATTTGGGTCTCTAGATGTGTAAATATCACTAAATAAGAGTGTTTTTGGAGCTAAAAAGTGGAAAAAAGTGGTAATCCAAGTCCAAAAATCACAAAGAAGTGTATATTCATATACACAGGGTTACCAGCTATTTATCATGTATGTTTGGAAATTTTTGGCTTCAATTTGCTATTTTCCTTTATTTTTTATGATTTTCTTAATAAAAATAAAAGAAAAATAAAAAAGCAGGTGAAATGAGATCGGAAAAAAGAAAAGAATAGACGGTGATGATCCTAATGACAAGGGCAACCCAGGATAAAAATAGGGTATAATTCTGAAAAAGTTGCGGAAAGCCCGAAATGACAGAATTTTGGCAAAGTGGACAGATTTCTCAGAAACAGGTCAAACGGAGTCCAAATTGAGAAATTTCAAATCCTAAAGTGCATTTCACGACGAGATAGGAGCACATGTCAAATTTGGTAACAAGTGATCCGGGAAGCCCGAAGTTAAGTATTTTTCACTTCACTATCAAGCTCATTTCCACTATTACCTTCTTGGAGAGAGCAAAGAGCACACAGGAGCATCCGACCTTCTACCGCCTTCTACGACTGCTACGAGAGCTCAGAGGACACCAGACATGAGAGGTAGACTCGTTGCCATAAGCTTTTGATGCTTATCGTTAACTTTTGTCGCGAAAACTCACCAAAACCAAGAAACAAGAGCAGACGGGGAATGGGGAGGAACGCTAGGTAGGGGCACAACCGCCTAACCAAACCTTGCAAGAACTTAGAGGTGGGTTACCTAGTATAGGAGATGAGTTTCTAACACTCAAAGCTCGAGAAAGAACGACTGAAAAAACCCTAGGTCAACAGAGCCTGCAAGAGGCAAACAGAAAAAAGTTGTCGAAACGACACAAAACTTCTCAAGAAGCTTAACAACATCGAGGGCAATGCAACCATGGAGTATCTCCGGGTTTGGATCACCAAAAGTAGGTCGGAACAACCGATTCGGCGGCGGACACACAAAGCGTCATTTTGGCATAACGGCTAAAATTGACGACCAAATGACATGAAACTTCACAAGCAGCTTCAAATATACATGGATGACTTATGTTTGCAAGCAAAACCCAAAAGAAAGCTGATTCACTTACCGATGGTGAAAAAGACGCTTTCGGGCAACCAAATGGAGAAAGATGGAGAACGGGGAGCCAAAGTCAAGTTCAACCAAATAGGTGGCTTCACAACATATCCAATGAGCTGGAAATGCAACTCTCGAGAAGAAAAGTTGAAGAAATTCAACTCCAAGGCAAAAAGACGACTTCGGAGACTGAAATGCCTATAAGGGGGCTTTTTAGCTAAACTGATGACTTTTTAAGTTGAAAACTAGTTAGCAGGGCTTAGGGCACTAGCACAAAGCATTCTTTGCACAAAAAGACCAACATTTCAAGAAAAGACATCATACGCGTATGATGTCTCACAGCATGATTTTCACATCCATTTCAACATTTGAGTGCATAGCCTCATTCCACATGTTAATCACATCCTATGAACAAGTATCATGAGAATTGGAGTTAGAAAACCCAAGGAAAACCAAAAAGACGCAAAGTAGGCCATAAAATTGATTTTTGGTCCTAATTTTGTCAAAATAACTCCAAACTCATTGAAACTTTGTAGGATTGTTGATTAACACATCTACAAGCTATCTGGAACCAAAAAGCACCATTTTGACACAAAAGACATCATACGCGTATGATGTCTATTTGCACTTACAGAGCCAAAAATGCTCATTTGTCATCATACATCCATTATATATATCTAATACATGCTACATATGAAGTTTGGAACCATTTGGTCAAGTGGATCACCCATTTAGCCCAATTAAGAGAAAATCCTTCATACAAAGCCTATTTTTGTCCCAAATCCAACATATTCAAGTCCAAACCAAGATTTGAGTATAAACAGTCCTTCACTAGCACATGGAGAGTCCACAGAACCAATCCCATGAAAAATTGATGAAAAAGACATCATACGCGTATGATGTCTCCAGAGCCATTTTTAGTCCAAATTCTATCCAAACTTGATAAATCCACTGAATAAGCCTATCTAAAGCCAAATCCAAGCTTATAGAGAAATTTGGTCCAAAAATGCACTAAAAGACATCATACGCGTATGATGTCTCACTATGTGATTTTGGCACCTCAGGGCTTCAACCACCAAACAGAAGTGTTCTACATGCCATTTGAAGGTAATCCACCAAGTTTTACCCAATTTGGATCATAAAATCCAATTCCCTTTCAAAATTTTGCCAAGAGCCTGAACTGGACTAAACTGGCCAAAACTTGACCAAATGGTATCCAAACTCAAATCCAAGCATATGATACTCATGTATACACTATCAGCTACAAGCACAACCAATATGAAGTCATTCTGACACAAAAGACATCATACGCGTATGATGTCTCAAGCATGTTTTTGAGCCCAGTTTGCATATTTTTTCACCTACATTGCATCCTTAGGCCCTGAATAGCTCATGTTTCAATTTTCAAGTCATTTGAATAGTTAAAAGCTTCATTTCGGCTTTCAGTACTAAAAAGACGCTAACTTCTGAAATTGGAGTTACAGGATCCATGGATTCCGCTAAGTCATCGGCAACTAAGAGAAAAAGACCAACCATCAAGGATGCTCTTGCAGAGGCAGAACCTTTTGATATTCCAACAGAAACCCTCAAGCCAACCAAGACTTGGGTGGAGGAAGCAGTACTAGAAAAAGAGGGAATAAAGATCTACCAGGGGACTTTCAGAGATCCTCAAGGGCAATCGGTCGATGTACCTATGATCCCACGAGAATTAGTGGATTATAGCAGATCAGAGAACATAAGCAGATACCTGGAAAAGGCTGACTTACACAGGTTCTTCACCTCGAGACCATCAGGTGTAGACACAAAAAGAGTGTATGAGTTGGCAACATCCATTCAGAAGGATGGGAAAGCCACGTTGACAGCCATGGATGGAGAAACAGTGGAAGTACAGATCACTCCACAGCTCATTGCAGATGCACTGAAGCTGCACAACAAAGGGAGTTCTGTCAGAGAAAGAAGGGAGGCCATAGAGGTCTATGGATCAAAGAAACAAAATACAACCTACGGAGATATGGCAGATCAACGAGCGGCAACCCTTTGCCGGTTATACAACCAGTTTTTCCATGTGTGCAGTAAAAGACCGCAGAAGTATACTACACCACCCCATGCCATTGCGACAACCATCACATGGGCACTGAAGAGCAACGTGCCAAAGGAGGTGAATTATGCTCAATACATCCACGAGCAAGTAATCGCCATGCACAACCAGAAGCCAAAGTACATAGGAGGAGGAGAAATCCTAACAAGAATAGCTTATGAAGCTATTGGAGCTAGGGATCAAGGGCCACAGATTCCCTCCCAGAATGAGTGGCTTAGAGAAGCCGATGAGGAGGAAGAACAACAAGAAGTATCCAAGAGGGTGTCCACAAGAGCACACCGAAAACTAGAAATAGTTTCAGAACCTGAGGAGGCTGTGGACGAGAGCCGCTCAAGAAGAAAGCGAAGAAGAAGGCCGATCCCAAGCAAACCAAAAGTCAAAAAGCCGCAAGAATGGAAAGGCTGGTGGAGCAGTTTAGAGCGGAAAGAGCTCTAAAGGGGGACTTCGAAGAAATGTGGGTGCCAGACCCCAGTAAAGTCGGAACCAGCTCAGCCAGGCCACATGTTGATCAATATGATCAATATATTAGAGCTTATGAGGAGTCGGAGGCCATACTGGAGCAACAACCTGTCGAGCCTTATACCGAAGAGGAAGTACAGCTTTTAAAAGCTGAGCTGCAAAAGGACGACAAGGGGAAGAAAAAAATAGATGAGTCTACTGAACCTAAAGAGACAGTAAGGCAAGCAACCAAAGGGAAAGCCAAGATGACTGAAGACAATCAGCCCTCTTTTACTGTTGTACCAAGCCCGAAGAAGATGGAAATTATTGTGGAGGAAACCACAATAGAAATAGAAACAGAAATTATGGAAAAGCCGGAGCCGGGACCAAGGAAAAGAAGATAGATCCAGTTCAGCAAAAGAAAGATGATTATGAGGATCTGGTAGCGATAGGATACAGTGAAGAAGAGGCCCTGGAGGCAGTTTATGGGATATCCCTACGGAAACAAGATGATCGGAAAGGGACGAAAGAAAAGACAAAGGGTACAATGGAGAGTGAAGAAAAAATGGACGAGCCGAAGCCATTGGAGGTGGTGGCACAAAGAGCAGTCAAGTTGACAGATGAAGATGAAAAAGACATGCACATGGTGCATGAACTGCTCAGCAAGATTAAAGAAAGATCCAGAGCAAAGGAAGTAGCACTTGAGACAGCAAAACAAAAGGAAGCAGAGTTGCAGAAGAAGTTAGAGAATGCTATGACTGAATCTGAAAGTCATAAAGCATCACTCTACGACGCAGAAAACGAGAGAGACGGCTTGATACTCCAACTAGCCGAAGCTTCAAGAGAGGTAACAAGCTCACAGGAAGCAAAGGAGCGAATAGAAGATGAGCTGGAGGCAGCCAAGGATGAGCTCATTGAGCTAAGGGAAAGAGTCGAACTTCAAGAAAGGACAATCATGAGACTCAGGACCACCCCTAGAGCTAGCAGAGCAGGAACAGAACAAGAGGGAGCCCTCGTACCAGCTCTGGAGGAGCAGGTAAGAAGTCTGCAAAGAGAGCTGAGGTTAGAGCAAGTGCAAAGATTGCACATGGCAGAGGGATCATTGGCTGCAGAGGAGAGGCTCACATCAGAAAACCAAACACTAAGGACAGAAAATGAGGCCCTCCGCAAACAGCTCCAAGACCTCCAAGAGCAACAAAGAAGAGAAACAGAGACACCACAAGAAGAAGCAGGGGGAGCAGCCATAGAGCTACCAGAAACGGAGAGGCAACCACAATCGAAGATCCAGCCCCAGTTCAAGAAGTGGCCTCGACTTCAGAAATCTCTGAAGAAGAAGAACAAAGGCTCCAGGACCAAATAGAAAAGTCAACAGAGGAAAGTGCCAAGGCGGAAATGGAATGGGAAAGGAGACTTCTCATCTCCATTAGACTTCAAGGGTTAGACACAAAAGTGCTCCATGAAGAGTGGATGCAACCCAGCCTGCCTTTCCCTCTGATGAAATTTGAAGTGATAAAGACGAAAAAGAGAATAGAGGAGGAGCAGTATGTCGCTCTTTATGAAGGCGACATCACAAAGGATGAACAATCAAAGAAGATTGTAGATTCTCAACCTAGATGGAGGAAAGGTTGGCTGAACAAATACCCAGCCTACCTCATCTACTTGGTGGAGGCTCCAAAGGAGATTCGGGAGGATGCAACCTTCTGCCCGGTGCCAAGAGTCAGAAGCTGGAAAGAGCATGGCAGGATTGCAGAAAAGAAGCCAAATTGGCTTAATTACCCAAGGATGCCAGGACCAAAGGAAGGAGAGAGAATAGGTAAAGCCTACATGGTGAAAACCCTAACGGGCACCATCAAACTCTTTACTGGCTCTCCTGACCTTTCGTGTCAGATGCTAAAGAAAATCTGCAGGACTCTCTTAGCATGCATTGAAGTGTTCGCGCCAGATAAAGCCACGACCTCGAGTCTACTATCGACGGCCGACACAGTGACGATATGATGTATGATCTTTCATTGCAGCCATCACCAAAGGTGTTACATCTCTTATACCAAAGAATTATGTTTTTGCCTAGCTTCCACATGCAAACATTCGAAGAAGCTTTCTACACCGGCTTTTTCACTCACGAAAGCAAAATATTCGGCCCAACCTTGACCATCGGCAACCTACGCTACGAATCACATTTGCAGATGCTCAAGACGACAGGACTCTATTGACCAAGCCTAAAAGTCATGTCAGGGACGACATGAACGCGGAGGGGGGGAGTGTTGAGCCAGCAGAGGATCACACCCGCATTTTTGCTCACACCCATCATTTTGTAACCATTGATTGTAATAAATGTCTTTCCGACATTAATTTTGATTTGAGCCATTCATTAAGTAACGGGACTCAATTGAGTTTCCAGCTTGTAATCCCGACGTAATTTCACCTGCTGATGTAAATAATTAGAGATGTTTTCACCTCCAAGGCTGAGGTATATAAGCCAAAGTTTTGTAACCTAAAGGAGATTCAATTATTAATCAAAGGGAGTTTTTGAGCGTCGTGACTGTGTCTGAGAGAGAGAGAGAGAGAGAGAGTCTTATCTCCTTGCTACGCGAGCTACGGGACCGCCATTGGAGAAGCGACACCACCATTGTGTTAGCAACGGTGAGAGCTACGCACAGATACCAAGAGTGCGCGCTATCGGCTTCTACGTGTGGTAAGTTCCTACGAGCTTCGGTGTGAGTTTTCTTCCAACTCGTGTGTCGGAATAGAGCGTGCAGCATATCTATAGAACCACAACGAGTAGAGCTACACATTAGTACCATCGGGGTCAAGTTTCGGTCACCTGTATTTTTCGGCCTGTCTTCATACGCGTTTACCGCACGGAGTGATTATAGGTTGATTTCGCAGTTCAAGTCTTCAGGGTGTTGTTCTTACCTAGTGTATAGACTTCCCCTTGAGTTTGAGATCGATTCGATGATTCTAAATCCTGTTTCGTATAGCATTCGTTCGTAGTACGGATTTCAGTCACTTGCGTATTTTAGAACTTAGATTTGATTTCCTTAGTAGTGATTGTCATTAGAAGGTCGAGTAGGTGATTTGACACCCACCTAGTTGTTTCCATGCGCCTGCGGGTCAAGCTCCGTCCTCGTCTGACAAATTCTGTTGTTGGTTGAGTTCTCGCTATTTAGCTTCCGCTAGCGGCGTAACCGCCTTAACATTCTCTGTAGTGGATTTACTGTGGATACAAAATGCGTGATTCTTTTCAATGGAATAGAGAGGCCTACACCAGAGTGCTTTCTTGCCACTGCCATGCATTCCGGCAATCACTGCATAGCAAAATTCAACATCCCGAATAAGAAGCCTATCAAGAACTTCTCAATATTGTGCTCTTTGAATATGCGTCTATACTATTGTGAAGCTCAGTGACCAGTTCTTCTAGCTCATGTCTTGTTTGGGGGGGGGGGGGGGGGAGAGAGAGAGGAGAGAGAGAGAGAGAGAGAGAGAGAGAGAGAGAGAGACCAAGCAGTGCATGCAATTTTTTTTTAATGGCACAACGAGAGAAAAAAAAACAAGAACGCCAAAGACAAACCTGTAGACAAAGCTCAGAGATGCTTCTAGAAACCTGCGAACTACTTGTGGCTGCAACTTGCGAATTGCTTGTGGCTGCTTCTGGGAACCTGCGAACTGCTTGTGGAGAAGATCAAATTGCTGCTGAGAGCAATGCAGAATACTTTTTTTATTTTATTCACTTGATAGCTTTTTATAGTGTAGTTTTTTTTAGAGCTTTTCATTGCCGGGTTTTTTTTTAAAGAAAGAGGAGCCACGTGGGTTAACGAGAGGCCAGGGATAGGAAAACGCATGCTCTTCCTGTCTATGCTTGACTTGTGTAGTGAATATTGCTTCTTCTCTGTAGTGGATTTACTGTAGATACAAAATGAGTGATTCTTTTCAATGGAACAGAGAGGCCTACACCAGAGTGCTGCTGCCATGCATTCCGGCAATCACTGCATAGCAAAATTCAACATCCCGAATAAGAATCCTATCAAGAACTTCTCAATATTGTGCTCTTTAAATACGCGTCTATACTATTGTGAAGCTCAGCGACCAGTTCTTGTCCTATTTGGGAGGGGGGGGGGGGGGAGAGAGAGAGAGAGAGAGAGAGAGAGAGAGAGAGAGAGAGACCAAGCAGTGCATGCGGTTTTTTTTTTAAGGCACACCGAGAGAAAAAAAAACAAGAACGCCAAAGACAAAGCTCGGAGCTGCTTCTGGCAACCTGCAAACTGCTTGTGGCTGCAACTTGTGAACTGCTTGTGGCTGCTTCTAGGAACTTGCGAATTGCTTGTGGAGAAGATCGAATTGCTGTTGAGAGCAAAGCAGAATTTCCTTTTTATTTTATTCACTTGGTAACTTTTGACAGCATAGTTTTTTTTAAAGCTTTTCACCACTGGTTTTTTTTTTAAAAAAAAGAGGAGCCACGTGGGTTAACGAGAGGCCAGGGATAGGAAAATGCCTCCTATGCTAACGAAGTAATAAGAGGCTTTTCTGTGAGAATAAAAAATAGAAAGTGACTAGTACTAAAACATGTGGTATCACAATAAAATATTATGTGTCTTGAAAAAAAGTATGACAATTAATTATTCAATTACATTATATTCCAAAAACATAAAAAATAATATTTGACACAATACTCAATGTCTACAAAAATCAACACCCTCTCACAAGGGTCTAAAAGAAATAATAATAAAAAGTTTATTATCATTAGCTTGCCATGTGGCAATCCGCAAGCTTTATCCAATGGTCCAAAGATGCACCCAAAATTCAACCCTTTACTAAGGACTACTTATGTAGTCCAAAAAAGCAATTGCGTATGTAGGGCAAATTTTTCATGAGTTTGTCATTACAAGGGGTTGGCTAAAAATTGCCCTTCTATACTTGCTAATGGAAGGGGAGTACATTAAGTTGCTTATCTAATTTAAAGTACACACACATGCTATATCGTTGAAAATGGGAAAGTAGTAAGTAACATAGAAGTGTCATCTAGTCTTCATGTATCTCCAAAAATGTATGGAGAATGTTTTGACCTATAAAAAAGCTTTTGTAAATAGAAATTCTCCTAATATTTCTTACTACATGCACAACCTTCTTATATTCTTCACCAAACATGTTGTTTCATCACAAAAATTGACTTGTAAATTTTGTGATAGTTCATAATTAGAAGGGCAAACTGAGGAAAGGATACTATTTCCCAGAGAATAGGGGACCCTTCAAATCCTAACACTGCAAGGATCCTCATAATATTAGATGCTTAGCCATCCATTGAAAACTAGTGGTCGTCATTATCGAGTCGACTGCGGCACTGCCTGCATGTAGAGAGAGAGAGAGAGAGAGAAAGAGGGAGAGAGATAGATAAAAATAGTTTTGAAGTAGGACTTGGCGTAAATTCAAGAACCAAAAATACACGGCAGAATTCAACAAGTCACACAAAGGAATTCCAAGTGGTGGATCATCGGCCAATTCATACAAAGCTAAGGAAATGCAAGCTTAAGATTTCGGCCTTAAAAATGTTTGGCTTTGGTAGTTGGAATGAGTTGGACACTTTCACACATCTATTCCAGGTTGGTAGTTATAGTTTAGATCAACATGAGACTTCATATCATATGACACTAGATGTGTCATATGTCGCACGTGTCAGCAAGGGACTTGCTGTACACTATGTGCGAGCCACAAATGGCTGCAAACACACAACCAGATTAATCTAGCAAGCTCAAGAGAGCAAGGGTGTGTCACTCACCGCCCTGCACTCGCCTTCGTGGAGGATTCCTCACTGCAAAGAAGAGGGAGCTACTGCCATGCCGCGCTCAACCGTCTCGCTGTCGTCGTGTCTTTTTGCATCTCTCTCTCTCTCTTCTCTCTCTCTCTCTCTCTCTCTCTCTCTCTCTCGCATACACACACAAGGAGATGCAGAAGAAGATGGAGATGGAGCAAAAGCACTCTTCAATTGCACAAATGAGAGAATGAGTGATTTTTAGGTTTAGGTGACTTTTATATGAACTCGCCCATTCACACTTGGGCGCCCATGCTTAGCTAACCAACCCTTGAATGTTCCAGTTAGAGTGCACCTCTCATCGGCGATCACTCTTACCCTTTTCCTATTGGACTGACAAGCCCAATCCATGACTACTCGAAGTGGACGCCGGTGATTAACATGTCTCCCCTTCTTGATGTAGATTCCGCCCTCGTAATATAACAGTGCAACATCGGGATCCACGATAGGAGTACCTGTAGAGCAGAAGAAAAACAACATCGTGAAAGCTCAAAGGCAGCATGTGCAAGTGTGCAATAAGTGAGATGCATACATGATATTCTAGGAAATGCAAAAAAAATCATGAATTGTAACATTGCCAACTAGAACAAGCGTGGTACTTGAATGAAATGCAATTGAGTTAAGGTCTATTAGGTTGACTCTAAGAGAAGTACACAAAAGCTAGGGCTAAAGTAAGTACGAGATTGACCAACGTTAATTAAAAAATATCGACTAAAGAGTAGTTAACCCTAAGAATGCTCAACGGGGTCTAAAGACTAGTGATCTTGTCACTGTGTGATCAACATAAAATACAAGGAAGTTTGTGCTATTTGCTTTCTCTTTTCTCTTTTTTTTTCCCTTTTTTGTTGTTGTCATATTTGCTACAAGTAGTTGGGGGAGTCGAGGTCTCAAATACCAGCTTAACACATGGACTTCCACAACACAAGTCACACTTAGGTGGAATAAGCTAGAGAGAACTATATCCTCATAGCCTAAAACATTACTAAAGTTACTATAATTAAAGCGGGATATTATGAATTAAAGTAAACCACCAACAATTAAGTGGCTTAGTTTAGCCTAGGTCCTGATAACCTACTTAAGCCAACTAATTAGACCAGACCAAACTCAAAAGAAAAGAACAAGGTACTAGAAGTTTGAAAAAATTTAGCATCTACATTGGCAATGGCACAATTCTTAATAATTTATGGCATTGTTAGAAACTCAAATGACAAGATGCAAACATGTAACTGTGGAAAAGCATAGATAAAAGGAAGTGGTTACACCTGCGATATAATGGAAAACATCCGTTTAACATGTAAAACATCCATTGTTGATTGTCCTTTGAAGGCATCCTAATGTTAGTTACAAATTGCCACAATAGTCACCACCAAAACAGGCACATCAGTGGGAAGAGGTACCATCCTTATTGAACACAATTAAAACAACATAAGGAAAACCCTAACCTTATTATTTGCACTCCCTAGTGAGTCAAGTGAATAGGATAATTGTAGAGATTGGGGGGGAACCCTAAAGCCTAAACCCCTACCTCGTGTCTGAGAAAAGAAAAAAGAGTCTTCATCCGTGAGACCATATATGCTCATCCGTTGTAATCATGTAATTGTCTTCATCTTTAAAGGCACCAATGTTTAATTAAGAAGGTCACTAGAATGTTTGTAGTCATCTTGGTCAAAGAGTAGGCTTGGTGCTATGGGTGACTGTTCAACGCTCTTCTCACCTAAGTTATGGATCAATCGTGGTCAAGAGACGTATCAGCCATTCTAACTCGTCGAAATTCCTCTCACATGCTAGCATACCTACCAAATCCCATTCACAGGCAAGCACTAGAAAGACCATGTGAAACACTTGTGAAAAGTAACGAGGGTACCTCTCACCCAAAGCGAAAGTGGATGACTCTAGCATACTAGCCATATCTGTACGCATAGATAGATGATGGTTAGAGTGCAAATATTATAAGAGTCGGTGTCAAAAGGTCGTGTCCTTGTGCATAATGTGTTTTTATGATTTTGTGTTATGTATAGAACTTGTAAGTTTCCAGATTATTGTTTGGTGGCTCTTGCTCTTTTACTTTCTTATTTTTGTTTTTTGTGAGTATAAGGATTTATATATACATTCCCTAAGATTGGGAGATTAAGAGGTCAAGGAGGAAGGTTGAGAGGGAAGCAAGTGAATGATGGATGTCAGCAAACACTCCCCCCTTCCTTGGGTAGGTCATACCTTTTGGATTGATGTCGTCACCTTTTGAAAACCAATTGTTCCAAGTTGTTATGGGTGAAGGCTTTAACCAATAGTTTTCGGCCGCCCTATGCGTTTCATCTGGTTGCAAGGGTGGTAAGGTACTCTCTTATGATTTTATTTGCAACGTTGTTGTAGGTGGTGAACTTATAATGAGAGGTGCAAACTCTTCCTTGTTTGTATGGATATGTACAATGGTAGGTGGAAGTTGTGTGGAAGCTTCTATTTCTGTATAGGAACTACATGAAGAGCAAGAACCTTCATTTGACTTCCCTGTTCCTGAGATAGGTGGAACAAATCGTTCTTTCTTCGGTACCCATACTAGCTTTGGAACGGGTGGGTAGCATTCCGTGATTTTTTTCTTTTCGCGTCGTCAATTCATTTTGGAGCTATAGGATTGGGTTCACATGGGTCAGGTAACATGTAAGAGCACAATTTACCTTTTGGCACCCAGATTTGATCATTTCCTTCATAGTGGCCTTGGGCTTCCAATAGTTTTTTTGGGAATCCAACGCAACATTTCTTTATATTTCTTGGGGTGAGTGGGACGTCTCTTACCAGGCTCCTGTCTTTGAGCACTAGCAATGGTCGCTAAAGAAGCTTTAGGGACCCATTTGTATGTTTTCTTTGTTATATTAGGATGGGTCTTGTGTGTCTCAAGCTTTATTTCAACTACAGCAGTTGAAGCTCTAGAGAGTTGGGCTATGGGGACATATGGTTCAACCTCTTGGACATGCATTTCAACTACAGCAGTTGAAGCTCTAGAGAGTTGGGCTATGGGGACATATGGTTCAACCTCTTGGACATGCAATGTTTTGGGTTTTATTTCCTTAAGAGGCAATATCTCAGGGACTATGGCTTGAGTGGCAGGGCTAAGAGTTGGTTTCTGCATTGTGACACCCCTAGTTCCCCAATCAATAGTGCATTTGGTGGCTATCATCCACGTACGTCCTAGGTTTATATTACCCTCCATAGTCCCAGCGGGCATGACCAAAAAGTCTTGAGCTACAACCCCATTGTCATAACTGACAGAAGTGTGCCAGATTCCATAAAGCACAGTTTTTTTCTTGTTGACATCCTTGACTTGGATAATACTCTCAGATAGAGGTGGCTTTCTTAACTGACACCACACCCTATATGATAGCAGATTATACTTAGCACCCGTGTCCAATAAGGCATTATATAACACTTTTCCATAGGCACTATTTAGCTCAATAGGGTATCGTAGAGGTGTGTCAGAGTCCAACCAATCATCCTCTGCTTCTTGTTACCATATACATGTGGTAGTGATGTGTGTGAACACACTAGGACCGCCGGGGCATTTTTTTCCTCTTTACGAGGTTTTTTCCCCCGTGCATTGTATATACGCCCATCACTCTAGGGCTATCTATCTTTCCATTGCACACTAAGTAATAAACTCTCCATTGTGTGCCTTGAGCTTCCTTCGTCTTCTCCAGGCTGTGTGCGTTTCTCTGCAACCCTAATTCCAACAATTGGTATCATCACAGGTTGCGTCCTCTTGGGCTTAGTCGCTAGCTGCTCAGCACACGCCTGCTCACTTTCTCCGATTTCAGTGAGCTTTGGCGAGCATTCGCAGGTCGACAAATATTTCAGGCTCATTTCGATTTGGGCTCATTTCGGCCTTCGTTTCCACTACAGGCAGGTCTGCACAGGCAATTTTGTCATTTTGTGTAGAATTTCTGTCAGTGCCGCTTTCTGCATAATAGGTGCCTTACAGTCTTCTACGGTTTTTTCTATATAGCACGCGTTGTTCCCGCTCCGTTTCTCCTATTTTCGGGCAATTTTCACACAGGTGCAGCATTTACCATGGCTGACAACAACAACACAGATGTGTTCAAGATGTTTGCTGCTAAGGACAGGTTGGATGGGGACAATTACCCTATGTGGGCTTATATGATGCAACATGTTCTTGTGTCAAAGGGAGTCTGGAATGTTGTGCAGGGCATTGATGTACGTCCTGGTTCTGAGGATGTAGGCGATGTTGAGGATGTTGCAGGTCTTGTTGCACGGATTACTGCTGTTAGAGTTGTTTTGCCCATGGCAGAACAAGCTCGTTGGGATGTTAAGGATGCGCAGGCTCATGCATTGATTGCGTTGTCTGTGAAGCGCACCATTGTTCCTCACATCCGTTCAGCAAAATCTGCAAAACAGGCTTGGGATATATTGGCTGGTCTTTATGCAAGTCGCAATGAGGCTAAAATTGCTTTGTTGCGTAAAGAGCTGGAGTCGAAGATTATGCATGAGGAAGATGATATGGACACTTTCCTTGCTAGTGTTAAGGATATCGATGAGCAACTTATTTCTACAGGTGAAGTCATTTCAAATAGTTCCCTTGTGCAGATTGTTCTTGATGCCTTACCAGACTTTTGCTAGTACTTGGAGAATGATGACCCAAGGAAATCCTCAAGTTGTCAAGTTTGATGCATTCAACATATTGCTGTTGCAAGAGTCACTTTCTAGAAAAAACAGGACTAGGCAGCGTGTAGTTGAACAGGCTTTTATTGCTTCTCAAAGAAAGGGTGGTAACAGTAATGCAGCCACTTCTTATGGTTCTGGTGCGAGTGGCAACAATTCTGTTCCTAATGCTTCTGCTGGCAGCAATTCGTCTGGAAATTCTAGTGATAAGGGCAAAAAGAAGATGCGTTGCCATTATTGTAAAGCTAATGATCGCTTGATCAAGTCATGTCCTAAGTTGAAGGCCAAAGAGGCTAAGAAGAAAGAGGGTGGTTCCACTGCAAATGCTGGTTCCACTACAAATACAGCCATTGTTGAGTCTTCTGTGAAAGGAGACTGTGATGCTGATGTTGATGCAGAATGGGCTTTTAGCACAGAGTGCACTTACAATCTTGTTGTCCATGATGCATGCTTGTCAGTTGCTGCAGATTCACATGTGTGGTATTTTGACAGTGGTGCTACAAAGCACATTACCTCACATAGTGAATTGTTTACCTCTCTCGAGTCTATCCCTCATGGGAATTCAGTCACTTGTGCCAACAATGCCTCTTATCCAGTTCAGGGAGTTGGAAAGATTGTGCTTACTGCTGCAAATGGCAGTTCCTTCACACTTGTTGATGCACTTTATGTACCTGGGATCAAGAAGAATCTATTGTCTGTATCCGCACTTGCTAGACTTGGACTTGTAGTCAAATTTGTGGATGACAGATGTACAATTCATGATCTCAGTTTTGGTGATGAAATTGTTGCATCTGGCCTTTTGTGCCGTGGGCTGTATAAGCTCACTTTGTATGACAAGTGTGGACAAAATTTTGCAAATGCTGTTGCATATTCAAGAGCTATTTCAGATGCAAAACTTTGGCATGCACGTTTTGGTCATCTGAATTTTGCCAGTTTGCTGCGTTTGCAGAAATCTGATATGGTTGCTTCTTTGCCGCCTCTTGAAGCACCTGTCAAACATGTTTGTGAAGGCTGTATTTTGGGTAAGATGCAGCGTTCTAAATTTCCAAAGGATGGTTCAGTTCGGGCCACATGCAGGTTGCAGCTTGTGCATAGTGATGTTTGTGGGCCCATGCAAACTCCGTCCTTGGGCAATTACCTGTACTTCGTGACTTTCATTGATGATTACTCGAGGCATGCATGGGTATTTTCGCTTAAAGCGAAGTCCGAAGTTTTATGTGCTTCAAACATTTCTGGCTATGGCTGAAAATGTCTCGAAATGTACTATGGGCACCCTCCGTTCAGATCGAGGGGGGGAGTATATGTCTCATGAATTAAATGCATTTCTGGCTAGTCGTGGGATAAAACACCAATGTACAGTGCCTTATACACCTCAGCAAAATGGTGTTGTTGACAGGAAAAATAGGTCACTGATGGAAATGGCACGATGTATGGTCAAAAGTCAAGCTTTACCACATTCTTTTTGGCTTGAGGCCATCATGTGTGCCACTTATGTACTTAACAGGTGTCCTACGAAAGCTTTGCAATCTATTACTCCATATGAAGCATGGCATGATAGAAAGCCTTCTATTGAGCACATGCGTGTTTTTGGCTGTTTGGCATATGCTTTGGTGCCACAAGTGCATCGCAAAAAATTGGATGATAAGGCTGTCAAATGTATTTTTGTTGGTTATAGTGCTAAAAGCAAAGGTTACAGGTTGTATCATCCACAAACAAAACGTATTCTGGTTTCTCGAGATGTAGTGTTTGTGGAAGATTCTGTTCAGCCCTTGTTGTCATGTACTAAAGACACTAATGTAAGCTCACAGGACATTTATGACACTTTGTTGCCTCTTTTCAGTGGTGGAAATACGAATGTAAGTTCCAATGAGGCAAATGTACAGCCTATGGGGGTTTCTGAAAATGTTCTAGATCAGCCTATTACTGATGCAGATGTACATGATGTACTTGATGAGGAAAGGGCTGAAAATGAGCAGGCTAGAGGTATGCCAAAATGGCTGGTGCACACTTTGTGTGACAGTAAATTGGATGCACCTTTGTCTAGTCATACTCGTTCAGGATCTCGCCATGCATCTTATGCATCATATTGTTATGCTTTGGCTGTGTCTAGCTTACATGGTGTTGAGGAGCCTCTGTCTTTTGATGAAGCACAGAATTCAGAAAATTGGATGGATGCCATGCAATCAGAATATGATGCACTTATAGAAAATGAAACATGGACTTTATGTGATTTGCCTCTTGGCAAAAAGGCCATTGGTACGAAGTGGGTTTACAAGTTGAAACACAAACCGGATGGTGATATCGATCGCCATAAGGCTCGACTTGTTGCAAAGGGTTATGCACAGCAAAAAGGCATAGATTATGAAGAGACTTTTGCTCCCACTTGTCGTATGACTACTATGCATTTTCTATGTGCATTGGTGGCAGCTCATTTTGGTTGGGATGTACATCAATCAGACATTGTTACTGCTTTCTTGAATGGTGACATATTTGAGGAAGTTTATGTAATGCAGCCTCATGGTTTTGTCATAAAAAGACAAGAGGACAAAGTGTGCAGATGTAAGAAGGCTTTGTATGGGTTGAATCAATCTCCTTGTGCTTGGTATGAGAAAGCTGACACTCATTTGGTTAAACGAGGCATTCGTAACAGTCCAACAGAAAGCACATTGTATGTAAAGCGTGAGGGTGATGTACTTCTCATTGTGGTTCTTTATGTTGATGATTTGCTAATCACTGGACCAAATGAGAGACATATTGCTGAATTTAAGGCTGATTTGAATGCTACTTTCAAGATGAAAGATTCAGGGATGTTGCATCATTACTTGGGTATACAGTTTAAGCAGTGTGATGGTGGTATTGCCTTGTGTCAGAAAAGTTACATGGAGACATTGCTATGTAAGTTTGGACTTGAGGATTGCAAACCTATTGCCACTCTCATGGAAACAGGTTTGAAGTTGAGTCTACATGATGCTGGTGATCCTGCTGATGTCACTCTTTACCAAACTGATGTTGGCTGCCTCATTTATGTATGCAACACGAGGCCAGATATTTAGTTTGCAGTCTCACAGGTCAACAGATTTATGCATAGCCCAAGGTCTAAGCATTGGCAGGCTGTCAAGAGGATTTTCCGCTACCTTAGTGGCACTTTACATCTTGGCTTGTTTTATCCCAAGGGGGGATCATTGCCGCCAGACTTACATGCTTTTTTGGAATCAAATTGGGCTGGTTGTTTTGACACGCGAGTGTCCACAAGTGGTTTTTGTTTCATGCTTGGCAATTCATGTATATCATGGTTGAGCAAGAAGCAACCTACTGTGGCCACTTCGAGTTGTGAGGCTGAGTACAGGGCAGTCTTCACAGCTACGGTTGAGTGTGTATGGCTCAGATGCCTTATGGCTGATTTGGGTGTTGGACAGACACTGCCAACACTATCTACACTGACAGTCAGAGCGCATTGGCAGTTGCGAGGACCCCAGTTTTTCATGCTCGCACAAAGCACATTGAGGTGCATTACCACTATGTCAGGGAGAGGCTCTCAGCAGGAGAGATCAGCGTGGCTTATGTGCCAACACAAGACAACCTTGCAGATCTTTTCACAAAGGCATTGTCTCGTGAGAAGCTTGAAGCTTTCCGCAAAGCTTTGGGCTTACTCCCCTTTGTGGACTGATCATGTCCTCAGGGCATGGCACTTCCCTTTACTCTTGTGCCAGCTCTTGTTCACCGCATCACTCCAGGGGAGATTTGTTACCATATACATGTGGTAGTGATGTGTGTGAACACACTAGGACCGCCGGGGCATTTTTTCCCTCTTTAGGAGGTTTTTTCCCCCGTGCATTGTATATACACCCATCACTCTAGGGCTATCTATCTTTCCATTGCACACTAAGTAATACACTCTCCATTGTGTGCCTTGAGCTTCCTTCGTCTTCTCCAAGCTGTGTGCGTTTCTCTGCAACCCTAATTCCAACATGTTTCAACGTGGAATGCATGTGTAACTCCAAAGTTGGCCTATCGTTGGCATCTTATGCGTTGTTGTTGCTCTTTAGCCTCAACTTGAGCTTGTATCTTCTTCAATTCTGCTTGTGCCTTGGCTGCCTTTTTTTAATGGATGGCACGTAGCTCCTCTTGGCTTAAAGGATCATAATATCTTTTAAATTTGCTACCATTGAGGAATTTGATGGTTTCAACTCCATCAAGAGTCTCCACACGAATGGTTCCTTTTGGGATGATTTCACATACTCTATATGGTCCTTTTCTTGCATATTTCAACTTTTTCTTTTTGTTACGCACTCCATACATAAGGAATTTATCACCAACATTGATATCCTTGTTCTTTAGATGACGATCAAACCATTTCTTCCTCCTATCTTTCTTCACAAGTGCGTTTTGCACAGCCAATTGCCTTTTTTCAACTAACCTCTCAAGGATATATAAGCGCTCAACTAAAGGGTTGCCATCCCAACCTTCTTGTGAAGCTACGTGCATACTAGGAATTACAAACTTCCATGGCAACTGCTTCTTGGCCATATACCATTTTGAATGGTCTACAACTAATAGCCACTTTGTAAGAAGTACGATAAGCCCATAGAGCTAATGTAAGCTTCAAATCCCAATTTGTACGATGAGCCTCAATTGTCTTTGTCAAAATGGAGATGAGAGTTTTGTTGGTCCTCTTAGCTTGGCCATTTGCCTGCTATAATAAGGTGTGGACTAATGGTGAGCTATCATGAAGTTGGTAGTGAGTTCCTTTATCACTGCATTTATAAAATGAGTACCATTGGCACTCACAATCTCAAAGGACAACCAAATCTTGTAATAATGTTCTCAAAGAGAAACTTGGCAGTTGACCTTGCATCAGCCTTACGTGTCGCCCTGGCTTCCACCCACTTTGTCACATAGTCAGTGGCAATGATAATATATCGAGATTGAGTGCTACGAGCTGCAGACTAATTGGGCCTATAAAGTCCAAACCCCATTTTTCAAATGGTTGAGTCACTTTAACAGGTTGTAAGGACATCTTATCCTTTCATTGTGTGATCTTGTAACGTTGGCATTCATCACATCCTTTTGAAAAAAGTGATGCATCCTTAAATAAGGTAGGCAACCAATAGCCTGATTGCAACACCTTTCTAGCTGCTAATTCCCCTGAGAAACGTCCTCTGGCTATATCCATGTGGGCTTCTTGCAGGGTGTATAAATACTCATCCTCACGGGTACAATGTCTAAGAATATCATCCTTCCCTAGCCTGTAGAGAGCTCCTGCAATGAGATAATAAGGCAATATGTATAAATACTCATCCTCACGGGTACAACGTCTAAGAATATCATCCTTCCCTAGCTTGTAGAGAGCTCTTGCAATGAGAGAATAAGGTTCACATTCTTTTAACAGTTTTTAAGCTATGTCCTTACGAAACTCTTTGGGTGGAAAACCATTAACTAGAAAGCTCACAATCTTCTCACTCCATTCAGGCATGGTCTCGACAAGAATAAGGAAGTATCGGGCAATTCATCATCAACTCCAGTAGGGGCTTCACCATTAGGTATGCGAGACAAATGATCCACCATGACATGTCTTTTACTAGGTCTCACCACAACGGTAAAATCAAACTCAAGGAGAATTAACAACCATCGTGTAATTCTTCCCGTGGAACAAGATTTATTTACTAGATACAACAAGGCTTGATGATCCACATAAAAAAAAAACTTATTGGCAAGAAGGTAGTAGCATAATTTCTTTACTGCATAAATCATAGCTAAACCTTCTCGCTCTGTAGTGGTGTAGTTTCTCTCGGTATCATTCAATTGACGACTTGCAAAGCTAATGGGGTAGTCCAATTTATGTTCTCCTGGTTGAGCTAGAACACACCCAATAACAAAGTTCGATGCATCAATATGAAATTACATTCCAATCGGGCACTCATAGAATAGGAGCGCTAGTCAAGGTCTTTTTCAATAACTCATAAGCTTGGTCACACTCCGCGGTCCAATGAAACTCAATAAGAAGTTTGTACAATGGACGAGCTATCTCGGCAAAGTTTAAAATAAACCGTTTCACATCCGCCACTAATGGAAGAACCTGTGACTTATGCTACACTAGAGCTTGTAGCAATGTACTATGTGGCCAATCAAGGTGTCAGAACTCCTATGGTAAGACCCATGATTAAGCCAAGAACTGAAAACTGTCATAAACTGTGGTGCAACTGATCATTGGAAAAATGAATGCCCAGAGCTTGATAAGAACCTCAAGCCAGTTAAAGCTTATTGCACACAATGTTGCAAAAAGGGAGAACACTTCCCAAAAGATTGTCAAAAAAATCCTTTAAACAAGGGTAAAACAATAGTGAACGTGTCCAAGTGAGACCTAGTAGCTCATCTGTAAGTGAACCGATTGTTCCAATCAAGGTAATCACCAGAGCCCAGGCTAAGAAAAACAAACATAACTCCTCTGATGATTCAGAAAATACAAAAATTTTCTCTCAAAAGACCAAAAGAAGCAGAAACAAAATGTATGAGATGAGAAAACAGAAATAAAGGACTGAAATATTGGAGAAAGCAAAGAAGCTATTCTAGGAAAAAGTGAAAGAAACTAGAAGCGAAATCAAGGAGACCATCGTGAAATCTGGAGGATCAATTTTGGTTGATAAAATTTTTGAGCCTATTAATGCAGCCTTGGAAGCCTACCAAGCGGGACTTAAAGCAGACCAGAACATGGAAAACAAATGGAAAAACTATCCTTCTCCAAACATGGAAATAGCTAAGCTTGAAGCTTATCAAAATTTAGTAAGAATCACGCAAGAGATGATGGAAAAACAAAACCCCAAGATTGAAAATATGGCAAAACCTGAGGAGCTTGTGGGGTAAGAGCCAATAAAGAAAAATTCAAAATGGTGGTAGAACCCCACCTTGAAACAAAAGAGCTAGAATTTATAGTGCCGGACAACGAAAATGCCTTAGACGAAATTCCATTCGTAGAAGAAGAATGACCAAGACACTTATGGGAAAAAGTTAGAGAGATCAATGATGGGAATGTAACTCTGAAGTCACCTCCTATAGAGAAAGTATAGCTAGACAATCTACCTCCTGATATGGACATGGATGTACAATCCTTGTATGGGGATTACAAATCTGAAGCTTTAGGGATGTCTAAACCATTGACCTTGAAAGCACTACCTTCTTACTTGGGAGATAACGAAGATGAATCCATAGTGTGCAAAACCATTCAAGTAAAAAGAGCGGAACAGATCCTAGAAGTAGACAACATCCATTCAATCATGTCTGCACCTATCCAATGCACCGTTACTTTGGGAGAACTATTGAAAATCAGGCCATATCTATGGAATGATCTACAAAAAACTTTAGAGAAGGTGGGAATAACGGGGCTAATTGCAAAAATCTGGGAAAATTGAAACACAAAATGGACAACAAAGAGATTCGATCTGTTCCAATGAACAAAGTTGGAGAATACTACAAAGGGGAAGAAGAAAACACAACTCTTTTAGTGAAATATATGACATAGAAACCATGGCAATAGTGGATAGTGGGGCAGGCATAGCCATAGCCACGAAAGCAGTATGGGAATCCTGGGGACAACTAGTCATTAGACAAACTCGAATGAAATTGCAATTGGCTGATGGACAAATTGAAAGACCATTAGGCCTGCTTAAAAAAGTGACAGTTAATTCCTGTGGGATTGAATATCAACACACTTTTGCCATTATAGACTTTGGAAAGAAACTCAATTACAAAATCATATTGGGAAGACCTTTCATGCGACAAGTACAACTCATTCAAGATTGGGGGAACAATTATCTATACTTGAAGCAAGTGGGATCAATAACTAGGGTTAATCTAAAGGATCACACTTTATAGAGATGTCATGAAAACGCCCATACAAGAATTCGATTCATTCTCTTCAGCTGAAACTAATCTTCCATCTTGGTTGAACAAAGACACTCCTATTTGGATGTGCGGAGCTTCAAAAAATGAGAGTTTAAAGTATCTTAGAAAGGGATTGCACGGATGAAGCTTATGTACCTGAACCCTTTCTAGAGCATTTGTTTGAGCCATTTGAGTGGACTCAAATTTTAGCGACAATGGATGTATGTGTAAATACGTCTATGCCTACTCAATTTTGCAATGAGGACGGCTATGACATAATTTCCATACAAATGATCTCAACCCTCCACATTGAAGACGAAATTCAGGAATCCAAGGACTTGATGAAAGCTCAACAAGTCTTTTCAGACCTCTACTATGATACAATAGATGAGTTAGAAGAACACTCAGCTACCTCATATGATTTGGGGTCGGAAAAAGAACATGTGAGAGCTAAGCTACTCATGAAAGGAGGGGAGAAAAAGTTTTTTGACTTTCCTAACCAGAAACCGGGAAGACAGAAATGGTATAGACGAAAAAGAGACACCAGAAACGTGAAAGCTAGACCTATGTCATCAATCTCTAGTAAAACACAGTTCCTGATGCAGATAAATGCACATAATTGTGTCAAGGACAAAATCACTGGTAGATATCCTTTAAATGAAGAACATGAAATGAAGAAAACACTGAGGAAAACAAAAAAGGAAACTCAAGCAAAGCCAAAAAAACAGGACAAGGGTTCAACCATGACACGAGTTGAGCGGAAAAAGAAGTATCAAGAGTGGAAAAAAGCTCTACAGGAGATATATACGGTCAAAATGGAAACCACAGAAGAGGATGGTATAGATGTAATGAGTGTTCCATCCCATTACAAGAAATACACTCTCCAGGATAAAAAAATCCTAGTCGAACAACCTGTCAGGGAACTACAAAAACAGGGTGAGTCATATGAAGGACCTGAAAACGCAAAAAAGATAGATCTGGCCGAACCAGGAGAAGAGCCTAGACCTGCCTACATTGCAGATGACCTTACGGAAGAAGAAGAAGGGCTTTTGTTAAGCTTACTGAAAGAATACCAAAAAATCTTTGCTTGGTCTTACAAGGATCTCAAGGGTGTTGATCTAGAAATTTGTCAACATACTATACCCATGAGAGATGATGCGAAACCAATTAGACAAAGTCCATACACATACGATGAAACATTTTCTAGGAAGATCAAGGAAGAGATTGAAAAGCTAAGGGAGGCAAATTCATTTATGAAATTGAATACACAGATTGGGTGTTTCCAATTGTGGTAGTATCCAAGAAAAATGAAAAATTATGAGTGTGTGTCAACCTCAAGAAAGTGAATGCAGCTACCATTGGAGACAACTTTCCTCTTCCAATCACTGAGCATGTTTTAGAATGAGTTGTAGGAAAAGAAGCTTACAAATTTTTAGATGGCTTTTTGGGATACAATCAACTTTTGGTTGACCCAAAATATCAACATAAAACTGCTTGCAACGGAATGGGATATTTTTGCCTATCGGGTTATGCCTTTTGGGTTAACTAATGCCCCTACCACTTTTCAAAGATTGATGAGCCATGATTTTAAAGAACATCTTACGAATTTCTTGGAAGTATATATGGGTGATCTATGCGTACATTCATCAATCCGAGCTGATAATTTTGAACACCTCAAAAAGGTATTCGGAAAATGTAGACTTTATACGATTTGCTTAAATCCTAAAAAGTGCACATTTATGGGTAGACAAGGAAAAATTATTGGACACATAGTGTCTAAAAATGGCATAGCTACTAATATGGATAATATTCATGTTATTGCTAATTTGCCTATACCAACAATAGTCAAGGGGGTCCAAGTCTTCATGGGACATTGTGGATATTACAGACAGTTCATTTACATGTACACTATAATTGCAAAACCCATGTATAGCTTGATTACAGACTTTGAATGGACTGATGAGTGTGAAGAATCCTTCATGAATCTTAAGCAAGCTCTCACTTTGGCTCCAATATTAAAAGCACCAGATTGGAATAAGATATTCCACATACATGTAGATGCTTCCAATTTTGCCATTGGGTGTATACTAGCTCAATCAGGAGACGGGAAAATTGATTTTTCTATTTCTTATGCTAGCCGACAGTTGAACATGGCGGAAAAGAATTATACCACCACCAAAAGGGAAGGATTAGGAATGATCTATGCCGTAAAAAAGTATAGACATTACCTATTAGCAAACAAATTTGTGTTCTTTGTGGACCACCAAGCCTTATTGTACTTGGTCTACAAGCCATGCAGCACAAGGAGAATAGTGAGATGGTTCATCATTCTTCTGGAATTTGATTTCACTGTAGTTGTTAAAAAGGGCACTACACATCAAAGAGTAGATCATTTATCAAGGATTGTTTAAGGAGAACCACCTAAAGGAGTAGGCGATGATCTACCAAATGCCTATCTGTTCTCCGTGGAAATGATACCTCGATGGTTGAAAAATATGGTATCATTGATGACCATAGCTCAAGTGGATACGCAAATACCACTTCCTATTACGATCGGATTAATTGAGCAATTGACTATGTATCAATTACTAGCTGGAGACTATACAAAAGAAACCGAGATGGAATATTTCTCTTCTGCATTAATCCTGAGGAGAAATCCAATACCTAAGTCAAGCACATATTACTATAGTAGGACTTCACTTTGCGGAAGATCAAACTATGCGACGAATCTTGAGACTTGGAGTATATTGGCCAACTATGAGGAGTGATGTTTATTCTTTTGTAAAGGATTGTCCTCAATGTCAAAAACAAACACCCATACCTTATGTAACATTGTTCCAAATGTCACATGTTCCTAAGTGGAGTAACTATCTAGTCACTTACTTATCGAGTCAAACATTTCCTGAGGATATGAGTAAATGCCGTCAAAGAGTAATTGAAATGAAGCAAGAGACTATACTCTTATTGGAAACCAATTGTATCAAAGAGGTAAGGATCAATATTTGCATCTTTGTGCAAATGAAGACGAATATATTTCCATTATAGAACAAGTACATGCTGGGTTAGCTAGAGGTCACTTCTCTAGTGAGACCACCGCAAGAGCAATTTTAATGGCAGGCATATGGTGGCCAACACTTTTTGCAGATGCCAAAGAATATGTTCAAAGGTATGATTCTTGTCAACGAGCAAAAATGCCAACCCGTGTAGATAACATGCCCTTAAGACCAAAGATGGGGGCTAGAGCTTTTGCAAAATGGGGTATAGAATTTGTTGGGCCAAATACAGCCACCTGCTTATAGAACCCAAGTTTAATATATCATTGTAGCTACGGACTATTTGACCAAGTAGACTGAAGCTAAAGCAACTCAAAAGAATGATGCCAGAACCACTACCGCATTCTTATATGAGTATGTGTTCACAAGATATGGACTACCAATAGAAATAGTGAGTGATAGGGGAACTCATTTCCTCAATGAGGTAATCGAGTATCTGCTTAATGAGTTTATGGTCATCCATAACAAATCAGCTCCCTATCACCCACAAGCAAACGGACAGGCTAAGCATACAAATAAAATTCTTAGCTCGGTTTTGACTAAAGTGGTTAGTTTAGGAAGGACAGACTGGGAAATGATTCTCCATGCTGCTCTATGGGCTTATTGAGTTTCATTCAAAATAGCTTTAAATGCTATACCCTTTAACCTTGTTTATGGTCTTGATGCCATATTGCCAATAGAATTTCTATTGCCGACACTAAGGATAGATGAGAATCTTGACTGGACTGGACATGAATGGTCAGAGAGACTTGAAGATCTAGAAAATCTAGATGAGTAGAGGATAACTGCTGTAGCTCACATCTATGCACAAAAGCGGAAACAAAAACAATTTTTTGATTCCCATCAAATTACAAAAATCTTCAAAAAAGGGGACTTAGTTTTAGTCTATTCCCTTAAGCAACACATTCCCAAGTTTAAGAAAAAGGTAAACAGACCGTTTATCATTGAAGATGTATCTCCAAGTGGAGAAGTTAAGTTATCCACCCTAGATGGTGAACCAATGGCTAATTGGATTAGTGGATGTCCTTTAAAGAAGTTCAATTTGTCACTAACCAATGAATTGCTAAAAAGAATGCATGCAGCTAAGCAAAGGAAGATAAAATGACAGCAGGTTATTGATGAAGCCCAAGAAGAAGCTCGACTTCGAGTACTCAAAAGGAAAGCTGCTCTCAAGAATCAACAAGTAACTATTCCCATCAACACTCTTAAAACAAATGAGCGACAATGGGAATTGCCGAAAGATGTAGTTTCAACAGATGATGAATGGTTAGATGGAATGGACCTTCGCATCAAAGTACATCTCAACAATCATAGCACCAATGCATTGGTTGACACAGGATTTCGAGTAAATGAAGTCAGTTATTCCACATACAAGAAAGCAACAAGTTAGTCATTGACAGCAGAATAGCGACTATCAAGGGAAGCAACAAGAACCCAACACCAACATTGGGAGTAGTCAACTTGAATGTGATAGTACATGGATGTTCATACCCTTATCAGTTTGTATGCTTACTAGATGAACACATGAATGAGACAATGATTCTTGAATCCCCTGGATGCGAACATACAAGGCAGTACCAGATTGTTATACCAATCAGCTCAAGCTATCAACTAAAAGCGGACAACTCATTGTTTCAATTGCACCAAGCAAAGAGGAATGGAAAATAAGTCACCAACAGAGCAAACCACGAAACAATCAATCTTCTCCATCCTATCAACAAGTAAATGCTCCAAGTAGCATGCAAGGAATCAGGAAAATTTGGGTACCAAAAGCAAAGCTTAAGGACAAGCCGATTCAAATCTGGGTGCCCAAAACATCATCTACAGTACCAAAGACGGTTCCAAAGCTCAAAGCACAAAGAGGAGCATCTTCGAGCAGGGAACCTAACAGAAATGGATTTGGAAGAAAAAGAAGCACTTATCTTCTCCGCAAACTATAAAACCGATCAAGCAATGGAGAGTTAGGTCTCAAAAAACTCAACCACACCATTTTGCACAAAGCAAACTAAGATATCAATGGCGGGAAAAAGCTCGGCAACAACCATTATTGATACCAACAGCTCAGGGAATCATCATGCCAAAGCATCCTGATGGTACAATCAAGCAAAGAGCACACAAGCTACAACAATTGCTCTTTGGAAGACAGCTTCAGAAAACCTCGACATCAAAAACCCTTGAGTTAATTTCTCAAGACCCAACTCTTGCACAACATGACGATTTGAATTGCATTGATATTCAAAGCATGGTAGAGCCAACCAAGGCTATGCATAGACACGATTGTTCAACCCATGCACACAGTCATCCTAGAGTACGCCATCTCGGAGGGGTGGAAAGGCACTAAGTAATTAAGGGCAATGTTTGAAGAGAGAGGAAAAAGTTTAATGTTAACGTGTGATTTTTTGCAAAATTACATAATAATGCCCGTATAAATCATCAATAGGGAAAATTTAACTGATAATATCTTCCCGATGGTTGTAAATAGTGTATATACTATCAAAAAATCATTAAAAGAAAAAACCTTTTTGGTTATTTTTCATCATTTTTCTTGATAATGAGACTTAAAAATGGAGAATTCCAACAAAAAATAATAATGCTGTGTTTTTTGATGGATTCTCTTAATTATCGGATTTTTACTTTTCTTTTTTAGCTCATTTTGTTATTTTCTTTGATTTTTTCAATAAATAGATTAAAAAGTAATAATAAATAGCAAATGAGCTCAGATGGAAAAACTAAAGATACGCTGATGATCAATAGAACAAGGCAGACAATGACAAAAAATTTCAATCAAATCGGCAGATGGAAGCGGGAAGCCTAAATTAGGCGGCCAGACCTACGTTGCAAAATTCTTGTAGAATGAGCTGCAAAAATCCGATTGGGGAAATTTTTAACTCTAACATAGATTTCACGGCCTAGTAGGACTAACAGAGGAATTTGGGAAAAAATAGTTGGGGAAGGCCGAATATAGATACCCAAGGTAAGCTAAAAATCACCTCATTTCCACTTGTTGCCTTTGGGGAGAGAGCTTTTCGACCTACTTTGCGCGCATTTTTTGGAGTCCACAATTGCCTGTTTTCAACACCGTCTCACATGAGACATGAGGAGTAAGTTCTATACTTATCAATGATCCATTCTGTACGGCTGGTAGCTAGTCTAAACCCCTTGAAATAACCCTAGAATCCGAGCAGTACACGAAGACCTACGACCAAAAATCGACCATAGCGGCCTGTCAGCTCAACCAAATCAGATGAGACTTGAACTGTAGTATGCCCCAACATAATAGAACACTTCTATTTCAACACTTGGCCATTCGGCAAGGGTGGAGGGGGTCCCAAGTAGAAAAGCTAGGTTTTTGGCAGATGCCAGAATTGGATTCTGATTCCACAGACAGCTTATATACGAGGTCTATATATGATGTATATGATTGGTTTCATAAAATCAATCAAGCCAAGCCCTCGAAAAGCAGAAAATGGCTCGAAGGCTACAAAGCGTCAAACTTGACATACGAGGTCAAATTGACTCCAAATGGGCCAAAATTGGATGAGTTGCTTCAGGACTATGTAGCGAACAAGTCCATAGCCTCAAAAGTGACTAACCAACTCTATAGGCCATGTAGTCACAAAGATCGATGATTTCAGAGTCGACAAAGCACGAAGTGATACCGGCAAGACCAAATTTTACCAAATTCAATTTAGGACTTGTTTTAGGTGTATAGAATATATTTAGGTCAAAATTCTTAAGCTTTGCAAGAAAAAGTTGACTGTTGTAAATAAGCTTGATTATTTACTTTTGCAATATTTTGGCTTGGAAATGCTATCATCACCTCACCTATCACTTGTACACACCTATTACATGCCACCATTTCAAGTATGAGCCAAAATGATCAATTTTAACTTGGAAAATTGTCAAAAAACGCAAAGAAGTCCTTTCAAACCAATTTCTGAGTTATGAGTCACATTTTTTGATCCAAATCACCTCATATCACATACAGAGGGTCTACACCATGCTTAGAACCAAGTTGCACCAAGAAATGTTCATTTTGATGAAAAAGTTAATAATCGCGATTATTTACTTTTTTGCCAAGATGGTGGAAAATTGCAACTTTGCCATCATGGGACCAAAGTACATGGTGTCCTAAGCCCACTAGCCAAGTTTGAACAAATTTTGAACTCAAAATATCAAAATTTATTTACATCTACTGTTTCAAAGACCTAAAGCCTAAATCTAGCACCATTTTCACCCTATGCACTCTAATGAGCCCACACTTCACTCAGAGTATCTAATTGATACATACTTTAAGCCTATAATGTCAAAATTGCAAGAAGTTGAAAAAGTCTCTCAGATGTAAATAATTGTGATTATTTACTTTTGTTGCAAATTTTCGCTTGGACTTCATGATTTTGATCTTTACATGTTTTTATGCATCTATGCATGTTCAAAAATTGATTTGAAGCAAATTGGACTCAATTTGTCAGCAATTCAAACTGAAGGACAATCCAGGGTGGAATCTGCCAAATTTTCTAACTTTGACATTCTATTCACTTAACACGAGCCATGCAAGCTGCAGAGAAGACCAAGAAGAGGGTCTCCCAAAAGGAGAAGCTGCAAGAGCTACCACCATACCAACTGGACCCCAGTTCAATAAAGACAGCCAAAGCAACCTATCTATCTAAAGAACATCTTGAGGAGAATAACACAACGGTTTTCACAGGTAGATTTAAAAGTGAAGAAGGACATCATGTAGAACTAAAACTTCTGCCAAAAGAGGTCTATGATGTCGCGCAAAACCCGAGACAAAAGAAGCTAATAGAAGGCTTGGGCTCAGAGAGTTCTACGACCAAGAACCATGTGGTGTAGATTTTCAAAAAGCTTATGAGCTCCTGTCCCCAATCAAGAAAGATGGAACAACCCATATTTCTAACCAGCAAGGGAACAAGTTCGAAGTGTTAATTATGAAAGAGATAGTAGCCAAAGCTCTCAAATTGCAGACAGAAGGGATTCCCATGCGAGCTAGAGATAGAAAGACATTAGGTACCTTCACCAAGGAAACCACTGCTGCAACCTTTGCTGATCTTATTCAGAAGCAAGTGGAAGAACGAACAAGTTATATCATCAACACTTCCACTTCCTCACAAAGAGACCGCCAAGATACACAACACCCAATCATGCAATTGCGACTACATTTACACAAGTGTTAAAGTCGACAATGAGGAAATCCATTGACCACGCACAGTATGTTCTGTCCACACTGAAGGGTACAAAGAAAGAGGGTAAGATAACATATCTGGGAGCGGGAGCACCTGAGGTACTCACAAGAATAGCCTGCCATGCCATCGACATGGCAGAAAATTTGCCACCTGCCCCAGATTAGAACACATGGATCGTGTCTACCCAGCCATCCCCTCGAGCCACAAGGTC